>NC_136010.1:28513979-29198979 GCF_048128805.1 Centroberyx gerrardi | reverse complement strand
GAAAGATGTCAACCAACACCACTAATCATACTGGCTGGACTATAGAAATATGTCAACCAAAACCACTACTCATACTGGGACTAAAGAAAGATGTCAAACTAAACCACTAATCATACTGGCTGGACTATAGAAAAACTAAACCACTAATCATACTGGCTGGACTATAGAAAGATGTCAACCAACACCACTAATCATACTGGTTGGACTATAGAAAGATGTCAACCAAAACCACTAGTCATATTGGGACTATAGAAAGATGTTAACTAGGGCTGAAACGATTCCTCGAGAAACTCGAGTAACTCGATTACTAAAAATCATCGATGCAAATTCTTTGCATCGAAGCTTCGTTTAATCCATATAACTATATACACACTCAGTGTTTCGCACGGATGATTATTACTGTTGCACAACGCGCTGGAGAAAGAGAGAGAAAATAGCGAGGGGCGAAGAGAAGAGACAGGCCAGAGAAAACGACAGAAAGTGTCCAAAGTTTCGGATCCAGTGTTGCCAACTTGGCGACTTTGTCGCTAGACTTAGCGACTTTTCAGACCCCCCTGGCGACTTTATTTCTCAAAAGCGACTAGCGACAAATCTGCCGACTTTTTCTGACCATGGGAAGCAATGTTAATGTGTTGAATCCCAAAGCATTTGGCAATAAATTGGTTCGGCTGATGCCGGTTTTCTCTACTTGCTTGTCTAATCCAGAGAGGTCTGACGGTCACAGCGCTTCCCACACACAGCGTAGCTCCCTCCCTCCACTGAGAGCAGGGACTGTAGGATATGGTCCACTTGTAATTGCTACCGGCGTACGCCGAAACTGGCCGGGTGGGCCGAGTCAGCACTTAATATTAAAACGGGATGAGATGAAGGCTAGTAAAGAATGCACGTTAATTATGGATATATGTAATGGCTAGTTAAGAACGTAAATCAATATGGTGGCTAGTTATGATGTCCCTAAGTTAGCTAAGTTTTGCTCAAGAAAATAACCACAGAAAATAAAATGCTGCAGTCAATTTGTGAAAGCCTGAGCTTCATTCATGTTATTATTATGATAGTCACACACACACACACACACACACACACACACACACACACACACCTACTCCCCTCACAGTGATGCATAAAATACCCCAGAAATCAAAATATCAGGTGGTGTAAGTAGCAATTGGAGCCTAAAATGCACTAGTCCAATACAGCAGGTATATTCAGTTTAGTTTGATTGCAGTGAGTAGGGTCAGCAGGTGTAGGGCAACCCTTCAACATAGCAAATAAATGTACATTAGCCAGTCTTATGAACTTGTATGATATTTAGGCCTAGTAATAAATATCAATAATAATAATTATTTCACCTCGTTTTCAGTAAATCACAGTGTCGTATGGACAGCTTCGTGCGGACAGCTTTTCTCTTTTGTATATTTACTATTGCTCTTTAATAAAGCAAAAGTATTTCTTATCTGATTACTCGATTAATCGATGGAATAATCGGTAGAATACTCGATTACTAAAATAATCGATAGCTGCAGCCCTAATGTTAACCTAAACCACTAATCATACTGGGACTATAGAAAGATGTTAACCTAAACCACTAGTCATATTGGGACTATAAAAAGATTTTAACCTATACCACTAATCATACTGGGACTATAGAAAGATTTTAACCTATACCACTAATCATACTGGGACTATAGAAAGATGTTAACCTAAACCACTAATCATACTGGCTGGTTTGTAACTGTGGTATCATGACGTCTCTGGGTGAAAACACTGAATAGACAAGAAAGGAAGGCAAGATGGCAGGAAGAGGAAGGCTGAACTCCACATCCATGGCCAAGTGATTAGCTGTGAAGTTATACCCATTAGGCAAATGATGATTATTGGCTGCTCATTATTAGGCTATTACACCGTCATTAAAATGACATTACGGGGCCCATTTTGCGCCGACTGTAGTTAGACACACACAAACACATCAGCGCTGTACATCAGACAAAATTCTCCCCAGCAGATTCACTTGATCCAAAGAAGTAGTATTTAGAGAGAGAGAGAGAGAGAGAGAGAGAGAGAGAGAGAGAGAGAGAGAGAGAGAGAGAGAGAGAGAGGAATGCAGGTGCAGGCTGACACAGGATCAGGTTAGGACGTGCATCGACTTGTCTTAGTCCTCCTCTGGTACATCTCTCCCTCTCAGAGCCCCACCATTCCTACCTGACATCTCCACTCTTTGCTTGGGTGTGCCTTTCATTCTCTCTCTTCATCTGACACACACACACACACACACACACACACGCACGCAGAGAGCTTTGAAGTCTGTGCGGTAGATCGTTTTCTCGTTTAGCCGTGAACCGAGGCAGAAGCTCTGGGAAAATGCCAGAGATGTCCCATGTCGGAAGTCACCCGTGTTCGGTGTGTGTGTGTGTGTGTGTGTGTTTCAAGAGGACCAGTCATTATGGGTGAATGGGCCGGGTGGGACTAGGCCATTTCATGGAGGGGCTCAAGTTGCAAACATGCACACACACACACACACACATATACACAATTTCCCAGTTATACAGCTGACACGTAAAGCAGTGGGTGTCCCAGTGCCTGTGACTGTGTGGGATCCCAGTACCACATGCATGCACACAAACACACAGGCAGTCATGCAACTCGTACAGTTGCATGCAGAGACTAACACGAGAATACACACATACACACACAACTCTTTGGTTCGAAGTTCATCGATACCTGACAGCCGTCCTGTGAGAGTGACGGCTTTGTAATGATTTTATCTGTTAGGAAGCGCTCGCGAGAAAGGAAAGGGGATAAAAGTGGGTTTTGTGCACCATAATAAGCGTACGCTCGCTTTGTCTGGGCGGACCTTCTACTTCCTAACCCGCTCTTAGCATTCCACAGATGAAGAAGCAGACAGACGGAGAGAGTACAAGTCGGTAAAGGAGTTTGAAGGAGAGAGAGAGAGACAGAATGAGACGACGGGAAATTGAAAAGGCAATGGAGAGACAGACAAAGAAAAGCAGAAGCTGGGTTTCCATCCGACCATTTTATGCAAATGATAACTGTATTGAATTTTAAGAACTGAATGGAAGCAGCAAATTTCAATGAAATTCCTCAGTACTGAAAAAGTTTTTCGCCCACTTGAGGCAGAGAAAGTGCTTTATCAATGTGGTGGTTGTATGGCCAGTAGTTGGTGCATTCAGACAGCATGAAATATAATAAGGAACAATGGCAACTTGCCCAATACTAATCAATTCTTGATTCTTTCCATAGCTACTTTCTACATTCAAGCAAGCTTATTTATTCACTTCAACTCAGCTGGATTTACACCTAACTTGTTTGGAAATTACTTTTACTTTGACATAAGATTCCTGATGTAGATTTCCCTCACCCCCAACCCCATACAAGACTGCCTTGGTTTGTGGAGAAGCCTCATCATACCACACACTCTTTCAGGTGTTTCAGTTCATATCTTTTCCCCCTAAAGACGGCATATCTACAGGTTTTTAGAAAGCCAAATTTAGGAACTTTTAAGAGGTTTTCAATGCTACCTGGAATTGAATTGAAGATGAATTTATAACTAATTATTTATAGCTAATGAAAGTCGTGAAACTATAAATGGGAAGTATAAGAAAAAAGACACCAAGACGTTTTGATTATTTGAGTATTAAGGGACATGAAGTTTACTGTGTTTAGTGAAGTGAGATACAATTGATATAGTACTACTAACCCTGTTCTGTATTAATCTGAGAGTGGACAGCGCAAAGAAACCCGTCATTGCACGGTGAAAATAATGAGACTTCTATAACTATTTAAGATATTTTAATACTTTTTAAGGATACTTTTTAAGGGCCATAAAGCTAGAGAGAGGCAGAAATTAGGAAGAAGTAACCAACCCCCCTGCCCCTGACCCAGACCAGTCCTGTACCGGTCATCCATGCCGGAACAGCAGAGGCCTGTGGCTGGAAACAGGATAGCTGGAATTCCTCCCTCAGACGGCACGTCCTTAATCTCATTATCTGGGAGGGTATGAAATCTGCATTCCAGCCTCCTCATTCACACACACACACACACACACACACACACAACCTCAAACCACTCAGTGCACGTCCTTTTCATGTCAGAGGGATCCCGCTGTGCATGACATGGTGGCCACATCAAACCATCTTCCGGGCCCTACACCCAAGACCATCCACCTTTACATGCTTGCACACACACATATACACAATATATATATATGCATGCACACAGGCAAAATGGACCACAAGCACAGCAAACCACCCACCCTACCTCATCTGACCAATTCAAGAATTAGCCGAGAGAGAAAAAAACGAAGCCAGCCCACCAACACACTTCTAGGTGGAAGGTTGAACTGAGAAGCCCTTTCTAGAGCTTCCTTCCTCCCAAAAAGCATCTTGCGGAGTGACAGAGAAAACTGTGGGGGAAGATGGGGGCGCTGCACTGAATGACAACAGGACCTCCCACTTTAACAGGGACCGCGATGAGGCGTGACCGTTCCTGACAGGTGTTTTGTCTCGCTCGGAGCGGGCACGACGCGGCCATTACCGCGGCCACTTCCACTGAAAGGCTTGAAGATATCCCACACCACCGCAGCTATCTCAGGAATTGCCTTTGACACTGACACCTCCGTGAGGCTTTTACAGTCGGACTGCAAGCGGATGGGAGCTAATGTAGAGCTCAGCCTCAATCAGCCTCAATCAATAGGCCAACGTGACACGTTGCTTGAAAGCCAGCATGCTGTACAGCTCATCAGTTAATCACAGTGTTTGTACTTCTTATCATTTCAGGTATAGATATTCTTAAAAGCAGGTGCAATTCACAAGGCTGGTCTGGAATTTAATCAGTATAAACCTCCTCTGAGCCACAAAGAGAAGGCATTAAAATCCTATTACGATGCACAAAGCCTCCACTGTTTCTCTGTAATGCTATGGCACTCTGAGGTACTTCAATGCTAACGTAACCTAGTACCGAGCATTGCCTTGTCAATCGAAATCTTTCAAGTCAAATACTGTATGTAAGCAGCAGTTGTAATAATAATGACAATGTGACCCTTTATTGATACCGATTTAGAAATTTTCTTTTCTCACAAAGTCGTTGTTAACCTACATATAAGTATATTTATTGGGTATTTTTCAATGGCTTCCAATATTTCAGCCAATCAGACCTGAGGACTAAGACTATCTGCTTTCTAAAGCCATTTTGGTGGAGCTGCTGAAGCTGCAGGGAGAGGGGCTTGGCTGGGACCGCTTTTACAGGAAGGGAAGGGCCCTGAGAGGGGAACACATGAAAGGACAACTCCGTCATCTGGGAGCTTTAATGACAGACTGCGCGGCCTTGTTTTGACTGAAGAGCTCTTTTAATATACATGACAAAGGATGTCCTTCTGGGACCTTTCCTGGCAACAACAGCACCGGGTCCTCCGGCGTCATTGGATCTTCCTGACAAACTCTTGTTGTTTCCTTTCCCGTGTCATCAAAGGTGGACGGGGGTTCAATCAAAACTGCAAAAGGCTTCTGCCTGGCCAAAACCATCTGCTTTTTTGAAGGCTCGTACGAGTCTCATCCAGTGCGCTGGAGATCGGCGCTCTTCGTGCACAATGAGTAGAAAACAAAAGGGCAGACAGTTCAGCTGCTGCGGCTGGTAAAATGGGGCAATAGGCTTTTACTCACTGTAATCTCCCCCACTTAAATTGTATAGAGCTCTTCTCTTTCGGCGGTGTTGTCTCTTAAACGACACGGAGCCCAGAGTGGACACATTGCACTGACGGCTCTCTGAGGGCTATTGTGAAGAGTACCAAAGCGCACACCTGTCATAGTCAGAACAGAACAGTGCACTCTCATCTGGAGATCTCCCTAGAAGAGTTCAAACACGCTTTCGCAAACACTCGACGGGCTGTCTCGCGGTGCCATAAATGATTCAACAAATGCCCAATATTCCACCTAAAAAAAAATGGGAATCCACTCATATTCCATGCAGAATCATCAAACTCAAAGCAGCTGATGACTACATGGCAAATGGTAGTGAGCTAACTAGGGCAGAGGGGTGCTGTGTTGATAGTGTTGGATGGTGCGATCTTGACACAGGATGGGAGAGAGGGGCGGAAAATGGATGGCAACAAAACCCTTGGCCTGTTAGAATGTAGGACATGGTGTATGTAAAACACATGGAATCCAACTATCTACAGGTATACCTATATGTAACCAAATGCAGGCAAAAGTAGAACGCAGGTCACACTAGTACAAGGACTGCAAATTTAGAAACATGGCTATACTTGACATTAGAAAATCCAAAATGGCCACCCTCTATCTCTAGAGATGGGGTGGTCCTTTTGAGATGTGATGGGGCCCAGGGGGGATTTGTGGTAGATGTGGTTTGGGAAAGAGACCATGACCGTTATGACAAAAGGATGAAAGTCAAGGGAGCGGTCTTACCTGGAAGGGCGTTGGCAGGACAAGAGAGGGGGACAGCACATGAAAGAGACAGAGAAAAAAAAACACATTAGACATCATTTGGCAAGAGCGGCGGTTTTAAGCAATATATCAGCACACGTGGAGAGTATGCAATCACTGCATTGACGAAGTGCTGTGTCTAGACGAAAGCACCTATAGGTTTTATGCAGGGCCCAAAGCGAAGCACTCCCATAAAGAAGACCTATTCTGGCAGGGAATGGTCTCCCATCATGCTGCCATTGCATAGCAATTTGAGTCAGCATAAAGATACATAATGGCGCTACAGGAAAGCAGAAACTCCTCAATTCGTCTCCATATTTCAAAAGGTAGAGATCTATACTTGCATTTAGGCTGTTACTGCAAGCGTCTGCCTTTTTAGATCACAACAAAATTGCATCAAGTCCTCTGACTTGAGTGTTGTAACTAAATGCATATTGATTTTTTTCCACTAGGTTGCTGGTTTGGGCTTATATCGTTCAATGTCTCCTCGAGTTTTTAGGTTGTTTATTGTGGTGGCAGGTCAGAGCAGGAGTGGAGGAGCAGAAAGAAGTGCAACACAATAAGCATTTTTAACATTTTCATGCATGTGTTGAATTTTTCACAATCATGCTGCTATTACAGAAGCTTTTCATCTTCAATATATTTCAATATAGCCTTAATACTTTTCCCACCAAGGAATATAAGTATATACTGTGTGGTGTGTCCTCCTTCAGAGCTCCCACTGAACAGTATTAACAACAGTACAGAGAAACTCCATCTCCATTCACTCCTAGTCTTTGGCTGCCCTCCTTCAGCTCTGTGACAAGCACTGAAATATTTACAGCCTGAGGATCAGTTCACCAACAGGTTCCAGTAGGCATTACACTAGAGCCACGACGGTCACCTTCCTTCGCCATCCATATTTCAAAAATGCACTGGGACGCTGCGGAGGCAATGCTAACCGGCTTGCTGACCCAGAATACGAATGAGCGCTATCCTCTGAAAATCAGAAACGGGAAACTGATCTGATAAGACTTCAAAGCAGGTGCTGGAAAAAAAAATTTGCAGCTTGGTGCGTCACAAGTTTAAGACAAGAGCCATGTTTGGGGAAATCATTGTTTTATTACCGTTTGATCCAAATCGACTTATCATCTCTGGCTTTGCCTTATTTGGGCATATCAAAGCGTGTCACCTATGTAATCCTTTAAGCCTAACCTGGGACCTAAAGGTAACAATGCGTGATTCACTGGCACTGACCAATGATGGGCATGGACTCAACAACCAATCTAAGACTAAGGCAATTCCTGAGAAAGCTGTGATCTGTGATCCAGATTGCAATTTCAGAAGATGCTCACTTCCTCTCTCCCCTCAGGCGAAGATGGTTCCTCGGGCAAGATTGAGGAAAAACTACAAAGAGCTCCCTTCCGAGAAAGCTCCAAAGGAAAAGATGGAGGAAAGAGAGAAAGAAGAGAGAGGCACGAGAGAGAGAGAACGGAGATAGCCAAAGAAGCTCTTAGATTATCACCCAGCTGGTGCCTTGATAGAGAGATAGCCTGCATTGGGAGTAGAGCTGTAGACAAAACAAGGCTGCTCTCCTGTCTGTGCTGCCCTCTCTCTCCTCCATCCCATAATGATATCCATCTAGTCTGGGTCACGAGAGCAGCCGGTGAGCTCAGCAGGTCCCTACAGCCACTCCTCAACCATAGGAGGAGAAGGGGGGAAACTGGGCTGCCAGGCAACTGGGACAAGTCTGCAGGTTCGAGTCTTGCATAGTGCTGGATGGAGAAGAAAGGGACAGGGGGGGGACATAATCTCGCTATTAGGCCGAGTCAATCCTCTCTTGGGGCTTTCTGAGAGGTAAAGCACAGCACCGGTGAGGTAAGCCAGAGAAGGGAGAGGTGGAAATCCTGCATAAGAACTAAACATTACCAACTGAATTAGGACAAGCCATTTCAAAGATGCAAACGTAGATGCCGTTACAGTGTGAAGCATAAGTGCAAGAACTCCAAAGGTTGGACACTTTTCAAATTAGAGAGTGCAGTCTACTGAAGAATCCTTGTGACAGACACTGAGGACGTTTGACATTTAAACAGCCTCTAAAAAGCTCAAGCAGTCTCGCATCGTGCCCCGGCTTTTACTTGCACAATTTCAATTGGCACACAGACCGCAGCGATGTTAAACTCAAATAGTGACACTTCCAATTGCTTATATGACTCCGACAGTGACATTTTCAATGAGTTGGCTTCGCATGCGAAAGATATCCATTACGATGCAATAAAAGCGCCTTGCCAGTCATGCTATTGTGGCGCAGGTTGACTCAGTACGCGTAGGCGGAAAATATATGGTGTCCCCAATTCTTTAACAGCGCACCCATCTTTTCAAAAAGTCAAGTAACGGCCCATACAGTGTGGGGGAAATTGCCAAGTACGGGCCCCTTCAGTTCGACTGCACTAAAAGTAATCAAGTTCCCAAGCAATCTTCATTACGCGGAGAGCACTCAGCTTTATTGAGATTCAGGGAGAGGGAGGTTGCCAGCATACAAAAAGGATTTATTGATTGCACTTAATGCAATAAGCATGCAGGATCCAACGCAACAATTTCATTAGACTTTTCTTTACAGCCATGCTGTGGACGCTTGGCTGGGGAGGAGGACGAGGCCGCTGGCCACTTCAGGTGCACTGCAGGTGAATCTCTAAATGAGGACAACAGGACAAGCTGAAAGCATGCACACACACACGCACACACACACACACACACACACTCCCCCAACCCCCTAAACCCCTCTGCTCTGGATAGGCCTCAAAGGGTTTTCTCTTTTCAAGACTTATGGCTGAGGCTTTAAGATGTTCCTCGCTTACAAATCACCTCTTTGATGCAGTTTCTGTGCTATTACAAACTATGAATTACTGTGCCATTGTGGGAATACTCTTAGTGTGTATATAAATACAGCAGGGTTGCCAGGTTGAAGCAATGTTTGCAGCACAATGCTAATAAGCTAGGAGTTACAGTGTAGCACATGCTAAGCCATCTAATAAATTGGGCCTATAGCCCAGGGAATTGCTTAAATTTGATTTAACTGTACTATAATAATTCAGTAGTAACTGCAAACCGTAAAAGCTTTAAATCTGTCAATAGTCAACAGAGCAGGAATCCTTCCTGGCCAACAGGAACTCTGTCTTAGTATGATGAAGACGTATCTTTAAAGTCGAGATGAAACGGCATTTCGAGAGTATCTAACTTCCGTATCGTGCCGTATTTCCGAGTGAAACAGGAAAGACAGGCGGGACATAACGTTGGGAGGAATTTGATTTGAACGTTGAAAAGTGGGTGTGTCATAACACCCGAAGACACACCGAAGTACCATGCTGTTGCTAG
Source organism: Centroberyx gerrardi (assembly GCF_048128805.1). Classification (NCBI taxonomy): domain Eukaryota; kingdom Metazoa; phylum Chordata; class Actinopteri; order Beryciformes; family Berycidae; genus Centroberyx; species Centroberyx gerrardi. The sequence goes on along the minus strand of NC_136010.1, from coordinate 29,189,170 downwards.
CTAGCTAACTAATGAATCTTAGCCTCTTAGCTCTGCGCTAAAAGTTGAAGATTGATTGATGGGTGGATGTCATGATATTATTGGTTGAAATTAGTTACGGCATGCTTACGTAAGCACACGGCATATTTTGTTTTACAGGAAGAAAACATGATTGAATTTTGATATAAGAATACAATGAAATTGATTTTTGGTATTTTTTTTGGCATATATTGTTAAATAGGTGCACAGTATGACCGGGGATGTGATCTAAAAGGGTTAAAAAGGCATTTTTCATTTCATCTCGTCTTTAAACTTCACATTTTTTATTGTATTTTTATCTAGATTCTAGAGCCTGAGAGTGTGCTTTAGCTGAAATAGTAATAAAAAAAACAGAATAGACACCCCTGCCAGGTCCAGTCATACAAGCCTGAATGCCTAGGTTGCATTTGCCTTCTTTTTCACATTCAAATAATCTCTGTCCTCATTCAAGGCCCCAGCTGCCTCTCTGCTTTCAGCTGAACCAAAAGAAAGGGAGATAAATAAACAGAGTCGGAGGAGCAGGCAGATAGGACTGCTGCAGAGGTCTTCGGGCTGCCAACAGTCAGTCATGTGTTCCAGCTGTTGGGCCTTACTCCTCCTAACCCCCACATCGACCCACCAAGCTCTCTGACCAGCCAGACTACCCCCTATTAACGCTTCTGTCAACTCCATCCACCACCCCCCATGCCCAGCTAGCCCCCTCGCTGACCCTTTACTGATTGGGTCAGGGCAATAAATACTGTGTGCTGCTCTCCAGAGGCGTGTTGACTCCAATTCACCCCCTGACACCTGTGCAAAGACTGAAGAGAAGCAATACAATAGCGCTGTTGGTACAGTAGAGACCTGAGCAAATGAAGAGCGCCGGGCCAAGAGAGGCACGGGTACGGCAAATCACTTTTTGACCCCGAGCGCGTAGCTGCAGGATTTCTGCAAGCCTCCTTGTGACTGATTTCATGTCTGAAAGTCTATAATTCTCCCTTCGAGTCATACGGGGTTCATAGGAATTAAGAGCATTTCCCAAAAGCCCGTGGCCTGGGGGGGATTACTTTTTACGGTGTCGTGATTCAAAGGGCTTTAAGATCCCGACTACAAGACGGGAAGAGGGAAATGCTGAACGCCGAACGTTTCAACTTCCAAACTCAGGAAGTCCTAAATCCAAACAAGAGTCGGGGCTTTTTCCAGCTGCTCTAATTAAATTAGAATAACAACAGGAGCTCCCAAGAGGCTCTGCCCTGGGTCCTCAGCACTGATGCAACTGAGCGACAAAGACACTCATTTTTTTGGTAGATTCATCACAATCTGCACACATCCTTCATTTCCAAGAGACGAAGCATTAGCTTTTGGATGTGCTGGGAACCTGGGGTGTTTGCTCAGCTCCTGCTAGGACTCCATCAGCGCGGGGATATTTCACTCTCAGGTGTCGGCACACGGGACCACATAACTAATGAAAATCTGGCGAGGCGCGGGGCGGAAACCTCCTTGTTTCCCTGGGATTCGGCTTCATTCACAGCAGCCGATGTGGGATTTACTCTGACAAGGCACGGACCACAGTGAGCGAGCAAAAGCTGACTGGTCCTTGGTCAGCAAGTCCAAAGAATCCTGCATCAGCCACTCGCATAAAATATTCACGGAGCCCGAAAAAATTTACATCGGACATTCCCATTTTGAACACAAATGCCATAAATATGAAAAAGTATGTACTTGAATTTCATAGTGGTTAACGCAAAGTAAGGGCTTACACTATTCATTCCAGGCCTCGCCTTGGGTCTTTTTTCCTTTACTCCAGTAGTTTCACTGCAGGCATTTTGCACTTTGCCGTTCTTGTATTCATCAGCCTTGATTGGGCTGCCGAGGGCATATTGACCTGTACTTGACACTCTCTTAAGACTTATGTGCCGAGTGAATTGAATGGTTCGTGGGTTTGTATTACCGAGATGGATGGACTCGATTCGTCTGGACGCTCCGCGCACACAGAGGCCCGGTTTGTTCTCTTCCCCCCCCCTGGTTAATGTAGTAACTGTTTTGTTTGATTTACCATGGAGTTATGAATGGATATAATCAGCCCCCGGATCACGTCACAGTAGGCCAGGCTTATCGCACAGCAGGTGTGAAGCTGTTTGATGTTTTGGGTCAGTGTTCTCCAAACGTGATAGGTTATCATCATTTCAACATTTACGTTGCACAAGTGTGGGAGTCGCTACTGTGATTTGGAATCTTGAGAGCTACAGCCTTTTAGAAGCACTGGAGGTTTTATTTTAAAGACATTTAAAAACGTAAAAGATTGAATGATCAGCACGAGTGATGCAGGAGACGATGACCTTGCAAAAACACAAGTGCAGTGTTGAACATTTCAACTCAGCGAGCAGAAACTGAAAGGGAAACAGCTTGTGTTTGATGTTCTGAGAGATTATTTGTGCTCCTGATTTAGCTGATAACCGGATTACGACTGAATCAAGAAATGCTTGTAACATCCGAGTACAAGGATATTTTGAGTGCTTAGCTGCAAGTTTTGCAGACAATGAGTTGGCTTGTTTCAGGGAGTTGAAACCGGAATGCATGCAGCTAGTAGAACTCCGACAATAGAGGAATTAGAGTAATGTAGGACTAATGCATGTTCAATGAAAATAAAAACACATTAAGACAGTCCTACCCACCCCTTCCTCTCCTTAAATAGTGCATGCCATTCAACACCAAACAATAAACTAAAGCACAGCTTAGCCTATATTTGCAGACGTAGACAAGGCCATAATAATAGTCTGGCAAGAACGATATACTTCTTTTGATTTAGCCTACTGTAAAATGGAGGGGGGGGGGGGGGGGGGGGGCAATGTATTAGGATTCAGTCCAAATTGGCCATTTACGTTAGGGAGCAACTCAACTTCCTTGATATATGAATTACTTGAAACCAAGTTTTGACACAAACGCTTGGCTAAAAATGAGACTATGATCAGCACATTAGACCAAGATAGCTACATTGATTAATGGAGGGCATTTGTTTCATTAAACTATCTGACGGCTGCTGGCAAAGTTTCCCTAATTCCAATCCAATTTGATACTTGCATGAGGACGACGCAACAGTCTTCTGCTCCATTGAAATTCAATACAGCCAGTCCCAGATAGGACTCATTCCAACTGCAGATAGGATTCACTGAGTTTACAAAGATGTTCACTTTAGTGTAAAACAAGCAGCTAGAATACTGCATTTACTGTTAGAGCGTATCATAGACCTGACATTCAGAGCAGAGAACAGTGCGTTTTCTGACAAACGAATGCTCACCCAGTCTCTCTGTCTCTCACACACACACACACACACACACACACACACACACACACACACCAAACAAGAGAATGAATGATGGGGTATGAAATAAATGGGAGGGGGAAATCCTGCAGCGTGTTGTCTCCTTCTGTGATGTGTTTTGTGTACAGTATGTGTTCACCCGCTCTGTGTGTGTGTGTGTGTGTGTGTGTGTGTGTGTGTGTGTGTGTCTCAGGGGACCATAAATGACAGGCCCTTGCTGCGCCCCCTGCTGTGCCATCATCTAACAATAAGAGTCGACAATGAGTCAAAGGCCCTGCATACGACTCTTTTCCAACCTGCATGCCGACAGACTTGTGACTGGAAGTGAGCTGGCGCTATTGAGTCTAAAGCGAGTGAAATGTCAAGAGCTCAGAGGTGGAGTTACAGAATAATTCACCTTTTAATTTCACGGTCATTTCCCTGGCTAAGTGTGACAGCTATGACTCAACATATTTCACCTTTCCACATGTAAACGTGAAAAGTTTCTTAAACCCAGATTGCACCTTGTGATAATAGTTCAGGTAAACCAGGCTTTCATCACCTCATGCTCTGGACTTAATAATGCATGACAGGAGGACAAATAATACTAGATGAATAATAGAAGAGGAATAATACACACAGAGACTCATACATAAGCAGACAGCACAGGGGAAAATGGTGATTTTGGATTGGTCAATTTTGACAATATTTTGACGATAACTACTGTAGTTTCAACTATAAATACTTAACTTATTATGTGGTATGGTGTGTTTTCATACCAGCTGTATCAAGTACAACAAACACAAAATTTGTAAAATACCGCTTTTTTCTCGAAATGACATAATTTCCTTTATGCAAAACCTTTTAGATATGGCCACCAAATTTGACCTGCTGCTTCCTAACAAAAATGACTGGTAATTAAATTTTTTGATATCTGTTATTTCTCTTGCCATATACATAGTATTTTGTAAAAAATTAATCAAACAAAAGCAAAATCTTTACATATCCCACTATAAATTACTATTTAGTTGCAGTAGAGTGAAAACAGGAAAATGCTCTGACCTCATCCACTGAGAAAAAAAATTTCTGAAACAAAATTGAAACATTTGAATATGCTAACAATAAAAAAGTCATAATTCAAAAAGGCTTTGTATCTGTGTCCATATTCAACACACGTAAAATTTCTTTCTCATAGGATGAAATTATTTTCTTTTCCTATTCACCTGTGGAGTCTCATCTTAAAACCCTGTTGAATGTCGTCAGCTATTCTGACTGCTTGTGTGTGTGTGTGTGTGTGTGTGTGCGTGTGTGTGTGTGTGCGTGTCTGACTTCTGGTTCCCACAGACTACCAGCCTCAGAGACTACCTGACCTGAGGCCCCAAGTCCATCCCCCCCACCCCCCCACCCAACCTCCTCACCACTTCAAGGCCTTCACCTTTGACCTCTGGCAGTGAGAGCTTGCATGGTCCTGTGATCTTGCTTTTCCTCCCTCTGTCTCTTCCTCTCTCTCTCTCTCTTTTCTTCCCTTCCTCTCTTTCATTCACACATACTTTCTCTGTGTGTGCCTCTCTCTCTCTCTCTCTCTCTCTCTCACACACACACACACACACACAGTCTTTTCTTCTTCCTCCCTCTCTTCCTTCTGTTCTCTCTCTCCCTTTCTGAACTCTCTCCCTCTTTCCTAGTGTGTGTGTGTGTGTGTGTGTAAACTTTCCAAAAGCATTCGACGGTGGGTCTAATTGTTGGGACAGATTTGTATCTAACTTGCTGGTAATGGCCTGTAGAAAACATCACAACACTTAAAGTAAGAGAAAGGTTAAATGGATTGTGTGGGTATAAGAAAAGGCCAACAAATCACCAATTGAATGGTGAGGAAGCAGTAGAATTACCACTACTATCTCCTTGCTTGACTTGGAAAATTTATAAATCTTTGATATTTCATTTCTGAAATTCAAAACAGCAGTCAATTCCAAAGGCAATGGAGAGACAAATCTTTCCAGATTGCAGATATCAGATTGTGGGTAAAATTGCTGGGATAAACCTGTACAAAATGGTAAGATAAAGGATGCTTTGGTCCAATCAGGAGAAGGCAGAGACATGACATCACTGTGGACTGATATGACGGAGCTAAGTATATCTAATGCTGCATAATTGTGTATATTTCTATATAAAATGGCAAGTTGGTCACAGTGAACACAGCCCTCTTCACTATATTTAAAGTGGATTAGAAGTCGCGTGACTAACCAGAAATGGGTCAAGTGGGGACAGCGAAGCCGTATACCTCTACATGGACAAGGCCGCTGCTTTTCCTTCCCAACACACACACACACACCTCTATGTATTATTCAGAATACATCTTCCTCCCCTATATGCCCCTGCACAGAAAGGCTCATCTGAGCACCGCCGAAACTCACCGAGATAAAAAAGGTTCGTCAAACAAAAGACGTTCCCACTCAGACTGAGATTTGTGATTGAAATTGGGGTCAGATTATAAGACTTGTGTGGCATGAGGTCTCACCTTCTGAGATGACTGAAGAATCTCATTACCAAACTTCGACGTCCGAGTAATAGAGCGTTTTTCTTTGCTGAGAGACGGGTAAAACTTTGTTTCGACGAAGAAGAACTCATCTGCTTTAACGGTCTAAACTCGATTCGTTCTGAAGCGTCGTGTTTAAGCTCGGCCTCGCTTCCCCTGAAGTGGCTTCAAAGAAAAGAAAAACAGCTAGTATCTGCATGCCAGGTCATGATTGTGCACACTCTGAAGTTTGATGCCATTTCGCACCATGTCCATATTGAATGATACATTCAATCCTGAGATTTTTCTTCTAAAATATGAGATGTCTTGATCCCACTATAGATGTATCCGCCCCTATACACCCTTATCATCCATATGGTGGATGCTTTTATCCACGAGTGCATACATTTTTAGCATTGGTGGCCCCTAGGGATGAGACAATGTATTGAAATTCAATATATTGCAATATAAAAATGTAACAATACGTATTTATACGTATTTAACCCCTAACCCTGGCAGTGTTGGTGCCATTTAGACTTATAAGCAACTTATAATGCATTTATATGGCTAGGGTTAGGGTTAGTCATTATAAGTCATTATAAATGTGTAATCTTATACATTAATACTCAAAGTATGTCATACTAGGTGTTGCTCCATCTTTCATCTTTTGTCCATCTCCACTATGCTATCTGCAAAATAAACCTGTGCAACACTGAAGGAGAACAGACTGTCCCATCTTTTTTATATTATTTTTATATTATTATTTATATTGACCGATGATATCTGATGCTTTCGCTGCTTCTCCAGCGAGGACCTACCAATGTCAGACCACCCTGACTCTTAAAGCACTTCTGACAAATGCAATGTTCTCGGAGGGCCAGTGCAACATCAAAAATGAACCTTCGTGTCTTTAAGACTCTCCAGCCTGCTGACCACCGCTACATTCCCTGCCTATCTCTCTGCATCTGCACCTCTGGCACTCATGAGCGAACATGTTTGTCGTTTTAGTGTAGCCCACGGAGAACAAGCGTTAACATCTACAGTGGAGCTGTTACTTTTTTCCCGGAGTTGTTTTAGCCCGCGGGAAAGAACTTCAGACTGTGAAAACACTCTGAGTTTATACAGCAACAACAAAAGACAAAAACAGAGGAAACGTGAGGGAACTTGCCACAAGGGCTCGCAGCGTTAAGCCCCGCTGTCGACCTGTTGAAATATCTCGCTGATGAATCAGACTGATTTCAAATGGAAGAATGGAAGTGCGTCCTGTGTGTGTATGTGCAGTGTGTATATATTATGTGTGTATTTGTGTGTCTAGCAGCGGCGATAACCTTCCCGAATAAGTTCCCGGTATCAACAAGTCGCGCATCGATCGGAGAGCTCGAAAAGAACTGCCTTCATTCATTATGCATGCATTGCAATGGCATGTTCGAATTTCTTAATATGACATCTCTTAGGCAAGGCAGTGGCATTGGTTCCGCTTTCGCACTGCGACAAATGACATTGACCTTAGCCTACGGTAATTAATCACGGCGACGCTGAGAAGTCTTATTGAATGTGTCGACAAAAAAGCCTGCCTGCGGGGCTCTCAGTGGGAAACGGAGAGTGTAGGAGGGAGGAGCGGCGTGGAGGTATGAGAAAGGATCCCATTGTTGCGAAGGAACTCGGAGTGCAGAGGCACCCTGACACAGGTATTCTGCTAAATAAGGCCGGCATTGTGCAGAGAAAGCACACATGCTGGCACGAAAACTTACAGTGGGGGGGAAAAAAAGGCATATGGGGCTTCAGACACCTGTTCTGATTAGGGGCAGGCGTAAGGTCGTCTTCTAAAAGTCTGACGCCTTGACAATCCCGTGTTTGGAGAGAATTGTCCATACTCTGGCAATTAGGATTAGGGTTTTAAGGAGGCATGTCAATTGGGTTAGGGATGGTGGTCTTCGGGATTTCTTACGAGCATGTGTTTCTGAAACTGGAAACCAGGCAGTACAGAATCTGGGTTTCCCCTTATTTGTTTCTTGTCCAAACACTGTCTGTAAAACCTGAGTTCAATTTGATTAATTGCTGCAAATATTTTCTGACTCTTGGCACTGAAACATGGATTGCTTAATGAAATATCATTAGAGTTACCATTGATCATTTGTTGGGAAAGAGATTGTGGAGGGAAGTGGGGGAAGGATTACAGAATAAAGTGGAGGGAGGCCAAAGGGAACATTTTTTCCCATTCTCCGCAGGCATCCTGAGCCACGCATAGGCTACTTCCTGCATCTCCGCATCCAAAAGAAATTAACCAAACAAAGTTAACATTTTCTTTGCGTATTTTACGACAGCCGCGGAAACAAAAGGGACTTTTGAAAAGACACGGTGACGGCAAAGGACTCCCGGAGGACGTGGTTTGAAACTCCCCGAGCCTCTCGCCCCCTGCCTCCGCTGCCACAGCGTTTCCATTAAAGCATTCCATTCTCCTTGCTGTCTCCCCAATACCGGGCAAGAGGAGATACAGTGGCATTGATTCATCCATTGTGGGCCTTTGCAGTTACAGCCCAATGTGCTTTTCTCTGGCTCCTCGGCGAGCGGTGCCTGTGATCTAATTACCAGTGGAGAGATGAAGTCGTCTCCCCAGGCATAGCTGACGGGCCCATTCTTCTTCTGAATAGAAAAGAAGGCCGATGCTCACATCAAGTCAGCTCCTGATCGCCAAGGAGCTGAAACTAATGCAAGAGCGCATTAGTTACAGAGAAGCCCAGGGACCATCAACTGAGCAGCCTAAATGATGAGGCTGCATTGATTTCCATCAGTCCTGGAGAAAGGCATCCACTGGATTGCTGCAGCCTTTCCTGCTCGAGAGCTGAAAGTCACCCTTACAGGGTTAAAGAAAAACAAAGAACCCTTATTAGAGAACGTCCATCAAATCCTGTCCATCAATTGAACTTTTCCCAGGAAAAGCAACGTTATTGAATTTTCACAAGATTGCCTATTGACATCTTCCAGGGCAAGACTGGAAGCGGATAGCCTCTGGCCAGGCTTGTGCCAAAGGTCAAACACGCCTCACATGTCAATGAGACAGTAACAAGGCTTACTATATACAAACTCTGTCCAAGTCCATGTCACACAAAACAGCACACAGCCACTGTGCCGGCATTCCACCGGCTTGTCCCTCAACAAACAAGTGCTTTCACCTTCGGGAAACGCTTGACCTGCTCGAGCCGCAGTCCGCGCTCGCAAAGTGCTTTGTCTTGCCTCTTTACGACCGGGACGGGACCACACACAAATCCTGCGGTCGCGACCAGAGCTGGTTTTTGTTCGCACGGTTGCTACGGTGCCTTTGAAACAGCGGTAGGAAGGATAGGAGATGGTCACAGTTGTCTAAAGCTAATGAATAGCCACTGTTTGGCCTGCCACTGCTTCTCATAATAGCTACCCTTTGCATAGGCTGGATGTTTATAGAGAAGACAGGCCAGTTTGTGGGGAGGCAAAGTTTAAGAGAGATTTGTCCAGAAAACTCTCACACATACTGTACACTTTTATAAACTCCCTGACATACTGACAACATGAGCGATAAAGAAATCCTGCTGCTTTCTGATGGCTGGTGCTATTACCACTTGTTTTGGGCTGATGAAATCTCAGGTACAATTACAGTTGACAGCAGTGATTATAATGGCTTCGCACAGACATCATGCGTGAGAATCCAGACAGATTTGGCATCTCATTAAGTATTCAAATGAAGGGGATTAAATTTGCGATTGAATGAAGCCAAGCATTTAAAATGCTGCTAATCCTCATGTCAGACACAACAAAACACTTTTGCCTTAATAATCAAACTCATGATGGACCTGCCAGTTTGGGTTATGGCTTCTGTGGTGTGAAAAGACACTAGAGACACTTTTGTGAAGATCACTTTAACAAAGTAAATGGCTTGATGAATCTGTCGGGAATTAGTCCTGTGGCCTGCATACATTTTGATGAAATATTGATGAAAATGCTATGATTGGATAATGATTCATCTGGTAACACATAAGTTATGATGTCCTTAAATATATTGGATATATACATTAGATATATACATATCTTTTGTTAGAGGCTGATGGATATTCTAGAGGGTTATCTAACTTAGGCTTTGTGCAACTCGATTCCACCGGAATCCTAAAGAAGAGAGGAAAATATAGCATTTTCCTTAATTGCAGTACTCCAAAGCATCTCTTCAAAAAGTAATACATGACATCTGTTGAGTGAGAGAAGTCAAGGACATTCCCTTGTAGGGAAATGCTTACCTCCCAGCTATTTTTTTCTGATGAAAGCACAAAGTCTGTTTTGTGGTGTGAGGTAAGCCCGTCCTACAAAGAACATCTTCCTATTTCTCCTCTTGTACTGAAACCCTTTCCTGTAGAACAGAGGCGAAAGAGGAAAAAATAAAGGCGGAAAGATGTCTGTACGGAGCCAAGAGCTATCAGACAAGCATCTGAAAGGCAGACCTCCGCTTCATCTCGCTCCTTCACTATCGGAAAAAAGTGCCTCCCAGATGCCCGAATTACCGCTAATTTCTAATATCATTAGCATCATGTCTGCCAGTGTCATGCTAATGAGGCTTTAACATGACAATGAGCTTTGCTAAATGAGCAGCCAAGGGAAAGGTGGCGCTCAAATAATTACACAGCAATACACTGCGAATCACAATGTTGCCGCGATCTCCAGGATTACGCCTGTCATGGGTTTGTTTCTAGTGCGGAGAGGTGGTTTCAGGCTCCGAATAATTTCCACCGAGCCGAACAGGCGCTACATTTTGTTGTTCGCTGTATGTTTAATTAACAAACTGAATCTAATTAGATTAGCATATGAAAATTAGACAGAGGGAAATGAATAATGCAAATGGAGAGAACTGCATCAATGTAGATCTTGGCAATCGACCAAGGCCAACATGTTTCAGAAACCTTTTCAGAATGTAGAGGAGAGAGAACTTTGCTGTGATAAATGCAAGTGGGGCTGACAAATAGCAACAAGGCCACGCTACACAGAAAGCCTTTAGGAGTCTATACCAAGCAAGGAAACTCGTGACCTGAGAGGATAAACAACACAGATACCTGCTTCAACGGCACCTTGTACACTGTCCTCTCTTATCTGCCTTTTTGACCCCAGAGCTGTCTGAAGGCTTGGTGCTTCCACCCACAGCAAACAGGAGATGCCAGTGGGAGATAACAAAAACCGGGACTGAGTCAAGCCTTAACAAGGAAAGCCATCACCAGCAATGTTTCATTTAATGTCAACAGCGCTGTTTGTTTGGTTGTTGAAAATAGCAAAAAATATCTTGAGTCTTTAACCTTTCATCGGATTTTCATACTATTTTAAATAGTATTTGGACAGTGTTTGAGCAATATCACGTTGGCTGATGTTCATTGGTAGAGCGGTATATGAGAACATGTGGATGTGGATTTCATAAGATTAAATGCACGTAACCCTTTCCCATGATTAGAAACATATGGTTGTAGGAGAAGCTATAGGGAAAGCAAATAGATCTGAGCGCAAAGCAAACAGCTGTCTGTCTTCACAGCAGTTCGGCATAATGTAATAAAAGCAGCTCAAATGAAAAACTAACAAACTGACAGGTGCTTCTAGAGCATTTTCAAAAGCTGGAAATACAACATTTCCTCTGTGAGCGGCGGGTTTTCTATCAATCGGAACCATATGTTTTAAAAATCTGCTTCTTATTAGCGGTAATAGCTGCCAGCCTGATCTTGGCTCTGCTCTGCATTGCTTCCAGCCACCGGGTGTCCCAGAGGACAGGAGGGTAACACGGCCCCGAGGCCATTTAGGTTTACACCAGCTGAGGTACAGCGCTCCGCTCGCTCGCCGCAGCCAGGTGGCTCTCGGCTACATCCGAACACCCTCCCATAAGACCGTGCAGGTAGGCTACCAGACCGTGCAGGAGTGCGTTGCGGTGGGAGGAGATGGCTGGGACGTCCCCTGGATGACTGCCAAGGTTTTCCCAACCTGCAGGCCAACTCCAGAGGGAAGGGAGCACTTCCTGGGTCAATGGAAAGGATGTGATGGGAAGGAGCCGCTATGTGTCAGCTGTCAGGAGCGGGATCATGAGAGGACCGAGGTTAATAAGTCTTGGCGGGGGGGTGTTCCCATGGCGATCGCCATGGTTACCCAAGGCCTCAGCCAAGAGATGGCTGCAGGGGAGGTAGAGTCGGTCTGAGCGAGAGGGCTGGACCGCAGGAGATCACCAAGGGAGGGGGGATTTGAGGGACTCAGCAATGTTGTAAACTTTACAGGCAATTAATATACCTGCCAATGTGGGGAGCTTCAATAGTCTTTATGATCTGAGACTTGTTGCTACTGAGCCATGGGGTATGTATTTCATTAAAGTTCAGTATAATAAAGGTTTTTTTTTTGGTGAAAAGCCTCAGTGATGAATAACAGTAGTTGAAGCAGAAACAGCTACATAAAGAGTTACTTATAGTAGACGTCTCTTACTCTGGCGGTGGAAACCAGACGTTTCCACTCAATTCCAGAGGAGAATAAAAACTGTCACCTGTGTGATCTGGGAGAAGTCGAAAATGAAATGCACTTTTTGTTCTATTGTCCATTATATCACAATCTTAGATATAGGCTTTTCCGTAAAATGTCTGCAGAATGTCCTGATGAATGTAGACTTCAGTACCTGTTTACAGACAAAGTGTTTCACCTAGCCCAGTTTGTGTTAAATGCCTACCAACAGCGTAGGAGGGCGCTTTATGTTTGATGTGTTAAAGGCACAGTCTGTGCCTCAGATGTGCCTAAGTTATGTTTTATAGCTGTAATGCCTAAGGAGCAGGATTGTGTTCATATTTGGTTTGACATTGTTTGACATGTATGGAGGTGTATTATATTTGGTCTTTCGCTCTCACTATGTTATTGCTCTTGTTTGTTATGTTTGTAGTGTCTTGTAAGCCCATGCGGGCTGGGCACCTTTTGGTGCATGACACTCTGAAAAATAAATTACTTACTTACTTACTCAAGTGGCTATGATTTTCAACAGCTGGTATAATTCACTGGAAGACATGAATGTTTTACATTCTGCCATGATGCATTCAGAAATCAGAGCAGCTTTGTGCAAGGATACTTTCCAGAGCACTGTTTATTTTGTCAATGAAAATTATCAAGAACAATATTAAAGCAATCATATGTTACATGACTAAGAGACACCGTGAATTTCAAATAACTAGACTAACATAATTTGCATGTTCATCATGAAAAGATAAGGAGACTAACACTAACATTGTTTAAAAAGCACAGCTCTAGGCGATGTACCTTGCATTTCTGTGCACATTTTGTGGTTTGGTGTATTTTTCTTATTCCCATGGATACCTGGCCAAATGGCCAAAAGTATTTCGCTGTGACATTGTGACGTCACGGCAAGATATTTCCAGCGCAGCTACGATGGAGTTTGACAGCATACAATTTACAATCTCTCAGAATCAAAGAGCGAGGGCTTCTTTCTGGACTCATTCAACAATCATACGGGGAGAAAACCATTGTAGAAGAGGCTTCTCAACTAGAAAAACTCTCTCTCTCTTGCTCTTACTATCGCTACCGCTACTTCTGTCTCCACCCACACATATAACCCACAGCTGAATGGAACAAGTTCACACCCGTTCCCTGGGAAATGTAGGAAATCACTAACTGAAGAAAAAGTAGACGAGGCAGGTACACCAATAAAGTAAATTACAACACTTCATCACAAAATAACTGCAGGAATGCACTGAACATCACAGAATGATGATATATAACAGAGGGTGGATTTTTCCTTTTTCCTTGATGAAGCTATGCAGTATTTTTGCCTTTAGAGAGAGAATAAATGCATATTTTTCACCTCAGTATCTCTCTTGCCTCTTACTATCCTGTCTCATTAAATGTAGCTCCTTCAAGCACAGAGATTTTCTAGAAACTTTTCTAAAAACTGTTTGCATGCTTATTCTACATTTGCTGACTAAAACTGACATTGCAAAACAATTGGGCCTTGACTAAAATATGAACTAATAAGGCTTTGAGTGAAAAGATTAAGAGCAAACAAAATCTAGAATGACTGTCCACTGTTGCAAAGATCCCCTCTGTGCTATAATGCGTTGATGCGGAGTGATCCGGAACTGGGGTGGCCAGTCTGACAGGAGATGCCGAGTCCTCGCTGTCATAAAAACCAAAGACCCAACTCTGTAGCCCAGGGGCTTACTGGACAGCGGTCCGCTCCACTGTCTAGGCTACAGTCCAGGCCGGTGGTGGCGGTGGATGCTTTGGCTTTAAGCTTTAAACCTCCGTGGTTGAACCTGAGCCCTGCAGCTGCTCATTACTGTGCAGTGGAGTGGAGTGCTGGGATTGCTTTATGAGCCCTGGGAAAGTCAGGAGGGATCCTCTGCCCACTACAAGCAAGGCAATCCAGTTACCTCAATGGCGAGCCCAGGGACGCAAGGCTAGCCGAGGCTAATCCCAATATCCAATTTAAAATGTTGTGAAATGATAACCAGATGTCAAAGGCTTGTGTTTCAGCCTCAAAGTCCAGTGGGCTGCGGCGCAAAGGGAGATATGGAGGAAGACGTGAGCGCGGTCCGTCCAAGTGGGATCCGACTCAGTTGACCTGTGGGGGCGCGGAGTTGTCTTTTGTTTCAGGACGATCATTACGAAAATGATTTTTCATAATGTGGATAAAGACAGTTATCTATGTGGGGCTGAGTGCAATGGCTTTTTTTGTGGGTTATTAGAAAATCAGTAGTTGCTTGGATAAAAATGTACCCCAGCAGTTCTGACAGTGCTAAAGAAAAATCTACCTTTGGATACTCTTACACTGCTAGATGTCAGTTTGTGATGCTCAGTGCATTCCAGGAGCTATTTTGTGATGAAGTGTTGTACTTTTTGGTGTACCCACTTTCCCTCAACCTGCGTACTTCAGTTGCTGATTTCCTACAAAAGAAGTTTGTGAAGAAGTTTGTGAACACTGGGGAAGGTCTATGATCATGATGATGTGTCTATGTCGGCCCTTACTCAACCTGTCTAAATTTCCCCAAGAGGATCAATAAAGTGCTATCTTATCTTGTGGCTGCATTGCATTCTGGTCTACTGAGGCTTATGTTGGTGGAGAAACTGGGTATCTCTATGCCTTCTATGATGGATTTCTCTGCAGGAATAAAGAAAATCCACCACAAAACAACAAAATGGGCCCAGAAATGCAAGGTACATCACCGATAGCTGGTTTTAACAGTGTTCAAGTGTTTCAGGGTGAATTTTACCTTTAAGTATTCCATAACACTCTTTGGCACATGGACAGGATCAGGCACCTGTGGTAACAGGGCCATTGTAATTCCCCCTCTGTTCCTTGTCTCGGCTCACTGACTCTGCTGAGTGCATTTCTCAAACTCATGTAAATCATTAGCAAGCCACCTTAATGAACAGGTTGTTCACCTCTCCCTCTCTCTCTCTGTCTGGCCCTCCCTGCTCCTTATCACCACCAAAGTGACAAATCCAAACGAGCAAACACTGAGTCATTGCACTTGTGTTTCCGACCTTCAATCGCAGCAAGTTATCGCAATAGCCTCAATTCAAACTCTGCCTCCCACTGTGAAGCGAGTGAGCATAACATGCAGGGGGAAACCGAGGGAGAGGGAAAAATAAGTGAACTGAGGGTGGCTGCCAAAGAGGCTGTGTGCATGGTTTACAGAGGAAAAGCCTACTCCATCGATCAACCACAGTCATTTGGGTCTAACTCAGGTAATCAGTCTGAGTGAAACTGTGTTTACACAGTAATGCCCCATCTATTTGGCAGTTAAAGGGCAGAATTGGCCTTCCAAATAGACTTACAAAAAAACAAAAGCAGGGTTTGCTCCACTGTAAATAATCACCAAAGGCCAGAGCGATGAAAATGAAAAGGTCATGTGTAAGCCTTCCAAGACTAAATATGTTTACAAAAACCAAGTCAAATGCAGGCAGCGTCATAAAAACTCAAAGTTTTCTTCACATGCCCACACAGAAATGAGATAAGACTCACGCACTCCCACACCTAAGAGTTTTCTCTTCCCTCCAGCTGTTGCTTTAGTCTTCATGCCAGATAGGAGATCTACAATAAAATGCTACACCCTTCATATACCATCAGTGAAACAAAAAGTGAAAAAGTTCAATGAATCACACCGTGCAGCTTTCTAGAGATCCTAACCCCGAGCGGTAACGCCAGGCAGTTTGCAGTTCCAGACAATGTGCTTATCATGCTACTTCATCTTCTATTGTTGGGACAAGGCTGACACTGCCAATTCAACCTTGTCTGTTTGCCTGCTCAATACACTCCCTCAACCTATTCAGACTGCAAGCAAGACTTCTGTATGTGATCGCCACACGGAACAGGTGAGGAAAAAGACTAGAATGGCGGGGGGGGGGGGCATCCTCTTTCCACTGGCACATCCCACCCTCAAAACACCACCTCCATCTCAGAGATCTCCGAGCTCCATACTGTTCCTTTTGAAATCGCTTTTATTTACCCCCTCATCCCCCCCTCCCCGTTGCTGAGAAAACACCTGTGTCCACAACACAGGTTTTTTGTTAAGGCCTCCGTGTTACAGGTAGCAATTTAGTGAGCGTACAACTTCAATGTGTTTCTCCCTCGGTGTTTGAAGTGGAGAGAATAAAAGTGTGCATCGCCCGTATGGGCTAAGTAGTCTTAGGGTCTGAAAGACGAAAATCATCAATCAAACTCAACAGCATGTACTTTGACACCACGGCTACGCAATAAAGAGAGGCATACAATCATAAAGACTATGAATTAAAAAAACTATTTCATAAAAGTGGTGGAGGAGCCAACTGAACAGTATCACGTTAACAGTAGTAGTCATAAGAGAGTCATAAGAAAACTCATATGTCAGCATTCAAACAGAATCTAAAAAAAACATTCCCAACCACAGGGAGTGGTATTGGGAGTGGATGGGATACAGCAGCACCATGCATTCATTTTAGCTGAGTGCAGGATATACTGTATTGTTGGAGGTTACACCAGAACAAGGCCGGTGGTGCACTGACACGTGACGACATACGCACAAAACATGAATGGGGGAAGGAATTTGAGAAATGTCCAAAAGTCAACAGAGGCGCAAATACTCCACTAAATGGCCTCCTCAGGTTTCATTGTTAACTCGAACCGTTACTCATTGCCGGAAAAGAATCGAAGATAGCGACGCGCTTGTCGAGTCGCCATCCAGTGAAGCGGTTAATAATAAATGAGCGGGCAGGTGATCAGAGGAGTTTTTTGAAGCCTAAGTGTAGTCGATGCATCACCGTGAGGTCATGACAATACGGGGGAGAATCTGAGGACAGGGGTGAAAAGGTGACGCCGAAGGTCACGGATTGCGAGAGGCCCGGAGGTAATGGAGCCCAAGTGGAAGACAACAGCCTTTCATACTCAGGTGACCATCTATAGCATGGAGGTTGAGCAATGGGTGGGGCCTTGAGTCAGGTAAGAAGACAAAAACAGCCCATAGACTGGATGAAAAAGAAGCAGTGAAAAGAAATGGAAAAAAAGCAGAGGAAGAGCAGAGGGGGAACAAGAGCGAGAGCAACAAAAGCCAACAAAATCAATCCTTCAACTTGCCAGCTGGTATGCCACCACCCATATTATCTTAAAATCAAGACTGGTACAAAAGAGAAAACGAGCTGAAATACAAGTTGGCAAAACTGAAACTGGAACTGAAACTTTAACTGATGTTAAAGACGGTGGGTGGGCTGCTTAAGTCTGTCGTTGGCGGACTGATACTAATAGGCACAAACTAACCCCCGACAAGTCATGGAGAATAACAAACCGTGGATTTAGTCGCACTTGCAAATATTTTGCAGAGGATTTTAGGATTTGTTTCGTGGATCTAAATGCCTGACGCGCTACGAAGAAGACCTTGACAGTCCCTTCTTTACATTCCGGAGAGTTAGGACTCGCGGAGAGAATAACACTTAGCAAGTGGTCTTGTCAGACCCTTCCTCGGGGTGATGGATCTCTGCCAGTAGCTGTAGCCCTGCCACTAACTCCATTAGAGATTCTCCTCCAAGTCCCTGCTATGTGCTTAATGTTTACTTGGACCCATCCCCAGTTCTCTCCCTCTTCCCAGCTCCCGTTCCCCCTCTCGCTTGGGCCCCCTCTCTCGGTCTCAGCACAATCAAGTGCCCCTGTCAGCGATGGGCATTTCATTACCTAAGTGCCAATTCCTTAGCAACCAAGCAGGTACTACAGCACTTAACCGCAAGCTGGCAACTGAATGCTAATGCAGAGCCTCACACTAGTGCCTTAACCCTCACTGCCTGCTCTTTTTGCATACTGCAAAGTTCAGTATGCATCAAGAAACATTGAGCAACTTCAAAAATAATCCAGGGCATTTTATGGAGGTTGAAATCAATATGTCTAAGTGCCCCCCCTTAAATAAATCCAGTTTCGCTCTGGGCTGCTGCCAGGACTTCGGAGGCTGCATGTTGCTGTGCCTCTGTCCCTTTGTCCCATAAATGTCCCTATAACCTGATTAAGTGTGATTGATAAGGACACTTGCAGAGTCCCCGGCACAACTGTTAGTAATGTGAAGGCTTAGAATGCATCTGCCTGAACAGTATGAAGCTAGTCTGAGTGTCGTCCCTTGAGGATTTGAAATACTTGGCAAAAAAATCCATAGTTCTGCAGTCGGAAGCGCCGTTTCGCATTATAAAACTAGCTGGTATTGGAGAGGGTAGCAGCTTCCTTCTCTGTAGAGATTTAGACAAACACAATCTGTAAAAGATGTGCTGCTATTGGGCAGCAGGTCGGTGTAGTGAGTCAGCCTTCAAGTGGAGGATCAAGGTTCGAGCCTGCATGTCAGCAAGCATCCACCCTGCTACAGTGTCTTTGAGCAAGACAGTGAATCAATACCAGCCCAAGGACTGCTGTTCTGCATCTGACCTCTGACCTCCCAGGGGGGGGTCAAGGGACATGAGAAGATCCACACGGGGATCAAAGTATATTATTGACAGATCTGTTGCTTTTACAAAAGACCGGATAGAGATGAGACAAATATGGCAAATATCAAAAGTACACACTCTCTCCATCTCCTTCTCTCTTTCACTACCCCCTTTCCCACAGTGGAGCCCTCCAGAAGGCACTGCGACTCCACAGCGCGGCCCTTCCCCCCCCAGGCCGGTGAGGGGGGGAAACTGCCGTCGTCAGGTAAAATGACCCTTAATGCCTCCTGAATAGAGTGGCTAACTTTACGCGGCCAGGTCATTAGGGATACAAAAGGGCAGGCCAAACAGAAAGAGAAGACCACCATCCCCCCCGTCCCGTCCCCCAGCCAAGGACCCAGAAGGGCTCCAAATCTAGGCCGGCTTTTCCCCACCACCATCCCTACAGACATCCAACTTCTGAATCCCCTCATGCTTTAGAACTCTGTGAGCGATAGAGCAGAGCAGGGTCCTCCTCGGTATGAAAGAAATGTACGTAATGGGTAAATAGGGAATATGGAAAATTAACTGGGTGTTTGCGTTCGGACGCTGCTGGGTTGAAGCAATCTTGATGACCAAACGTGTTCTGAAAATCATAATAGTTCTGCACAAACGAAAGAGAGGAGCAGTGACCGAGTTGGTGTGCATTCCCCAGTGGTTTGTCTCAGCATACATACATACTATACGTGCACAAAGAGACGTGCACACACACAAACACACATACACAAAGACAGACACACATACACACACAGAGAATCCTGTCTCACTTGACCCACTCCAAACATTGAGCAAACTTGCGGCCCAGACATCAAAGTGGCATAGTGTTTGTGCATGCAGGCATTTACAGCCCCGCTTAGTGACCACGCGAGCACCACACTCACACACACACACACACCAACACACACACACAGAGGCCCAGAGCGAGGCAGACAGCCAGGCCTGGAAAGCACCGACAGCCAGAGCCGCACAGCAACAACATGCAATCCCTCCCTCTGAGGACTCGGTGAAGAATGCGGGGAGTGCTAAGTTGCGCTAACTGGGAACTGTCATACTCCGGGTTTCCGCTTTCCAAGTTTAGACAAACACCACTTGGCCATGTGCCTTCCTGCTCCCTCCCCCTCAACAGGGTCAGGACTCAAGCGCAATATACTGACCCATATGACATGGGGGTGAGATCTGTATTATATTTGACATTTAGATTTCAGGTATTTAGCTGATGCTCTTATCCAGAGCAACTTACATGAGTGCAATAGTAGAATCAGGAGTAGAAAGGTCAATGCCATAGTGTTCTTACAATAGGGATGGGATGATATATCGAAATTCAATATATTGCGATACAAAAAAGTGACAATATGTATCGCGATATTAGAGAGACATACAATCAATATTATTTTATTCTGCTGTAGTAATCACAAATGAAATGGCTTGACCATCACAGTTTCATAAGCTCTACATTGAAATGATATTATCTGAACTTTGTATTGACATTTTTAAATTGTTGTTTACATTTTAGCAAGCCAGTGCCATCGCTAGAAAGATTTGTGGCTCATAAATAAACATAATTCTGCACAGTCAGACTTTGTTGCCATTGAAATTTTATTTATTACATCCTATCATGGTTGTATTGAATCATGAAACCCCATATCGCCAATGGAATCGTATCATGAGATAAGCATATCATCCCATTCCTATCTTACAATTTTTCTGGGACAAGGGAACAAACATGTAAGAGCCGAGTGCTTGGAAAAGAAATAGTATAAGAGCCAAAGAGAGAGACAAAAGGGATTTTTTTCTTTATCAGGCGAGTCCTGGACAGTGCTCCTCCTGACAAGACACCAAGTACACACCTCCGCTGTAATCGCAGTGCCTTGAAATTTAAACTCCCTTCTCTAAAAATGCTTTTTCTTGCGAGGCGAGCGCCTGTCACGTCCCGGGTCAGGTTACCCTGCCATGCCGAGCAACAAAAGGAGCCAGAACAATGAGGCAGCTCCAGCCCTGGCAGTGACTTCTGAAAGCCCTGCTTCGGAGCGCAATAATTTCACCTCATTTAGAACGAAATCCCCGTGAATAATCTGCCGACATGAGAACCTGTCTCCCTAACCCGGAATGGAAGGATGGAGTGTGTGTGTGTGTGTGTGTGTGTGTGTGTGTGTGTGTGTGCATGTGTGTGTGTGTTTGGTGGCTCTCTGACTCTCCCAGCAGCTGTTTAGGCAGAGGGTTTTCAATCATTTTCATGTTACAGATCCTATAGAAACTCATTAGGCTACGGATTCCCATGTAGTCAGATTTGGTCCTAGGGACCCCAAAATTAACATTTTTGTTGTTGATTTAGTATTGAATTGTATAACTGTTTACATTTACACATGGAGGTAATAGTGGTGAGACTAAATCCTATGAAGAAGAATTAGAATAGTCATTTTTATACATTCTGGATTTGGGATCATTTGTAGCAAATTCAATTCTAGTGATATTTACCTATTCCTCATTTTGCTGGGGACACACTGGAACCACATCCAGGACCCCACTTTGAGACCCACTGTAAATCTTAGGCCTGGTCTTGGATCACAGAACCAGAACTAGATCCCATGGGTGCAGGAAGCTGGCCAGTTTGGACAAGGCTCTGCTCTGAAAACTTCTGTCAAGTGTGGTAGGAGTACGGCATTTACAGTGTGTGTGTGTGTGTGTGTGTCTCTGTTTTCTTGTACCAAATGTTCTCACAAGGATAGAAAGATGAGGATCCTGGTGTCTGGTAGGTCTTTCCCGGAAAAAGTTCTCTGACACACCGGAAGTGATGCGTTTTACGTTTCCTCAGTAAGTCCATAGCAACACAAATGTGTGTGTGTGTGTGTGTGTGTGTGTGTGTGTGTGTGTGTGAGACAGTGTGTGTGCACTATGCAGCCAAAACCCTTTTCACCCTCCTCCAGAAATAAAGATAAAGCGAAGGAGAATGCGTAACAAGAGTTTGGCCCCGACAACACCGCCGAGTTTGGAGCATCGCGACGTTCAGCTCCGACGTAAAGAGTGTGTGTGAGAGTGTGTGTTCGAGAGAGAGGACAGGATTGTACCCCCCCACTACCCCCTCCCCTTCCCTCTTTCAGACCTCTCTTTACGCTTTGATGAGCAGACCGCAACAATACCCCGATTCTTCAGAACCGCCATGGTTCCCTCTCCTTAATCCCTCCTCCTCCTCCTCCTCCTCCCTGCAGCTCCTCCTTTCCCTGAACTTGAGGTTGCTGCTCCGGGATGGCGAGTTGGGAGGCATGGGGTGGGGGGGCTAATCACTCTATTCTCCCCCCCCCCCCCCCCCCCCCCTCCCCCCTTTCACCCCCTGTTCAGTGTCCTGGATGTCACAGAAAGAGGAGAGCATACATAGAACATAGTGTTTTTTAAGTCCTATAGGTAGGTGCACGCGCTAAGCCGGCCTTCGGAGCCGCTCCTGTGCCACTGACAGTCAGCCATGATGGAGGATAGGTGGCGGGAGGGGGGGGGGTGTTAAAAAGACTAGAAGTCAACAACAAAGGCTACCCCCCCTCTCCATGCCCCACCAGAAGCCGATCCTCCGAACCTTTGTCAGCACTGATCTGAAAGGGGAGGCTGATGATTTACAATCTGCTCCGGCGCTAAGCTTGTTTTCCACAATACACACAGGCAGGTAAAATGATGTGGACCCCCCCCCCCCCCCTCCAGTGTGATAATAGAGAAGTTTAAGTCTTGAACTTTGTGGTGGATGGAAAGAAAAAAAAAACATCTTCTTTCTTCTTCTCGGCACATTTCAATTCCTGTTAATTCAGCCAACCGGCGGCGGTGGAGAGGACCGAAATTAAAAAGCTGTCTACTAGTTCTCTGGAGGGTTCATGCTCTGCCCCGGCGCCTGGGAGGAAACGCTGTCGTTCCCCTTCATTCACGCACACACACACACACACACACACACACACACACACACACACACAAATATAGGGAAACACACACAAGAATCAGGAAATACACACACCGTCCTCCTCTCACACTGGCATTCTATTCCCATAGTCCAAGTTTCAACCTCATCATATTCTGCACATCTCCATTATTAAAGCGAAGATGAAAAAAAAAAGAAGGCACTCCCAGGACAAGGGGCTTTTTAATATACTTCACATTCCAGCGGTTATCCGGCGAGGGGTGGCAGTGAAACGTCACTCTTCCGTCGGGAGCGCCGGAGCTCCGTCTCCAACCAACCGGCTGATTTGCGCGCCGGATCTCATTTCGGCTCCTTCGGAAAACGACGGCGGCGCTAAAGCAAGCGAATCCAAAACACGACGGCCGTGACTGACTGCAGGTAATCCGCCGACTGTAAAACCTCTGAGGCGGGACCCCCCTTCTGGAGCGCCGAGGGGGCCCCTGCGTCATGATGGCTGCCCGTCCCCCCTGTTTGTTATCATTTTCCTTTGGAGGAAGGATAATGTGGGTAACGCGCCGGGCATCAGGTGTCACAGTAACTGAGCTGACATACGTTGGTATGAGGGATATGAGAAATACAGCCTTCTTTACAAGTCTTTTGCTGTTGAATCTTAAAAACTTATCATTACCTTTAAAAAAAAAAAAAGTGAAAAATTAGGCTTTTGGGTAATACAATTTCATAACACTTTTTCTTGAAGTGCATTGAGATGCATTAGAAGCCTAGATAAACTTTTCTTACAACATAATCATCAGACAAACATCAGTAAATGACATTCCATTTAATGTCATTAACTATGCAGTTGACTATACAGTGTTTACTATACTATGATCTGATCATAAAACTTGTCATTAACTCACAATGTGTTTATAATCCACTTATGATTCATTATAATGCAATGAGTGCCACTTCAAGGAAAGTGTTACTAATAATGCAAATCTACAATTTTCTTGCATCAAGCATCATTATCTTGATAGTAGTGGAGTGATCTGCTTCATTTCAAGGTATTGTCTCATGTTCCTAGCCCTCAAAACAGATGAAACTGCATTGAAAACATATGAAATTATCTCACCCCTATGGCATTTTTTCCACTTATTTGAGAGGTGCAATAAGTATTTTTACTGTCCCAAAGCACAAAATGACCATAATACATCTGCAAAGGTTGATAAGGTTGTTGATAGCGACTCAATGATTACTTGGCCAGGTACTGAGATTTCTGGCTTTCAAAAGTCACTGTAGATTTTTTTGCAGTGTAAGCACACCCCGTTTCTGACAGGCCTATCCACCTCGCTCCCTCCTTATGTACAATTAGCCTAAACAGCGATTATCGCACGGTGACAGTTTCAGTTTCGAGCGCTCAGTCAAATCTGAGATGCTTTATGCTTGAGCATAAAGCAGCCTGTTATTTGCGAGGGTGCGTTCTGTCAAAGGGGATCAGTGTTCGAACGGCGATGTCTGAATATGACACTGGAATTGATGCCAAATGAAGCTTATGCTAATCGATGGTAATGTGCGGTGTCGTGTCATGTATGCACAAAGCTATCAAGGAAACGTGGGCAGACGGGATGACAGAAGGCTGGCTCTGCCCTCGACAGCCTGTTTAAGGCTTTAACATGTGAGTGTGTGACCGTGTGTGTGTGTGTGTGTGCCTTGACAAGTGTGTGGAGTTCATTATCGCGAGGGCTGTGTCCTCTTGAGCACAGATGAAGTCCAGAGGCATTCAGCTCAGTCTACTGTTGAGGAGGCGCCCTCTCTATCCTGCACTCCTTTATTCTTCTCGCTCTCTCTCCCTCTCTCTCTCTCTCTCTCTCAAGACACCCATCTTCCAAAAAAACAATAAAGGAGAAGGAGTGGGGGCTCCTGGCAAACAGACCAAAGCAGAGGGGAGGACAAGACGGAGGCATAGGAGGCTCAGGGAGGGGAGACGAGAGAAAAAGAAGAGAGAAATCGCTCCTCGACTCCCACCATTGTCTAGATGTAAATTGGACCTGATCAAGATTCCACTAGCATCCTAACCAGCAAGTTCAATCTGCAAAGAGTGAGCAGAGAGAGAGAGAGAGAGAGAGAAAGAGACATACAGAGAGAGAGAGAGAGACATAGGGAGTGTAAAAGAGTGAGTCACATAGACAGACATGCAGAAACACAGAGAGAGACAAAGACAGAGATTTGGCTGGAGTGGGAACAACAAAACCGCCACTTTAGTCCCAATAAGGCAATGAAAAGAAGAGGAAGGGGGCGGATTTACTTGAGAGCAAGAGCACACACACCCACACACCCACACACACATCCTAATTTTAACACTGCGAACTTACAGCTTGGTTTTTGTCGTAACTCTGTGTCGTAGTCCCACTTTGTTGCAAAGAATTTGTGTCTGGGAATGTGTCAGGGTTTTTTTGGGTGTTGTGAACACGCTTGGCCCTGATTTCACCCCTCAACTCCTAAACCGTTTCACAACTCCCTCCGGCCCCTCAGGTAAAGGCCAACTGGAGGTTGACCTGTTGCCCTTCCCTTTTTCCCTTGATTTACTGGAATGGGATATCTGGAGATAGGATCATCCCGCATCAACCTGAACCCTGACTGGGCCAGAACGAGGCCCTGGAAGCCAACGGGATTAAAAAGGACTCCGGGAAATTCCACTGGGAATTTTTCTGTCCTAGGCGTGGATCCAAGGCCTGATCAAGTTCATTTTATAGAGTTGTGTGTGATGAGGGAAAAAGAATATTGGTGTGAGTTGAGTTGGCAGTGCTCCATCCACCTTTTGCTCAAAGGTAACTTGAACAGAACAGCAATTGCTCAAAGGAGTATTCAGAAAAGCAGTACATTCGTGAGGAATTACCTCTAGACAAAGCCAAGAACAACCACCCATACATTTCTAGCTGCAAGCACACATCTCATCAAATCCATAAGCAATACAAATCTACACTAAAACCAAAGACAGGTTTTGTTTGACCTTTGGAGGAACATTAGACATTCACCTCATTCGTCCTAGAGGTAAGAGAGGGAAGCAAATATTTGCGGGCAGCCAATGAAAGACTGATGACATTTTCCATTTTCTTGCTCAAACTGAACGCATCAGAGCACCGCATGCTGCAACTTGTCCTAGGCTGTTGACGGATGTCGTTGCATTGATAACCTCTAGCTGCTCAAATACAGGGTGTCCTGAAAAGTGTGGAATCGTGCAGTAACACAATGTATTTTTTCTTGCTGCAAGTGGAGACTGAGGCACGTCATTAACATATCGATTTTGCTCTCTGGGGCAACCAGAAGGAAAATGTTTAGTCTGTGAAAATCCTAAACCAGCAGCATCTGCAGTAGCACATTACTAATGTCTATCCAGCTGTCAATCCAGAACTGCTTTGTCAGATACAGAGAAACGTACAGTGGTATTCGGTTTCCAACCGTGTCTGGACATTGGTGGTCAGCATGTTGAGCACATTCTATGAAGGAATCAGTGATTTCTAGGGATTAGGGCTGTGCAAAAAAATCGATACTGCTGAGTATTGCAATATTTTTTTCCACGATACTGTATCGATTTTCCAGCCCCTCATATCGATACATTAAAAAAAATTATTCATGTTTTAAACGGATTTAAAATGTCCTTAAATTTCCCTCAAATCCCTTTGAATTAAATAGTTTTGACTCAATTTGTCAATATGTTATCAATATGTGATGTACAGATTAGACTACCCAGGTGCAGGGCAGGAATTAACGTATACCACAACCAATTAACAGCTAATTATTAATTAAACTGAGAGGGAGAGAGAGAAGCCATCGCTAACTGCTAAGCTATCGCTAACTGCTAAGCTAAGTAACTAGCAGATCTGAAAAGCGTGTAAACAACTGTGGGATTAGTGAGAAAGTCACTAAAAGGAGAGAGCTATGAGTGCTTGAGCAGAACTAGTGTAAGTTTAAACGTACAGCGGGTAATTAGCCGCTGTAATGAAGAATATAGCAAAATTAACTGGGTTGAGAGCAGCAAAAACGCTGTAGCAGTAGCAGTAGCCTGCATATGAGGCGTTTAGGGAACATCGGTAAACTGTAGCGTCTACTGATAGTCTGCATGAGGCGTTTAAGGGACATCTGTAATTTACAGAAAATAACCTGGGTTACACTTACGTTATCGTGTGTTACTGGACATGTAACTAACTTTTTAGTCTGAGCCATCTTACATATGTGCTGTATCACACTGCAGCACTTAATTTTTCTATTAGGATATTTATTTTGTTGAGGAAAAAGAACTGAAAAAAGGATTTTAATAACCATTGGTTTTGGCCTTGGTGCCCTACATTTTGGCCTCGATGTCCCAATAAATTTGTATTTATCAAAGGCCAAAGTGGCCTTGCCCTAAAAATGACTTAATTCCAGGCCTGCAGGTGGTACACAGCAAGTTGTATTTTCAGCTCTATTTTTAAATTTTCAGTAAATTATGTAGAGTATTGCAATGTATCGCAATATGTATCGTATCGCAATGTATCGTGATACAATCGTATCATGACCCATGTATCATGATACGTATCGTATCGTGAGGTCCTTGCCAATACCCAGCCTTACTAGGGATGGGACGATATATCGAAATTCAATATATCACAATGCAAAAATGTGACAATACGTATCGTGGAACCCCGTATTGAGCATCGTATCGTGAGATAAGTATATCATACCATCCCTAGTGATTTCCATATGATCCCAGACTTTTCAGACACCCTGTATGACCCTGTAAGGTCTTTCCTTACGCAGGCCGAAGTTGAGAGTCCACAAAGCCTGTTGAAAAACTATGACAGCAAGAGCCTAAACTCTGCACACTCTACGCCTCCATCCATCTCAGTCCTCATATTTCTCTGAGAGCCCACTCCAATATGTCTGGCTTCGAGTGCTCTTCCAGGGGACGCCTCCATCCTCTCGCAGAACAGAAAAACTATCATTCACGAAAGATGGATGTAGAAACTTTTTTTGTGTTGCTCTCACGGTAACGAGAGAATTTTATGGCATTTCAAAATGGCTGACAGCGCTGTATGGTAATACGGCCGCACTCCCTGTGTAATACAAGGGGCTTTGGAGTGACAATGAGGGGGAAGACGAGGCGGATCTGGGCATACCTCTGGCAATAGCTCTCAGTCTGTGATGGAACTTGTTCCCTCAGGCCAAGCCGCGCTCAGACTCCGTGCTTCTGCTGGAAAAATGCTGAGAGCTGCCTCATGGCACTGGTTCTAAGACTGTTTCTCTTCTCGTGTGGGCTTCCCTCACACTACAGGAGTGAGGCAAAAGCCATGAAAGTAGGCTTTCAGAATACACATAATGTATGCGCTTTTATTCGGTTCTTTGATAGTCTATATACCCTGATGTGATACACAGAGAGCATGTGATACATCAAGGGAGAGTAGTTTTGTGCATTTTGGTGAAATATGCGCACATGTAAAGCACAAGAGGGGCCACTGCAATTGTTATGGTTTCTACGAGATTTCTTGAACTATTTCATCGTCCTACACCTGTATTTCTTACCACGTCATTCTCTCTGCTCTTTCTTTCTTCTCACATTCACTTTCTTATCCAACTAGTTCACTCTCTCATCTCTTGTCATTCACCCGGCCTCTCTTTCGTTCTTTCTCTCTCTCTCCCTCTCATTTTTCCCCCATACACTTGCCTTTCTGCAGTCCTTCCCCTCTCATTTCACTGGCTCCAACTTTTCCCCAACCTCATGTTATTCTCTCTGCCTCTCTCTCCCTTTTCTTCCTCTTACTCTATTTGCCCTTTTCCCTCTTTCCCTTCCTTCCTCCCTTCTTCCTCCTTCTGTGCCTCTCCGTCTGTTCCCAGCTCCCTCCATCACTCACGCTCTTTAATCTTGGACTTTACCTCTCTTTCCTTTCTCTCTCTCTCTCTCTCTCTCTCTGGTATATTACTGGGCAGACTTTCTCTGTTGCAGAGCTGTTTTCACTCCTCATAGCTGTGCTCCATCCTTCACAGTCTGAACAAAATGGGTTTAATAGTATATAATACCAGAAAATGGTTCTTTATGGTTCAAGAACTGAGTTCTTTATTCTGATTTGCCAGTTTGTATGCTTGCCAGAAGGGCTAGCATCTCCATGTGCTGAAAACCCTACAGAGACTGTAGGATTTTCATTTGGTCCTGATAAGGTAAGTCATGTCATTTTGCAACATATGATTGATTGATTTAGGTTTTGCATATAGTTTGTTGGACTTCTTTGGTGCAAGAGGGCTTATGCTGTGTTCACGTCATATCGGATCTACTGAAAATACAAGCTGTTGACTGGGAAGTCCATTCATGTCAGCCTCCTATTGGTCATTACCACTAGGATGTGGGATTTTTTTGTAGGCTCCAATATCTCCCACTTGGCGTCATGAATTACTCAAGTGTATCAACACAGGTGGCAAACATGGCAGCGAATCCACCCATGTTGGCAGTCCATGGTAATAAAAATCAAAATTATCAGTGTTCAGTGTTTCCTCTAGGATTTTTTTTAGCAGCGGGGGGAAAGGGTTTTGTTGTACCTGGGTGGTGCGCGCGCGGTCGGAGTGAATATCAATAGGTAATTAAAAAATATGAAATAAATTGACACTTGATTGCAAAACAAACTCTAGAACATACTCCACTCTCCTCACTTTCTACCCTCTCTCCTGCTTCACTCTGCTCTCCTGCTCCACTCGCCTCCACTACTCCTGCCTGTCTACTTGTCTAATAAGGTTACATTTTAGAATGAGTAACGTTAGAATTCTCTCACATCACAAATATTTGATCACGCAACCAGTAAGAACATTAAAATATTGTAGTAGCCACCACTAACGTTACATATTTTAGAACCAGAAGGCATTTCTTTCCCTTCAAAACTTCGGGGCATAGCTAAGAACCTTGAGCCCCTCCCTAGCTAAAGTAAAGTTACCTGACTATCTTCCTCATCGACATCAGGCATCTTTCTCTTCTTGGAGAAATATTTTAACAAACTCATCTGAAAATGCAATCAGGAATATTTTAATACATTGCTTATATAAACATCGTTGGCAATTATTTTACCAACATTTATGGTTGCGTTCACACAGCGTTTTTTCCCCAACCGCCAGCGCCCTTTTCTCATTAAAAGTAACGGGAAGCGGCCGCAAGGCGCACAAAAGGCGGCCGCTCCCGAAAAGCGCTGCAGCGGCGTTTTTTTTCGTCAGAATGGAGCGCTTTCAAAAGTTGAGAAATGTTTTTGTTTTTTTAGTTGAGAAATGTTCAACTTTTCAGAAAAGCGCCGGGTGACGTGAACCGCTTTTTCCCAGCCGACCAATCGCGATGACAGAGACGCCGGCCGTTTCCCATAGCAACAACAAATATGGAGAAAGTGAAAGTGCCGGTGGAGAAATTGGACGTTGTAATAAGTGAATTTCTGTTACTGCAACAGCGATCGAAAGGCAGTATGGATTATACTGGACATGTATTGGAAATATCTGGTAAGCCTTTGCTTGTTGCACAACACTGTTCTGTCTGCTAGAAGTGAACCAGCTGGTTAGTGAGCTAGCAGCTGCTCAGCTAACGTCAGGTGACGTTGCCGTGATCCGCTTCTTATTTCTCCTCACAAAAAGCGCTCCAGGCAGTGCTTTTTCCACATCAAAAAACGCTATGTGTGAACGCAGCCTTTTAATCTACCTTTCTCTCTCTTCTCTTTCTTTTTCTCTTCTTTCTCTCTCTCCCTCTCGCCTCGGCCGGGTGTCGCCACATGTCGCCACTTCTGTATCCGTCGTTTCAAATTAAAAGCCCTCTGCAGAGTCGTGTAATTACGACTTCATGACATTTCATAAAATTCTGAAGCAGCGGCGGCAATAATGTCCACACTATATAATCAATTCTACCTTCAAAAAGTTAGCGATATCTGCTGCAGTTCATTTATGGTTTAAATTGATAAATCAAAATGATTCTGGATGTGCTGTTCCAATGAGTTCAACACATGAACATTTCCAAGTTATAGCAAGATGTCATTCCGTTCTTCCACTTCTTTCTATATGTGAACACAGAATACATCTTTTATTGACAATGTAATGTTATCATAGTAGGCTTTGCATGGTAGCAGTAATGTTAGTATAAGTTATTATTGGAGATTTTATTTTGTCATCGTTATATTTTCAGGTAGCTTTTCAAAACTTGAAAATGTGGCGACTGTTGTTTTGTGAGCTTTTTGTTTTTTAGTGGTCAGCCGTAGCCAGTCACCATTGTTGACTGTCTTGGCTTAGTAGTAATCTAGGCAGGTTGTCTGCCACAATGCTCACAGCTGGCAAGCATGTAACTAACATTAAGTTAGTTTGTAGTGGTTCATTTGAACCCAATGGCTGGATGTTGAACCACTACCCTAACCAAAGAAACCCTTGAGTTGAAGAACCCTCCTTTTTCTGTGAAGTGGGGTTTTCTACAGGTGGCTTGTATGTGCCCATTCAACTTCAATAGGGTAGGCTTCACTGCCCATGGAACCACAGTCTGATCAGTCACACATTACTGTGGAGACTGTGGTTTGTTGAAAGACAGCTAGTTGAAATGTGTGAGAGGTGTAGAGTTATGCATATAAAAAGAAAAGAAAAAGGTAAAAACAATCACAGTGGCTAGGTCAAAGACAGCAAGTCACACTTTGTGTGTGTGTATGTCTGTCTAATTGATTGTGTGATTCTAAAGAGTCTGTGAAGTGTGTGTCTGTGTCTGTGTGTGTGTGTGTGTGTGTGTGTGTGAGTGTGTAGGTGCACACACACACACACCTACACACTCAAGCTACTGAGACATCCCCTGCCAGATATCTCTGTTTGTCTCTGAAAGCCATCACTTCCTTGTCATTGTTGGCTAAAACAACATGGGCAGGCCTAGTGCCTCCACTCCAGCCAGACAAATCTGTCGGCCTAGATGGGCGCGCAGCAGGAGAGAGAGAGAAAGAGAGAGGGGCGCGCAGTAGGAGAGAGAGAGAGAGAGAGAGGGAGAGGGAGGGAGAGAGAGAAAGAGAGAGAGAGATTCCTGAGAGGCCTCACAGAGCAGAGGCCAGGAGAGTGTCATCTCAGGGATTTCTCAGCAGTCACACGCTCACACACACACACACATATCATACACATCATACTAATTCTTCCCATCTATAACTGACATGAATACAAAACACCTTAGAGAAGGTGACATTAACTCTCCAAAGTGGTAATCACTGTTCCAGGTTCAATCTCCGGAACAGCCAATGATGTTTCCATCAACAGCCATGAGTCCTGTCAATGTGAGCAAGACACTTCAACCCTACCTACTTATTCATTGTAAGTCACTTCAGATAAGAACATCTGCTGAACTATCTAAATTGCTAAAAAAAATCACTTCTGTTAATACTTGAGGAAGCAGAGAAAGAGGGTTAGGGTTAGGGTTAGTGATGTGGAATTAGGTCAGCGGCTGGTGTCAGGTCTGCAAGCGCTGCACCTGGTTGTTAGGACTATGACAGCTTTACAGGCCATGGGATTCCAGTCTAATTACAGGTGGACCCACTTTGAGATGGGAGCACTGGGAGGAGGAGGACTGTGAGAACAGAGAAGACGAGGAGGAGAAGGGGAGGGGGGCACCGAAATATTTAGGGACAGTTTAACACTCGTAAAAGAGGCAAGAGTGGAGACATAAAACTCAAACCTTGATGGGTCAACACAACTGTCGTATATCAGCCCGGCCTGCCGCTGCCGCGAAGGTGCAGAGTGAAACACCGAAACATCAGAGACGGGGCAACCGCATCGTGGTGTAAGCATAAGGAATGACATGTCCAGCACCGCGTGATGACAGACGGACACATGTGCAGGTTACGATGCAGAGAGACAGGCATGCGGACCATCAGAACGTGAGAACGCGAGTGAGGAAGACACTTGAAGACGTGAAGAAAAGCAAACAGATACTGGCGGAGAAGTCTATAACCTTTCCCCAAGCAAACCTTGAGGACCAGTCACAAGGGAGAGGGGGGGGGGGTGTTCATCCTGGGTTCACAATGATGGTCGGTCAACGGAGAGATAGATGAGGGGGAGGAGAGGAAGCGATGGAGACGGGAGTGTCGGCCGAGGAGCAAAAGAGCACGGGAAAAGCCTGCGTATCCCTAATTGTGAGTGTTTGTGAACGTGGGACCACCGACTGTCCAGTCTCCCCTACATCCTGTATGTGCAGCATTGTAATATAGACCATGTTAACTCAGGCTATGGGTGGGATAAGATTTCAGTTCACCACCACAGGCAAGCTTTATGTGATCCATTATGACTTTAGCATCTCAGCGCAGTCTAAGCTTTTAAAGGAGGCTGGAGTTCAACAGCTAGCTTCAAGATGTAGCTTTTGCTGCAACAATCAGATAGTATCACAAGCAACACGCCAAACTCGGCACATCATTATCCTCTTTTCCATAACAGGGCCAAATGGAATTCCTTAGGGCCGGGTCCAACTTACGTAAAATATTTATAAAGCAATAGGGATGGGACGATATGCTCACGATATGATTCGATACGGGATAGGTTCACGATTCAATACAACCACAAAACGATGTAATACATAAAAGTTCAATGACAACAAAGTCTGACTGTGCAAATAATATAATTTCAATAGATCCACGCCTCATTTGTGATTACTACAGCAGAATAAAATATCACAATTCATTTTTCTGTCCCATGATACGTATTGTCACATTTTTGTATTGCGATACATTGAATTTCGATATATCGTCCCATCCCTATAAAGCAATATGGAAAATACTGTTTCTTAGAAATTAAAGACTGGCATATAGAAGTAAGGCTTGTGGTGGCGTTGCGGTGGAACCAAGGGTAGCAACATTATATTACTGACTAGGGCTGCAACTAACGATTATTTTCATTGTCGATTAATCTGTCAATTATTTTCTCGATTAACCGATTAGTTGTTTGGTGTATAAAATGTCAGAAAATGGTGAAAAATGTCGATCAGTGTTTCCCAAAGCCCAAGATGACGTCCTCAAATGTCTTGTTTTGTCCACAACCCAAAGATATTCAGTTTACTGTCATAGAGGAGTAAAGAAACCAGAAAATATTCACATTTAAGAAGCTGGAATCAGAGAATTTTGACTTATTTTTCTTAAAAAATTACTCAAACCGATTAATCGATTATCAAAATAGTTCGCGATTAATTTAATAGTTGACAACTAATCGATTAATCGATTAATCGTTGCAGCTCTATTACTGGCCTCATTGGCAGGCATATGGGCATTGGTGTGTAGCAGGTGCATAGCACGAGAAAACAGGAAACAAGCCCTGCAGGACGAGTTTAAATATTTACCAGCATCCGGTCAGTGCACTGCTAGGCCACATCCAGGGGGTGACTGAATGTAATTATTCTCAGAATTGGGTTCTTCCTGTTCAGCCCACCTTGGGGTAGTTGTGTATTGTTTCATTTCCATACATAATGTCTTGGGCTTTTCCTTGACATCTGCTTCAATTTAACCAGGAGGTTACCTACTCCCATCTGCACAGTCTTGTTAATTGGGTAAACGAAGGGTGAAAAAAACAAGCAGTAAATTCCCTAACTTGACCTGCTGAACTCTGATGACAATAGGAACGCTGAAATTTCTGTTCTTTAGGCCTGTAAGCCATATTTCATTCACGAAGGGTCACAAATACTTGTGTCAAAATGGTAAGATTGATTGATAAACTGGAAAGAAGTTCATTCTGAGAAGCATTTCACAATATCAGCTTACAATCGTCCCATCTTAAATACTGTTGGCAAATATTTCCATACTGTGCCAAGTTGACCCACCCATCATGAGACAGCTGACTGCACTCTATCACTGGGAAGACAACTTGGCAAACGCTAGAAATATTCAATTTAGACTTTTCTATTAAAAGCAGAAGCAAGTCATTTGTCTCTCATTAAAAAAGGTATTCACCAAGCCCTCCAAGTGAAAAAGAAATTCACATTTTCAGCTCATCTTTCCATCTATTTCCAGTACACAGTCCCTAATGCACTGCACAACTAAATTAACTTTCAGGGCCCGAAAAAGTCTTTGCATTTTTTTTTCCAGCCTTTCCTGTCTCTTGCCTTGTTTTCTCTTGATCCAAGCAGCGCTGGAGTGGCAGCTGACCTAAATACAAATCACATTAGGGCTTCTGCTATCACCATCGAGTCCCACCGCAACCCTTTTCTCTAACCCTGATGTTTTTGGCGTGTTGACAGTAAGTAGCCACACTCGCCGCAACAGCTGCCCTGCTTTGGAAATGCTGTCTTGGAGCTTGGAATTTTGTCACGGATCCAGGTCTCTGGAGGGAGCCCAGATCCCACGCAGACTGCAGCTCTGAGCTCTTTATGTCTGGGATGGAGGAGGGAGGTTTTCCGGGTCACTGTACATCCAAGACCCTGCTCGGAGCCTCCCAGGTCAGTTCCGCTTCCCTCTTCCTAAACAACAGAAGAGCTCAGCCAGGACTTTGAGACCAGCTAACATAACACCTTCCCCACAACTTCAGGTGCCTCAAAAGCTCACTATTTTTCCCAGAGTGTCACCTTCACCATCAAAGAACTGATGATTCTCCAGGTGCACTTTGGATCATGATGCGCTTGGCCAATAAACAATTTAGTGGTTTTTGCATGAATTTTGTTTAATGAGACCTAAATTGATAGACAGGTTGTAGAGGTCAGATAAAGAACTGAGACCTTGGAAATAATTACTTGGTTTAACCCCACTGTTGGAAGAGGTTCAGGGACAGCGCTGATGGAGACTTCAAGGCAATCCAAGAAATAGTTCTTTCAACTACCTGCACCACCTAAGGGTGCATTCAAGATCAAACCACTGCACATGAGCCATCGCATAAAAAACATCAAGACCTTTTGAGTGTCTTATGCCCTTAGGGAAGCCAGGTAAGAGGTGTAGCAGAGTTCATTGGAGTACAGAAGACATTGTACAGGTTCTTTACATATCAAGAGCCAAATGAAGTCATCTTCTGTCATTTGGAGTTGAGCAAGTCACAAACCAATACGTGACAACACTCAATGAATTAAGAGACCACTTTTTTGGGAGATCTGAGTTATATATTTGGACAGGCTAGATGTTATATTGTATGTGTATACATCGTGAGCATGTCAACATCTCACACATAGTGACAGGCATGTCACTACAGGTAGGTATCTCTGCGTACTATCAGTACCATCTAGGATTCTTATCAGCATGTGAGTGATACACTCCTGGTCTGGGCTGGGAGTCAAGCCAAGGTGAACAGACTGCGGTAAGTGGTCCATTCCTCCCTCGCTCTCTTCCATCTTTCATGGCTTTTTCATTTTGGAGCCCTTCATCGCTATGCCAAGCAGGCTCTCCGCTCTCGCATTTTTAATTAAAATCTAAAATGTGTAATAACTCTGGAGACTATGGGCTAGCTGGCAAACAGGTCCGTCGCTCTCGTTTCTCCCGTCAGTCCTTTGTCGCGTGTTTCATCAAAGCCTTCCATCCACTCAAGTAAGCATGTCTTTCCATTTATCCAATTCTGTTCACTTCACTGCATAAATGCCTTGACATAGGCCACATAGGGTACACCAATTGACAAAGGCTACGCCGTAGTACAAAAGCACTAAAGCACGCGTGCGCACACTCACACGCACTCTCAAACTATAATCCATACAAGAACCCTGAGAAAAAACTCCAATCCTTCAAGTCGGTCTTCTTGGATCCATAACTTCCCATGACTCCCAGAAGACAAAAGGCTGCTTGTGCAGACTTAGACGGGATAAAGACACAAGACCCTGGTGCTTTAGCTCAGTCACCTGGGTGGGGCTGGGAGTGTTCTCACACACTTTCCAGTGCCACAATAAAATGCCTCCCATATCCCCCTTTGGGATTACATACAAGCCAGACGTTTTTATTCGTGGGAAAGGCAAATATGGAATAGAACTCGGGTCGTCACGTTTCACTGCGCCGCGGCGATGTTCTTAATGGTCTGTAGAATTTCTTGGTCAGATTGATATATGAGGTAGTACAGCCTGATATTAAAACAATAAACTGTTAGAAGCATGAAAACTCAGGCTGGAATGCCGACATGCTCTTGGCATCACGTGAATCATCTTCCTGGGCTATGAGTCACTGATTAACTGTAGCTGTGAACTGACCCCTAAGACAAAACAATCCCGGGCTATCTCAAAGCAAACAATCCATTGCATTTTTCAAAAAGCCTTTTAACACAAGTCTGCTTTTGTTCTTCAGACAGGGGATTCAACTGCCTCCCAGATGAGATGGCATGAGCCTTGTGTGAAAAAAAAAAAAAAAAAAAAAATCGCAAAAAGATACTGCCGCTATGAATCAAGGTCCTCACTCTTCTCCGTTTTCCCCTTATCGTTCAATCATTACCTCCTCACATATCAGGATGGAGAGGAGAGGGAGGGAGGCGGCAGCCAGGTAGGGGCTTGTGCAGGTCGGGAATTCCAGGACATTCTGGGCCTCCTCCTTGCACAAACAGTGGGAAAAGAGCAGAACATTTTCCGGGGGGGGCCTTGGCTCATTCACCGTAGGAGAGTTGAAGGGGAGGATGGGGGGCTCAAACAGTCATCCCACATCCCACCCACCCCGAGGAGCATTCCAAAGGACTGTCTGCTCGCCCATCATTAACCGAGACCACCTGCTGGCAAATCAGGACCCCCATC
This sequence comes from Centroberyx gerrardi, assembly GCF_048128805.1. Classification (NCBI taxonomy): domain Eukaryota; kingdom Metazoa; phylum Chordata; class Actinopteri; order Beryciformes; family Berycidae; genus Centroberyx; species Centroberyx gerrardi. The sequence continues at coordinate 29,151,852 of NC_136010.1, read as the reverse complement.
ACACTCTTCGCAAGCCTGGCTAACCCCATTACCGCCCCTTGAGCCTCTGGACTGCTGTACGTGCAGATCATAAAGAGCCGGCGGTATGTAGAATGGTAAAACACAGCTCATTAACATCCCATGAGGACTGTTTATTGTCCAGCCACCGCCGCACACTAGCTACACTCAGCGTGGCTAGTACTTAAATAGTTGCGGCACAATATGACTGGAATTTAAAATGGACAAAGAAATGATCTTTGTAACTGCAACCAGAGGCAGCTGTTGCATGACTGTGCACTGACTACTGACTGCCTCATCTCTAAGAAGAGAGAGAGAGAGAGACAAAAAAAAGGGAGAGGAAGAGATGAAGACAGAAGGAAGAAACAGCCCTTTGTTGCCGTCCTCCGACAGGGCCTTAAGGGAAAGACTTTGGCAAAGAGTCGAGTTGAAACAAAACCAGCTGATAAACACAGCGAGACAGATAAGATCTCCCTGTACGCTCAACACTTCTCCATCAATGGGGCTTCCTCTCATCCTAACCCCCCCTCCCCCCCTCCCCACACACCCCTACCTTTTCTCTTCATTGTCATTAACACGGCGGTGGAAAAGCAGAAATAACAATAAACACCAGGACAGTTTTTCATTTTGTCTGCTTTTTACAAAACCTGGAGACCCTGGCGTGCCGTTGAGCCTCGAATCCCCCCCCCCCCCCTTCATTCACTGTGAGAAACCATGACTTCATTGTGTTTCCAGAGACACGGCAAATGGCTCTGTTTGAATTTGACACATTATCTGACAACTCTGTGCGCAGCACAATTGAATGCGGTAACATTTCAGTGAATGGTAGCTGGAGGAGCAAACAAAGGAGGAGAGATTCGGTGCCAGGGGCCATCCGCTTATCGGGCCCCTGCAAGGTGCAAATTCAACAATGCGTACAATGTGCGTTCGAGGTTTAAGAGTTGCGCTATTTGCTATTTCCACTTCTTAATTCAGCCACAGACATGCCTGTAAGGGCCTCAGTAAGTAGAGATAAGACATTAGAAAATAGAAGAGGGGGGGTGTGGGGGGGGGGCTTTTGCATGGTAGTAAATATGGCATAAGGCGTTTTAAGAGCTCGCCGGCAGCGCAAGTGTTTACTGAGATCTTGTAAACACTCCTCTGGGGAAGGCGTTCTAAGGCAGATGAAAGCCTGTAGCCAAGTGATCCCACACAGGGCTTGAGTGGCCCCGAAGTGCCACCGCCCAGCGCGAAGACCACGGGAGGGGAGCGAGTGTGAAACATGATGCCTCGGGGCATCTATCTTTGCTTCGCACGTCTCTGATTGAAACGCCCGCAAATATGCCATGACAAACACAACATCCCTGGCATTCCGCGTCCGCACATGTACAAAGAATTCCTTCACGCCCCGTCTCGCGCGCTCTCTTCTCCCTTCACTTCGACATCACTCATCTTATTTTCCTCGTCCTCGGTGTCCCTTCTCAAAAACTCAACGGCTACGAGAGCGGCTTACACAAAGCCTTTTTTCTTCCGTCTCAGACAATGTGCCTCCCCGCCTAGCCCTCTGCCAGGCATTCCTGAGTCTATCCTAGCTATCGAAAATGTCAAGAATGAGGGGAAAGGAGAGGAGGGTACAATGAGCGCTGCGGCAGGTAGAGTCTTGTCCCGCTGTACTGACATCCCGCAGTCTCCAGGGAAGTGGTTGCACAGAGCGGATGGGATCTGACTTGACTCTCTTAATTAAAACTCTGCACTGGAGCGAGCCTCAAAGCTCATTCTCCACCGGATTGAGGCATGCCAGCTAATTATCTGGGCCAATTTCACCCCCAAAAAACAAACAGCGATTTCATCTGGTGGTTGAACCTGAGAGTTCTCCCGAGATGTTACTTATAGGTCAGTGCATGCATGTATAGGATATATAGTAGACTCCTGGGTCTTTCTAGGCATAGTGTAACACTCAGGATACAGGATTGATCATGAAGACTTTTGAGTGCATTTTCTTTTACTGCCATTTCTTTCACTGCAACACTAGATGAGCAAATTCCCTACATGAATCTAGAGTTTGTAGCTGCAGCTACAACTAGCCAGCCATCAGGTTATGTGAATTAAACCCTCTTCAAACACAAGGGGCCCCACAACAAAAAGGGCACATTCTAGACAGTTTGTTGGAGCCAAGAAACTCCCCTTTCCACAACAGGAATCAAAAAAGAAGAAAAGGGGGGCAGAATAAAAGGTTAGCAGTGCAGTGTTTCGTGCCTGGACAGACAAATAGAAGAAGTTTTATGTGTGTGCCAAATGCTACGAAACACCACAAACAAGCCTCATCCATTGGAATAACCTGCCACCCAGGTTCGTTCGGAGGAAAGCGCAGAGAATATATAAAGGCTGCAACTCTGGAACTCTGATTGCCCCAAAAAGTCTTTGACAAGGTGATTTGTGCTCTGAATGCATTTCCCCTGGTATTCCGGGCCCTCTTAAGTGCTGGATTCAAACTTTGAACCGCTGCCAGTATTGTCAAGCACCAGTAGGAGTCAAACAGCAGCAAGCCCTGCTCACTGGCATAAGTGGGGGCATGGGCCGATACAGTCTCGCAATCACGGTGGATGTTGAGATTTATTGGTCATGGCTGTACGGTTCTTCTCATAGTGCCTGACAAATGATTTCTCAACCAAAAAAGGATTGAGAGGAGTATTCAATTAGCCTGACTCTTATCGTGCTCGGGTTTTGGTATCTAAATCAAACTGACAAATAAAAAGCTGTCATGTCTAAAATGGATAACTCATCTCCATTTTTCCCCCTCCCAAACTCAGGAAGCCTCCTTGAAAACTATTTTTCAAGACGACATGTTTTCAAGCACGGACAAGTCTGATCTACTCATTCATTGCACAAGTCTGCCTCCTGCTACTGCATTCTCTGCCTCTGTGTAGTTTAATTAATATTAGAACACTGACCAATTCTGTCTTTCTCTTTAAAGTGAAGCCGAGATTTGACCATTAAAAACGGTGAGAACATGAGGGTCAGCTGTAAAAAAGAGTGGGGGAAATTGCGTCCCCTGTAAACATCTCAGGTTATGTGTGAGAGAGTCTTTAGCAGCTTCCTCTCTGACTTCATAAACTGGCCCGGTGACTAGGTGCAAAGGTCAGGAGTCGTCCCTCCGTCTAACTCAGCCGCTGTCCCGGAGGTGTTTCTCAGAGTTGGGCACACCCACCTCAAGGCTACGCCGACCTGAGAAAGGCTGGAGTTTCACCATGGCAACAAAGCTCCTAAAATGACTCAGGTGTCCCCATTTCATCGAGTGCTGGGAAACTTGGACTGTGTGAGCCTGGGGCTATGTAATTTCAGAACCTGCCGATATGTGAAATCCTTGCCACTTAAAGTGATTCACGATTACCTTGAGTCTTGGATCCGATACAAAATTCCTCACAGGCAACACACAGATGGCAAATCTTGAAACAACAAACAGTATATAGATTGGCTAAACAGTGAAGATACTTTGATTGTTGAAGCCCTACGAAACGGACACACTTTAACTCCTGTACATGGTTAGTTACCTTTCCTAGAATTCCTTTTTCTAGACTCGCAACAAGGTGTTCATCCCACCTAGAGGGTGTACCGATCACATAGGACATTTACTGTCTGCTATGCACTAAGAAGAAGGCCTCATTCTACTTGGTCCAGAATTAAGCAGGGACAACAAAATGGCTGCTTACCTTCCACGCAGTGCTCGACATCCTCCAGGTTGCGCAGGGTAATCCTCATCAGACTAGAGTTGAGCATCAGTTCGTTCTTGTGCGCCGGCCACATGATCTGCGTGGCCAAGTTGAGAAAGAATATACGAGTGTCGCCCGTGGCAACCTGGTTGTCGCAGATCCCGGGGTCGCCAAAGCCCCCGATCATCACCTTGTTGCCGCCGTCCAGGAGAATGTCGCCGTTGACTATGGTCTTCCCTTTCAGGTAGCGCCACACCCGGACCTTTAGCCGGATCACAGGAGAGAGACAGTACAGGTTTTAGCACTTCATTGAAACCACAAAAATACATCAGATTTCACTTTATTAGAAAATAACTCGATGCATGTCCTTGGAATGATAGGCTGATGTATTTCATGTGAGATTTCTGCATTTCTGCTTAAGTTCCTTGAGATCTTACTGTACATACACCTGTGTATGGGATGAATCATTCCCACATAGATTCTTTTGGTGGCCTACCAAAACATCAAACTGACACAATTGCATATTAACAGTGATTCTGTGCTGCATATACAAACTACACATTCCTTTACCAGGTTTGATCCTGTGTCTCATGTCCTGACACCGCCACAGATTGCCTAAGAACCTGTGCAAACCACTGTATGACATACATTCAGGGTTACTGCATCCGAGCAACTGCAGCAAAGCCTGCTGTATGTACAATACAGTCATGGGAAAGCTTGCCCTTTCGCTCCATGTTAGCTGTCTTGTCTCATTTCTGCAGTAGGCGGTGGTTTCCGTTTTCAGAACGAGAGCTGTGTGCCTCTAATCTACTCCATTCATCCATCATGGGACAGAAAGCAAGTCGATGCTGAGCAAAGAGCAGCGAGAGAGAGAGAGAGAGCTGACTTGCGCAGCCAAACACAACTTGTTTATTCTGACAGATTATAGAGTGGTCTACCACAGGTCTTCTGTGATGGTGCGAAAGTTAGTTGCAAAATGAATGGCCAGGGAATGGGGACATAGGAAGGAGGCAGTGTCATGACTGAAAATGTGCTTGTTTGAGGCTGTGGGAGGCTTTTTTCAGTGTGTGTTATTATGTGGTCTATTAGCCACAGACATAATAATTACAGCTGCTGAGTTCCTAATTTCTATTAAATCAGCTTTTATCACACTGTCACAAATGCTTTTAATAAAACTACTTGTGACACTGTAATGCATGGCTTTGCATCTTCATTGGTTTGGATACAAGCAGTGGCACTTGTCAAAACTCTCTACCGGGAATAAATCATATGATGGAATGTTATGAAAAATGACTTTAATATTCCTATAATATTCTTCTAGGGGCTTAGAGTGCGTCTACGGGACTCAACAGTGAGTTTATAGTGACTTTACGGAATCACCTATAGTATCACTTTAATATTCCTATGGGGACTTACAGTATCCTTCTAAAATATATTATAGGATTACTATAGTTTTCATAAGGGAGAATCTTCACTGGCTAGTAGCAGTTGTCAACAACACTATGTACAGAGAATAAATCATCTGGTGGAATATTATCTTTTATAGCTAGTGGCAAATGATAAGTTACAGGTTTTCACATTTCCAGTTACGACTGCAAATCAAGCGAGAGCTGCAGCCAGGGGCCAGTGAGGGGCCACTCTGCTGCTGCAACATGTTTGGGATGATTACATAGTCGGGTAGGCCTCCCCTGTAGCTATGTAATTGGTAAGTGGAAATAAAAAACACCCTCTATCTATTTCTGGATGCAAAGTGGATTTCATGTCATGTTTGCGTCCTCGCAACCGCTGCCACATGCGTACGGATGAATGAGTTTGTAAAATCAAGTTTTTCCAAGATAGTTGTTGATGCGAATGAGAGGTTTTGGGACACAAATCTCACTGGCAATGGCTTCTAGCAGCTAAATGAGGGTATATAGGGTTTATACTGGCTGATAATGTGCCTTCAAATACGCCACATTCATAAATTTCCTGCTAGTTTTCGTGGAAGAAGCAGGTGTATTTTTCCTTGTGGCGCCGCATTCCTGCACACTCAATGTCGGATAACGTACTTCTACTAGCATTTTTTCTGGTCGTTTTCGTCAACCTCATTCAAAAAAAAAAAAACTGACCTAGAGGGACATGTCTTACCTTGCAAGAGTACGTGTTATGCACCGGGTCCATGTTCATGATTTCCTCCACGGTGCCGGTCAAAACTATGTTGGCCTCCTCTTCCCTTTTCTCCAAGTCTTTCTCCGGGCAAGTTGCGGAGCAGCGCTGCCACAGCACGGCGACCAGCAGCGGCAGCAGCAGCGCGGTCCGGCCGGCCCACAGTCTCCGCTGAGAACCCATGACCGCCACACACGGATACAACACAAAAAAAGTAAACTTCCCTAGATTTCAATTTACCCCCCGGAGCCTTCCGCGAACAACTCCCAACTCTTTCGAATGTATAACGGGTTGAAATAGTGCACCGAGCCTCCTTTCCCCAACTTCCCTACGGACTATCAGTCTCTCTATCACTCTGCAGCCGAGCTCCCCGCATCTGCAGCCCGGGTTGAAGTCCCTCTCTGCCGCCGCCGGCTGGGAGAGCAGGAGGAAGGAGGAGAAGGAGGAGAAGAAGGAGGAGGAAGGGGCAGGGATATATCTCTCTCTCTCTCTCTCCAGGAATGCACTGCACTTCTCTCTCTCTCTCTCTTTCTCTCTCACATACACTCTTTCACAATGACGCTCCCCGGATTTGCATGCAATCTGAATTGCTGATCCGACAAGTGAGGGTGGTTGTCGTGGTGGTGGCGGTGGCGGAGGAGGAGGAGGAGGAGGAGGAGGACTGGGGGGGACCTGCGGGCTGGGATGCCTGCCTGCAGAAACTGGTGTCCAACGCCGCCCCCCGTCGGACAGACTGCGCCCTTGCCTCCCCATAAGCAGCAACACCCACCCACCCCCCACCCCCCTCTCTCCCTCCCTCCGGATCCACAGGGCAGGAGGAAGGAACATTTGTGCCACTGATATGGCTTGATATAGATTTTTATATGATAGCCATGGGCGTTAATTGAGCTTGGCACGGTATGGCCACATGCCTTAGTGAGTCCAAATATGATCTTGTAGTTTTTATCATTATGATAAGAGCAAAGGTCAAGTTCAAATAGATTTGGAAGCCTTATCTAAAAAAAAAAAACATCTGGGGTGCAATATTCCCTCTAATCTGATAGTGTGGTTATTAATTTTGTATTATCTTTTCACCTGTGGAACATTATAGAGTTATGCTATTATTTCACAAATTTAGATAAAATCTATTCATATGAATACATTAACTGTTGAACCAATAAAACTATCAATAAATATTTAGCTAAAAGAAGTATAAATTGCTATTTCAGTGCTTTCTTGTGCCTCTTTACCACTGCTACACATATGACCACTATGGCACAAATACCATTGTAAAATTGATTATGGGTAATATCTTGTCAGTCATCAGTCGTTCTCCACTTTGTCCCCATGAAATTTAGTTCACATAAGCAGGTTTGGAAGTTTTGGACTTTGCTATAGCTTAGGGTTTATTGGATTTACGCCAGAGGAATCAGGGCTCCCATTCTTATAGCCTTTAGGAACAATTGTGGCACTGAAATGGGTTAAATGGACTTTTAAAACAACAGTAGACATGTAAGTTGTCCTCACCTCTTTACTCATGTTGAAACACATGTTCATCAATAAGGGTTTCATTTTGAGAGCTGAGTCTGGTAGTCATGTTTTTTATTCTGGCTGGCTTGACATTGGTGGAGGAACTAGTCCAGTTGTAGCCTGCTGTACCTCCATCACTTCACTAGACCCTGACAGACAGACAGACAGACAGGGCTTCTCAAATGTTTTCCTGTCACAGCACTCCAAACAGACACACATTAGACCAGAAGATTTTCTCCTGACCACATATGAATACTTCTTGTTGGTTTAGTACTTAATTGTCGAACTATGTGGGGAGATAATAGTGGTGAGAGTGAAACCTGTGATGAAAATAGACATGCTTATACATTCTTGAACTGAGATCATTTAGTGAATTAAATTACAGTGAAATTCAACTTTCCCTCATTTTGCTGGGGACCCCCTGGAACCACCTCAACGACCCCTGGGGGTCCCCAAACCCCACTTTGAGAACCACTGGTGTAAGCTCTGGCAAAGTCCCTGCATCTAATATCATTCACCACCAAAATTTGCTTATATTGATTAAATATCCGGAGGCAAGTGGAGTTATGACTGACAAGAATTGATCAATGTGATAAATTATTAGATGCAGGTCACCAAACTATCAGCTTAAAGGGAACATTGCTCCTGAATGCTCCACTGATGTGATTTTTTGTGATAGATTTCTGCTTACTCTGATTACTCTGAGGTTTTCCTCTCTTCCCCATAGCCAGACAACAAAAATCAGATGCAGGTCCAGAGACAAAACCTATGTAAAACTACCTCCGAGATTAAATGTCCATGCAAAACAGGACTCTCCAGCCCAACAGGCGGATGCTAAAGTCATGCCATGTCACATATCATTAACGATTCTCCTTATATCTTGAAAACTTCCCATGTTCAAATCTGTAAACGCTACCATATGGCTATTTAGTTACAGCTCCTATTTAAGAGCAGACAGTGCGTAAATTTCCACTCCTCAAAAGCTGTAATTTTAACTAGCCTTCTATTCCTGGGAAAATGACAGGCTTGGTTATGCACGGTTGCTAGAGAGGATATTTGCAGAAATTTGTTCAAGTAGGCCTCCGCTCTGACAGCTGAGTTCACCCGAATAGAAGTCTGTCTATTTGATGGAAAATGATGTATAGTTTCTCATCGCTTATACGCAGCTTCCCTGAAGTTTAGATGAGGGCAACTGGATGAAAACTTTACAAATGACAAATACCGCTCGATTTAAGAATCCACACGGGCTAATTCCTTTGGTCTAGTGCAGTCGAGTCAATATTATTCGAGCATGAACATTCTCACAAAGCAAGAAATCACACCATCTGTGATGTCATGGGCCTGGAGCTGCTCCATTAACAATAAATGGGAGACGGAGACTCTGTGGACAGAACATGTTCTTGGGCCTCCACATCCAAACGAGCGTCATTTCATAGCTGATGCAAACCAGAAAATACACCCAAATGAAAAAAAATAAAAATCCCACTCCATGCTCTTATTGTAATTCATGCCTAATTGGACTGTGTCACACGGGTGTAATTTGGGGGCAAAACCAACTTCCTTCCTTATTTCTGGTTTTAGTAAACAGTAATGAGCGTGCATGAAAACTGGTGTTTTAGGGCAGAGGAAAAGCATGACTGTGCACTGAAACACAGCGGTATTCCTTTTCTCAAGACCCAAACTGTAACCCAAGTATAAAATGGATGTCCCTGCAAGTCAAAGCATTGGATTGGAGACATGTTCTTATTCTCGTATTCTTTCAATGAACCTCGGATGTACAGACTGAGAGTTACATGAGTTTGAAATATTCCAAAAGTGATAAAAAGGTGTGTTTCTGCTGTTTGTGAACTGTCGAAGTGAAGTAGAAATGTAATCTCAGTTACAACACAATCTGAACAAACACAGTCTTTGAGGAATTTATGTATTTTTGTGTGTACAAAAATTCAGATTTGGGTCTTTTACAGAAAGATGCGGCAACATCTTGTGCAAAAACTTGTTGATGGCAGATGGCAGTTTCAGTCTTAAATCCTTCTCTATGGAAAAATACATACAGGCATTGAGCACCGCTGTAGATTATCAATGTCAGTCCTCCTCTATAGACACTGAGCACATCTCTCCTGACCTGAAACTTTCCAGAGCACAGGAACTATCATGCCCCCCCCAAAACACACACACACACACACACACACACACACACACACACACACACACACACACACACACACACACCACCACCACCGCCACCAATTGTCTTCTGACAGCCCCCCCCCCCCCCCCCCCTCCTCCCACAAATATTTCAACACAAAGGCCCCAGAAAGTAAACAAGCTTTAACAAGCATCGGACTGGAAGAAGACATTTCATAAAGGCCTCTTTTCTCAATCAAACCCATACGGCAGATGGAATTACAGTAGGAGAATAAGAGGAGCAAAAGACATGGAGCTCCGTTCCCTCAGAGGGGATTTATCCGCTGACTCGGAGAGGCCGGGCTGAAAAAGGTCCAGTGCATCATTGTGGTTGGGCTTTTGGGGAGAGAGAGAGTGTGTCTGGCTCTCTCTCTCCGTCAGCGTTTTGCAGGAGTTGTTTGGTTGTTGGCTGCACTGTTGAAAATACTGTTGAATTCAGACTGCACTTGTTGGCAAATAGCCACTCGATGCTGCGGTCTCATAACTATAAACAATCTGAGGAAAAGTAGTATTTTTTTACTTGGGTTAGACTGATATATTGATGTCCCGATATTGGCTTTTTATTAAAAATCGGATATGTACAGTGCTGTGCAAAAGTCTTAGGCACATGTAAAAAAAAATCCGTAAAGCGAAGATGCTTTCAAAAATAATGAAAAGTTTCTAAATATAAAAAAAATTACTATAAAGAGCAGTCTACTGACACAATGCAGAAGATAAACATCTAAGACAAAATTTATATACAAAAATCTAGGGTGTCTAAGACTTTTGCACAGTACTGTGGCAGATTACATATTTATTGCATAACTGATCATTATTCACTGGTTATCTGTTGGAAGCCTGTAACCTGACTTGATTCTTATGCGACATTTAATTTTTCTTCTTTTTTTTATAGATGTTTATTGACTTTTTGCTCTACACTTTACAGAACACAAGTGCATGTTAAGGCCCTGACACACCAAACCGACGTCAAAGAACCAGCGGCGACGAAGGCCGACTGTTGCGTTGCCTTACGTCGCCTGCGTCTGGTCCAAAAAGTTGCACTTGAACACACCGCAAAGACTACAGCCGACGGCCAACTAGCACGTACGTTCTGCGCCTGCGTGAGGGGAATAACCATATGTCTGATAAGAAGTTGCAAATGGCACTGGCATTGTCAGCCCTTGGTCTTTTGGTTGTGGAAGAAGAAAGGAAGAGGCGGAGGCGAAAAATAAATAATACCGCACTAAATGGGTGAAATCATGAATAACGTTACTCCAGCGACGGGCTCAAGGGGCTTTCCCGAACCTGTGTCGAGAGCTGGAGATAAATGAAACCTCCGATTTTAAAAATTTCGCTCAGCTCTTTCCTGTTCTGTTCCACATGTTGAAGGAATTTATCAGTCCAATCATCCAGAGGCAAAACACAAACTATCAATCAGAGTGATCTCTCTCACCGACGGCTCCGACGCTGATTCAACATGCTCAATCGGCCGAAAAGACGGCGACAGGGTCCGACTAGTGCCGACGGTGCGGGACACACCGCAAAAACTAGGGACACCGACGCTTACCGACGGCCCGACATTGGCCGACGGCCGACCGTCGGTTTGGTGTGTCAGGGCCTTTACAAGCAAAAATGTATATGTAAACATAAATAGGACAAAATAGAATAAGAATTAAACAAAATTCAATGACAAAACTAACAACACTCAGCTCAGCACGTATATATTTATGAGTCACATATGGAACTTATGTGACATTTTTATCAGCTTCCACAAAGAATGCATGGATACATTATTATTGTTGTTATTACTATTAGACGTGGTTTAGTTTAGTGTCCCATGTTCTAAATGCTGTTTCAGAGGCTTTCCCACTCTAAAAACAATAAAATTCTAGGGGGAAAACACTGAATACTTTTTAAAAAAATATATTTTGGCATGAAAATGGTGAAATTTAAAGCAATTGATTATCGACATAAAATATCGGCAGCTCAATCCCAAAAATATCGGTATCGGCCCTCAAAAGCTCATATTGGTCAATCTCTACTTTTCACAGTTCTGACAGTGATGGATGCAGATGAAGCCTATAATTATATTCTGTTTCAATAAGTTATGGGCCTGCTCCAGTGAGAGTTGATGGCTTACACAGAGGAATCCTTCACAGCTGGAAACAGTTGACTCTGTGTTGAGGCGTGTGTCTCTGGAAGTACAGAGGTGTAACCTGAGCTGCCGCATTAGCAGCCAAATTGAATGCAAAGCTGCATCGCCGGTACTCCCTGTGTATCGCTGCTTCACGGTCGCTCGGAGAATCACTGTGGATCGGAAGAACCCAATCCAACCTTTGCGCTGGTGTGCGAGTCGTGTAAGCGATATCTTGCGATGCGTGCCGCATAAATAATGCAGCGCTCCTGCCAGATCGTTATTCATCGTCTTGGCGTCCAATTCTGCTTTCTGCTCCAAACATCCCTTATCCTGATGATGTCTGTTGTATTGCTCTACACTGGACTTATAGACACACACATACTCCCACTGAGCCACCCATCACAGCAGCGTTCGACACACACACACACACACACATACACGGAGACATTCCAGCGTTATCAAAAGAGGCTGCTGTAGCTCTTTTGTTTTTCCAGAGGACAGGCTCAATCCCCTTTATCAGGTATCAGCTTGGGAACAGAGCAGCATGCCTGGCCTGCTTGGCATCTATCTGCCTCAGCCCACAGACACGGTGTCCAGTTTCCCACTGGCTGCTCGTCTCTTTCTGTCGTCTTCCTGCGCAAATGACCGGGCCGGAGAAATAATGTATAAGTGTCATGTACACGTCGGGGTCAGGTGGTACCGCGCTTACCTTGTGAGCCCCGAGACATTATAGAGGTGTGTGTGACTTTGTATGTATATGTGCATGTGCATGGTAATGCGCACATGCATCCGTATGTGTGTTCAAGCCTTCGGGAGCCAATATTGTCTGCGGGTCCAAATTATATATAGGTCCAAAATTGCCGAAAAAACACACAGCCATGTTTTTTAACGTAACTTTGATATGTTCCACTCATGAAATGGATGGTCATAAAAACTAATTTACTGCAAAAATGATGAAATTGATCAGTAATCGATCACTCCATAGGCAAATAAGTGCAAAATAGAGCCTTTCTGCAGGGAGGGAGCACCTACTTAATCTCATGTGATTTTTCACGTACTGCCTGGATTTACTTCAAATTTTTACTGAAGGTGCCTGATATCTCCCCTACACCACACAACAATCACAATTGTAACATATGTATTTATTATTATAAAACTACAGGCTCTTAAATATGACATTGTCATAGGCGAAAATAGCACACAGACGCCAGGTTACTTTCATTTTACTTTAATGAAATAAACATCCTTTCATCTCACAGTATGCATTCATGGAATTATTCCACTGTTTTCTAACAAAAATAAATACATTGTGGTCACAAATAGCCATTAGATGAGTTATGCATATGAGTTATGCAGATGAGAATGCATAAACTGTTGCTGTCCATACAATTCGTGTGATTTTAAATTTGAAAAGAAATCGAATTCCAGCTTTGGCAAACATAGCTCAAGTGAATTTTTGGGGAAAACAGTGTGTTGTAGTTTCAACTTTGTGCGTTACTTCTTCAAAGACTACATGAGAAATGTTGGGCCAGTCCATGAAGTCAGTACTGTACATGGCAAACCCACCGAAAGGCACTGGCACCTCCTGCTTTTACTGCATTTCTTGTTATTGCAGCAGAGATGTGTCAGATCTGTCACTGAGCCTCCAGCCTTTTCCTACTGGATTCCAGATAAAGGCTTGGGGGGGGTTTGGTACATGGCCTTATGGGACATGCTGCTCAAAAGCATCCTCAGTGTAGATGCAAGAATGTAACAAAGCTCATCGAGGTCCTTTTCCTTAGGCCACAGAGATGTAGAATATGTATTTTTCGCTATGGGTAAAGCCTCTGAAAGACATTCAGACAAACCAAAATGACTCAGTTCCTTAAGCTGGATCAAAACCTCAGAAACCGAAGCCCTTTTGTGGATCTGTTCCCGCACTGACGACTGACCCCATTTGATAAGATTTTTGTTAGCTATGATTTATTATAGAATTGCTTAACCCTCTACTATAAGTGGGAAGAGATACCTACGACCAAAATACTTATACATTCTCTCATTGTGCTCATTGTCTTGTGAATTAAACATTAAGGAAATTAAATTATTCCCTGGTTCCCTGATAAGGTAAGTGTCATTTTACAACATGAAATTGTTTTATTTTAGGTTTTGCATATTGCTTGTTGGACTTCTTCACGGCAAATGTGAATATGAATGTGTATTATCTTTTGTTGAGGATGTAACATAGCATTGTAGACCTTGCTAAGTGATTTCATTTTATTTTTTCATTACTGTATTTTCATTTGTTTGACGTCCATCAGATGAAAAAGTCTTGGAAGTACTAAACAATTCCCCCCTATTTTACATCCAGATGGCATCTAAAGGGAAGGTTCCCTCGCTCCTTGCAGGCAAACTAAATGCAAGCCAAGTTTAGTCAGGGGTTGAGGGAGAAACTTATAGTGTTTGCCAATGCCACACTGTATTCCTCCCTACAAGGGCCACTTTCCCAAAGCAAACAGTGGAGGTACAGCAGCAGCAGCAAACAGACTGTGTTTAGCAGTCTGACGGTGTGCCAGATGGCCCTCCGCTTTGAGGCGTCAAGTCTAAACAGGAGAGCTGGTCTCACACCTGGTTTTATCCCTCTGCATTTAGCTGGAATGCCAGATACTTCAGTGCCCGTTGGAGCCTCTCCCCATTTCTCTCTCTCTCTCAACATTTTATCCTTTCTCTCAAGTTGTGGATGGTAAGCAAGAAAAGGGGGGGTTAGTGATGCCTTCCAGTGTGAGAAAGAAAGAAAAGTCAGAAATAAGAGAGGAGAGACACCTTTGTCTGCTGTTTGAGCCGAGGTTCTCTCTCTCTCTCTCTCTCTCTCTCTCTCTCTCTCTCTCTCTCTCTCTATCTATCTATCTCTCTCTCATTCACATGCACTCAAACAAGATGCATGTGCAAACACCAACATTTACACATTCACATGCATGCCCATGACCCCATGGATGCCAACACACACTATGCAGTGCACACACACACTGTGCCTTTCATGATGGTCTAATGACTGTTTTCATCATTTTGCTCCTAGAGTTCATCTCCAATACAAATGGTATACAGCGGCCTTAAGGTCCTCGAGGTTTCCACCATCATTAGTATCTGTCTTATCTGAATGGATTGCAGTAGATAAGGTGGAGTGGAGACAAGATAATGGAGTGTCTGTGAGGAACACCAGGTAGATAAACAGCGCTGTATCTGCCTCACTACAGATAGGGGAGCCAGATGAAGCCTTCTCACTTCCTCATGTCACACTCTGCGCTGCCTCCTATCTTACCCATGGTGTTAGTATGTCATGTTCCCAAACAAATGCATGATTATAGGGTCTTATATGATAGCTGTCTTAACTGAAAGGGAAAGGGATTATCAGTATCTGCTCATGACTGTAATGTTCACCATCTTTTTTTTTACATTTTTGAGCTGATCCAATGGGTTTTGACAGGGTTTCATAAGCACCAAGGGTCGTTGAATTTTCTCAACCCATAGAGGACCATGAAATCACGAAAATCCCCCAAACCGGAGTCACTAAATGCTCACATGACAACTGCAATATATGAGTCAGTGTGAGCTTCATGTAGATGCGTTCAGGCGAAGGCCAGCCGTGCGCTGTTTACTCCCCAGCCTGACGGGCAGGGCAGCGGTGAATGATAGCGAGCCGGCCTCCATTCCTCTTAGTAAGTAGCGAGCCCTCTCCATCCATCTGCTCCCAACTCCCGCTCGTTTATGCAGAGTGGCCGCAATTTACTGGTGGCCATTTTGTTTAATGGGTGCCATTCATTCATTCCCGGGCCTGCTCTTTGGCAGCCGCTCGGCCTAGTCCATTAGGAAATGAGTCCACCGAGGACGCCCACGACCACGCCACTGCAGACAAACTGCAAGATCAGAAACCTGTCTGATGCCGGCTGATTTAGTTGCGGCGACTGAGCTGAATTTGTATTCTGCAACTGTGTTTCTGACATTTTTTGTGTATTATGATGCTGTTTTGATGTGAAATCAAGCTACTTGCAATGTAAGAGCAATTCACTGTCATCTCATCTTAGTTGGACGCACTGAATCTCCCCATAACAAGAAGATTACTTAAAGGGAGACTAAAGCCTGCAGTAGAAATTATGAGTAATGGCTATATGGGAATAGCAATGCCATTTTAAGCCACAGACTTATGCTCCCTGATTAAGGACTGTTTGATGCACAGGAACTCGGTGTCAAAGTGGATCCTCATTTCCATAAGCTAGCCTTAGGTTTCCCCAGCACTCTGACTCATGCTTTAGCAGAGGTGTTTGATCCATACGTCTCACCATGGGAAGGAAACTGGAGGAATCAATGACTCGAATGTGTGCATGCAAGTGCATAACTTCCCTTCCCTAAGTCAGAGAATCGAGCGATGTGCCAGAAGAAAACCGTGACAGGGAGCCGGGCATCGCTGCAGCATCATCAGGTCTTCCTCCTCTGCAGTCACCCTTCAACCCAAGATGGCTGCCCAGCTGCATTAGCTAATTGCACATTGTCTCTGCGCTATTCTGCACTATTTCATCTAACTGATTGTGCTGACTCATTTCTGCCGAATGGTCTCATCTTATTCCTCTGCTGTCACTCACAGTTGGGACCACAGAACTTGAATGGATGGAGCTGTCCTTCCACTGTTTATCATGGTAATTTGGCTAGTAGGGGAGAGTGGGGTAAGATGAGCCATTTTTTACTAAAATTTCTATCTTGTCAAGGACAAATGAGACATAACTACGCTTCCACACATATTTCAGGATGTTGACTTTCAAATGAACTGGTAAGAATGCAGCTAAACAAAAGAAGGATGAACATACAACTTACATGGTCCCATGGCTAAATTGACCCCTTTTTCCCTCAACTTACCCCATATCCACCTTTTTGAAAAAAGTTGGTCTACACACTAGTTCACTGCTAACCTTTTGCTAATTAATTCATGTGGTTTTAGTCCTTGGTAGTAGACCAACATTTATTGTATGTTTGAATGTAGCTAAATTGGTATTGAGGCAACAGCCATTAAACAATGAATGTAAATATTTTACTTTTTGTTGCAAAAAACAGTTTTATGAGCAGAAATGTACTTACTCCTATGTGGCTGGTTCCATCGCAGCCATGCTGAAATCGAAGTCTCCTCCAAAATGCCTGGTCACAGAGTGCTCACCATTTCCAGCATACAGGGGGTGGCTCATCTTACCCTGCTCTCCCCTACAGCATAAAATGGCGATTATAAACTTTTGAGGGTTAATTGCTATGGTGACAATGCAAGTCTGGGCATTAAGGCTGCAAAGTGTGTCACACTTGCTTGAGAACTGTGCAGAATGTGTCTGTTGGAAGAATGCTTAGACAACTGTCAAAACTCAACAGAAAGCTGACATTAGCAACAAGGTTAGGTAAGGTGCAACCAATAAGGTGTTTTATTCACTCACAAAGAGGACATATAAAAAGACAGCAACAAAATGATAAATCACTGGCAGACTAAACAGCCCAAAAACCAAGATGCATAGCTGTGAGCTGCTCTCCAGGGTCCCACCAGCAGCATAGTCAGATGTCAACTGGCAGCCTTTTATACTCTGCCACAGGTAATCTACCTGGACGCTACCAACAACAGGGGTGTACTTAACAATGGCTTTTAACAAAACCGCACATTTCCCCTTTAACCTGCCAACCTGTCTAATACATACAATAAAACAAATCCTATTCTCAGACAATAAATATTACAACATACGAACAATTCTACACATTTTATCCCAAATACACAACACCCCCTCTGCTATCCTATCACATGGTCCCTCCCGGAACTATATATAGGTGCTCGGACACCCCCCGGGGAACTCTTTTTTTTTAATTATGATTTATTCATGGGTTTTTCAGGTTTACAAATCAAACAGCATATCACAAACAAAACACAGGTACATCTCAATACAACACATGGAGCTTCACAGTTACTCGGGGAACTCTTTTGCTCGAACACCCTGGAACACAGGCAAGACACAGGTAAGTGATTTGCAGATCAAACAATTAAACCCTCACATTGCACCAAGATATTATTGCACTTAGATATGTTATTGCACTTAAAAATATTGCACAAGCCCAAACCAATTCATGGCATTTGTTAGCCAAACGGTGAAAAGCCCATTTCACATCAGGGTAACATTCAAGCTTAACATTGTTTATTGTTCCTCTGCAGGTGGAGCTATCAATCCATGCCCACGCTAAGTTACTGCTCCAGCGCCTACAAGACAAGGCTGTAATTATAATATATATTGGGGGGGACACATCCCCCCCAATATTCAAATATGCTCAAACTGCCCCCCCACAATATATTGATATAAAAACCATAAATACAAATTTTTTTTGCTATGCTACGACAGGCAACCACGCACCGCCGTCCGAAATAATCATTAGCAAATGTAATCATTACTAAAGTTAACAATTGCCATTATTATTACTACCGGTTCTAGTATTACTGCAGTTCTGCGTGTGGTTTGTCCAAGTGGAGTTGCCGTACCCCAG
The DNA here is from genome assembly GCF_048128805.1 of Centroberyx gerrardi. Lineage (NCBI taxonomy): Eukaryota > Metazoa > Chordata > Actinopteri > Beryciformes > Berycidae > Centroberyx > Centroberyx gerrardi. The sequence continues at coordinate 29,133,681 of NC_136010.1, read as the reverse complement.
CAGAAGCCGGTGCTCGACTGCTGTGGGTAGGTACAATCAATGTCATTGTGCGCTGGAACTGTAATTGTGGATATAAATAATATTTTGTACGAGTCTAATCGTCGTCAGACCAATAGACGATGGGTTCCGAGATTGGAAACAAACGTTTTTGGTGAAAACGGGCCGATTTGCGAGTGCTAATCAATCATCCATCACTAACGTTAGCTATCATAGCTAAGTTACCTGGAAAGTAGTCTCGAATAGCCAGACCTATCTCCACACTTCTGGAAAGTTCATTAGCCACACATTCACCCAGCGACCAACAATGGTGCTCACGGGCGTATTCAACTAACGTTAAGGTCTTTATTACATTATATTTGTCAGAAAGCCCACGTGAAGTCTGAGTAAAGTGTCAATCATTTATGTTGCGCTGCATGTGTAATTTATGTAGACAGTAGTAGCTTTCATTTATTGCATATTCGTATAGTATACTGTATAGCTGTACTTGCTTATGATAAATAGAATTTTTAGTGTTTGTTTGATTAAAGTGCAAGCAGTTTTATTACAGTCAGCTTTAAATGTCATCATGAGCAAGAGGAAGGGTGGCAGTGACATTCGTCAGTTTTTTGGGCAGCCTCAGAAAAGAAGAAAAGTAAGTTGAGAGCAGTGAGAAAATGAGTACCAGTCAGATGATAGAAGTATACAGTAGTACAAGAGATTAGTCAATGTTTCTTGATATAATAATCATTGCCATTCAGATCACAAATGGTTAGTAATCCATTCCTGAACATCATGGCAAGAAACACCACTTGTTTACTGATAATATTTCTTTCATGTTCACTCTGGTGCGTTAAGAGTAAAGAGAGAGAGGGAGAGAGAGAGCATGAGGATGCTGACAGGGCAGGGAGAGAGAGGGAGAGATGACTGGAGAGCAGAGAAGAGGAGAGACCTGAAGAGGAGAGGAGAGCTGAGGAAAGGAGAGGTGACTGGAGAGCAGGGGAGAGGAGGAGAGACCTGAAGAGGAGAGGAGAGCTGAGGAAAGGAGAGGAGAGGAGAAGAGATGACTGGAGAGCAGAGAAGAAGAGAGACCTGAAGAGGAGAGGAGAGCCGAGGAAAGGAGAGGTGACTGGAGAGCAGGGGAGAGGAGGAGAGACCTGGAGAGGAGAGGAGAAGACAGCAGAGGAAAGGAGAGGAGAGGAGAATATAGGACCAGAGGAGAGGAGGAGAGAGGGCTGGAGAGGAGAAAATAGGACGAGGAGAAAATGAGAGGAGAGCAGAGCAAACGCCCCTGCTGGCCACCCAAGTTTACTTGTAAATATGTAAATAAAAAAACAACAATTTGCTAAACCTTGGCCACAATATCTGGACTTGTCTTCATATAACAGTGCATAGATTTCTGTTTATATGATTATGGTTATGGTTGTACTTTATTAATCCCTAATCCCTGCCATTACATTCAATGAAACAAGAAAAGGTAAAAAAGAAAAAACAGAGCAATGTAATACAATACACTATTAGACATTATTGTAAAAATAAAAAAAAAGTTCATCCCATGTGTTAAATATTTTAGAATGGCAGGAAAAAAGTTTTCAAATTTTGAATGTTTTTTTGGGGGGGGTCCCCCAGACCCCCCGGCAGATTTGATCCCCCCCAATGTTGACTCCATGGCTACGGCCTTGCTACAAGACAAGAACAATCTCAACAAACTTAAAATGTTTAGTAAAATATACAGTATATTCAATAAAATATATTCAATCACTACTTGTTGTGCAATTACTCATGCTGTGCAAACTATTCTATAAACTCGATGTACAATATAAATGTGCAATGGTGCAAGTATTGGGTAACGGAAGTGTGCCTTCGTTACGCATATATTACTGAAAAATATTTGAAATGAATGGAGCTTTAATATATTTAGTCCATTATAATAGCTACCAGAGTCTCGCTAGCTAGCAGCTTACTAACTAGCTAGTAAGCTAACTAACGTCCCTGCTAAATTCGAAGAGTTGTTCTCGAGATTGCTAGCTAATTTGGTAACTGTTACGTTTAGTGTTATCTGTATTTTGTCCTCACATATGAGCTGGAGTAACTTTTATATGTATACGCCAATCTTCCGGGTAGACTTTCCCGCTCCAAATGTTCAAAATGGCCGCTGTGTGAATAAGATCAGTACGGTGCAATACTTTTTCTTGTACTTTACCATACATTCAACACTGTGCATGGATCACCTTGGACAGACTCTGTGTTTCCAAAGTAAGATACTGTATGTGCGTGCTGTGCAGTGTAGAGCCACAGGCGTGTTGCCCGGGCAGGGTGGGCAGATATGTGCAGGCCAGGATACAGGCTGATACACCCTGCTGGGTCGCGGCCAGGTAGGGGACGAGAGCCGCCCCCCCTGACATCCAGAACCAGATGTTCCCTCTTGACTACTTTCCCAGGAATCTGTGACTCATACAAAAACCCCTCCTCCTCCTCAACAAAGATCCATAAGAACCTGCGGAGGAATGAAGTGGGGAAAGGGAAAGAACATGGGGGGGAGGGAAGGATTAGTGGATGGATGGATGGGTAGACGGATGAAGTGGAGGTGTGAGCTCACCTCTCTCTCCCTCCTCTATAAGTCTATACGGAATGACACGCTCCATCCTAAGGGAAATATTTCAAAAGCCGGAGTGAGTGAAGAGGCAAAAGCGGAAAAGTAAAGCGGGAGCGACGGCAGAGGAATCAAAGCCTCGGAGTGATGAAAGTGCGTCCAACATCCTGTCTGTCACTTAGCGGAGGAGGCTGGCTGCCTGTCGGGACAAGAGCCCCGTCTGGAAGTGTGTGTCAAGCGATTGCGTGTGTGTGAGTGTATCACCCCCACCCCCAAATCCCCTCCACCCCCTCCAGTGAAAGCACATGTCCAAGAGGCAGGGAAGGTAAATCTTGCCAATACAGAGCGAGAGGTGCCTGCCTGCAGCGTGTCGACGCCTCATCGGTGAAATATGTCTGGCTTGGCCCGGGACAGGGGGAGAGAGAGAGGGGCCCTTGGGTGCAGCAGTAGAGGGACCTGCTCCTCCTCCTCCTCCTCCTCCTCGGTGCGCTCCGCTGTTGTTACATTTCATTTCTCACCCCCTTCGCCCTCTAATTTCCTCCCTGCGCGGTAGCCGCGATGCCGCAGGGGCTCTCCTTTCAGCTGCCCCTCCCTCTGCAAAACCACATCACACACACACACACACACAGACACACACACTGACACCACACACACACGCATAACAAAGGCTTACACGCATGCAGAATACATACACAATCTCAGCTACACACACAGACACACACTGCACACCGATTACAGTATTAGCCTTGTGTGATCTGATTGGGGTTTTCATTTAGGCTACTGTAGGCCTATGTAACTGTGAGCTAAGCGGTTAAATCAGCGATAGAAGAAGAAACTCAATGAGTGGATTCATAACAAGTTTCCTCTTTCTTTTGCTATCATAATGAGCTTATACCCTTAGAATAATAAACAAGCTTTGTACTGAATACAAGAAAAAAAACTTAATCAAAAACAAAACGACACCCGCCCACAATCCAAGACAATAATAATGAATAAATGTATTCCTTTCAACCCATAGATTTGAGAATTTAAATGATTTAGTACACAGATCAATCACCAGAAGTTATTTATACTTTGCACATATCAAGTGCTTGAGGTCCCCCATTCACCAAGAACTGCTCCTAACACATTTCTCTTGTCTGAAGTTGAATCTTTGGCCTCTGTGGTTCAAACAGGTTATTTTTAGGTTACTTTTAACCAGATGCTTGAGCATTGGCATTAACTTATTAAGTGAATTCCTTCTGAACCTCCTGAAGTAGGAAGGTTAGTTCAGCTGCAATTTTTAGTTCCCTAAATCAAGAGGCTCATAATCAGACTGTAAAGCAACATATTATTTACTAACTGTGTGAGTCAAATTCACATAAACATAAACGTCAGCAACCATTATCCACTATGGCAAAACAAATGGGAGTCACAGAGACAAATTTGACATATTCAAAGGATTTAGTGGAGGGTAAAGCTGCCTAAACACAGTTTTCACTACTTTTTTATTAGAGTTCACCCACCTTCTTAGTCTGACATAGACCTTTATGAGCTAAATTCATAATAGATATTCAGTAGTATCTGACTGGTGTAAGTTCTATAAAGGTTCATATAAAGGATAAAGGTTCTTTCAAGGAAAAAAGGATGAAGTCATGCCTAACTGATTTTTGTTTATATTGGTGGTTGTTGCCATATGATTAATCAGCGATATGATTGAGTTTACCCACTTTTTTATTTAATACTACATTACTGGACATAATTCTTGGTCACATACAGATTGATATAAATGTCTAAACTGTAGATGGGGTGACATAAACAGTGATGACAGTGAAACTTTTGACCAAAACACTCGTCCTTATATATTTGATCACTGTGAAATGAGACTATTCTTCATTTTGCTGGGGACCTGGAACCTCCTCAAGGACCCCTGGTGGTCCACGGACCCCAGTTTGGGAACCACCGGTGTCAGTAGATCACTGCACTAACAGTAAGTAGAAAGTTTGTTTGCCAGATGAAACATCTATTATAGCAGGACCAGCACCTAATGATGGGGAAAATGGAAGTGGAGATGGTAATGATGATCATTTTGATGATGAAAATGTGTTTGACATTTGGAGACTGATTTCCTACAACCAGACACGGGAGTGGGTCTAATTGGTGTGTTGCACTGTTGTAAATGTCATGGTTCAGATACAGAGCTACTTACATTCAGCTATGATCCTTTCCATGAAAAGTGATGGTTTTGCTGGACAATGTCTCCCCCCTATGGCTGGAAATGAGTAGGACCATGACACATTTTGGGTATGCAGCTTAATGTTGATCTCATCCCAAATAACAAAACCCCACTATAATATTCCTATAGGGATTGTGTGACTGTGGCGTCTGTGAGTTTCTATCATACTTTATGGTATTTTTCTATTGTATCATTATAATATTCCTGTAACGTATAGTATACTGTGATATTTGGATAGTATCTTTCTAAAAATTTGTTGTGGCATCATCCAGCCTATAATTAAAATGTATTCTATGCCTGCTTGATGTTTGCACAGGACAAATTTCATAATACTCCATTCTGGTCTACACTGCACATCTGTAAATATTATTGATACATTTATATAGGCCTATATGCTCTAGACTATTACAATTTTTCTGAATTGTTTACACACATTTTTCCGAAATTATACCTAATTTTCTCAAAACTCTAAATAAAAAAACACATTCAAAATGCATTCATATGACACACACACACGCCATCATATGAATAGATCTTTCTCAGAACCAAGTGCACACAAAAACACTAATGAATACCTTTACACATCAATAGGCCTACGTCTTCTTCTTTTTCTATGTTACACTTACTACTTGCATATGTAGCCTGTTGTAAAAGAGTATCATGCCTACTCAAATATAAAACAAACAGAAATACAAAAAATACTGTCTACATTTCAGCAAACCCAGTTGGTTTGTACAGAAGTGTGTGTAGTGTCATGCAAATGTGCTTATATTTTTGCAGAATTGTCTTAAGTGTTTGGGACATGAGCGTCAGGCTTTTGTCATTTTGTCTCAAGTTCCAGAGTTAGTGTGTTGCCAATTCAGGAAAACTATATGTACACTTCCTGCACATCTGCACAGTTTGCACTGCTTGCACAAGTTCCTTTTTATATGGCCACAGTCTCTTCATATGTAGTCTGAATGTGGAGAGTTATGTGCTTATGTGCATAACCTGCACATAAGCTCTTGCACTGGCATGTATACCTGTGTGAATAACTGCAAACACCCATCATCTCATCTCATGTCATTGCATGCCATCTCATCTTATTTTCATAGCAATGATGCGCCAGTTGACACTTAATGATATTCTTTTTTCGGTGAGATCATGAGAATAGGATTTCTAAATATGAATCTTATTTTCACACTTTTTTCTGCAACGAATCTACCTCAATCAATCAATCAATCTGAGCTGCGTTCCGTCCAGCAGCTCTGCGCAGGGCTGCGCAAAGTGCGCAATTCAACGTTTGTGAAGAATGCTGTGCACCCTTCTGGTTGTCAGCAGAGCCATCAGCAAGGAGGTTTTAAGCTAACCTTGTCATGTACGAGATATTTGTACAATGATAGACATTCTGCAGAAGTGGAGTAGTATCAGTTAAGTGACCGACATATACATTTAAAAACGTAAGTAATACACAGTGATAAGCGTCTTTACTAGCTATCTCTATCTTACGTTAGCTGGCTTAGCAGGCTACGTTGGCTAGCTTATTGCTAACGTTAGCTAAACCAAGCCAGCATGTTACACTAATGGGGCTTTGAACTGGCTAGTTTACGTACACTCGTCTCGTATTCCATGTTGTTCTATTGATGTACAAGATGCTAACCTGCTAGCTTAGTGTATTGTCTATGCCTGGTACCCGGCTTGACATTTTATTTGCTAACGTTAGCTGCTTAAGCTAACCATAAACATTAGCCATAACGTTAGCTAACAACAACTTTGACTGAGGGAGTTGCCAACGTAGGGCAGATGTTTTTTTCTTTCCAAGTTTGGAATTTATGTTTAACGCGAACTTGTAATTCACTGTTGCATTTGTTTTAGCTGTTCAGAACTTTGACGTGAATGCATTTATCCACTCTTGGTATTGTGCTATTTGCAGAGTAGGCCATCCTAGTTGGTCATGGTCATCATGTCAGGCACAGCCACTGTGCTGCAACAATTTGTCAGCGGGCTGAAGAGTCGGAATGAAGACACCAGAGCAAAATCTGCAAAAGACCTGCAGCACTATGTGACCACAGAGCTCAGAGAGGTAACTACCAAAAACATTCATGGACCTAATAGAAAACCACTCCTGTCATGAAGGTGAAAGGCCAGTACATGGTGCATGTGTGTAGCTGCATATAGCAGCTGCAGCAGTATCAACGGTAGAGTGATAACCATAAGTTGGACATAATTTCCTGTAAAGTGGGCTACTTTCACCAAACATGATGTTCCAAAGTAGCAATGATCAGACTGTAGCCCCATGCCACAGTATTCAGAGTGACTGTGGCTGCAGAGTTCCTGCAGTGCAGGGTGTCTGAAAACAGGGAAAGTTTCCTTTCCCTTTGATTCCAGACTTTTGGACACTGTATAGTTCACTTTGTCATCTCTGGCAGAAGTTGCTGTATGGGATCACATTGCCAACTCTCCTCTCCCAGTGTACCTAATAATATGTTCCTGATATTTGTTTTGCATCCTTCCCCAGTTGAGCCAAGATGAAGCCACTACTTTCTACGATGAGCTAAACCACCACATCTTTGAGCTGGTGTCCAGCTCTGATGTGAATGAGAAGAAAGGGGGGATTCTTGCCATTGGTAAGTCTGATACCATGATAAGCCACATAATATAGTTTACTTCAAGGTCTTGGTAAACCTGTGGAAATGAGTTTGGGATAAATGGCTGCTCTTGATCTATATCTTTACTACATGAAGTAATGTAACAGTATATAATAGTATGTGTTTATCATTTGTTCCAGTGAGTCTGATCGGGGTGGAGGGAGGCAATGCCACCAGGATCAGCCGCTTTGCCAACTACCTGCGCAACCTGCTGCCCTCCAGCGACCCGGTGGTGATGGAGATGGCCTCTAAAGCCATGGGCCACCTATCCATGGCGGGGGACACCTTCACCGCTGAGTATGTGGAGTTTGAGGTGAAGAGGGCCCTGGAGTGGCTGGGGGCCGACAGGAATGAAGGCAGGCGCCATGCCGCGGTAAGTAGCCAGCGGGACCCAGCCAGCACGAACTGTGTTGTTTGTTGTTGTAATACCACTAGATCTTGGCGGTGTTTATATGTAGTGAAGATGAGGGCAGAGGACTTATACCGACTCTAGTCCCTTTGCGCTGCTGTGCTTACTTTGTACTTTTCAAAGCTGTACTAGGCGTTGGTGGCTCCAAATGACAGTGAGAAGTAACTGTTTGAAAGCTGTTTTGAACTTCAATACCCCAAAGTCATATAATGTGATGTTAGTCAGGTTTACCAACCTGGCTGGTCTGTGAGCTCTTTATACTAAAGGATACCAAAGGGATGAGAGAGGTAAAAGATTGCTTGGTGAGTCCAGCTTCCTCTGGACGGAGCGCTGCTTACTGCTGTTTAGGAGACAGTTTTGTATTTTTCTCTTAAAGGAGAATACTATAATACTATAACTTCAGAGTTATAGCTCATGTACTACTGTCTATATCTAGTTTCATTTCATTCTAGTATCATTTTGCAAAGCATGCCATATGTAATAACATTTTTCAGAGTTTACTTGTATAATAATACCGATACCAGCTGTGGTACCTCGATATCTAACATATCTAACATATAACATATCAAAATATCTGACACAAAACACACAACCTGCCTCTTCCCTCCTCAGTGTCTCCTCCTGATGCACTTCTATTTTATTATTTTTTGGCACCTATGAAGCATGAATACATTCTCATATTATACTATAATATACTACTTTTACAGGGTGCAGCTTTAAACTGTGTGTGCACAATAGGCCTACATGTTATTATTATTATGCTTTTGGTCACAAGGAGGATCAGGCTTGAATCAGTGTCAGTGTGTTTGTATTCAGTTTGTGTTCGTCAGGGACTGGGGGAAAGGGGTCTGAATTAACTCACGTGTAAAATACCTTAATCTACTCTTGTCATGTATCTGTTGTCATCACACCTGTCAGGCTTTGAATTCCTTGTAGAGATTGGGATGGTTGTCAGACAGATGCTTTGCTAAATTAGATGTGTTGCCTCCCTTGGCGACACAAACTTTTAAACATCTTTTGCAAACGGCTGCACTGGTGCAATAATATCTTACAGTTTGCCTTTTTATTGGCTTTATAGGTAAAATATTGCCGTATTTCACTTTCAGCGCCCTGCTTCTCTCCAAGTTGGGGATCTTTCTCCATCACTGGCAGCACCAAAACCAAGTGAAACGAAATGTGGAGATAGATAGGTCTGTCAGATGCGCAACTCCACGGTTCCTAACATGGATACAGTGATCAGATTATGGGGCATTAGCCGTATTAAAAACTCAAATTACCTCATTTTTCAAAGTTCCAGAATGGTCACACTTTAAATCCCTGGTATAATACATGATTATTGCTCACTGACACCAGAAAGCACAAGTTTTCATTTATTTATTAACAGTGAACAAGTAAGCCTAACAAAAGGTGACATTGCATTAGTCACGGAAGTTTGAAAACTTAACACCAATATTTTCCACTAATTCAGAAGCTTTTGTTTTGGTTGCTTGTAAGAGTTAAAGGCATCAAAATGAGTTGGCTGTAACGTGGTTTTCCCTTTATTTTCCAGGTGTTGGTGTTGAGGGAGCTGGCTGTGAGCGCACCCACCTTCTTTTTTCAGCAAGTGCAGCCCTTCTTTGACAACATCTTCTACGCCGTGTGGGACCCCAAGCAGGCCATCCGGGAAGGGGCCGTGTCGGCCCTGCGAGCTTGTCTCATCCTCACCACACAGAGGGAGACCAAGGAAATGCAGAAACCACAGTGGTACAAAGTAGGGGATTCCGCTTTGTCCTGTCATGCCACTTCTTTGCCCTTATGAAGCATCTTTCATCAGTATAAGTTGTGTTTGCTTGTAATGGGGAACTTGTTTGTGCTCTCTCTACCAGCAAACCTTTGAGGAGGCAGAGAAAGGCTTTGATGAGACGTTGGCCAAAGAGAAGGGGATGAATCGTGACGACAGGGTCCACGGCGCCCTCCTCATCCTCAACGAGCTGGTTCGCATCAGCAGCATGGAGGGAGAGGTGAGGCCTACATTGACTGTTGTCAAAACAAAAGTGTCTAGGTGCGGTTTTCCTTCAATGCCAGTTTAACCATAACATCCACTGTCTTGTTTCTCCACCAGCGCATGCGCGAGGAGATGGAGGAGATCACGCAGCAGCAACTGGTCCACGACAAGTACTGTAAGGAGCTGATGGGCTTTGGCACCAAGCCGCGCCACATCACGCCCTTCACCAGCTTCCAGTCGGTCCAGCCACAGCAGTCCAATGCCCTGCTGGGCCTGCTGGGCTACAGCACGCCCCAGGGCTTCCTTAGCTTTGGGGCAACGCCGGTCCCCGCCAAGAGCTCGCTGGTGGAGAGCCGCTACTGCCGCGAGCTGATGGAGGAGCGATTTGACCAGGTAGATATTACGGCAGAGGTTTGATTGATCTAGTGCTGCAACAGGTATTTTGATAGTTGATTAGTCTGATGATTACTCGAGCGATTAATCAATTCATAGGCTCAAGAAGAAATGTAAACGACGTAATTTCAGCTGAAACACCTTGATCTCAAGCCAAAACAACAAAGCAGTATTATTATTACAGTATTTTGCAGGATGATGTGTTACGTTTTCACTAGTCGTTTCGGTTGGATCTCTGCACTAATCGGATAGCTTACTCCTCTCTATTGTGAAAGTGTAAATTTATTGTTTATATCAATTTCAAGCTGCGCCAGAGGCCTGTCTGTTGTTGCAATTCCTTGGCTGCCAATAGAGGTTGATGAAAGTCATAGGTTACATAATGCGCCTTTAAACATGTCATAATGAAAATATTGCACGTAAAGCTATTTCACGCTACGAGCACCAGAGCTACACACAACTTACACTTACTGTGAAAATGCTCTGCCATCTTCTGCACTGGGATATTTCATTTTTAGATGCTTATTGTGCTGCTGTAATAAGCCAAGTCAATCTTGCGGAGTGCCCATAATACTACATAATGCTACATTCTTTTGAAGCGTTTTCAAACTGTGCTGTACTTTAGGCTTTGTTTTGAAGGCTTTTTTGAGGGCTTGTTCTCAAAACTGCTGTGTGGATCATCTATTTTCAAATACAAATGAAAAGTGAGAGGGGAAGTTGGCTTGAGTATCTTTGATGGCAAATTGACATGGGAAATACTATTGGATAATTCAACATTGTCGATAATGTCAAATCAGTTCAGCCTAGACTGGTCCGTGTGTTGACTAAGCACAAACTGATTTCTCATTATTGTGGTATTTGAAAGCCAGATGGTGGTAAATGAGATTTCCTGTTGGGAACAATAGTGAATCCATCACACTGTAAACCATGAAGAGGTTTACCAGCTATGTGAGGTCAAACAACACAAGGCCAGTGCTGTTTTGAGCAGCAGATGGATCATTGTTGACATCGGCTTGTGTCTTGTGCTTGGGTCAGGTGTGTCGCTGGGTGCTGAAATACAGGACCAGTAAAAACCCTCTGATCCAGGCGACCATCCTCAACCTGCTGCCACGCCTGGCTGCCTTCCAGCCGCACACCTTTACAGGTAGGGGACTTGGAAATTTGCATGAAACTCTCTCCCATTTTTTCTGTCTCTCTCCACTGTATCAAGGTTAGAGTTGTGAGTCACATTTCATCATTTTCACTGTGTGTTTTGAAATCGTCCCTGCAGACCAGTACCTGTCAGACACTATGGGCCACCTGCTGGGCTGTCTGAAGAAGGAGAAGGAGCGGACGGCAGCTTTCCAGGCCCTGGGGCTGCTGGTAGTGGCCGTCAGGGCCGAGATCCAACCCTACCTCTGCAAGATCCTAGAGATCATCAAGGCTGCCCTACCGCCAAAGGACTTTGCACACAAGTCAGTCAGCAGCCACAGTTTGTACATCCTGTGTATATGCTGTAAATTCACGTATTTTTTTCATACTCCCATATTCGTATTTTTCATACGATGCATGTATCTTGATAGTTTTAGATTTTTTTTTTATATTTTCATTTAGTACATACTATATTTTACATTTTCTTTCCATGTCTCAGTGTGCTCTAATGCATTTGTTGCACACCCAGCATATATGCTGTAATTCATACACTTTCATGGTTATCATCCATATATTTCTACTCAATACATTCTAGTGTTGTAATTGTCGGTTGTGCTATGTTGAATTTCTTTTCTATTTTTATTTATTTCCTTTCTCCTTTAATATATTATTTGCTCATACAACAACCCAATTTACTGATTCCAGTTATTTTCAACCTGGGCCTTATTTTCCTAGTTTTTGCCATCATGACGATTGACTGGCGAGTTGAATTCTTGTAGATCCACAGCCACCTGTTGAACTCTCTAAACAAATCCTGAATTCAAAGCTACATATCAGGTTATTCCCACATTTGGCCGTGGGATTGGCTGCTTCAGCCGACTAATAGCCCTAAACACATGGCTATCATCGACATATGCCTTTCAGAATGTCAATTTTATTGACACTTTCAACCTTTCCTGGGGACGCAGAGCCTTTTTCAGACCTGACGGTATGCACCCAAACAGACCTGGGACTAGGATTCTCACAGCAAACTTAAAATACAGCATTTGCCACCCGCGCGTTTCCCCCCTCCTCTGTTTCTCTCCCTAGTAAGCTTCCCCACAATGGGAACATCAACATCTTCAATGGAAATGGCAACAACCTTGAGCGAAATGACAACAACCAGGATTCTGATAACAGCCCACATACTCCCCGGTCTTCTACCTTCTCCCTCATCAGGACGACCACTGACTTATTGAATAGAAAAATGGAGGAGATAGATGCAGTATTAGCATTTGGAAAAAATGGAGCAGATCCTTACATACAACGCCTGAGAATCTGAATAGTTCCACTATACCATGTACACGAGGATGTGTTGTGAGCAATGCTAAAAAAAAATCAAATGATGGGATGCTGGCCGTGTCCACATGGAATGGAATTCTGATACACTTTTTTCCATCTTCCCATCTTGTGTGCATACAGGAGGCAAAAGACCATGCAAGTGGATGCCACAGTGTTCACCTGTATCAGCATGCTGTCCAGAGCCATGGGTCCCAGCATCCAACCAGACATCAAGGAGCTGCTGGAACCCATGCTGGCTGTGGGCCTCAGGTACGAGAGAGAGCTTTAACCACAGCGTCGCCATAGTCTACTGATAAGGTTTTACCACAGCCTGCATTGGGTGTATGAGTTTATATGAGAAGCTGGATTTATATTTAGTTCAACTGATACCGATGTTTTTGGATTGAAGCTGCCGATTGTCGAAAATCAGTATCTTTAAAATTGATCATTTTCATGCCAAAAATTAAAAAAAAGAAGAATGTTTTTTCTTGTCAGGGTGGAAAAGCTTGTGAAACAGCATTTAGACAATGGGACAATAAAACCCTCCATTTAAATATGATGATGATGACAATGATAATGTTAATAATAATGATAATAATAATCATCATCATCATCACTAGATCACTAGATAGAACGTTATGCAATTGTCAAGATATGTCAGGTCCACATGTTGGATTTTCACCAATAGTTAATAACTCTTCCATGCCCCATTACCATATCTGATTTTTAATTAAAGGCCAATATCCTCAAACTGATATATCTGTCTAACCCTAGTTATAGGAGTACTGGAAACGGCTTGAATGAAAGACAATTACCAGTGTCTGTGATTGGAGGGGTGGGAGTTGTGTGTTTGTAGACAAGCAAAACTACACATTTGTGTGTCCTCACCTGATTCTAATGTTTTGTTGCTTTGTTTGTCCATCGTTCCATCCTAGTCATTCCTAAATGTTTCCCTGCTCCTCCAGCCCTGCGCTGACGGCGGTGCTGTACGACTTGAGCCGTCAGATCCCCCAGCTGAAGAAGGACATCCAGGACGGCCTGCTGAAGATGCTCTCCCTGGTGCTGATGCACAAGCCGCTGCGTCACCCCGGCATGCCCAAAGGCCTGGCCCACCAGCTGGCCTCGCCGAGCCTCACCAACATCCCGGAGGCCAGCGACGTCGGCAGCATCACCCTGGCCCTCCGCACGCTGGGAAGCTTCGAGTTTGAAGGTAAAACCTGGTGATATGTAATAGTTGTACAGATCATTTGTGATTTTAATCCCATTTGAATCTGCCATGCCTGTGATCTGTAAACTAAAAATTCCAGCATATTGTATTTTGGAGAAGACAGAGTTCCTCTGATATTACTAATACCTGCTGATATAAACTATCTGTGTGAGTGGCTGCTGTTGTGTGACTTCTCTTCCAGTTTATTCTCTTTTTTTTCTCCCTGTATCTAAACTCTCATTGGCTGTTGTGAGTGTCACACTCAGATTTCACTCTTGGTGAGTCTTGTACTGCTTCACACTACACAAGTCCGACCAGACTCGACCCGACAAAATCGAACATGTTTGAAAAAATTGTGTTGGGCCCGAGTTGGCGGTCTTAAGCCTGTTCACACTACAGGATAATCTGCACTGACCTTCAGGCATCTCTCCTGTCTATCTCCAACTGTCAGCTGTCAATCTAGTCTGACCTAGACTAAAAGATTAGCTGTACCACCGCCCCAAACTAGCACTGACTCACATCGATCAGTAGTGATGCCAAATCATCAGCCTAAAACTAGAATGTGTCAACCAGCCTAAGTCAGTTGAGAGATTTTTCCTTTAACCCCCCTGTTGGTACTCTGCCCCCAGGACACTCCCTCACCCAGTTTGTGCGCCACTGTGCCGATCACTTCCTGAACAGCGAGCACAAGGAGATCCGGATGGAGGCGGCCCGCACCTGCTCGCGCCTCCTCACCCCCTCCATCCACCTGATCAGCGGCCACGGCCACGTCGTCAGCCAGACAGCCGTGCAGGTGGTGGCCGACGTGCTCAGCAAGCTGCTGGTTGTGGGCATCACCGACCCAGGTACCACGGGGAAGAAGGAATAGCGGAGGGATGTGGTTTCATTGAGAATTGGTTTCTTGAATTGATAATGATGTAGCAACATCTCTGGATGTTATGAGAGCTCCATTTTGCATAAATCGACATTAGATTAGATTAAACTTTATTGATTCCCGTGTGGAACTCGGATTGTCGCAGCAGCAGATAATAGGATAAAGCAAAAAGAAATAGGATATAAATCAGAGTAGAGCAAATGGAGGGTATTAAACATAATGCAACCAACAATTTTAGCACTAGAACACATTAAGAAAGACTTTAGAAGAAATCTAAGAATTTGCAGCATGTGCAGGTCGTGCAAAATGGCAGCAGTAGAACATACTGAGGCAAAGATGAAATGGTCAAAATAATGAAAATACTAAATATGTGTGATATACATTCAATATAACAGCTTAGAAAATATGTGAATTTACAGTGTACATACATGATACATAAAAATTACACATTTGGGAGAAATGTTTCTTATGTGACATGCTGAAGTTTTTTCTTTCATGGACATATTTCCAGTTAAAAGATGGAATAAACAAGTAGCTGTCGACAGCTGTAATGACCTTGATGATGAGGGTGATGAGAGAGATTGTTCATGAAATCAGTCCAACTCCTCCTTGACCCCGTTCTCCCGCAGACCCAGACATCCGCTACTGCGTGCTGGCGTCTCTGGACGAGCGCTTCGACGCCCACCTCGCCCAGGCGGAGAACCTGCAGGCGCTGTTCGTGGCGCTGAATGACGAGGTGTTCGAGATCCGGGAGCTGGCCATCTGCACCATCGGACGCCTCAGCAGCATGAACCCCGCTTTCGTCATGCCCTTCCTGCGCAAGATGCTCATCCAGGTAGGAGAGGCATACCTGAGCATACATTGTGTTGAATAAGTTTAACACATTGCTTATTATATTAAGAAAGTTAAAAAATAGACAGTATTTGTTTATTTTCACTCACATTTCATGGTCCTTTTTTAAGGCTTCTTTGGAAGTTAAATTGAGTACTTCTCAAATTTAAATATCTGAAAACATTTTCAAATATATTTTAGCCATGATATTGGTGAAATTGAAGAATTGTTTTGTCCATGGTTTGCACTGTGTATTTAGAACCTTTCAGTTCATGTACCCAGAAATGGAGTGTTTCCACTGTATGATGCAATCAATGGAAAACAATGGAATACAATCAATGGATATTTTGAAATCTTAGTTTTTTTTAGCTACACACAGGTTTTCCACCATCATGAACAATTTTCCAATATTGTTTGCGCTGCTTGTTAGGCTGACTTGCTTGTCAGCTGTTTCAGTTGAATACCTTTAGAGGGCAGCAAAGGCCATGGTATCTTACTACTTACTGTGATGTATTCTATGAGTAACTTCATTAAGATTTATGTCTGGCCAAAAGGTGGGTAAACTATTCTGCAAATAAAAAAGTGGGTAAAAACCGTGCTATTCTATTCTTTTCTATTGTGTTGTACTTAATTATGTTCCCTACTCTCTGTCCAGATCTTAACGGAGTTGGAGCACAGTGGTGTCGGCAGGAACAAGGAGCAAAGCGCTCGCATGCTCGGTCACCTGGTCTCCAACGCCCCCCGCCTCATACGCCCATATATGGAGCCCATCCTCAAGGTACAACTCTGCCAGTATCCAGACATAGAGATTACATGAGCAGGGTTGTGACTGGAAAGTTGCTGGTTCAAGTCCTGTTGCTGTTGTGATGCCCTTGAGCAAGGAACTTAACGTTAAAAAAGTGTATTGCATCCTGTTTTCCTCAAGTGACCTCTTCCCTTCTGTGTTGCAGGCTCTCATCCTCAAGCTAAAAGACCCAGACCCAAACCCTGGAGTGGTCATCAGCGTCCTCGCCACCATTGGAGAGTTGGCTCAGGTAGGGCTGGAGAACAAAACCATTTTCTCTTGCTTGCTTTTGAACAAAATAGAATTTTTAACATTTCTGTTTTTGGCAACATTTCTGCTATAACGTAATGTTCCTGAACTGGTTAAAGGATAAGGCCGGTGTTTTTTAATGCATTGCTTACGTCAACAAATCCTATGAAAATAACATTAACAATGCGTTTGCTCTACTCCCGTTACTTTCTGACTTCCCACGTACCGTTCTTAGCCTTCAAACCGGAAGACATTGGCTCCAATTGTAAGCTAAAAACCTTGAAATACAGCTCACAAAGACATAGTTTCAATTTTAAAAATCGCTAACTGTTACCACGAAAAGTCAGGCTGTTGTAGTTATTACCAAATCAAATTCAAATGGGAACAAGTTCTTCATTACGCCAGGGACTATTTTTGGTGCTATGGAACTACTTTCCTGAGATCGCAAATGTGTTTACAGCCGGCTTATTAAGTTGTTTGAGGAAAAAGTCGGCTGGCCTGGTGCATCACGATGATGAAATGTCGCCAGAGCAACAGCATGGCTCTGTGACGTGTTTGTTGTTATTTTCATAGGATTTGTTGATGGTAAGCAATGCATTAAAAAACACCAGCCTTATCCTTTAAGAACAAAATAAAATTTCAGATCCCATTCTTTTTTTTGTTTAATTTAGCATGTTATCAGCCATTGATATCCATGGCCTCTTAAGTCATTCTTGCAAGAAAAAAACTTAATGAAGAAATTTCAACAACAATACCTGCTTTTAAGGCCCAAAGATTGGGATAAGCGGCTGTCAGAAGAATTTCTTAGCATCTCAACAGCAAGTTAACTGTAGCCTTGATCATTTCTATCATGCCCTTACAAGTAATTATGAGGGGATACTGGCAGATTTATGAAGGGCTTACAGAGTATGGAAAATGTGCAGATATTATGTTAAGACATATTGGATTATTGACTAACTAAAAACAGCCTGAATATTAAACATTTGTATCCCATTATAAAGAATTTGCCAGGCAATATTGGACAATATCATATAAGAATAGAGGAAAGTGGTATTAACCGGTATTATGAGATTTCAGAACAGAACAATGTTAAGAATTACATTTTCATTCCTGCAAAACATGTGTTTTCGATTTGTTTTGATTCCTTGAAGTAGTTATGAGCTTTGGGCCCAGATAGGATTAGTATTAGCCCTCGCTACATGCCATGCAGTGTATTGGTTTTGTAGCTTGTAGAGTAATAGAGTTCCCCTGTGCACATGACTAACATCTTACACCTTAACAGCTTTAATTATCGCAATCTGAGCTTGTCCCTTTCCAAGGTAGAAAGAGCCTTGATTTGAGTCTCACCTATGGGTGTCTGCCCTGCCCCGCCCTGTCCAGGTGATCCGCTGGCCCCGTGAGAGGAGTCAGAAAGGCAGAGTTAAAAGAAAGCTGACCCTGCAGCGCAGAGACAGTGCAGGAGATGCTCGGGTAGACCAAGTGTTCAAGGTTGAGTCAGTGGCAGAAGAGTCCCAGCAGCTCAGGACCCATCACAGGAAGACAAAAGGAAATGTAGGGAAGACAGAGGACAGCTGGCAAATTTTAGGCCAACCATTAAAAAGATGTTAGTTTAGTGTGTTTGAACAAAGCAGAGTTAGTGTTTTCAGTAGGGTTAGACCAATTTACTGATATATATCTTAGGCAGATTTTGGCCTTGTGGAGCTGCTACCCCAACTAAAAGAATTTGATCAGCATAGCTTTCAATGGAGAGTTTTAGTGTCCCATGATGGCCTGTTTCCACCCTGACAAGAATACAATTCTGAGGGAAACACTGAATCCTTGTAATTTTTGGGAATATTTAGGGCTTGAAAATGGTCAAACGTGGACATATTAAATATTGGAATAAACTATTGGCTACCTGGAGTTTCAATCTAGAAATAGTGGTATCGGTCTTCAAAGCCTGTATTGGTCTAACCCTAGTTTTCAGTGTAAATTTGTTGAAATTAGCACAGGTTCACTACAGTCATTTATGACATCTTTTACAAAGCTGACTTACTGTAAAAGGTGATTATAAAATTACACCTTTCTCAGATTTTATTGACACAAATTTGGACAGATTGCGAGATTGCTCTGTTTTGACTGGTTCTCCTGCACTCTCCCTGTAAGGTGAGCGGCCTGGAGATGAGGAAGTGGATGGACGAGCTCTTCCCCATCATCATGGACATGCTGCAGGACTCCTCCTCATTGGCCAAGCGACAGGTAAGTCAAGGAAACGACCGGCCGCTTCATCTGGTTCCAATATTTCCTCAGTTCATTCCAACACCTTCCAGTGTTCTTTACCTCTAAACCGGCCCCCAATTTAAGCCTCCAGAGGAATTTTTATTATCATCTTCAGTAGTGTGCATCATGTGCATCAGCATTTTCCCGGTTTTAAGAAGCTTTCTATTCTGCTTCATGCAGGGTATTTATTTCTTTAAAAAAAATGTATGTATATGCAGGTTTATTTTTAATGAAGTTTCATTTTGATACAATTATGAAATAAAAAAGTGACAGAATATTTACATTTGCTCCCACCAGGTGGCGCTGTGGACCCTGGGCCAGCAGGTGGCCAGTACAGGCTACGTGGTGGAGCCCTACCGCAAGTACCCTTCCCTTCTGGAGGTGCTGCTCAACTTCCTCAAGACGGAGCAGAACCAGGGCATCAGGAGAGAGGTATGCATGGCTGCCCCCATCTTGGCACTTACTCCTTGCCCACCTCACACACACACACACACACACACCCAACCCCCCGGTTTCGCCTCGGTGGCACACAGCGACTCGTTAGGACGCCAAAAACATTACCTGTCAACATTCACTAAACAAATGAAGGTCTGTTCGAATGCATTGGCTTTGACCAGGGAATTATAATCATTATAATCACAGGAATATGTATGAGGCTATGTGGACTTTCCATAGTTAAATTGAGCTTTTTCCTAAGCCTCAGGCTGTGATGTAAGCGATAATTGTCATAGCTTCTTTCCTAATCCATTACTTGAGGCTCAGCGGGCACATAGTCAAAATAATTTGTCACTAAAATAATGCATTATTTACATCATACCTACAAGGGAGTCATGGATGGCAGTTTAACATCTCCCCAAAAATCCAGTACAGACCCAGTCACTGTTCATGTGACATTTTTTTTTTTATCCTTTTAGTGATTTAGAAAAAGTCTGCCATGCTTTTATCTCTTCTCGTTTTGTCTACTGCAACTCTCTGTATCCCTGCCTCAGCTTGTACAAAATGCAGCTTGGAAGATTTTACTGATCCCTTTTAAGTCATGCATGGGTCTGGCACCAAGCTATATCACAGCATGAGGTCCTCGAACAGGTCCCTATTGGCTGTTCCAAAGTCTGTCTTAAAAACAAGAGGTCCCTATTGGCTGTGCCACAGTCTAGATTATAAACAAGAGGTCCCTATTGGCTGTTCCAAATGTCTAGATCCAAACCAAGAGGTTCCTTTTGGCGGTTCCAAATCCTAGATTAAAAACCAGATGCGATTGGTGCAGCTTTGGCTGCAAAATCTATATCATCTTTTAAATCACTTCTTAAAACTCATTTTTATAGACGTACTTCTATGTTATAATCTTTTATTTATTGCCTTTGACCACTCTTTTGTGGTTTACTTTAATGCTTTTTGCCTGGCTTTTATACTTCTTACCTCACTTTCATTGCTTTTTCTGCTGATTTGATCTGTTTGGCTGTTTTTCTCCTTCAAAAAGCACGTGAAAGTACTTCATAAATAGCCAACTGTCTCTTAAATGCTTATACTATGATATTAGGATTAATTCTAAACATTAGCCCCATATTCATGTGTCCATCAGGGCCAATAAGACTTGATACAGATTTCTGTACCATCAGATTTTTATACTAGCGGAGGGCAAATTTCAGTTGCAGTGGAGTTTGCCAGTGCTGAAGAAATAGAGGAAACGGTGATATCAATAGTGGTGTGTGTGTGTCCACCAGGCTATCCGTGTGCTGGGCCTGCTGGGAGCTCTGGACCCCTACAAGCACAAGGTGAACATAGGCATGATCGACCAGTCACGGGACGCCTCTGCCGTCAGCCTCTCCGAGTCCAAGTCCAGCCAGGACTCTGGTAGGCCTCTCTCTGTGTGGGACACACTCACACACACACATACAGACACATGGCTAAAATGATAACCTTGAATGTTTTGTTTAATATTGTGATCATGATTATTTGTCACAATTTTGGGAACAAAAATATTTTATTGCACCATAAATAAACATCAGGGTTTTTCCTGGCTCAGAAAAGGGCTTCAATCGATCAACCCTCTATACAATAAATTTGGACCCTTGTTATTTGGGGCCACCGATTGGCCCCCAAATAATTTTCAGTGCTGAAGTGGTTTGATCATATTCTGCCTATAAGGGGAAATCTAAAAAATAAAATGTATAATTAAATGTATAAAAGAATATCTTAATTTTGACTGTTGATTGCTGTTGATTTGACAGTTTTTGTTGATTAACTGTACAATTTATGCAAGCAAGTGAAATTTCCTCTATTCTGACTGTTTTCACAATTAACCATTATGAAACTTGGGACAGTGATGCAGAACTGAACCAGACAAGAACCATAACACATAGTAAAAAATATATCTTTATATTCTACTTTCTATCATTAGGCAATATAAAATGAGGTCTGCATATCTTTAAGTATTTCACAAAATTAAGAGAATTAACAGAAAAATACCAAGTTTGGAAAAATATTTGGCTGTTCACATTTAGTTTTGAACACTGCATACAAATTACAGGCTAATAAGTCAGATCTAAGCCTCAGCCTACCCACAGTTAGTGGCTGGCAGATGAAGTTCACTAACATTTTTGTCTCGATTGCATCTTGTTTTGAATTGGTAGTTTTGTGCATGTTGCTGAACGCCACGGGTGGATCCCAAAGCTTTTTCACTCTTCCTCCCCCCCCCCCTCCCTCACTACCACTCCTCTCCTACCAGGAAGTAACTTAGAGGAGACAAGGGGAGGAATGGAGTGGAGGTGAGGAGGAGCGAGGGAAAGATGAGGCCATTTGGGACAGTTTATTTGCTATGTCTGGATGTCTGCTGCTGATGAAGTGGCTACTTGACTAGTAATTGTACAAGATTGAAAGTAGCACTGACTGTAATTTTAACTGTGAGTTACGTTAAGTTGCTGATTTACTCACATTTATGAGCTAGTAATTCCCCTACCAAGTTTGATGTCATATTCTGCGAATGGTCACAGCAAGGTCCAGGCACTGACCTCCCAAAAACTGAAGAGACTTCCTGGGGAGGATACACCTGTGCATCCTCCACCGAAGGAGACTTCAGGAGCGGCTTCTCTCGTCTCCTCCGCTATCGGGACAGCAAGTGGCACCAACAGCAATTTCTGGCTCACGGAGGAAAGGAGGAGTGATTTTTGGAGCTTTGGGATCCGCCCTGCTTGTTGCTTTCACTTGACTTCTTATGCAAAGCGAGAGTTGGTACAACAGCGCTCACGACCGCTGCCCTGCTGGAAAGAGTAGTGCACAGCAACCAAAAATAGAACATGGGGAAAATCTCATTTAAAACTCTTCTAAATCACGTTTTACAAGCACCAAATTATTATTTTTCCATTCTGGTGGCTTTGGCGCTCACCAGTTACGCTTTGGCGGCTGCCAAAGAAACTTTCTATGCAGGAAAAACCCTGAACATATTGACTATTAACTATTAACTACTAACTTTTTCCTTGGGTCCCTCTAAGTCAGAGTAGTATTAGCTTCTCAGTGCAACAACAGCAGTAAAAGCAGCAGCAGCAGCAGCAGCTGGAAAGTCTAAATCAACAGGAGACTGTTTTCAGTCTTACTGTGTGGGCCTTATTCACACATTCACATAATGGGCCTTTACGTTACCTTTGGCTTGGTGCTGTGATTTCACTGTGCCTGTGTGAGCCTGATGGATCGTTAGAGGAGTTGGTATTGCAGCAGGCTTGGCCTTCCTGCACACATCATACTGGAATTTGTGATGAGTCAGTCAAATATTGAGGGGCAACTAAACCCCAAGACAAAGTTTGCACAGTTTTGTACTTATTTTCACATGGTTTGTAACCAAAATATTTGACACATTTTTCACTAGTAAATGTTTTGGTTTTCTTTTTTGCTTTTTTTTTCCTCTTTGGGCCTGGAGGACAGATTTGCCATTTTATACCCTTTCCACCTGACTGATCAGATTGTGATTGGATAGAGTGCAAAAATACATAAAATCCAATCCGTAAATGCATCTGAGACACATTGGAGGCCCCATTACCCAAACCACTTCTGGAGGTGGTTAGAGATACATTTGCACACATTAACAACAAAGTGTAAATGCAATGTGTCTCCACTCCACTTAAAGCCACTATGGAAAAAGAAATAAATGTAAATGTACGGATCTCTCTATCAGGAAGCGCACACAAATTAAACAGCCGGCAGGCATTTCGGATAGTAACACTCTAAAATGTATTTTCAGGACACTCGTCAAGCGAGATGAGGTGTTTACTGTCAGTTTTAAAGGATGCAAATATTATCAAGCGACGTGCGTAGCAATTTGCATTTTGGTGATGCAGTTTTAGAGATGCATTTTAATGCCAGGTGTAAATGTAATCCAGATAAATCATATCTATACACAATTTTGGATACAAGACGCATGCTAGGTGTAAAAGGAGGCCTTTGCCATTGATCATAGTTGGGTTTGTCTCTTCTTCTGCAAGGTTGGACTGATGAAATAATGCCAGCTAAGCATTCAGTTATCCCTTATCTGAAGTTCAAGCATGAAGCAGCTTGTCTCTCTCCCAAGCAGCCTATTCAGTTCACTTTTTGCTGTGCTCGTGCTTGACTTAGTCACGTTTAATGGCTGATGTGAATAGAAAAGAAGGCCACAGCAGAGGAGCATTCATACAGCAGCTGTTCTTAATGAAATGAAACATTCTCCGTTTCACCGAATTGTACGATAATTGTGCAATCTAAAAGAAATAAACTAATTGTGCTGATGTTCACACAGTCTTTCACGCACAGTCACACATGTTCAGACACATGCGTGCGCACACACAGAAGCCCCTCAGTCGGTCACGAGTCGCTGCCATGGAAAAAACTGAATAAAACACATGTGTTCAGTCTCGCACAAGCACATGCACACAGGTTTTTTTGTTTTTTTTTTGCTCAGAATACGATTACTCTAGAGAGAAACTATTTTCATCTTCAATTATCTGAAGTGCCAAATCTGGCTCACATGAACCAAGTAATTCCTGTCTGGCCAAAAACGCTTATTATCCTTTATGACTAAGCTGTATTATCTTTCATAAATCTCCAGCTTATTAGAAATGGAGCAGGGCAAAGTGATACGTCTACGCATTCAAGACAAAATAGAATTTGGAGTAGGCCTTGCCCCCGCATTTGAAAAGTCAACAGCGAATGTGGCCGTGGGTTTACGATCTGTGGGAGCCTCCGTCTTTCAGGATCTGATTGCTGGCTTCTGTCTGATCTGTACCCAACCAGAGCTCATCCAGAACGAGGCTCTGCCAGTTCAGAGGGAAATGCAATTGCCACAAGTGGTTTGGGATCTTTTGGAGTGGAGGTTTTTGATTTATGGAGACCTACTTAAGACTTATAGCTCTTCAAGCATCTGCTTTAGATTGTGTATGACTTACATCAGTACCTTTTACAGAGGAGATATGTGTATTGATAGTCCATATTTATTAGCTGGATCATTAGGATGCTGTATCAGCCTTGTATACAGAGATGGAGAATATTTCTCTGCCGCAATGTCGTCCATATATTTGTAGTCTCAAATGATGAGGGCAAAGTATGAACTGGATCCCAGAGCCCTGGAGGCATATTCATACCTTGGCAGTGTCTGCATGGAAAGATATCTTCATGTCAAAATACTGTCATCACCGAGTTCACACCAGGTTACACATCTAAACGTATTCTCCCCCCCCAACCTTTCACCCTCCTGCTGCGCTGACTTTTACCCCATATCACCATTTGACAAAAACACTGAAATCCTGTTGTTTTTAGTCCTTCGGTAAGATTGGGTATTTCAGATCCTTAAAAAGTGAAAAAAAAAAAAATAGAAATTAACTAGATTTTAGGCCTTAAAAAGTATTAAAATGTCATATTTTTCACCATGCAATGACAGATTTTGTTGCACTGCAAGTTCACTCTTAGATCAATACAGAACTGATTAAGTAGTGCAATATGCAAAACATGTTTGTGTATTATATCTGCTTTACTAACGCAATTGGACGTAATGTCACTTACAAATTAATTTCCTGGTGTTGTTTTTCTTATACTGCCCATTTATAGTTTCACAACTTTGATTAGCTGTGTTCAATCACTAATATACTGGTTTTCCCAGCTTTCTTTATTTTGGTTTATAAATTGGCATTAAATTCAATTCCAGGTGATGTTAAAAAAAGGTCTTGAAAAGTCTTAAATTTGGCTCCCTGAAACCTGCAGATACCCTGTAAATGCAGGTCTGTTTTAAGTCATGTGCATTGTTTGTGTGTGTGTGTGAAAATACAGGAGATCTGTATTTTCCAAACCAGCGATGCATTGCTGAATGTGACATTGGACTATCCGGTAATAGTTTTAACAGTTTGTTCCCTAGCTAAATGGACTGTGACCAGAATGGGAGGCTGTATATCTCTCTGTGGACAGATTTGGTTACAGTCAGGGTCACTGTCTGGAGCACTAGCCATCTTTGGCAGCTGCTTTGTGTCCTCTTGTTGTGGGAGGTCACTGGCTCGGTCCCAGCTCCTCACCTGACTTCAAGCATGACCTGCCGGATACCCACAGAGGTCAAGACCAGAAAGCTGACACTCATACATACCTGAGGAATGATGACAAGATACGTATTCCTCCTCGGTAGATTCTGTGATTTGTGCCTTTTATTATTTGTTAGGATTAGCAGCTGATATAGTACAGTACCGCTGCCTCACGTAGGCAAATTGATGCCTCTTTGTGAGATGATGCAGATGTGTGACCATCTATCACCACGTCATCATCAATCTAGACTCGGTGAAGGCCTGGATAGTAAAAGCTGAGCTAGCCTGCTTAGCCCACAGGCTCTGTGCCAATCTATTATGTCTAGAGTCGGGAGGCTGAAGGGAGGGAGAAGACAATAGCAGAGTGCAGCGAGTGAAACTGTACTCCCACACCGGGGCAATGAAAAGCTGAATACCAGACGTCTGTCTGTCTTCCCAGCTTGCTTGTAAAACTCAGCACCAGTACAATGATAGGTGGACAGACCCTTTCACATAGCCTTATCACAACGTTCATAAAACTACTTACTTAAATAAGAACTATGGATCCTCTGCTATTGCTTGGTGTATGTGATGTAATATGTGAAATTACACTGTGTAACCGTGCGCCTCACTGTACTGCTACATAATTCCCCAGCTATTTCATTGTGTCTTTCCAAAAAGATTCTGAAATGATTAATTACAGTTGGAGGCCAATCACATGAATTTCTTGAATCCCGGAGAGGCGTTTATGCCAAAAGCCGATGCTTCAAAAATTAGTCTTGCATAGCACAGACCTCCCTCTCTGTAATATATTCCTCCATTATCTTATTTGTCGTGTTCATGCGAGGTTATTTGTTCTTGCTCTGGCACGCGTCTGACTGAAACTTGCTTAACCGCGTGAAACTATATCATGGAGCGTTGCCTCATTCCTCCAAAACAAGGAAGAAAAGAAGCCTAAGAGAGAAGCGGAGTGCTGCGTTTGTGTTGGCAAACAAAGTTGTTTTCCACAGTTGATGTCGGGATGTGAACAAGACAAAACGTGTAAAGCACAAAACGCAATCGTCAACTGCTGCAGTTCAGCAGAGGGCAGAAATATGGGATGTAGGAAACTGGGAAAATGAATCCCCCCTTGCTCTGGCCAAAGTGGTTTCCATCCAGAAAAACATAGTCAGGGCCACTGGTTTATTATATACCATAGAAAGCAAATTTAACCCTGCCCCTTTCTCTTCTTCCCAGCGGACTACAGCACCAGCGAGATGCTGGTGAACATGGGCAACCTGCCCCTGGACGAGTTTTACCCGGCGGTGGCCATCGTCACGCTGATGCGCATCCTGAGGGACCCGTCACTCTCCAACCACCACACCATGGTGGTGCAGGCTGTCACCTTCATCTTCAAGTCGCTGGGCCTCAAGTGCGTCCAGTTCCTGCCCCAGGTCATGCCCACTTTCCTCAACGTCATCCGGGTCTGCGACGCCAGCATCCGAGAGGTAAGTGGTAGAGGTTAGTCCCTGGTATTTCAGGGTAAAATATTGATTCACAAATAAAGAGCACATATAAAACACAGAGAAAATGTAAAATGACGTTTAGAAGATGCTGGAATGTTAAAATGGAATGAAGTAGCCATAATGGTATCTTCCCGTTCCTCCCTTTTTTTTCAAGCCAGCGGGCAAGACTTGTTCTGCACTCGCTCACCTCCTTTTATTTTTATCTCGACTATACATTTTTCCATCCAATAAATTCAAGAGCAGGGTGTCCAGGCCGTGAAATGAAAAGCCAGGTGCCCATGACTAAAGCACTGACCCTGGGACCAGATAGTTTCCCGACGCCCGCTCACAAGCCAAGCCTCTCATCTTGTTTTGGTTACACCTGTTTTCTCTCTCTCTCTCCGTCTCTCTCTCATCTCTGTGTTCTTGCTGTCCTCCAGTTCCTCTTCCAGCAGATGGGAATGGTGGTGTGCTTCGTGAAGATCCACATCCGGCCCTACATGGACGACATCTTCACCCTCATCAGAGTGAGTAACGGTAACCCCCCCTCCTCCCCCGTCACCCAACCCCTCCTCTCTTATTTTCCTGTGAGTCAGACAAACAGCTGCAAACTCTTAATTGCGCTCAGTTGCGCTCTCTCCGCTTTCCTCATTAGGGGTAATGTGTTCAGGGCCCCTGGACGAAGTTCGGCCCCGTGTCACACACCAGCGCACAACATGTGTGGCGCGCTTAAAGAGCGAGATAAAAAGAGACTACGGTTATGGGAGTTATGGGGAAATAATGTTATTTACAGTGGGGTAATAGTCTTCGCCCTCTCTCATTTTGTGTATAGTCCACATGACTAGTTATGTGGACTATGAACAGTTATTTCCCACACAGCCCTGAAATGCATGATTTCAATTAACAGCTCCGATGCATGTTTCCATTTGCTCTATCCAATCCACTCTGAAGCAAAAACTATTGATGACTCATGACTTTACCACACGATGTGGGACGATGGCTGCTAAAGCCATAGCCCCTACACTTGCGCAAACACACTTGTCTAGCACATAATCATATAGCAAGGCACAAAATATCAAGTGTCCGCCCTTTATTGGAATCTCGGTAACATTTCGAAACTATCGGCCGCGGCAGCAACTCCTCCCGCGGAGACGAAATTGAGAGAACTGGGCCGTCGCACCTCCAGTCCCTCTGAGTTAATAAATGGCGAGCAAAACAAAGAATCCATTCATTTTCGCTCCAGCCTCGCTCCCGCGTCCAGATGAGGGGGCTGGAATAGCCATTCAGGATGTACACTCACTCTGCTCTCCAGTCAGCGGCCACAGGCGAGGGAAGCAGGAAGTCGGGGGCTGGTTTTGAAAAAAACACCTCCGCCAGATCTCACAGCTGAAGCCCGTTGGCAGATTGTGTGACTTCAAACCCGCCACCCCCGACCCCAATTCCTATTGTCTCTAATATACACAGTGGCTTAGTTTCTCCAAAACGCCGTCATGAGCCACTCAGGGATGTGATGTCAATCCCAATTGACAGGAAATTGTCTCCATGCCTCCCCATCTGGCGTCCCCAAAACTCCCTTTCTGCCTCTGGCACGTGAAAGCCTTTGTGTTGCCGGTGGGAAATCTCTGTCCAAACGCCGCTCTCCCTGAACTCACTGATGGAAACACATTCTGACCCAGTTCTCCACACCCACACGCTCCCTCAACACTAATATATACCAAAGCAAGGTGGATGAGGTAGTCCTTGGTACTGAGTGCTTTGGATGTACCTTCTGACTATCATAAAAACTCTACATAAAGACATTGGACTCAACTGAATTTAGGTCACTCGTTATTTAGGACAAACTCATAGTTCAGTACAGCTGTTGTGTCTGTCTATAGACTTAGGCGTAATTAGTTTAGTGTGTATTTTTACCATTATAGAAGAATCTGAACTTTAAAGTGGGAAACCGATTTTTATCATCAGGACACAGTTAATATTTAGGCTAAGTTGGAAGGGTAATCATAATCTGAAATTGTGTAGCGTACATTTGGCTGAGAATGTTGCACATTTCCCTTCAGAGGCAGACGTCAGCCATATAGCAGCTGAGTAAGTTTGGTCAGGACAGGTTGCTGTTTGGACTCCTCAAGTCTATCAGTAATGGAGTAATTACTCCACATAAAGCTTTTCTATACTGTTGCATGCTAACTTATTCCATTCTGTGCTTCAGGAGTACTGGACACCCAACAACCCCATGCAGAACACCATCATCCTGCTGATCGAGCAGATCGTGGTGGCGCTGGGCGGAGAGTTCAAGCTCTACCTGCCCCAGCTCATCCCACACATGCTGCGCGTCTTCATGCACGACAACAGCACTGGGCGCAGCGTCACCATCAAGGTGAGGAGAGCACCATGGAGGGACAGCACTGAGGGAAGCAGGCCGGATGAAGAACGCACAAACACTGATGTCAGATAGCACGTCTACACCAGGCTAAAATAGTGTAATTCAGGGTCATCAGGGTATTTTCCCAATACCGAACTATCTCACGCAAAGAGTCAAAATGATAGATAATATACATGAATATATAACAGTTGTGGGGTTATGTATGCATCCAACAATTACAGCTCAAGAACCCCACCGGGATCGGACAATAGTTCCTGTTTCCTCTTTTTCAGCCAATCTTGGATGGAGGTGCTGCATTGTTTCTAATTTTTAGTGGTTTCCACATGAAGCATGAACCAGCCTTAAGAGTGGGAAGTATCGGAAAGAGTATGGATTACTTATATGGATTTACTTAAGAGTTGTCACTTACAGATGTTACTTGGAGCACTGAGTACTAAGTACTGAGTACTTACTAAAATATGGATTATTAAATATGAAGTAAGTGCATTTTCTCAAAAACCCAAACTGATGTTTGGTAAAAGTAATGGATGGGATTGGTACTCAGTATCAGCTGATTAATGTAAAAGTACTCAGAATTGATATTGGCAGTGACAGAGCGATATCAATAAATTCCTAGTCATGATCACAGCTGCTACACTCATGACCCCAAATGATGTTTGTTATGTAATTGACCTTTGTTTGATCAAGGTTGGGCTTTGATTTTTTTGGGGGGACTTTGACCAGTAACCACTACTAAAGAAAGCTAACAAAATTAACAGATATGTCAAGTTTCGTTACGTATTTGAGTCGATAAGTTCATTTTGCCAGCACTGCCAAGAAGTGGAAGCGGTCTGTGTGGCCTAAGAACTCCACACACATTCAGAAAGCACAGGAGTCCAGCTAACTAATGACATATCGGGGTGCTGTGTTCTGTTTGTGGTCGGCGTCGATATCCATCAAGAACTTTCAGGTCTGGCCCACACAGCGCTAATACAACAACTCAGAGCAAGCATGGACCCATAGCAGGCACACTCTCCTCTTTCACCCATCGCCGCCAATACTTATCCAGGTTTTCTCCCAAACCCTAAATCATGGTTTGGGCGCAGACCGCAAGGACAACATCACACGGGGCCCACGGTCATCCGAAGTTCTCTCTCTCTCGGCGGGTCCTGTTTTGTCTCAGTGTCTGCGGTGTTAGATAACCCAGCAGCCCGCAGTCTGGATAGTCTATAACTCAGGCCCGGGGTCTCCAGCCTAATCTTCAGCATGGGATGGGGGGTCATGGACGGAGGGAGCCAGGGAATCCGGTTACCCTCTAGTCCAAAGGAGACGAAAAGAAAACATACCTCCATCATTTCAAGGAGCTGCTCTGCCCCCCCCCCCCCATCCCTAACACACACACACACACACACCTCCACCTCAACTTCCTGCAGTCTCACCCCAGTGCAATTTAGACAGGCGGGTCGGAGGTGGGGGTTAGAAGAGGGGGGGGTGGGGGTGGTGGTTTCTGGTGGGAGGGGGGGTCTTTAGTTGGCAGCAACATACGTCATCCATTAAGACCACGACCTCACCAGCCACCCACACTCCACACACACGCACGCATACAACATGACAACATTTCCCATCAGATCCAAATGCGGGTTCCTCAGAAAACACCAAATTCACCGAACGTGTTGAATTTCTTCTTTTAAAGACGTGTTGAGGACAGCTGCCTTGTGGGATTGGAGGTTTAGCGGTACCCAAAACATCCATTATGCCTTGTAACCTTAGCAGTAATGCAGAATTTTACCAGAAGTGTCTGCACATCTGCCAACACCGTGCGGAAAAGCTACAGCGCAGCTTTTCATGAGAATTCCTGAAGAAAACAGTTTAGCCATAACAAGCTCATTAAAACAGAACCGGTCACCGTTATCTGTTGAGGTACTTGGGACTGAGTGGTGTGTAACTTTCCTTTCCAGCTGCTCAACGCCATCCAGCTGTTCGGCGCCAACCTGGACGACTACCTCCACTTGCTGCTACCCCCCATCGTCAAGCTGTTCGATGCCCCCGACGTGCCCCTGCAGGCCCGCAAGTCAGTACCTGTGCCCATGTAGTGTTAGCATGGGATGCAGTGAGATTGCTGAAAGCCATACTGACAATCTCACTGGATCCCAAATATGCTTTTAAATGAGTGAACTGTATTTGCTAATGTTGCATTTTCTCCCGCATCTCGCTTCTAAAGTGTACGCACTTGCTCCACAGAAATAACGAGCCCCCAATACCAGAAATAATGATCCACTGCCAGCATTTACATACTTCGCCGTGTTTTCATTTTTATTTGCACTCTCTGCGGCATCATGGAAGAAACCAGTTCGTAAATACTGTAAGGCTGTGAAGCTTTTCAAGTTCCCCCCTTTTAATGTCAGAGCGTCTGGAACGGGCCGTGCCTCTGTCCCTCGGTGGATCGCTAGCGTTTAAAGTAAAGCCGAAGCACTTTGTGTTGATCTGTTTTCCCTCCGTCTGGCTCAGGGTCGCCTTGGAGACGCTGGACCGGCTGACAGAGTCGCTGGACTTCACCGACTACGCCTCGCGCATCATCCACCCCATCGTGCGGACGCTCGACAGCACGCCCGAGCTGCGCGCCACCTCCATGGACACCCTGTCCTCGCTCGTCTTCCAGCTGGGCAAGAAGGTAGCCGGGCCCCAGGGCTCTCTTCAGATGTAGCTATTATTCAGTAGACTACCTCCAGCCTCCCTGCTGCTGCTTTTAGTTGAACAGTGTGTCGGTATCTCCTCTCAGGGGATCTGCTCCCTCCCCCCCCACGGTTTTTACTACTTCCTGCCAGGCCGCTGATGTCATTGACCGTTTGGCAGCGGGGAGGGGTGTTTATGAGAGTGGATGAGGTCACGCTTACCCCTCCCTCCCCTCCCTAGACTTCCCCTCCCTCATCCCTCACCCCTCCCATCTTTTTCATCCCTAACCTCAGAACCACCAGACCACATGTAGCCGTGTCTGGCCCCCGACTTGAAAGGGGAAGCTTTTGATCCGAGGCCCGTGGGGGTTAGGTACGAGCGCAGGACACTTTGTTATTTGGCTTATGGTGGTGGGAATGAAGCAGCGAGACTAAATTGCATAAACAAGCACGTGTACACCGTTTTATTTACTGGCTGTCCCTTTTCTCTTATCCTCAGTACCAGATCTTTATCCCCATGGTGAACAAAGTGATGCTGAAGCACAGGATCAACCACCAGCGCTATGACATCCTCATATGTCGCATCGTCAAGGTCAGTTTCCCTTCCTCCCACTGTATCCAGCTTCTCTCTGCCCACTGTACATCGTAGACCCAGACTCCACCTGTAATCCGCACTCAGATTCTCATTTTAGACAGGGAACATATGGAACGATTTGATACTCTGCAAAATTCAAACAATTCTCCTGAACGCATGAGCATATGTTCATTGTTCTGCACCCCTCACTCACTCAAGCCCAAACACTGCAACCCTTCAAGCTGGAGAGTAACTGCACAGCTCAAAGCACTCAAATTATATACAATAAATAAACAACAGCTGTTAAGATACAGTCTACTACAAACAGTCATTACCACGTACTGTTTATCAACAGTTTCCCCTCAGGAAGGAAATGCACTTGTACATTCACAAAACATGTTCCGAGGCCTGACTCAGTGGTTAGTCTGTGTGTGGGCTGACTGCGTGTGTGTGTGTGTGTTTGTGGTCGCATCAGGGCTACACTCTGGCGGAGGAGGAAGAGGACCCTCTAATCTTCCAGCATCGCCAGCTTCGCGGCAACCAGGGCGACACGCTGGTTAGCGGGCCGGTGGAGGCGGGGCCTATGAAGAAGCTTCACGTCAGCACCACCGCACTTCAGAAGGTCAGGAGGGTGGAGGGATAACGGACGTTTTACCATCAATTTTGATTTTACAGTTACATAGTTAATGAATGTGAACACCAAACCTGGCCAAACCTGACCAAACCTGACCAAACCGGACAGGTCCAATGTAGTTTTCAGAGGTATAACTCATATTTGCAGACATAACCACCCTGCTAATTTTTGCAAAATTTGGTCCAGTGGTAGAAGGGCAGCCATAATGACCACTGAACAGATATAGAGCTGATTGGCCATGTGGTGTTATGATAATCAGCTAAAATGCTTAAAAGTGGTTAGAATTTGAACAGGCAGATCTCATGTCCCATTTCAGCTCCAGTCATGAAAATGTGAAACAACTTGGTAATGTGGCATGGAAGAAATTATTAACTTTTGGTGAAAATCTGACATGTGGAACTGGCATATATTGACAATTGCATAGTGTTGGCGGAGGTATGAGCTCTACTGAGTGCCGTCTAGTTAATGAGTTTATTTGAATGTGATCTCAGCTCTCTGGCTCCCTAGTTGATCAGCTGCCTTTACCTCTTTTGTGGAGAATACAGCAAACATAGAGCATATTGCATACATGCATAGACAAACTGCTTGTACCACAGTGTGCTCTATTATAAAAGGATGTGTTGTCTTGCGATCATAAATATATTTAACTATGTACAGTATTTCCTCCGTAATGTTATGCAGCTGTGGTGCTTGGGGGGGATAATTGTAGTTTAGTCCCATATCTGTTGCTGTTTGGGTCTCAGGTATGTTACAAGTTAAGGTTGTAGTGCTAAAACTGTCATAATTAAATCATTACTTCTGAAACATTTTTAGTTTTAAATGATGGTAAGACTAAATTACAGTGCTATTTTTAATTTCACATTTCCTCTATCAGTGGTGGTAATTTCCTTGCTGTGCTAAATGAATACAGAAGAAATAGTGTATGCATATTGCCATGTATCACTATGTGGCAGCAGTCCATGTAATGGGAAAAAAACACAAGTTCTTGATGTCATGAATTTAATCTGCATGAGAAGAGGATTATGAGTTTTGTGAAAAATCACAGCTAAGGTGTGCAGTTAAAATTTCACAACAATGCAACTTCCTTTTATTAATTAGATGCTGCTCAATAAAGATCCTATTTGTTGAAGATTTTCTGTACCCTGTGCTGAAGTCTAATAGCGGCCAGGTATAGAGGAGTGAAGTTTCTTGAATTTGGCTTGACACTGTGATAATAAGTCAGTTTAAGCAAAGGCAGGGCCGCTAATTAGAACGTGACAAATATTCAAGTCAGCATCTCGGCGTGCCAGGCCGTCCCACACACGTCGCCTGTGACAACGCAGGTCTGGAGAAACTCTGCGCGACTCCCACTTAGTTCCCACTGACTTTATGAAGTGGACTGGCTTGATGATCGATGATTTCTTTGTCTGTCCGCAGGCTTGGGGCGCAGCCAGGAAGGTGTCCAAAGACGATTGGCTGGAGTGGCTGAGGCGCCTGAGCGTGGTCCTGCTCAAGGAGTCGTCTTCCCCGGCGCTGCGATCCTGCTGGTCGCTGGCCCAAACGTACATCCCACTCGCCAGGTACGCTGCTATCATGTCTGCCTTCCTCTGTTATTCCCTCCTCAACACTCCACATCCCCGCCGCATCACAAGCTAAGCACAGTGAGACTGCTTCCACATGTTCCCCATATTAAGATTGGGTTATAAAACAGCTGGAAGTGGAAGAGGACTTTTCACGGCGAAATGGCTTTGTTTTTAATTTGGGTACACCTTAGTAATCTAAGCCATAAAACAACATCGTACCTGGTTGTACAGTGATTCTTCATGAAACCATAGTCAACTTCTTACTAATTGATTTACTACTCCAATTGCAGTTACAAACCTTTCTGTAATTATGTGTAAACAGAGACCTGTTCAATGCGGCCTTCCTGTCCTGTTGGTCGGAGCTGAGCGAGGACCAGCAGGACGAGCTGATCCGCAGCATCGAGTTAGCCCTCACCTCGCAGGACATCGCCGAGGTCACCCAGACCCTGCTCAACCTGGCCGAGTTCATGGAGCACAGTGACAAGGTCGGTGGGATCGGACCGTGGCAATGTGGCTCAATTGAAGGCCTTAAAACGTCTTGAATACAGTTAGACCGTTTTAGAGCATTTCAAGAACATTTTAAAGGGGCAGTAACATTTTTACCGCCTCACAGTGTAAAATCACAAAATGGCCATAATATATCTGCATTGATAGGGTTGTTGATCCATACTACTGACTCAACCATGAGATTTCTGGCCTTCACAACACACTTTTCGGCCCATACTCTGTTTTGGAACAAAAACTACCCAGCCATTGGAATTTCAAGACACTCCCAGTCTCTTTAAGTCTGAAATTCACTGTTAGGCATCTTTAAAACCAGTCATTTTGTTGGTGTGCTGTTATTTCTGGTGAGAAATCAGCCCAGTCCTGCAGACCTATATTCTGAAAGGTCTATAGTTGGTCTTACTTTTCATTCTAATTGGCATTAAAATGCTCTTGAACAGATTTAGGGTCAGTTGAATTATGCCCCTTACATATAAAGTGTACTGAAGTGGCTTAAAGTTAGGAACTAGAAACTTTTATGGTGCTGTCACAAAAATGTAATGTTTTTGTGTTATTATATGCTCGACAAGGTATAAAGTGCAAGAATTCCATTTTATGAGCAATTAAAGATTTTTCCCCAAATTGTCCCCTTCCTTGCTCAAGTTGTACACAATTGTTTCCTCTTTCAGGGCCCTCTGCCTCTGAGAGACGATAATGGCATCGTGCTGCTCGGAGAAAGAGCCGCGAAGTGTCGTGCCTACGCCAAGGCTCTGCATTACAAAGAGCTGGAGTTCCAGAAAGGCCCTTCTCCGCTCATCCTGGAGTCCCTTATCAGGTAGGAGCTCTGATAAGAACAGAGGCGGTAGTTTTCCAAAGGAGAAGTAAGCATGGTCTTTGTCAACACTGAAAACTCGAACAGCATTCGATTGAAAGCAGCTTAACCGTCGTCAGATTTTTTCAAGAGGTATTCGCTTTGCAGTATTGAGACAAATGAAAAGTGACTGCATTTAACGGTCCAGCTCAAACGTACATTCTGCTTATGTAATGTTTTGTTTAGGCCAAGTAAGCGACTAACTGTATTTCTACTTGGTTAAACCGCAGTTGTTTAAGTGGAAAACCTGAAGTCTTAGGAGCCATGTCCTTTGGCTCACTGGTCTTAGTTTTGGTGGCATGTCATGGCCCCAAAAGTGACATGCTAGACATTGTGTTGTTCAACGCAGGCCTGTCACTCACTTTTGTGACTAAATGTAAATACTGCGAGAGCACAGGCTATGTAAGACTATTATGATTTGGTGTCAAATGTCTATTTTACCCATTCAGTTCCCTCAAGATGTATGGTAAATATCCAATAATATGCTGCACGAGGCATTCTACTTTGGAAAATCGTTTGTTGTGGAACTTGTGACCAAAAGTCATCTGTGGAGTCGATCTCTTAGTGAAGTCTTCTGCTGTGATGCCATGGGACGCTTTGATTAGTGTCATTATAGCTAAAATAATCAATTGTTGCTAAATGCATATACCGCAATCTCAGTTCTTCATGTTAATCGAGGGCATGTACGTAGCCTCTTGAAGGGTAGGTGCTGATGAAAAATCATCTCTAGTGGGTCAAAAGTGGTACCTCCTATGGCCCTATACTCCTTATTAGGTGGCAGGGCCCATAGGACAGGCAGCCTAATGTTTTTGTATGTGTTCTTTAGGGGTGTCACGATTTCGATTCTAAATCGAAAATCGATCGAAATGAGTGTTCGATTTCGACCTTCGAAATCACAAGCAGGTTCGCGATTCTCCCAGTATTTTTTTTCTCTCCACCCCTGCCTACTTGCACGTGTCTGAAGAAAAAAAAACAACAACATTTCAATGACGACACAGCGTAGCTGCTAGAGGGCGCCCGTTCTATATTTCACTATAGCGCCCAAGAGCGCCCGTCATTTTTAAATCATTTAAAATGTACCAAAAACTGAAAATCAAGTTATCAGCTTTGTTTTCCTATATACTTCAAGTTGTCATCGATGAACTGGAACCGGAAAATACTGTATATCGGGTGACACTGAGACGTTTGATTTTCCCCGGGTTTAGTCGTCCTCCACCGGTAACGTTAGATCTAGAAATGGCTTCGCCGGCTAAGCGTCACGCTTTTAAAACCTTCTGGAAGCTGTCAGATTGTGCTGTGAAACAGAACCTGACCCGCCGTATGTAGTGGAAAGTTACGAAGACATTGTGAGTTGAAGTCTTTTGATCGAAATCGCTTGTTCTTCCTCGATAAAACAAGACACAAGATCACCTTCACTAAACAGCGGGACGTACTTGCTCTCACCGCCGGAGACAGACGCTGTTTTCCGGTAGGAGGACTGGCCGGGTTGCAGCGACTTTTATCCATATAAGTTTGGCGAATTTTTCCATATTTGTTTGGCGACTATTATTGTCTGATCTTATTACTGTGTGGGATGAAGCGCTGGAGGTTTTGTATGGATTTTGAAAGCTTATCGTTAGCCAAGATAGGAAGGATCTGTTTTGTTGTCATACTGTGAATGACACTTCAGTAAGGAGACGCCCTGAATCGCCTTGCCATGTATTTGGTACCAAATTAAAAGGAAAGTTGTGTTTTTTTAAATGGAAAAACTTTGAAAAAATTTGACCATATGGCCTGTGGTACATTCCAAAAAAAAAATATGGCAGTTATATCACACTTGATACCATCTTTTTAAAGAAGAATTTAAAAATGTAAATGACAGTTGTCAGGGCATAAAACCAATGATCTGTTGATCTTTACAAATCAAGACTCGATAGTCTAACAATGGCATAGCCGTCAGTGCTGAAAAAAAAACCCGTTTAAATTGAAAATCGAATCGAATCGTGACCTTAAAATCGAAAGTCAAATCAAATCGTGGATTTGGAGAATCGTGACACCCCTAGTGTTCTTTATAGCTTTCTTTGTTTCTTCTGACAAAAACTCCCTTCCTATGAACAAAAATGCTCAAAACTTTGCACAGTAGTCCGGTCTGGTCCAAAACCATGTATACTGTAACATCTGGCCAATCTTCCTGATGGTGGTGCTATAGCAACTGTCCAAAGTTTAAAACTTCAAAAATTCATTGAATATCAGCCATATGTGCTACAAGTGTGCAACAACTAATTCAGTCAGACTCCTCCCACACAACAAAAATGTCTACATCTCCACTCATACACAATTTTATATCTGACTAGATTACCAACCAAAGTTTATCTGTGATAAAACACATTTTTTGATGAAATTATACAGAAGATATGTGAAGAAGATATATGCAAATGAGTGAACAGAGAATTATGTTGCAGACTGCCATTTTGACAAAATAAATTCAATCTACTTTGTTCAAGCAGATTCCACAGTAACGGTGGCAAAAGATTTTCTTGGATATTAAAAATGCACCAGTTTTAAACCCTGCACTCACAAAGACATACTGTGAAACAAAACACATGTGGAATCACTTCCTAGCTGGCTCAAGAAATTCATGACCTGCCTATGGCAAGAAAGGTCGTGAGATCGAGTCCTGAGTGGTGCATCTATAGTGTGACACTAGTAGAGCTATGTATGCTGGCTGGTTGATGTGAAGTTCCTCTAAAGGTTAAAAGGCATTATTCTCCTTTTTCCTCCTTTTTTTTTCTCATTTTTTCCTCATAAATAAATGGCTAAGCTGGCAGGTACATTTATAAATAACAATCCTTGACTTAGAAGTTAGAATTTAAAGACAACGATTGGACTATCGCTCTCTCTAAAGTCCATTTTATTCTAATTAATAGATAAATAAATGATAACATACATATCCTCCTATCCTGTAACACGTTGGTATCTGCGTTCATCTTTTCCACCCCCTTTTCTCATCCTTTCTCCTGTATTTCTGTGTCTTTCGGCATTGTATGAAGAAATCTGTTTTCCAGGCATCTAATTGGACGCTCGCCTCCTTTTCATCTACGAGTGTCTGGAATAGTGTTTCTCAGGGGCCTGTTTTCAATTTCTCGGGGGCCTTGATGATGATGAATGATGGGAGCCGGCACTGCAGTGTTTTCAATCTCTCCATATGGTTCTCACCTCTCCAGGATTTCCCATAAAAGATCCAGAGTCTTGTGTGCAGAAAAGCGCTACGTAAACCCGGCTCTATCCTGCCGTGACTGTATTAGAAAGCATCTGATTCACACTCTTTGATGACACTGGAGGAGGCACTGTCATTGCTGTGTCAGTGTTGGTGAGTCATGGTGTTTGAAGGTGAATTTGTCAGTATTTTAGGAACTGCTCTTCATATCCCTGTTTATATTGAAACTTAGGCTTTTGCACATGGGTAAGAGAGATAGACATGTGCCCAACTTTGAACCACTCCTGGAAGTGTCCAGATGCAAGGGTACACTATGAATCAGGCATGGGGGCTTTGGAGAAAAACAAATGAATTAGTTTGGGGTCTGACTCTGTGCTCAGCCCCCAGAGCCTTGCTAGAGCCAGGAAGTTGCTCACATTTTCCCTGTTATTCCTAACAATAGGGGAAAGCTATCAGTTGAGCATTTGAAACATAAGATACAATTGAGCTATTACTGATACATCACTCAAGGACTTTAAAGGGGATTTGATACTCGCTTGTTTGTTTTATTTCTATCACTCATGAGTGTTAAACTTGAAGATTTCTGGTTGAATTTAATGATAGGAGCGTATGTAGTGTGGTAGCTACTATGAAGACCTCTAAAAGAAAAAGGCTGGTACATTTACAGTGTAACCATATGGCCGGCGGTTCCATTGCCAATGCAGTGACTAGAACCCAGTTTTTATTGTAAATATGTGGCCATAATGTTACTGGGCACCATGGAAATGGAATTTCAAATAAAGTCTGGTATGCTCAGATGTAAAGCAAAATCTTAAGCAGCAACCCATGCTATCATACCCATCTAGTGCTGGATTAGGCTTTTGTGTATTATTTAATTCTGCCTCTTAACCGCTGAAGTGGACTTGCTGTAGTATTACATCTATGTTGGAAAGATAAAGATTTACCAGGGTTTTGGGTGTTATGTTTTTTTTGTATTTTCGGTAAAATCTGAATTCCAGTAAGGATGTTTTTTAACCACCAAGTGTACGCAAGGTATTTCAATTGTGTTGAATGTAATTGTGGAACATTTTATAAATACATAGTTTATGCTCAGGTTCATATGAAATAGTCTGTTTGATGGCATATTTATTCAGTCATTTTCCTCAATATGGCTTCTATGCTGGTTTTATGCCTACAAAGGAACCCAGAGTCCAAATATGACTGACTCTCAGCAGCAGTCTTTGAAATGAAGCATGATAGCCATTAGAACTGGGGTGTACTACTTATGTTGGCCCAAAGGCTATGGTAGGCCCCCATTCTGTAAAGAGTAGCCCTAGTAGTAACTGACCTCTCAGAGCTGCTTAGATTCTGTCTTCCACCACTGTTGAAGCTCTGCTTCTGCTGCCAGGGCCACAAGTTTGTCTGGATGTTTATGGCCCTTGGAATAGAAAGACCTGGTCATTTGTGACTGTCCAAAGGTCTGTTTAGAGCACCATTCAGTCCACTGTTGTCATTGGCATTGGCTGTATAGGCAGTGCACCCTCTCTGTAGGTATTCAACTATTCGGAATGCTCCAAGGAATGCTCTCAGTTTGTTCAAAGTGTAGCAAAATGGTGTTATTGTTTTCAAAGTAGTAAAAGCTAGGTATAGAGGCATTTACCTAGATGGCAGTTGTTAGAAATGTGTGTGGTCTTAATTCCTGCCTTTGGTTTATGTGCCTGGGACCTTTGGCCAGGATGTCAGGAGGTGACCTAAGTGTCAGAGGTCAATGGCTTAGGGCAAATGTGTGGTCATTGTTGGACATGAATGGAGGCAAGACTCCAATTAGACTCCCTAAGAATTTGTCACATTTTCTAATATTGTGTTTAGCAACTAAGTAGTTACAACTAATGTAGAATCATGTTTGAGACAGGATACTCAGACTTTTTTTTAAAAATACAAGTTTATTTTCTATCCCATAAAACAACAATTATAGAGCTGTACACATTTTACAAATTACACATTTCCATCATCAACAGGTAGGTTTTTACAATAAAATTTGCAGTGTAATTCATAGGAAATAACTTGGGTGGTTGGTCCCATTCCAGTAATTCACAAAGGTCCTTTGCAACATATGTGATAGATTGTGATAGGGTTTTTTTTGCTATGAATTGTTGTACCAGTCCATTAGTTGTAACCATTCTCACTATAGCCTATAGATGGCCTGTTATGATGGAGGAAAATATCCTAGTGCTTTTGAGACAAATGACAAGAGGCAATCAAAATCCAGTTACCCATATGGAACAGTGGTAGAAGAGCTTCTATCGAAGCTTTTAAGAAAATAAAATATTTCACCGATAAATATATGAAATCAACTACAATTTACAATCAAACATGGTAAAAACATCACACATTCAGCCCACAGCCACAATTTGGTTGCACAGGTATTTGTTAAATCTCTCAGCAAGCATGCGTATCGTCTTCATCCCGGGCCTGCAGCTGAAGCACTTATGGATGAAAACTCTGTGGTCGGACCTTCATCTCCACTCTCTTCAGGGAGTAGTTGGGCCCGTGCCAGCCGTACCAAGTGATCCCATCTGTGCTTTTGGTGTGCTCGCCGTTGCGATAGAAAACACCATTCAGGTTGGAGTCAGTGCAGCAGTTGTACCAGTAACCACCTGTAAGGAGGTCAAGGTAAATATTAGAGTCATTACCAATCAATGGGAAATAACTAATATTAAACACTAGACCACGTAAATTGTAAGGAGTAAGAGTTACTTCGCTGTCGTACCTTTGCGCAGTGAAGCACAGTCGTCCACGCATTTGTCATTGTCCTTGTGGATGGTGCTGAAGTTGGTGTTGTTGTGGTAGCGCAGGGAGTCTCCAGCGTTCCCAGTGTAGTTGGCAAGGAAGAGCTTGTAGCTGTTGACCTCATTGCTCACAGTGAAGAAGCCGTACTGAGCATAGCGAGTCTCTCCTTCCCAGTCCTATAGTGGAAAACACACAACATGATTCAGAGAAATAAAGGTTATAGAAAAGTGTGCACCTGAGAGCATTGACTCCCACTGTCTGCTTAAGGTTTCTAAAAGCCATTAGTTTGACTTGTTAATTTTCAAAGCCCATAAGAATTAACTGGTGTAAATTGTTGATGTTCTCTTAGTTTTGGCTATGGAATCACCATGGATTATGTGTTCTTGGTGTGTCAGTCCAGGCCTACATTAGTGCCCTGTTTCCAAACACGTACCTCCATCTCTATCCTCAGTACACTGGGCTGCCTTGTTAGACGGAAGATGTGGTCATTGCCCAGCCAGAAGTCTCCGCGGATTGTTCCGAAGCCGTTTTTGTACTGCTTCCAGTCACGGTTGAAGGATGTCACGCCCACCTTGCGCCTTTGGATCAGAGTCCAGCCACCGCCATTTGTCTCCATATCGCAGAAGACCTAAAAGCGTCGACAGGAATTTAGCATTTCTTAATATATGTACAGAAAAGCATCACACTCTACCAAAAAGTATGCACAACAGACCTATATGAGCAATGAAGAGCTCACAGGTCATTGAGTATGACTTACGTCCAGCTCAGGGGAACCCAGTAACTCGTCTTTAGGCAGTTTGTACTCTCCAGAGATCTTGTAGTTCCTGCTGTACAGTGATGCACAGTCGTAGATGGCATCTAGAAAAAACAGGGATCTGGTCAATTATGGCGAAACCACATGTCGTTTTAAAAATGTAAATTGACCATAAATGGTGGATGGATATCTGAGCGAGGGGACGGCAGGGAAAATTGTCTTCTCTCCCACCAAAAGTGAAAGAGATCAAAAAAGAGGATAATTACGCGCAGCATGGCTCATGGTTCTTGCGTAATTCCCTCTTTTATTCCTGTCATGGCATGGTGATGCCTTTAGAAGGGCTATGAGATCACTGCGGAGAAATGAACCTGATACTTCAAAAGTGTCTGTCAGAGAGAGAGAGAGAGAGCCTGATGTGGAAACCTCCACTTTAATCTTTGCTTCTCTTCCTGCCCCGCTTTCCTGTCTGCACAGTGTCTCTAATTTGCTGAAGCTATAAAAAAGGTCTCTGTGTTCTCTTTGCCAGTGGCATGCTGTATGTAGCCCTGCTAGACCACGCTATTAAAGTATTGAAATAATAAACTGCGTCATGCCTGGCTAAACCTTTTCTGCAGCAGCCAATAGTGATTAATGGTTTGTTAAAGTCGAGACGAATGATGGAGATGATGGAGGTGGTCTTTATTGACAACCCTGCAGACGGGACTCTACAGCTCCAAATTATTGCTTTCGGCTGCTGTAGGGCAACTCAGACAAGTGTGTACACTGCAGTCTACATTATCACCAATGCACGGCAGCTGTCTGGTGCCCATGATTTGAAGCATGCAAGGTTGACTATAGTTTTTCACAGCTAAAATATAGGTATAGCGTCCTGTATCTGAAATAGTTTGCCTATTTGAGTTTTGGAAAAAAAACGGTTCACATTCCAGTGAAATTAATGGCTTATCAAGAATATCTAAAAAAGAAAAAAAAAGAAATAAGCACATATCCAAATCAAAGAAGACCCTATAATGTACTCAAATCAAACTTCACAGAATTCCAAACAGCAGTTTTCAGTAAGACTGGCTGAAGAGGTCTTCAGGGGAAAGAGAGACATTTTAAGGTCAGCTAAATTTTCTGTTAGATTTGAAAAGTCCATGTCTGTGATTTTTTTATGGCTTTGCTGTGCGTATGGCAATCATCTGGTCTGAATCTGGTCACACCAGAAGAGCGCAATCTGGAAGCAGCTGCTCAACAGGCGAGGGAAAGAAAGAAGCAGGTATTGGATCTGTTCTACCATGTGGAAGCGGTGAACTTTTCACATAGTCGCTGTACTGTTCTATTAACAAATTACTTTCGCGTAAAGAAATGCTCAGCCAAAGCTTGTTACCTGAGATGCTTTGACACTAAGCAGCAGCGCGCTAAGCAGCGACCAGAATGTTCACAGCTGTCAACAGCCGAAGAGTTGGCGCTTACCTGACGAGGTCTGAGTGACAGACTGTGCGGCTTGCAGCTGAATGATCTCCACGCGGTTGTTGATCTCTGAGTACTTGCTCTCCGCCTCCGTGACGCGGGCCTCCTGCTGCCGGTTCTGCTTATCCAGCTCCATCATTTGCCGCACGACGTTCATCAAGTCCGTTTCCTGCTTGCGGCCCAGTTCCTCGAGGAGACTGGTCAGATTGGCCACCTGCACCTTGAGCGAGCGCACCTCGTCGCAGCACTGAGCCTTGGGAGGCTTCGGAGGCGCC
This sequence comes from Centroberyx gerrardi, assembly GCF_048128805.1. Taxonomy (NCBI): domain Eukaryota; kingdom Metazoa; phylum Chordata; class Actinopteri; order Beryciformes; family Berycidae; genus Centroberyx; species Centroberyx gerrardi. The sequence continues at coordinate 29,089,244 of NC_136010.1, read as the reverse complement.
AGTCTCTTCCTGGGGTTCTGGGCCCACGTTTCTGCCAACAGGAGCAGGGTGAGCCCTAACGCCACTACACTTAAATTTACTTTTGCCATTTTCTGTGCAAAAAAAAAAGTCCTAGATCTTCACAATCACGTCAGAGTCTTGCTTGTTTTTGCTCGCTCTGTTCGAAAGCAATCGGTCCCAATTGAAATTCTTCGCTGGAAGTCTCAAAAAGACGCTGGAGACTGGTTTGGTTCAGTTAGTTAGTTCAGTGCCGACCAGTAGAGTTGGAGCCTTCCTTTGACCAAGTGTTCACCCAGGCTCTGTCTTATCTCCTCAGTGAAGCCCTGCTCTGTCTGTGCATCTTAAATATTTTTACATGTGGGTCCTCCCCCTCTCTCCTGGTGCACACCAGTCACTGCACTGACCCTCCAACCTCCTGGGCGGAGGACCTTCCCCATCCCTCCTTTTTCCCGCCCCCCCTCCCCTCCACCTCTCCTTCTCTCTTACTTTCGCTCATTCCTTAATAGCTCGGCCCCCGTTTCTCCTCTCTTTGTCAGGTGTTGAAAGTTTCAGGGCGATAGGCTGTTTTTTTTGCCTCTGCCTGGTGGAGCGGCAGAAGGAGCCGAGGAAACAAAACAAAGGCTACTGTCCGAATTTGTTACGCTTCTACTGATGTGCCACTTGTGACAGAGTTGAATTACATCCTTCTGTTTGCCTTGGGTTTAACTGTATTTCATTGTATTTCAGTGGATTAGCTATATAGAAACTTATTGTAGAACTTGTATTAGGCTTTGTAAGTTTATAGCTAAAAGCAGTTGTATGCAAGTGTGCAATTTTCTCCCTTGTCTTCACACCTTAATTATCCCTGTTAATGATAGATTTTACTATATCCTTAGGGGTGACCATTTCTTCAGTAAATTCAGTCTTTACATGCCGAAGAGGTGTGTGAAGTCACTAACTACTCTTAATTGTAGGTTAAGTACGCTATTGATGCCACTGAATTCCTCACCTTTTTTGGCAGCAGTTGAAGCACGCATGCCTTCTGCTCCGCACACAGCAGAGCGGTACAACGCTGCATTTCAAAAGGGTGTTGATACAAAGAGAAAAAGGCTTTGTTAAGCCTTAAGGTTAAAATTACCCCGCTGTCCATGTGTATAAAAACTTGTCCGTCACGCTCGCATTATATTTTCCAAAGCAGCTAAAACGATACACTATTTCCCTGTGAGAACCAGCAGGCAACACAATAAAGTGATATTAATGTGACTTACATGAATAGCTGCCAAACGCTTTTCATTTGAGTTTTTTCTCACCTATATGTCAGACCACAGGACCACATTGACATCTGTTTTCATGTTTTCTTGAATGAAACTCCTGCCTCTGAATCAGTTAAGTGAACAATATTAAGTACAAGTTGTTAGGGAACAATCGGCAAAGGGTCTGACGACACGGTGCCGCTAGAAAGGACTATGCAGTTATAAACAAATATAAAGGTGACTGTGATTGTCATAGTAGTATTTGTACTTAACAGTATAGTGTCCTTGAGGTCTCAAACCCATGCTTTTGGTATGTTAAGGTAATCTTTTTTGGCCAAAAAACAGTATATTCTTAACCCTATATGATACATAACACTATATTCTTGCCCTTTTATGTATAAAAGAGGTCACAAAAATGTTTGTGTGGTAGTATTTATATGTAAAAGAGGTTGGAAAACCAAAAAGATGTGCCCTGGTGTTCGTTTTTCAGTATTTATATAATAGAAATATATCATTCTATACTTCAGGCAGTCCTCACAAAACTTAATTTGTGGCTCTACACTTTATTCATGGGAAAATGCTTCCCCCTCTCTACCCCAGGGTTCCATCAAAGCTGTTAAAAGAGCCCCTATACTTTTATTGTTTAACACAACTGTCTGTAGCGTGTTATGCAGACTCATTGCTCAGTGCTATTCTGTAGTAATTCAGTGATTTGTGGGGGAAAACGCTGCATACACGAGGCAGTGGGTGTGTCATGGGCTTTTGAAAAACATTGGAAAAGGTTGGGGAATATTTCTCCAAGAGCCAAATGTTTTCACGGCTTGATTAATGAAAAATACAAAGCAGTGACCTCAGACCAGTGAGTGTGATAGCCCCACACAATGGCCAATTAAAAAAACAATCTGAATTGTATTCCGGTCTTAGAGACTGCTGCGTTCATGAAATAATTCACTGAAACGGGAAACATTGTATATTTTTGGACCACCTTTATGGAAAAGAAGGGGTTAAATGATGTAATGAATCAAAGAGTTCACTGCATATAAAATAAGATGGCAATGACATGCCCCGGAAACCATGGTATCAAGACCTTCACTTTTGTATGCATTATGCCACGGCTTGCATTTTTATCTCTTGTCCAAAAATACGCACCTTTTATATACGACTCATTGATTATACAATCCTGAGTGGATTCGTGATATAATTCAGTTATGTGAATTTACGTAATCTGTGGAGGCAAGAACCAGGTGGTCGGGTTTTTCACGGAATATGAAAGGCATATATGGAACCAAAACAAAACTTGACACTTTCGCCCTCATCTGCCACCTCATTGCATAATACCTCATCACCAGCTGAGCCTTTTTTTTTTTTTTTGGTGTCCCTCCTGCTAAGTTGGCAGGCATCCCTCTCCTAAATTTTCCTCACTTGGTCAGGCAAACAAGGAAATATTTCAGACTGTTCTGCTCACCATCATCTTTGTATCATGGGAGCTGCGGTCAGGAGCAAAAACAAAACAAAAAAAAGACTTTTTTCATATTCCAAAATATTACATAAGTATGAATGGCCAGTCTGTAATGGCTTTGATGTGTCACTGTGTTGAAGGCTAAATATTTGGATGTGCATCGCTTGTCCTTTGCCCGGGCATTTGGCTCACTGACTGTTACTGGCTGTTCTTTAGAACTGGTCACTGCTTTGCAATTTCCCCCTTTGCTTGTTGTGCTTTATTTGTTGAATGTTGACATGTGTTCTTAGTTTACCGTATTTATTTCATTTCTGCGAGGCATCTGGGAGTCATAAGCCTATTTGTCCTTTATACAAACATGATAGAGAGATATTAGAATATATATACATGTTCACATTGCTGGAAGTTTTAACTTGATTGTCTCTGACAATTTTGTAACTCCGATTATATGCTGAACACGATGTAATATTTTTTTGTTTCCCCAATTTGTCTAAAAAAAAATTGATAATGATGGGTTTAGCCACATGTACCTGCTAGTGCCTTTAACACAAAACAGCACATAGATAAGATGATTGTAACATGCAGGGCAAGTCGCATTACCTCACACAGTGTATTACTGGATATTCTGTCTCGCCTTTCCAGAATATTGGATAATATTTGGTAGCATTTAGATGATCTCTACCTGAAAGAAACATCACAACAAAGATCACATTGTGTTAAAAGATTTGACTTTATGATAAATCTTAGTCTCTAAAGCATAGATAGTCAACAATGTAGAACTTAAGTTAACTGAAGACTTCATAAACTAGGTGTGTGTTTTTGGTTGACAGAAGTTGAGTCGCATTTCAGTCACAAGTTAGTCACGTTTCCATTTTTCCATATTTTTCTTGTCATCTCTCTTCTGAAGAATATTTCTGCAGGCATGATACAGACTTACAGGAACACTGAGTCCTGATTCCTTGTTGTTTTTTTGTCCAGTAAACGGATACTTTCTGTGCCCAGTACCTTTTTGACTTCCCCCGTTAAGTCCGAACCTTAAGTCATCGGTGTGAGTCAGTCTCTTTTGGAAAAATTCAGATAATTCGCTTTCCTGGATATTCTCATTGCCCTAACTGCGCCGTGAGTCACATCTCACTCTCCAGCAATGCGTCCCTGCGGCATCGCTTTCCTCTTGCCCTGGACTCTGTCATTCAGCGCTGGTGCAGCAAAGTCCAGCTGGATGCCGTTTTATACGTTCAGCATCATGTTGCTTTTTCCTTAGAAATGGCTCCTCTAAACACCTTCTACCCGTTAAACATGTCTCACCATACTCTAAACTTCCACCCCCACGGTAAGCCCGCACATTTCCTTTTACAGGTTTTTTTTCTCCACCCTACAAGACGTATCAAGTGTACCTCCTGCTCTTCTGATTGCAGTCATCTATCTTTGATAAGCGTGAGCTGACAAAGCGAATCGTGACTTGTGTTTAGTCAGAGTATACTCACCAACAGGCGTCTTTTTCCCCTAAATATCCTGGAAAATCCATTTTGAAATCAACCATTCATTGACCAGTGGGGCCAAGTTGTCAGTCTCAGGCAGAGCGCTCATGGGTTCAATTAGGGGAAAGGCAGAAGGTGAAAGCAGGAGCCAGTGAATTCCAGGGCTTCTATCTGAAGACGTGGAATTATATAATCTTTATTAACGGTAACCTGTTCCACCTGTGAAGAGCCTTCGTGCAGATAATCTTCCTTTTGAATCGCACATATTATGGTGTGAGCTTTGAATGTATGAAGGCATTATAGTTCCCTGAGCTGCTTGAACTGACCGTTTCCTGAAGCATTTCTCTTATATACGTTAAAAAAATGTACTATAGCTGAAGGTAACCATTGACTTGTTGGGTTATCATTGTAGCAATATGTACAAGCAATTTTGTTTCAGATTGAACACGTTTTTTGCATGTTTTGATTTAAAATCAACCATAATCGAACTACATAGATCTTTTTTTTGCTTTTTGTAAGTATTGCTGATTTTATTAGTGTGAATATAACTGGATTCCCTGCTGTGTTTACCGCTTGTGTTGACACACTTCCGCAGTTTGTGACCCCAGGTAGGAGATATCAAAGCCCGCAAAAAAATCCCACATATCCTACTCATAATTACCACTAGGAGGCTGATGTGAACACCTTTTCCCAGTCGGCAGTTCATATTTATTTATCCGATATGGCATGAATGCAGCATCAGAGAACTTGAACTTGGCAACTACCTCACACAAGTTAAAATAACATCTAATACTGCACTATACAGAGGTTTCAGCCAATGGATAATTGGAAATTAGATGTAGGCAGTGTGGGTGGTGTTGTGTTGAAAGGACGTGTTTTAATCGCTTTTTGGGTGTGACTGTTGGAGATTGCTTTGCTTTCACCACTCAGACTGCTACTTATGTCACTCTGTAGTCATGTTGGTTTACTAATCTTGAAGAACTATATTGCTAGGTGGGTTAGAGTTAGAAAAATAACATTTCATTGTTATTTTAAAAGTAAAATATTTGTTTAACATTGGCCTTCTCGTTTGTGGTTTGGTAGCACGTATATCACTCCGCCGCTTCATCTCGTGCCTAACAACGCCTCTAGGCCGTTTTAAATCATTAAACTACGGCCTCTTGTGGCTTATTGCTCAATGTTACCGCAAATGGGATGGATGTTATTTTTATTATTTTTATAAGGCAAGCAACTGACTTACTGTTTTAAATTTTAAAATAACAATATGGAAAATTATCCGCATCCCAGTTAGACCTGGTCACGTGTAGAGGTTAAATAAACTGTTCCATATTCTCTATAATGAGGGAGACCGTATGCGCCTGAGCATCCACCAACCGTCTGAGCGGCAGACCTCATGCCCTGGCACGCCACCAAGAGGTCTGGTGGCTTAGGCCGGTGATGGCTACCAGGTGGCGTCTGTTATCGTACAAGGGACACGGGCCAGGTACTGGCCGTCTGCTCACCACCCTGCAAAGCGGTAGCCGGAACGAGGTGTACTGGAGGAAGGGAAGACGGATTAGCCACTATCCCACTTGAGTAGTCTCCTCCGCTTTGTGTAAGCACAGTTGGCTACGTGGCACCGCTTCAAAGAGACATCGCGTGACATCAGGAGGACAAAAAGAATTGCTGTGTCACCGGACAGAAAACAAAGAACACGTGTGCCGGCGTTTCAGGATTCAACGTCGATAACTGTTAACTGTGTTTGTGTTTGCGAGTGTCTTCTCATGCATTCTGAAGTAGGTAATGCCATTAAGATAGATGATAAAAATGCAAAAATTTGAGCATTTCCTCTTTATAATGCTACAGTGTGGGCCTTAACCAATTCCATACCAATTTCTGTGCCTCGAGGATGGAATTGCTCAATGAGTTTTCTGTTGAAAACTGCTGCTGAAAATTATATACAGCATGTAACCAAAGGCTAAAGAACTTTTGTCCCTTTGACCAATAGCCAGCATTGCTATTTTATGATTCTATCGTAATCCCTTTGTTGAAATGAGACAACCGCAGCCACAGCTTGTTTTCCATTGTTTAGGAGGAAAGTCAATTATAGCATAAGTCAATTTAAGTTGAACAAAAGCAAAATTAATGTGATCATCACAGGACTGGCATCATTCAGCGGAAGCGCATTTTAATGGGTAATTTTACCGAAAATGTAGTCAGTATGTAGCCTATGGAAACTCAAGTCTGTCTCGCAACATTGTCTGTGGATCCTTTTGTCTCCATCCAAATAGCAACGGCAACATTCCAATGAGGTAACAGTCAGGCTCCAGTTTTTTCTTTTTTGCCATAGGAGACACTTTGTTCCTTTGGCCTCTTGACCTCAAGGTGAGGGACCCAGGAGACACATTCTGCGGTTGTGTCTCAATGTGTTAACAGTGTGGCGTAAACATGGGTGGAATGGTTTCTCCGGCCGATGTCTCAATGGCCCCCTAACATGCCTAACTAACTTGAGGCAAAAGAAAAGCAGAGAAATGTCATGTCAAATGATGTAAGTGATAGAGTGGCCTCTTTTTTCATGTATAACATTTCAACAGAGGCATTTTTGTTCATCTGTGAAGTGGTCACAACTTGTATATATGCTACAGTATTTTACTCACAGAACCCCCAAAAATGAATTCTAGCACTAAGCTTTTATGTTAAGAGAGTTCTTTAGGCTTCTGTCTGAGAAATTGTCTTCCATGAAATCATGTTTGAATTGACCTGGGACATGTAGGACGCCAAGTTCCAAAGTTTTTAAATGGTTCTAAGGTTCAAGGGTTTCACATGTACCCATTTCAAGTGAAGAAATTTTTTCCCATGCTGTGGAAAATGAAAGCAAGGCATCTTCCTAATGATGAAAGAACCCCTTTTTCATGTTGATGTTTGTAGGGAAATAAGAAACAATGGCCTAGTCAAACTGTGTCAAGGATGAATGAAATCCCCCTCCAGCCACCCACGTCCCAACGCCATCTGGGAGGAAAAAGATGACCGAGGGTGACCCCTTCCTTTGCCCCCATGCTCATAGCATGCTGGGATGTGTTGCTTTCCCCCAAAGACCTGTAGTGGCCAACGTCTGTATTTGATAATGATAACATGTTCCTCATTACATCCTTACTAGATGCGCTCATGCAACACTGGGGTCATACTCTTTGAAGATTTATGTCGTGTTCATGTACTACAAGTTTAGGATTCGGGTCTTCAATTTAGATGGTGTTGAATGAAACTGGTCAGATATGGGATAGTTTGCTGAGATATCTAATTGAAAAATGAAGTGTTGGATATGTCACGCAACATTTATCATAGTACCTTAACCCTGCGCTTCAAACAGCTGGAGAGATAATTCTGCGTCTATTCAAATCTAGACAGACTCTTTCAAGAGTTAAGATCTTATCAGCATCAAACAATAGCAGCTGTTTAGATAGCTATAATCTGTACTGAGGCAGTGCTTTGGACAGGATATTTCCCGTTAGGTTAAATGGAAAATCAAATAAAACTACAGTGTAACAGCATGCTACATTCATCCCTTGATTCACGTGTGTCAATAGTCTGTAGTAGAGTATCATTTTCATTCAGTCAGAGCTCAGTCATGCTCCTGTGGAATATCCAGCTGAAAAAATAGGAATGTTTTGGGCCCTTTAATGTCAATCATTGTCTAATTGCCTTAGTCTGAATGGGCCCGTTGGCACACGTTTCTATGTATGGAGAAGGAAAACAAAGCTAGTCTTGGCCCACCACCATGCTCACTATCATACAATGCACAAACGCGGAGAATTCGATACTGATCATTTCTCCAAATGAGGGATTTTTGGAAAAGGAAAAAAGGAATGGGTAATGGCAAAAGGGCTGCCTTTTGTTGTTTTGGAAGACCATTCATCTTTCTGCACTTCCGAGTCCTGCTGCTATTTGATGTGAGTCAACATTAGTCAATAGTTTTCTGTCTAGAGGAAAAATGCATGGATTGCTTCAGCTTCAATAGTTCATAACAAACATGAATTTTAAATTTCATAATGGTTTGAGTGCTTTACTTACAACATTAGAAGGCTCCCACCTGAAAGCACATTAGTGTCTTCCTGGTGAGTCCATCTCTGGTAGTAATGCAATAATTCTTTAACTAGATTGCTTCAGAAGTACTTTTGCTTTAAGTCAAGAAATCTCTCAAATTAATACAAACATACCATAGGTACTAGGCTAAGCATTTAGAGTGACTATTCGTTTTTAGTCAATGCAACCAAGAAGTATTTGCTTGCCACCTGGAATTCTTCTCCAAAATACTAATTACACAAATAAATAAAAAATGTTACAAGTTGTTAAGTTGTGCAGCATTTTATGGCTTGGTGGATACCTTTCTTTTCATGAGCTTGAGGGCAGTATGCGCAACTTGTCCTTCAGCTCTGATAGAGGGATTCGATGTTGGAACCTTTTGTTTTATAATACAGGTTCTCCAACCAGGCTCAAGCCACGCATCGACTCCTTTCTACAACATGAGGTCATCCTCGATGGATTTTTTTTTCTTTGCTTTCTATGCGCTGTCGTCTTGGAAAGTGGTAGCTTCAAAGAAAGTGGTATGTGGAAGCAGTGGAGTGTGACTTGTCAAGAGAGTCCCAGCCCCCCCCCCCCCCCCCCCGTTTCTCATCTGTAATCTGCTAGGAAAAGGCCTGCGCAATGGAAAGAACACCCCCAAGGTGCTAGATGGTTCGGCTCATTCTGGCCAAGCGCCTCAGACCATTGTTGATTGCGTTCTGGCCGCCCCACAGATGTACGGTTCCTTAGGAGCAAAGGCCAGAGTTGTGTCAGACAGCCGATGTCACTTTCCACTTTCCCCTGTTGTGGAGCATGTGTAAGCTGAGACAGAATTCAGAGAGAAGGGTTAGAGAGAATTAAGCACAATAAGCAGTTGTGTGTACACACTCATGTTTCGGCTCATCTCAATTACATGTAGCGATTCTGCCTACGAGAGAGACTGCATCATTTGACTGATGCAAATGCATGTCTCCAGCAACCATCTACTCTCCTGGATAAGAGTGGAGTTAAGGGCAAAAGACTGCAACATCATCACAGTATATTTTTCATTTGTATATATTTTTAGAGGTGTATATGGGAAACCTTTTCCTTCTTGCAAATTGAGTAACCCTCCTCCTCCTTTATTGGAGCTGCCACAGCTTGAAGCTTCCTTAATGGACTTTCCTCACATGCAGTTCTTCCTAAGTCATGTGTGGCCTACACATGATTCCCTACTCATCCTGAACCTTCACATACGCCCACCAGTTGCCCAGCAGATGACTGACCACAGAATAATTGAACAATTTTCTCAATTTTGATGGAGCTTTGACAATGTGATATCACTGGTTTGGGCAGTTCCAGAAACCCCTTGCACTTAACTGAGAGAGCTCCAGGACACATCTCTGTCATTATGCCCGGTTTGAGTGATGATTGAAAAGCGCTTCCATTACATGTCTGTGGATGGCCTCTACCATGATTATGTAATATGCATCGAAGAAATATCCAAGCTTACAAATATGTGCATGATGTTCAAAGTGAAACTAATGTGCATCAATTCATTGGACCTTGATTCAGTCTTTCCTTGAACAGTGTTTAGATAGCCGCTCACATTTCAAAGTTATTATGGTCAACATTAAGGGATGGAGTCAACATTTGGCAAGGGAAAGGCCAAAAAAAATCAGCAAGGATCAAGTGGATATCTTCCTGATTAGATTAGATTAGGTCCAGTAGTGAGGCCCGCTTTTTCCTCTCCTTCTCGCACATGTTATGCTCCGCGGGGGAATTTTCGACGTTTTCCCCAGGGATCAGTCTGTCTCTGTTTAATGAAAAAGCCAAGCCACTTAAGAATGGAAGAGATGGGGATTGCGGATGATTTTACGGGAATAGAGGGATTTGTCTTTCTACGTGGCTCTTTTAGTTCTCATTATCTGACAAGCTAAGTTTGTTTAACATTTGAAAGGTGTTTAGGGGTTACCTCAACTCCCCTGGGACACTTTCTGACCCGAGGTAGTCATTCAGTTTTTTGTTATGATTAATGCATACACGTTGGTGTAGAGTTTGCAATGTGATAAGCTGTTTGTGCCTCACTCTTTGGGCCCATGAGGATAGAGTGATATGTTTCTCTCTGTGTTGGAAATTCAGCAGCCTGTCTCTGTTACCTGAGGCCCCAGTTGCAATACTCAAATCAACATTTTTGATTAAAAAATATACCCAATACTTTTGCCATGACTAGAATTTATAATAGTTTAAAGCACAATACTCAAGACACACTTAGAAGTTCTTTAGAATTAGAAATCCAAGTCCGTTTAAGGTGGTTGGTTGACTTCAATTTTAGAGGTGTAATGATTTTTTCCTCCCCTGGTTTGAAATGATGAACAGCAAGAACTGATCACCCCACAAACCTCCACCCGCACTCTCAGATCTACCAACAGCTTGCTCCTCCGGGCCCCCAGTACCAAGCTCCGCACCATGGGGGATCGGGCCTTCTGCTCAGCTGCACCGCGCTTGTGGAACAGCCTTCCTGCCAACCATCTAAGGGCAGCGCAGACCCTGGACTCTTTTAAGACAGGCCTAAAAACCTTTTTATTCAGGAAGGCTTTTTCGTGTTAACTTTTGTTAGCGATCTCTTTTTTCTTTGTTTTCATTTTTTTTTAAAATGTTTTTAACTCTGTAGCACTTTGAGATTCACTATGAATGAAAAGTGCTATACAAATGAAATGCGTTATTATTATTATTTAGCAATGTCACAGACAGCTCTGTTTTTGATAGAAGAGTTATTAAAAATTCCCAGGCATAAAGCAAGCTGAATGATGGCTCAGAAACATGATCAACCTATTTACACTGACTTTGGGAACGAACTGCAAGTTATGGCCACATTAGGTAGGTTCCGAAGCTTTACTGGAAAAGTTGTTAATGAATTCACTCTCAAGCTATTTCATTTCATATTGTTTACATTACACATTCAAATGCCCTTGTCCTTCACTTAAAAAGGCAATGGATGTTTGCCCCCTCTAAACCTCTATGGAACCAAGCAAGTTTGGACTAAAACCACAAAGAAATTGGATTCAAGATACAGAGCACATTCTCTAAATTTCTATGGCAAGATATAATAAATCATGAAGATTTTACACTTGGTACAACTTAAGCTCAAGCTTTTTCAACCGCCTTCCCCGTGCTTCACAGGAGCAAATTAAAGGAATGCTTCAGTTGGGAAGCGATGCTTGTGGCCCTGAACACGAAGATGGCTTGACAGTGGTCTCGAGAAAGTTTTCTGCTCGCTCGTAGTTTGACGGAGTTCTCACTGAGGAGCACGTTACGTGAGCCTCGTCATCTGGATGTGTTTAGAGTGTGTGTGTTTGGAGCTGGCAGCCAGATGGCTCTGACTGAGGGACAATGAATTCTCCAGGGTCCACAGGAGAGAAAGCTCTTATTTATTCTGATTTGTCTTCGCAGACGAGAGCACATCTGGGCAGCCTTAGCATACCTCGGCAGCTTGTCTGCGGTGGGACAAGGAGGCTTTGCAGTTCTTCATTTTTGATTTGGTGCTCGGAGGTTGATTGTTTGACTGCAGGTGGCAATTTCTGGGTTCAGTCAAAAATGACTCAAGTATACACAAGATAGCCTTGTGATATCGTCAGTATTAGGTGTAATGCTGGATGGTAGTTGTGGAATAACAATGGAACATTGGTTAAAACTGCTTGCTGAGCCACTGAATCACAGCCCATAAGAGTCACAGACAAACACTAATTTACTGAGATGAGCTCACTTTCCCATGTTATGCAACCACACTCTTTCTGTCTAGTTTGATATCCTTCAGGTGCTAGACGCTTGCCCTCTCTGTCACCTATATACACCGACTTGTTTTGGAAATATCAGTCATCAAAGGCTAGATCGTGCGAAAGGACAATATAGGGTGTCATGTGGATTCAAAGGATGTTCAAGATGTTCGACTCGGTTCGTAATCAAGGTTAGAATATGTATTTCACTTCTAAATACCCTGGATGCTTAGGTCTAACTGTAATACAGTTTCCACAGTTCCACAGCAGCTAAACTAATATTGGGTTATAGCTGTCAGTAACAATAACATGCTACATTGGATGCTCACTAATTGCCTTTTAAAAGGAAATGAAGAAGGCTTATGCCCTGACTGTTGTGACACCCCATATCTTCAACACATAAATACAAATGTGGCTCTTGGTTCTACGGGCAACACTAAAGTTTATCACACATATCCTGTATGGCTTCTTGTTGCATAATGGCTGTCTTCAAGAACAACCCACACAAATCTTACAGTAACAAGTAAAAACTTAATTAATGCAATTTATAAGCTCACCACCTGTTTTGTCTGTGAAGCTGACCAATATAACATAAAATATCAAAGCCAAGTATATCAATTGTACATTCAAAATTTCCAATAATTCCCAACATCTAGGCTAAACTGATGACATCACACAAACAACAAAAATCAAGAAGGAACCGTCACTCACCTTGTATATTTTTTACCATCTCAAACACACACCCATCATCACTATACTATGCCACCTATGTTACCTATGCCACTTTATACTGATCATACTGCTGCCTTCCCTGAAATCTGTCGTAGGGAGGGAAAAGTTCAATCCCTGTGGGGGCTTACCTGAGGTAATCAGCATAGGATGGGTCGTCCTGGTGGCTCAGTGGTCTAAGGCGCATACCATGTAACCATGATGTCCTGGGTTTGAATCTGGCCCAGGACCTCTGTCTCATGTCACCCCCCTGTCCCCTAGTCTTTCCTGTTTCTCTCCACTTCCAACTATCTAATAAAGACAAAAAATAATCTTAAAAAACAAAAAAAAACAGCATAGGATGCCACACCGTATCTCGCTCTTCTCTCACTGTGTTTAGTTACATAGAGGGTAAGAGGGGGAATGGAGTGGACGTGAACAAATCTTCCTGGCCAGGCTGCACAGGTAATGTTTATGTATGGGAAACACTGCTAGCCAAGTAGCCAGACCTACTGCGGGGAGTGACCAGGTCTGTGGCTTCTTTCCCTGCGGAGAGCCCATGGCAAAGCAACAAATAGCCAACCTCTCTGCATTGCCTCAGCTGCTAAAATTGAAATAACCGGATGGACATTAAAGGGTAACTTTGGTATTTTTCAACCTGGACCCTATTTTTTTGTAACCATGTCTCGCGAGAGTTGAGTTGTTGCAGGAAGTTACACACAGACCGGCTCAAGCCAAAGGTAAAGAAAAACGTTTTATTTCTCTGTAGGGTCCTTTCCATAATGTTGTCAGACACTTATAATAACAATCTGAGCCTGTCAGTGGCAAAAACAAGCACTTTTAGTGGACGTACATTGACGGTGCGATTTGCCCCGTCGGATTACATTGCAGCTCGTTTCACGGCTGCCGGCTGAAGCGATCTCGCTCAATACTGTACCAATTTCAAAAATTGTTGTCCCCATTAGTCACTTAGACACAAAAAGTTGGGAAAATAGGGTCCAGGTTGAAAAATACCGAAGTTACCCTTTAAGACAAAGAGGCTCAGTCATTTCTCTGCTTTTTTTTTTTCTGCCACTCAAGGCAGAGAGAGACGTGCAGCGGGAATATGGACTCTGATTGGCGAATTGACAGCGACTATAAGTGGCTTGCTTAAACTGCACGAAACTACAGTCTACTAGAAACGTTATTGTGACTAATCCCCTCCCCTCTCTCAAACAGCCAACCATGAAAAGCTGTTTGCCTACAACACGGCCAGTCGCAAACTTTACCCCCCAAAAAAGACAACATACACCAAACTGACTCATAGAAGTGGCCACTATATAGTGGCTCTGTTAAAAATAATCGTTTCGTGTGTATTGTCATATGATGAACACCTCAGTGCATTGATCTACTAATTTGGCAATGAAGTTTTTTTTCAAAATGACTCGTAGTTATCACCTGCTTGTAAAAGTTTTCTGTGCACAACTACGTACAAGAGCACTCCTGTTCTTTGTTGTATTTGTTATGCTGCCTGTCTAGCATGCGGCTTGATACCAGCAGCTTCTGTAGCCTGGGTGTGACCACTTGCTGTGCCCTCTCATCACATTTGTCTGGCCCTCGCCCCGCGTCACGCCCGGGTGTCTGACACACACGCTCAGGTATCCTTCATCAACTCTCTTGCCCGCTGTCTTCGGGACCTCCACCGCATACCAGGTCCCTTCAAACGCTACATTTTTACAGATGTATTGGCCGCAGCCGAGCACGGCTTTTGCAGTTGAGGAAATACAACAGACTTGCGTTTCAGATGAGTGTTTCCAGATGTGGTTTTTGGGGTGGGGAGTGGGGGTTACACACATTTGAGGGACCGGCGTCTTGATGACACATAATTTATCTCCCAAGCATGACACAAGTTGATGCGCTGCCCAACACATTTACCTTTCAAAAATATACACCTTTGTTGAAAGGAAACATTTGTTTAGCATGCCAAAAAGCAAGGCAGTGAGCGTCTCAGTTTACCGGCAGGAGCAAGAGCGTCATTGTTTTGTAAATGCTGGTAATATTCCTTGTCAAAATATGTCTCTTCTCAGAATTTATGGTAGCTTTAGCCGTGTTAACAGTTCAATGTCTTCAAGGTGTCAAGAGGATATTCGTCTCTATTAAATCTTTTTTACTCTTTCTGCTCACATTTTTTCTTAACAGGTCAGTTAGCTTCATTTGACATACTTACATATACCACCTACTCAATTGTTTGTCCATGTATAATCACATACTAGGTCAGTGACGGTGGTACCTACATCCTTTCCTCCCATTTCATCAGCTCTTACTGGTATGCATGTCTAAACTAAACTGTTATCCATTACCTAGAGCAAGCACGAGCTCCCTAAGATTGGGTTGCCAGATTTTGGTATGTAAATTAGCCTAAAACATCCTCTTTGTTTCTGTCATATCTTGCAGCATCAACAATAAACTGCAGCAGCCAGAGGCAGCGTCCGGGGTGTTGGAATATGCCATGAAACATTTTGGCGAGCTGGTGAGTCTTTTTTTTTTTTTAAAAATTTCCCCTAGTCTTTTTTTAATTTATTTATGTATTTATTTATTTTTTTTATTATCTGCTCTGTAAACTAAACCCATTCTCTGTGGGCTGTAGTAAGTGTCTTCCTATCTCCTCCCTATACACACACTTTAACATGGGGATGAGCATCATTTGAGACACGTGCCCCCAGAACGCCCTGTTTCTAA
The DNA here is from genome assembly GCF_048128805.1 of Centroberyx gerrardi. Lineage (NCBI taxonomy): Eukaryota > Metazoa > Chordata > Actinopteri > Beryciformes > Berycidae > Centroberyx > Centroberyx gerrardi. The sequence continues at coordinate 29,073,856 of NC_136010.1, read as the reverse complement.
TCTGCCGCACGTGGAAAAAAACATCTGCTACACTGGTCGCTAGACAAGTGCAAGGACCAGAGTTATGTACTTCTTTTATCCAATACATGGGCTGCCTTCAGGATTGTTCACTTCAATAATAAGACAGTAACATTCACTTTACTGTTATTGTCTTCCCTGTATATTCTGTAAAGATTCGGACTGCTGGGCTGTTGCTTGCCAATGGTAAAAACATGTAATGCTTCATACCAAAAAACAATGTGTACAGTAATAGTTTCGTAATAATGAGCCAGAGTCTTCTCTGGCTCATTAGCCAGAGTCTTCTCTTCTGTGGTTCCTCGGTGGTGGAACGAGTTACCAAACTCCATTCAATCCGCAGAGTCCCTCTCAATCTTTAAGAAAAGGCTAAAGACCCAGCTCTTTAGTGAACACCTTCTCACCTGATGGACTGTGTAACCAAAAAAAAAACTAAAAAAAAAACTCTTTATCTGCCTCTATGCACTCTATGCACTGCCTTGTAGCACCTATGTCCTGTTGGACCAGAATTTAGCGTTATGGCACTTATTCTCGTTGTTCTCTCCTGACTAGAACCTTGCTTGTGTTGTATTAAAGTCTCATGTGTACGTCGCTTTGGATAAAAGCGTCTGCCAAATGGGAAATTGTAATTGTAATTGTAAATTGTAATAATGAATGGTTTGTAAAGCCCCTTAATAACTTCATTCACTGCAAGTCCCTGTGTGGCTTCTGACCTGCCAAGTGGAAAGCCCACAAAATATGTCACTTCCAAATGTTGGCATTGATATTCATATTAAATTAAAGAAAGGTCTAGTCTTTATGTGATTTTTAGTATGTTATGGCTTTTAATATGTTATGGCTTTTAATATGAACTTTTTTTTTACCTTTTTCAGTAATACCCTAACTGTATGCACAAGGATACCTCTCACTGCTATTACCTAAAGCTCCACAGTGTTTCATGTTCTCTATGGAGGGAGCTGGTCCAGATACCCTTCTAAACAGAAGACAAGGCATTGGACGCCCTCACACAGATTTTCCACATCAATTATATAAGAGGGAAAAGGCATTCTTTGTTACAACATGTCTCCCACCCTGTCACCCTTGTTTTTTTTTTTATTTACAATCCGTCCTTTGCTCTGTTGACTTCAACTAGTTAGCATTTACTGTATGAGAGCACAGTAGTAAACAATACAGAATCCACAAGCTTCCCTGGCAGTCTGAGCATAAATCTAAATGTAAGAAGTTAAATAGCCTTGAAGCGCATGTACATCAATGAATGGGGGCAATTGTGGGAAGAAGCAGGGACGAAGCAGAGCTGTGTTGAAGAAATATCCCAAACGGATCTCTTTACAATATGCACCCACTCGATTTTTATTAAGTGGTTACTTTTAGGCCAAAGTCAAGTTGTTAGCCCACCGACCGTTTCACAGGTGGGGCTCCCAGGGAAATGGCCTTTCCTTCTGTCTTTGTAAGCTGCAATTATGCTCCCCATTAAAAGCACGGCTGAAGTGACGAGATTCAGTAAAAGCAGCTCCACAGTGCACTTCCAGGATCCTTGTTTATGAGGTCAACATTTGGAAAGGTTTACTGTGGGAGGTGGCAGCACTTTTCTGTTTGGTATCCCAGTCAGGCTCATCACCAGGTCGACAAAGGATCTGTGTATCATTGGCCGAGGTCACCTGAAGGAACCCAATACCCACAGGTCACTCTTACCAGGAAGTCAACATTTATAAGTTACAGGTCCAGGAAGGTGTTTCAAGTTGGAATCTCCAATCAACCATGCAGTACTGTCAATGTCAGTTTATTTATATAGCACATTAAATACAAAACAAGTTTGACCAAAGTACTTTACGAGGTGGGGAATAAAAACAGGGCAAAAGGAAATCAGAGAAAGACAAAAGAGAAAGCAAATAAAGCAAATCTACAAACCATAAAGTAAAGACAGATGCAGCAGAAAGCAAAACAAGAAAGACAAAGGATCAGTCACAAACAAAAGCCTTGTAGGAAAGGTAGGATTTCAAACGTTTTTTAAATATATCAATGGAATCTGTAAGTGGTAGGACATCCATAGAGACGGGGCCATCACAGCAAAGGCGCAGTCGCCCTTGGAGGAAAGACGCGACTATAGAGCAGCTAAACGCCCCTGGGTACAGGGTCTAAGGGGCTTGGTGGGAACGTGTGGGTGCAGGAGTTCTGAGATCCATCCAGGGGTCAACAGAAGGATTTTTAAATCAACTCTGCACCTGACTGGGAGCCAATGAAGGGATTTCAGGATGGGGGTAATATGCTCCCTTTTTTTAGAGCCAGTCAGGAGAATACTCGCAGGATTTTGCACTAAGCTGGAAGCAGGAGAGAGAGGCTTTGCTGATACTAGAGTAAAAGACGTTACTGTAGTCAAGAAGGGAGGATATGAAAGCACGTGTGACTATCTCTAGATCAGGGAAAGATAGGAAGGGCTTGATTTTCGAGATGATTCTGAGCTGATAAAAGCTGGATTTAACCATTGAGTTAATCTGTTTGTCAAACTTCAGGGCTGAATCAAAAATACCAGATTTTTTGCATGAGGTTTGACAAAACTGGACAGTTTGCCTAAATCATTACTGATGATGTTGGTGTAGCTCAGTGGACCACATAGGACAATCTCAGACTTTCATTCAGTTGGAGGATATTGAGAGCCATCCAGCTTTTGATCTCATACAGACAATCTCTTAAATTTGCTAAGCAGTGCTGATCATTTGGTTTTAATGGAAGGTAGAGCAGTGTGTCATCTGCATAGCAGTGATAAGAGACGTTATATTTTTGTATGATTCTTCCTAACAGGAGCATGTAGATGGAGAAGGTTTGTAACCTCCAGGTTACAAACATCAATACCAAAAGAAGTTTGGGACCGAGAACATGCTGTGCAAGATTCAATTATTTAATTAGGATTTATTTAGAAGCAGGAATTTACTACTGTTGAAATCACCACGAATTAAAATTCTGTCATTTATGCATAACTAAGGACATCATATCACTATAAAGGCTTTGTCCAGCTTGGGGCGGGGGGGGGGTCTTTAAACCAAAACACAAAATACAGGGTTCTTTCCATTTATCATAAATTTCAAATTGTTCAAGTTCAAGTTCAAATGAAGAAAAGGTTTCAAACGGGTCTTATGAATAACTGCTAGACCACCACCCCGACTATCCGGTTCAACATAATCATAAAGAAATTAAGGTCATTGACATAATAAGAGTCAGTTGTGGAACTTTGTTTAGACCTATGTCTCACTAACAGAGAATCCTTAACTTCCAGCTCAGCATCTGGTAAATAAACAGGGAGAGCAATTCTGAAAGCCTTCCCTTACACCAAAAAGCCATATCAGTAAACTGTCAAATTGTCATGATGACAGACTTGAGAACTCGATTGATGCCAGAGAATTGGATTCAAAGTAAGACTAATTTGTGTGAATTCTTAAAGTCGCATAGTTCCAGTTGTCATGTTTCTCCCGTGTCTCCTTCCTACTGTCTCGTTCACTAGGAAATCCAAGCCACCTGGTACGAGAAGCTGCATGAGTGGGAGGATGCCCTGGTGGCGTACGACAAGAAGATCGACATGAACAAGGAGGACCCGGAGCTCATCCTGGGCCGAATGCGCTGCTTAGAGGCCCTGGGAGAATGGTACGTTAGGAGTCATATCTGTTGTCAGTGCAGTAATTACAAAACTGATGGTCCCACTCCACATTTCTGATTGGCTGAGTAATGCTTTCTGCCTGTATTCCACATAACCCTGCTGTAAGACTGCCATACCATAAGTATTTCTTTCGGAGTCTTTTGATCACGCCTATATACACTCTACCATTGGCGTTTCAATGTAAATGTATTATGCGTGATTCACTGAAGTGATAGAGAGCAGCTTGCATTCTTCAGTTTTCATCCATGACTATAATGGATGGAGACAGTAGATTTGCCTGGAGTTTACCCATCCCTAGCAGCCCGTTCCTAATGAGTCCTGACACTAGGCCTTTTAATGACCGGGCGAAAAGAGAGAGAAAACGGTTTCTCTAAGTTGACCAAGGTAATATTACTGGGAAATGCAAGAAGAGACAACCCACGGCAATAATAGGCGTCGCCAATCCCAAGCTCAATGAAAGCTCACCGCGACTCCGGCTTAGTTCCAGCAACGCCGCCCACCTTCACAGAGCAGTTTTGGGGGAAAAAGAAAAATCACAGAATATCTGAAGGGTCTAAATATGTGGATCGTCACAACGCTCACGACGCTAAGCAGATGTTAATTTGCTTATGTAACCCGGGGTCCCTGTGCCATTGTTGTATACGCTCTGTGATTCATTTTTACAAGGAAATGATTCAAGTGAAGGTGGGCATATGTGTTTGCGTGTGGGCGGGTAAGGCCCGGAGTGACATAACAGTTGACCCAGTCATGTGTCAAAGGAGGCCAGTCTCATGGGAACACATTGTTTCCAGTTAAGGTAAACGGGATTTGTACAGTTCTTTGTTCATGCTGATCTGATGATTCATGTTTTTTGACAGTCCAAACTCAAAGCTGGATGGAGTTTTACAGACCTTTTTAACGAGCCTTTTGTCTAGAATGTAGATACATATTATTTGGAGATACTACTTGTGTTAAATGCATGGAGAAAATTCATTTATTCATTATTTTGAGGTTATAATCTGGATTATTTTTTAGTAGATTGATGAAGTTTTTGCATGTCTATGCGCTCTGTTAAAGTTCTATGCTCATACTTTACTAAAATGAAATGAACAACTAGAGATCGACTTTCATTATGCTTGGACTGTGTCAGTATTCACTGCAAAATCATAGGTATATCTCTTCAATCACACAGTATTTATTTAAGTGTCTTTTCAAGTGAAATTCCAAAGACGTGAATGATGGTCTGCTGAGTCAAATGATAGCCCTAGCTCTTTTCCGCTGGCCCTGCTGTGTTAGGCCACTGCAGACACGCATAGAGCCAATATACTGGGTCTTTTTGTTGTTGTAGCTTCCATATATTATACCATAGCCAGGCAGCTGGAGAACGGCTTCACTCCAATGACCCCCCTTTCCAAACCTGCTTCTCTCTTTTTCTCTCCGTCTGTCCCTCTCCCTCTCTCTCATCTAAGCCTGCTCCAACGTCCTTCCTGTAAAACACATGCGTTGGGTTTCGTCCTCCTGTGCAGTGAACGGATAATGCAGCACTGATTGTTGTTAATGAAGAATTAGCCGTGGTCAGATGCACCTGACCCCGACAGGGACGCGCATCTGTTTTGCTGGGATACATGATATCGTCGGAGTGTTGCAGGCCGTTACACCGCTTTAAGATGTTCAGCTGTAAGAACAAATGAATAAATAAATAATGGCAGATATAATAGAAACCAAGTTTTAGCTCCGGTCATTTTTCCTTCTCATCCTCGGCCAGCTCTGCTTGGCCATACTGGTGAATGAGTTCATCAAATAATGCTTGGCGCAGGAAAAATGGAAAATTTTAATTTAGTGTCTTCACGTGTATGGATGATTATTAACATTGTCTTGGATCTTAGAAGAACCTCTTTGTCCATGGAAGATTAAGGCTGTTCTTACAGGAACAGTGCATGCCTTTTTTTTTGTAGAATAACTTTTTTTTTAGTCAGTCAGGGATGAGACACTTCACTCTTCTATACCTGTGCAATATGAATCTTCATCATGTTGTACAGAAAATAATTTTCTACAAATCATGTCTGTTCTTTATTGAGTAGTATCTCATTAATAGAATCTTCACACTTCCGCTGCGTTTTTTCACACAGCTCCCAGAATCCTTTTCTCGTACGCAAATGAAATTCACGTAACATCGCACAACTGGGTTCTTAATGGTGATTTGTTTGCACTGCTGCAATCCAGTGACATATGGTGATATACATAGCTGAATCCATTTATCATTGTAAGACAGCATACTCTGACGTTTTATAATAAAGCACATAACTTACCTAGCATTCATTCCCTATTCACTAAGGACTCTAAACCAACATTGGGACTCACGTTAGGTCTTTGCATACGCATACACAAAGTACACACACACATGGTCACACATGTACACACACATTAGCACACAGGTACACACTTTTAAGACTTGGTCTATGGAGGCAGGAGGGAGACAGGTGGGAAATGTGTATCTTGTCTGAACGCTTAATTTTTAGTGCAATATTGTTTTTGGATGTGTTTAGTTTTGTGATTTTATCCATTTGGTGTGATTTATGTTGTTCTGGCGCTGGTCGCAAAACAAATTTCCATGAAAATGGTCAATAAAGTGCAATCTTAATCTTATGAAAGGTAGCCTAACATTACTGCATTCTCTGCATAAAAGATTAAGGCAGCTGATCAACTAAGGAGCCTGATAGCTGACATCACATTCAAATAAACTGATAATTCATTATGTCTCTATGTCGTCAGTAACCCTTGTTTGTTCTGCCATCCTAAGCCTGTGGTTTGTCTGTTTCCCAGGGGCCAGTTGCACCAGCAGTGCTGCGAGGAGTGGACGCTGGTCAGCGAGGAGACCCAGGCCAAGATGGCCCGCATGGCTGCTGCTGCCGCCTGGGGTCTAGGTAACCGCTCACATTCTCCCTATCCGAGCTGAACAGAAAACAGTGTGACAGATCTGTTATACAATAAAAGCAAATGATTCATTGGAATTTACACAGACCGTGCAGTGTCAGAGATTTCCTGGTTCAGCGACATAACAAAGGAGTCAGGAGAAAAGACATTGTGCAACAGTGGAAATATTGTTCTCCATTCCTAGCATTGTAGACTTTTGCATGGAGCATTTAGGACCATCTTCTCCCTGACTCAATGCACCTGAAGCCAAGCATTAATGAAAACAGCAACAGCTCTAGCCAAGTCCCCCTCTCATATCCAGCTGGAAATGGCATCTAGTCATAACGTTGACATATCATAACGTGCAATGGTGGAGAAAAGCACTTCCCTCTTGACACGACTGCACTGAGAGCAGAGACCACACGTAGTGGAGAAGCGTCTCCTGAGGCCCGTGGCTTTGACTTTTCCAAATTTAACTGTGAACCCTGAAACGATACCCAACCAGACTCAGAACGTCTTTTGTTTTTATTGGTGTCATTAGGAAACTGAATATTGAGGTTGCTTTCATTTATGTCATCGCAAGCTTGTATGCAGTTTGGTTCAAAGTCACAGAGACAGTTAAACTTTCATATTGCTGCTGTTTCTGCAGGACACTGGGACAGCATGGAGGAGTACACCTGTATGATCCCAAGAGACACACACGACGGGGCGTTCTACAGAGCCGTGCTAGCCCTGCATCAGGACCTCTTCTCATTGGCCCAGCAGGCGAGTGACGTCGTCATCATCCTTCACAAATACACTCAGTGGCGCTGTTCTTTTGCACTCCATGTACATTAAAGGTCTATATTTTTAGAAAACATCCCATAAAGACATGCCACATGGGAATTTGTCTAGTCTCGTGGCTCCTGGCGTTTGCATTAGACTTTATAGCAAGGTGTGAAAAGTTAATGCCTTGTACTAAAAGCTATGGAAAAGAACACGGTAAAGAAATATAAAAATGGCCTCAGCGTTATTCCAGACAGGATCGAATTCCCCCTTCAACTCAAGCCTTTTCATAAAAGGAATAAAATACACAAGCTTTTTTTTTTTTTTTTCCTTTTACAATGTGGTACTTCCTTGGTGTGGAAACATTATGTAACTCCCCGAATCATAAATCATCACAGCTATTCAGCCTTCGGCAAATAAAGAGCCTGTTCCCCCCCCCACCCCCCCCCCGCCTGCCTATCAACAAGGTCTGGTGGTGGTCACTGGTGTTTTCCTCATCTGATGGGGGTTGATGGAGGAGATGAGATTAGATGAGCTCATAGTCCCTGGCGTTGGATCCATTCAGGCTGGATGCCAACGAGTCTAACGAACACGAGCCCCAGCGCTGATACCAATGTACACCTGCTCCTCCACTCTCCTTGGACTCATCCTCCAAGTCGCTCTTTCACCACAAAGCCCTGGAGACTTACTCCCTGTGCCCCCCCGCAGCCACCCTTCCCCATCCTTCCCCCTCTAATTCGGAGATTAGGTCCAGGTGTGGCCTATAGGATTCTCCATCAGCTGAAGAGGGAAAGCCGACTCTTGACTCTCGTCGATGATGAGGCCGTTCACAATGAACAAGGAGGAATGAAAAGCAGATGGAGTGAGGGCGAAAGCTTAAATGTCAACATGAGCTCAGTCTAGTCTTCCGGATATGGTTGGTAATCCTCGTGCTTAAGTCCTTTTGATTCCTTAGGGTTTTTTCTTTCCTCCCTCTCTACCCCCAACAACCAGACATGTGCACCGGGAGTCTCAGCATGCATCTGTCTGAACGGTTTCAGCTTGCTCTGCTTTATAAATCTCCGTGATTGGTCCGTCCCAGCGACGATGTGTAGACACACCAGTGGCTCTCACGCCAACAACATCGTTCGCTGTGCCAAGATTTATGATATACCCAAGCCTCCAGTGTGCGTCTGATTTGTAAATTGTCTCGTGCCTTTTACAAACCGTAGCCCGTGTTTGGGTTTTGAGTTTCTTCGAGCGACCCGTTCACATGGAGGCACGCATACCGCACCGTAGTGATGAAGTAACGTCACCGGGCTTAAACCTAAGTTCAGCACACAGGCGCAACCTTTATGTCGGAGAATGGGAGATTGGTTCACTGGTTTGTTTGTGCTCATGTTCATGCCAGAAGCCAGACACTGCACTTATCAGGAGTCGTCTGGGCTGCACATTTCCAACGAGGCCCCGGCGCAGTAAGTCGAAAGTAAACAGAGCCATAACCGAGTCCAGGCCATAAAGGAGCAGCCTCATTGTCACCTCGTCCCGAACCGCCCTCCCCGCAACCCCCCCTCCTCTTGTTGTGCGCGCCTGCCGGGGTGTTTTTGGCACGCCATCTCTCCCTCTCGCCTCCCTCCCCTTCGAAAAAAAGTAATTGCCGGGAGTCGGGCTGAAACAGCTGTGTGTCCCGGGCCTCGGAGAGCTTCATCCGTCGTCCTCCCTCATCGGGACCGGCCCGCTAATTACAGTCCCCGGAATCATGGGCTGGAGACGCGCAAGAAGGCAGCAGGATTCCCTCCACAACACCCATGTTTGCCCCTTTTTCCTGTTCTGTGATCTCCATCATTTATTTCTCTCTGTCTCCATCTCTCCATCATAACCACCCCTCGGGGTTCTTAATGGTCATGGAATTTCTGGAATATCATGGAATTTTGAGAGGTGTGTTCCAGGCAGGGAAAGTAAGGGAATTTGATAAATTCTCTGGGGAAGTTGTAAGTGACAAATGAGTCACTTTACAGGAATATACCAGAATAACATTTTTATGTCCTGGATGTGCTCCATCTTAGTTATTGAAAGTCATGGAAAAGTCCTGTAATTTTTATCATGGCCAAGGTAGGAACCCTGACCCCTGTCCCCCCTTTTGATTCTCTCTCTATCCCGCTCCCTTTCCCCCGTTTCTCTCTGAATGCTCTGTATGTGCATAAATTTTTTTTAAAAGTTTAAAAAGTATAAAAAGTTTTTGTGAGATACATTTGACATCCACGGCTGTGGTTACATAACTTTACAGTGTTGTGCTCAGCGGTTCATTGACCTCTCATAAAACACCTGGCACTCAGCAGTGCATCAAACCGTCCTGTTATACAAGGCGTTCTACTCCTAGCCGCACTAATGTGTCACTAATGTGTCACTAATGTGTCACTATTGGCAGTACCAAAATTGAGAAGGGCGTTCCTACATTTTGATACACTCCGGGCTCAGTCCAATCCCCCGTTGGTCCTGATGCAAGAGAGGTGCCTGCAGTTGACGCAGGTTAAGCAGCTTGCGGTTTCGGAGTGCAAGACGATGTGTCATGGTACATTCTGGGGTCACACTCGCTTTTTTATTGCTGAGGAAATGCCACATTTCGCTCCTCGTTAGTTTTGCCGAAGAGTTGGAGTAGCAGGGGAAGGATTAAAAAACTATGGTCATCTTCAGCATTGCATTACTGCTCTTGTTATCTTTACGCGTCATTATGAATGTGTTAAATTCATTATATCAGGAAGATTTAAATTCAGACTGTAAATATGTGTGTTTTGGTGTTGCAGTGCATTGACAAAGCCAGAGACCTCCTGGACGCCGAGCTGACGGCCATGGCTGGAGAGAGCTACAGTCGAGCCTATGGAGTAAGTGTTCCTTTCATGCATCGGTCAACCATCTCATTTTTCATAGCATTTATGTGCGGAGGGGTTACGTCACAACAATACAAGTTTTAGCAAAGATTTATATGATAAAACACTTTAATCTGACAAATTGTGTGCCTTGGAAGTCGAAACTATAACTGTTTACGGTTTCTCCTTCCACTATCTATGTATGGAATTATGCGAGCAACCATTCCAAATCACTAGCTGGAGCCAGATAACAGCAGCATTCATCTCATACAGATGTTGCCCGCTGAAAAATCGGAGTCCGCATTGAGGCCCGCAGTTTTTTCTTTTCTGTTCCAAATTTAATTAGTTGTGTGTATCGGGTCAGCGTGGACCGGCATAGCAAATCCACCACACGCGCAGGACTAGACACTTCAGCAGGCGTTTAGACTCTGGATGACTCTAGTGGTGTTTGGAAATGGCAGATGCACAGAAAACCACAGTATGGAGATGACTGAGCTCTCCTTAAAGACTTCACACACAAAGGTCTAGGTGGTTGCAACAACATTTGGCCACCATACCCTCAAGGATTACATAAGCTATGAGATGGGTGCCAGCAAAGCAAGAAAATAACAGTCCTATTAACAAGCTTTTGCCACATCCTCTGTAATACAAATTTCTGTAACTATACCAGTGAAATGACTGCGTATGTGCGTGTTTCCCAGGCCATGGTGTCTTGCCAGATGCTGTCGGAGCTGGAGGAGGTGATCCAGTACAAGCTGGTGCCAGAGAGGAGGGACATTATCAGGGAAACATGGTGGGAGAGGCTTCAGGTAACTCTGGCACATGATATATGGACACACACGCATACTCACACGCTCACGTGTACACGTACAAACGCAATCCAAAGCAGATGTGGGAAAGGCTACTGTTACTAATGGGAGAAGTTACCAGACAGACACATTCATATACACAAACACACACGCCAGTGCCTCTGTGAATAATGCTTCATCCATCTTGTAGATTTGTATGTTTCTTGGTGCTTTTCTGCAGCCTCCCCCACAACTCCTCTTTACACACACACAAAAATACACACACACACATATAGAAACACACTTAACATCTGGCCTAAGCCTTAATAAAACGTCAAAGAAACAAAACAAAACCTTGTCCTTGTTGTCTACAAGTAGGGTTATTAAAAAGAAAAAGCATGGCTCATGTTAGAAAAAGAGAAATACCCTTTCGTATTATGTTTGCATAACCCACACTAAAAACCCCTTCCAAACCCTCCCTGCTTCCCGAGACTGATTATGATTACTGTTATTATCATTATTAATTGAGAATTACAGAGTTGTACATAATACAGGCTGTTAAAATGAGACAAGGGGACATGTGGAAGAACCGCAAATCCGCCGGCGGTCGGAGGGAAAAATGCCGCCCGCCCGCCAAGTCTTCGCAATTCACTGTAAATGCCAGCCCATCCGAGATAATACCACGCTACGAAATCAAGAGTTCATCTTTTCCACGTTGGCCTTTTTCGCAGCTGAATCAAAAACATGCCTCTGTCCTGTCCGCGCACGTCGAGGGAGAGATTCAAGTCAGGTAGGCGATAAGCGGGTCCGCCTTTTGCTTTTTGCGATGTACCATTCCTGACTCTTGACACCTTGGCACCCAGCTCTCAGTCCGTGTTGACATTCCTGCCCCTCTTCGCCAGCTCAGGTGTTATTGACATTTTTGGAAAGTCCTCTTCACCAAAAAAACAACGCCTTCTGCCTCGACAGCAGCCCCGCAAGGTCGTATTTACATTCTAGGACTGTCTTGCCTCACCCTGAGGGGGATATCAGTGGCACACACATCATTTTCTCTTCCACACACATAAGCTGGGTTTTGTATCCAAGAATTTCTAGTATTTCTCTTATACTATGGAAACGGCAAGATTCGAAATTTCCTCAGTATTGCAAAAATGTTTTTGTTTTGTCGATAAAGAAATTATGTAATAAGTTGCGATGGAAACGTGTTTTGTGAATAAATAATGATGTAGGCTTGGCTTGAACAGACCACTGAATGGTTCAGACTCTTTGCACAACTACAAAAATGGCTTTGGACACATTCTTCACATAATTTTCTGTCAACTTTGACCTCCCAGAAATGCCATACATGGTCTCTCACATGTGTGAGTATCCATTGTGGTTGTATGACCATTAGTTGGTGCATTAGTGTATTATCAAATGCATTTCTTTGTATTTGTCTTGGGATAAAAGCATGAAATATGGCCAACATAAGCAGACACTAAAGAACAGCAACAACTTGCCCACTACTAATCAAATATTGAAATGGTAGATGTGGTTTTTTTCTGAGGTTCAGGAGGCCTATTTATGTGTCTCAACCCATCTGATGGAAATTCACCTAATTTGCATTTTATTTTTTGTGACATTTCAAAAGTCAGCCTTAAATTAGCTTGACAGTTGGATGGAAACATAGCTACACACACACTTGAATCCCCATGCAGTAAAGTGAAGTTGCCCTTGATCATCTTGACTTTTTCCATTCATAAAAGATGAAGGTTGGGTTTCAGGGATATTGGGGATCAAGCAGGGCCTTCCTGAGCAAACACACAGGGCCCATAATGGCAGCACCAGCACCGGGGCTCCGTGCTTGACAGGCCTCCCCTCTCCATAGTGATTTATTGGAGGCCAACCTCACACATCTGTCAAGGAGTCACCTCTCTCCTCCTTTACTCTTCCTCTGTCTTTCTTCCTCCAACTCTCTCTCTCATCAAAGGATTAGAGGTATGGCAAAGGACGCCACCACCACGCTGTTTAGCGTGTGTGTGGATGAGTGTGTTCTTGCACCTCTGTCCTTGTGAAAACCAGTATAGATTTTAGACCTTCCGAGTGAGGTCATTTTGAACAGTCCTCACTGCTTCAAGGGGCTAGTTTAACGGATTTGGGTTTAGGATTAAGGTTAAAATTAGGATTAGTGTTAGGTTAGGGTAAAGGTTAAAGTGATAATCTGCAAGATCCTTTTTTTTAAATGTATATTTATTTATAACTTTGGTGCTAAATTATCATTGCTGTGGTGTATTTGCATTGCACTTCCTAGAGATCACTTGGCAATTAAACAATGAGGCCAGTACTGACACTTCTTTTCCTTGGATTTTCTTTTGATGACATTTGAGTTTCTGTAGGTACTGCTTTTTTTCTGTCTGTTCAGCCATGGTGGCTATCGCTGCTCATGCAAACTACCAACTTGGTGATTGGAATTTTCCCTCAGCCAATGATAGTCGTGGTGTGAGGTTAGGCATGTAGTGGTGAGGTTAAATGCAAAATCTACCCTAAAACACTTTAAAGGTCCCATATGTTGTAAAACAGGATTCCACTTGCCTCTGTGATGATAAAGGAGTTGGATGGTCTATCTAAACATGGTGAAAGTATCAAAACGCACGGTCGCCAACTAAATCCACACAATCCATATTATAAAAGCGAGCCTCTAAACGAGCCGTTTGGACTTCCATAACTTTGTGGCGTCACAAAGGTTCGCTCATTATCATTTTTGTAAGAAATAATAGACGTGTAAAAGTATCGTGTATCACGTGTATCACGTAAAGTGTTTTTTTCAAAGCGGTTGAGTGGTTGTCATTGTTTATTACCGGAGAGTTTTCCCTACCTGTGCCTGTCTGTTCTGCTGGTCTGTGGTGTCTCATGTTTCACTCTTGAAACGGTTAGCCAATCAGAACAGAGAGGTCGTTAATATTAATGAGCCTTAAAGACACAGCAACATATACAGCCTGTTCTTGGTAAGGCTCAGAGAGATGCTGGGAAATGAACGTGTAAAAATTGATTGAGAGTGTTTTTGGTACATGGCACCACACACAGCTTTGAATGGACCTCAAGACACAAAATAAAACTCTGGGAAGTGGAGAATATGGGACCTTTAAGACTGTTAGAGGACAGCTGTTGGTGAAGTACAGTACCTTGAATTTCTGGGTCCATTTTGTTGTTTGGTGGTATTTTTCTTATTCCTGTGGATAAGTGATACCAAGTTCTCCACCAGCCATTGTCTCAATAGTCCATAATGCAGCACAGCCGCAACACATGTTGTGTTTTGAGTAAAGGGGCGTGACTCGCTTTCTTTAGACTGGTAACTCTTTCCCTCTTGTCGTTTCTAAAGCAATCACTACTGTTATTGCTCTTTCTACCTATATGTAAAACCAGGTGAGTTCTCTGGGGGTTGCTGAAAGTCATTCTGGGAAATGTAGGAAATCACTAACTGAAGTAGAAGTGGACAAGGCAGGTTGAGGGAAAGTGGCGTGTGGGAAAGTAAATTAACACTTCATCACAAAATAACCCCTGGAACGTATCGAACATCACAAATTGATGATGTATAACAGTGTAAGGGTGTCCAAGGGTGGAACTTTGGGTGGATAGGGAATGAATGTAGCCAGTGGAAGATCCTAAAAAGTCTAATAATACAAATGTGTGTGTGGGCTTATTGTTTTTCCAGCACGTGAATTTTTAGGCACGTGCACGTGAGTTAAAGAGAGGGACCACTGTTAATACCCCACCCTGCTCTCACGTGTTCATTCTCTTGAGAGTTTTACGATGAAGTGCCTCTTTGAAGGGAGTAACTAAAGAAATGTGTGTGTGACCTGGCTGTCCCTTGTTTTTCTTTTGTGTGTGTGTGTGTGTGTGTGTGTGTGTGTGTGTCTCCCCCCCAGGGCTGCCAGCGCATTGTGGAAGACTGGCAGAGGATCTTGATGGTCAGATCGCTGGTCATCAACCCCCATGAGGACATGAGGACTTGGTTGAAGTACGCCAGCCTCTGTGGCAAGAGTGGACGCCTGGTCAGTACACGCAATTAAAGCGCACCCCTTCCCCAAATGATTAAAAAAAACACACACACACTGGCAGATGTGGATCAAATTATGTGGTTAAGCTATTATATCTGGTACAAAAGGAGTGTATAAATGATTTATTTGTGATTCGTACCTTGCGGTGTGGATTTGACTGATAAGATATGGCCTCAGAGGTGGATTTACATTTTTTTCCCCCTGTCGAAATGATGGAAAACCTTTCCCGACAGATCTAAACCTGTAATACAGATGTAGGCATTGTAGAAGTCATACTTTTTACTGTATGCTGGCTGAATGACTGCTGCACTTTGGCTCCATTCCTAAGAGTAAAGTGGAAAAATCAAGCCTTACCCTTTTCAGCCATCAGAAGTTACAAGGAGTCATCTGATAACTAATTCGATTTTTATGTTAAAATGTACTTAACTGGTCCTACTGTATAACGTCCAAGACAGAATTGTCTGCAGTGTTAATGCAGGATAAATGCATGAAGGAACACTCGCACATGTCCACATATCTGACACTTTAAATGTACTACTAGAACAAATGCCTAGCTGGAAACTCTAACGAGACTCCTAGTTGGAAGCTGTAGCAAGTTTGAAAATCTAACGATGCAATATATATTATTTTACACAAAGGCCCCACAGTATCCTCTGTGCTGACTCCTGCATAATTTCACATCGCATTCAGCAGGAATAGAATTGGAGTTGATTAAATCATTCTTGTCAAACAGAAGAGGGAAATCAAGCCATGATGGAGTCGAATGCAAGCGTGAACTCTAGCCGTAGAATTTCAACCTCTGTTGAGTCGAGCTTTGATGATAGAAGCGCAGGACTCTCAATCACACTGTTTAGAAACAGAAACCCCAATAAAAGTGTCACATTTTCCCTCCTTTACCTCACTGTTTCTTGAAGTGATTGTAAGTGATTACAGGCAATTGGCCAAGTTTTCCATCTACATGCTCAAGCAGACACGCGCGCACACACACAAAGCCATAATCACCTGCTATGATGTAAAGAAAAGAGCTGTAATTGGCCCATTGCAGCCAACATCAAATGTGGTGGCGTGAAATGTGATTGCAGGGGGTAAAAAAAACAAAACACTTAAGTGAAGGAATGCCCACTGTGGAAAAATCACCCCACTGTTTTATAAGACTTTAACCTTGGGTGGTCATCCAGTTTGGGTTTCTTTCTATCTATCTCTCTTTTATGTCTTTCCCTCATTCACACACTCTTAAGTACTTATTCATGCACTCATTTATTTATTCACTTTCGCTATTTCACTCATTTCCAAAGCACACACACACATAGCTGCAGTAGTCAAGCTGTCTGTTGGCTCAGGCTGGTGAAGGGCCTCTATTAACAAGGGCTGGCAGGGGTCAGAGTCACCTTCTCGGGTCTTCTTGAACCATTTAACCCCCCTGACACTTAATCCTTCCCCCTCTGGCCCTTCATTTGCCCCCGTTCCCTCGTCCCCTCCCTCCCTCCAGGCGCTGGCCCACAAGACCTTGGTGCTCCTCCTGGGCGTCGACCCCTCCAAGCAGCTGGACCACCCGCTGCCCACCGCCCACCCCCATGTCACCTACGCTTACATGAAGTACATGTGGAAGAGCGCCCGCAAGGTAGGAGCAAACAAACCTGACATGCTGGTTTGATGGTGAACACAAGTTGTAGATCCATGTGTTTTACTTGTCATCATTCAACATTCTTCATATGAACACAGGGGAGTCATTTTAAGTTGAATGGTAATCAGCAGTATGTGTCAACTTTAAAAGAAGCCTGATAATCAGCACTTCTATATGCAAGTTTTCAAAGCAAAATGAGGCAACTAACAGAGTTCCTGGTGCCTGAATTGCAGGAGCATCAGTCACAAAAAGAGCAAATAATATTTAATGTGGCAAGGGGAACAGTCTGGAAAATTATATGACAAACGTATGACAAACACAGACAAATGATGACATTGGCTTGCTAGAATGTAAACAATTTAAAAATGTCATTACAAAGTGCAAATAATATAATTTCAATGGAGAGCTTGTCTCATTTGTGATTACTACAGCAGAATAAAATGGAGCTAATATCACCATTCATTTTTCTGCCCCACGATACATATTATCACATTTCTGTATTGCAATATATTGAATTTTGATATATTGTCCCATCCCTAACTATAAGTGGTATTTGAGTGACAGTATAGTCGAGCTTAACTAAAGTGGCTAGCCCCTGCACGCCACCAGAGCAGCATGGGATTGATCTGCTCCGCCCCTTTTTCCCTACCCCCCCCCCCCCCACACACACACACACACACACTCATATGCAATGCACGCTCCCCCAAAACACACATAAACACACCCGCATTCTTTACCAGGTGTTGTGTAGCGGTTGTGGCTCCCAGAGTGCAGGCCTCATTAGGGGACTTAGGTAAGTGTGAGCGTGAGTGTTGTTGCTGTTGCCAGGGCCAGCTGCTCTGCTCACCAGGCTGGAATCTGAATACAAACACACACACACAGAGCCAGAGACGACCTATCCTTTTATTTTATTGTTTTACTGCTGTATTTTGTACTTGCTTTTGTGAAGCACTTTGTAACACTGTTAAGAAAGGTGCTATACAAATAAAGTTTATTATTCTTATTATTATAGATTAGTTTTGAAACAGTAGGGAACCTCAGCTCTGTCTGCCTGATGGAGGGTCACTTGTCATTCTTGCCGTGGCTGGGGTGCTATCAAATGCAGTAATGAGTCATCTATGAGGGATACTGGACTAGAAGTAAAGGGAAAGTAAAGGGAAGAGCATTTTGTTTTTCTCATGTGAGAAAAACAAAATGTGCACCAGTATTGAGAGGTGCTATGACTAAAAAACTATCTTGAAAAAAGCTTGCCACACACTCAGCTTTAATTAATTTTAAAAACTAAATTCATGTGAAATGGCCTCCCACTATTTGAATTGAGCTGAACTATTGTTGCAGTCTTGTTGCTCTGACCTCCTGTGGAAAGAATTATGATTGTAGAAAAGTCCAAAACACCACCAGCCAACATATTTCCCTCGCTGCTACCACGTTCCTCACCAGGGTTTTATCTTGTCTTTCCAGATCGATGCCTTCCAGCACATGCAGCACTTTGTGCAAGGGATGCAGCAGCAAGCCCAACACGCCATCGCAGCTGAGGACCAGCAACACAAGCAAGAGCTCCACAAGCTAATGGCCAGGTCTGCCCCACCATGTTTGCCTCCCAATGTGCACTAATGATGCTTGCATTAGTTCAGGCAGGATACATAATTCATGCACACCACATCAGCTGACCATCAGCTGATCCATACAAACACCAATCACGTTTGACACTTTTAATGAGTGGTCTATTTGAGCTGCCAACTCCTCATTCTTCCCTGTGGTTCCTACCTTCCTCATGCT
Organism: Centroberyx gerrardi; assembly: GCF_048128805.1. NCBI lineage: Eukaryota > Metazoa > Chordata > Actinopteri > Beryciformes > Berycidae > Centroberyx > Centroberyx gerrardi. The sequence continues at coordinate 29,055,461 of NC_136010.1, read as the reverse complement.
GTTGCGGACTGGTTGTGCCTTATCTACTGTCTTGTGCTTAAGATGTCTTGCTTTGAGCCTTAGGAGGCAGAAGAGGTTTTTTTGGATACTCGCATAAGAAAAAAAAACACATCAAGCTTGAAGAGTTTGGCACCAGTACCACCTCTATCCAAACCCGCCATCAGAGTTCTTGTCTAGGAAATAAAAGTCCTAATTCCATTGGCAATTGGCCAGTGTTCAAATCTTAGATACACTATACAGTCATGGCACTTCGCCTCCCGGGGTGTCAGACTCGAACCCCCCCTGGTTTATATGTCCTGGATCAAGAAAATGCTGCTGTCCCGCTTGCCTTTTCTGTTCTTACCACCTCATGAAGACTTTGTCAAAAAGATAAAACAGTGGTCACACTGCTACTGCTGCGACTCCAACAACTTCGACCCCAACAACGAGCCAGTCCTTTCCGCTCTTCATAATTCCAGACATCACTGGGTCATGTGAATGCTTACATTCAACCCTGGAACTGGTCTTTATCCTGCCCGGCTCCATCTCCAGCACTTGCGGCTCCCTCGACACCAGGGACCTTCCTCTTCCCTAGGGAGTTTGTCGCATGTGAATGATGTCACTATTCCGCTAAGAACGCTTGGAACTGCAATCCCCGCTGCCTCAACTGAGGTCCCCTTGTTCCCTTTTGCCGCTGCAATTTCACCTAAGCTGAGTATTAATGTAGTATTTGCAGCTAAAATCACATTTATTAAATATGACTCATTAATGGGTGGTTGGCTGGGCTTCACTCTCAATGTCAGGTTATTTCTGTAAGTTAGAGTTTGCATTTTGGCACATGCGTGAAGGTGCTGACATGTTGCTGGCTATCACCTCAGTGAAAAGCAGAGAGCAGAACCTGTACCTCCCAATCCAACTGTATAACCATTTGTGCAATTATGGTTTTATGTTCATGACGAGAGTGTTCCTGACTTAACTGTCATTTTTGTGACGGTCTACCGGTCTGATTGATAACAAATTTTGCAAGGGTATGCAAGCTGAATACCCAAAGATTTTTTAATTTACTTGACGGTGTGTTCTCGTCATATTGCGGGTGTTTGATTGCTCTGAGCCACTGTTTGCATAGTTTGTAATCCTTCTCTGGAAAAGGGTGAGAACTCACTCTTCCTCCTTGCTTCCCGCCATCCAGACAATCTGTAACAATCTGTAATTAAAACAAATTAAAGTGTGTAATCCACTTTCTCGTAAAAGGGTAATGTTCGCTACATGTGAACTATGTCTTGATGTGAAGCGGACGTAAGTGAGAGATCCTACAAGCGGGAGGTAGACACACCCACCTCTGCAAGCTAGGTAGTTGGGGGCAAGTCATGGAGGTGGCGTGGAGAAGCTAGCACACAAATTGATACATGAAGGCTCTGTGGGTAAAGGCTCTGTGAGCAAGGAACGTCCAAATCCTTTGCCACTATGAGTTACTTTGGTAATGTTGTGGATTTCAGTAGCCCTCTAAATGGAATAAATGTCCACAATGGCAGCGGCAAAGATTCTATTAAATTGTTCTTTTTTCCAAAAGCGACCGCGAGAAATGGTACACTTTTATTTTGAAGGCAGAATCGCCTCACTTCCAGAATGATTCTGTCTCTGGCCGGGGAGTGACGGAGCTGCATTGCCTCCCCTCCACTATCAACACTGCCAGACACCTTAGCTTGGCACAGCCGGCACTTTGCTTCCCTGAGATCAAAGAGTCGGCACACTGCAGACATTTTTCCTCTCGCTGGTTAAGTATTTTATTACGCCAAATTGCAGCTCATTGAAGTATTGGTATCATGACAGCTTCATCTGGTGATCCAAGTACGAGTACTTGGGTAGCTGGATTGCCCTAAATAGCAATCCAGATAGTGTTGCGGCACCTCTGATATCCATTGTATACTGCCCTTAAAAGCAATACACTCTTACATTATCTCTTCAGATGGATGCACAGTTAAGCTTGGCTCCATGGCATTGGTTTCTTGGCCCAAAGGTCTTGAGGGAAAGCTACGGTAATCTGCAGTTAGTCAAACTTGCCGTAACTAATGCCAGCGTGTCATTATGTCTCATTAATCTCAGTAGCCAATCTCCATGCTCCCACTCCAGCAGAATGGTGAAAATACAGAGCGACAAGCTGAGTCAAGGAAAAAGCAGCCTCACGTATTCTCTGCCCTCACGTTGTAAACACTAGGGGTCATGTACAGAGCGTTCTGCTCCTTTTCCGTGAGCATGACCCAATCTGGCATGATACCTTTTACTGGTCCATTTGCATCCCATTTTTCCTTTTCACTGCCGGCCAAGTTCTCTGCACATCTCACCCTCTCTCTCTTAGCAAAATCAGCCCCTTTGGCAGCTTGTCCCCAGCTGCTTATCTCTATGCAAACATGGCAATGTGCCTACAGGTAACACAGACCAAGTGTGTCTCCTCCCCAGCGTTGCTATGCAATTCGAGCGTGACCACCTGCACCCGCACCTCTCCCATGGGTGTTGTCCTCCTCATCTGACATGCACAGCCCTGGCACAGCATTGGCACTTCCCCACTATCATCACCTTATCTCACCATGGAAAAGATGCAATGTGGAGCTGGTTTCAGCACCAAACAGCTGTCAAAGCAACACCCTGAACTTCTTAGTCATTTTGCGCAAGGGATGCAGCAGCAAGCTCAGAAATGCCATCGCAGCTGAGGACAAGCAACACAAAGTCGGCCCCTTACTGCCAGCACGATGGCAGCAGCTAACTCTTCCAGTCAAAATTTCAGAATTAAATCCATATTGAAGTCATTTTTACTTGATATTCAAATCGCTATCATACTTCATAGTTCATAGTCAGCAGGGGACGATCTTTAACCTTAGTTTACAAGGCTGATTTAGGGGATTAGAAAATGGAAATGGAAGGTTTCATATTTGCAAAAATTGCTCTGAAAGACCCCAAAGCCCTAAGGAAGTTGTTTGCATACACCGCAGGCTCATAAACATATTTGCAGTGGGATCTTCAAAGCTCTCTCCTGTAAGGTTGGACGTTAAATGCCTGCCCACGGGGGAGAGATTCGAAAACAATCTCCCAGAGCGATTACTTTTTTGGAGAAGTTTACTTCTGGCACAGCTGGAGCGAAAAACATTTCACTGTATATCACTCTGACCCAACAACTAAAAACAAGGAAGAGGTGCAAAGCGGGGGGCTGAATATTTACGGGCTCGGGACGGCAGACAAGTACAGTCCCATGTACAGTACACTGATCGGGCCTTCTGCACAAACACACACCAGTCATGTACATCTTCGCATCTCATAAATCTTGTGTGGCAACAAGCGAGCATGACACGAGGGAAGAAGGTTGTTTTTTGGGGTGTTTTTTTTGCATCTTCCAGACAGCGACTCTGGCCGTCTGAGGAATGCACGTTGGGGAAAACACCTGTATAATCTCAGCTAGGATGGGTTTTCTCCAGACGTGCTGACACACTTCCATGAATACAGGTCGGCTGTGTGGAATGGAGCACACCTGGTCTGCTCTGTCACACGCACACACACACACACACATCCACACAATCACATAGATGCCTCCGCCATCTCCCCAAAGAATCCAGGGTAATTTCACTGTTATTTATTTTACACGGTGGCAACATTTCTGGAGTTATCGATAAGATCAGTGAACCTGGCGTCTCCTGTATAAATCAACATGTTGTCCCATAACCCGCAAACCCCCCACCCACCCCCGCCCCCTCCCCAACAATTCAACCTGTTAACATTTTACTGCGGTCTCAAGAAACAGTTTGGCATCGGCCCACCAAGCCCATACTGTACACTCGCATGGAAAAACACTCCGAAGAAATTACGTAATCCTAAAGGACAATTTATTGGAGGTGCTCTGGAAGCAGTAGTGCAGACTACCGTTAGATGCTTATAGACGGGACGACTATACGGTGCTTGCCAGCTCCTCAGTCCACCGTGTTGTAAACCGGCCACGCGTCTTGGCCCGGCCAGACGCAACTAGTTTGACTATTTACCTTCAGTGTCTCTTGGAGTGATGGATGGAGCTAAGAGCACCGTCAAGGATGCCACAGAACTCCCGGTCGGCTGAAATTGAAGGAAAAGCGGTTAGGATAATTGAAAATTTCCGGAATCTGATCCCAGAACCTTTCAGTAGATAAATGCACTGCAGCTCTAGGTAATGATACTGATGATAAATGCCCGCATGATATCCAAGACTATCATTCTCTCTCTCCCTTAATGCACTGCTCTGGGTCGGACTGAATATCACTGCCAATTCTTCTCTCTTAGCGATGACAGCAAAAGCATGGTTATAAACTCATGATGATATTTCTTGTTGACCTGTCACAACAGTACTTCCCCCCCCCCCTCATGCTTAATTTGGAATCACTGAATTGTTACTACAGAGCTTCTACCGCCAGTATTGGCCTCTGGCCTAAGTCGCTATCTTGGCATTGAAAAGACTGCGTAGACTCTTTTCTCTACTGTTCTCTACTCTACTCTATATCTGTATGTGTCCGTTCTATGCCAGAAAATGGCAGTTAGGGTATTAATTACTTCCAGAATACAGTACAAGGGCCTGACATCAGAGCAAACCGCTGTTGCTGCTGCTGGAAACGTAAAACACATCACTTCCTGTATGTCAGAGCATTTTTCCAGGGAAAGACCTGCCTGACACTGGGTGTTCTGATCTGCAAATTTAAAAGCTTTCATGACATGGGTATAAGTTGAATCACTATTGCATGTTGTGTTATATGAATCGTCAATAGAGCGTAGCAAAACAGACATTTTTATATGAAAATGTCATGGATTATCACTTAAAGGTCCACATGTTGACCGCTGACTCGAGACCTCCCCCATCTCCCTTCTCTCTCGCTCTCCTCCATGTAGATGTTTCCTGAAGCTCGGGGAGTGGCAGCTCAGTCTGCAGGGCATCAACGAGAGCACCATCCCCAAGGTGCTGCAGTACTACAGCCATTCCACCGAGCACGACCGCAACTGGTACAAGGTCAGTTTCACCCCCTCTCAACTCCAACCTCTCGCCTTTGACCTCACACTGGCCCCAGTAAAATCCCAGGTGTGTCGGCAGGAGGTTGACGCCGCAGTCTCACCAGGAAAACCTTAGACCCGGTGTTATTGCCTTTGAACCCAAAATGGCGTAACGTAGTTCATTTAGCTTTTTGTGTTCATGTGTTCCATGCATTAAATCGTTATAATTGCGGTATCTCTACTGATGCATCAGAGATATGAGGTGATGGAGCTGAGAGCATCTTTGCTTTACCTTGTCCACACCTGTGCCGCAGGCTACAAAGATGGCACTATACCCCTATAGATATCTCATCTATCCCTCAGTAAACTGGAAAATTGCTTGCATGAGACCCTAATTCACCCCGTCTGCGCCTTCCCCCGGCAGGCCTGGCACGCCTGGGCGGTGATGAACTTCGAGGCGGTGCTGCACTACAAGCACCAGAACCAGGGGCGCGACGAGAAGAAGAAGCTGCGGCACACCAGCGGCGCCAGCGCCAACAGCGAGGCGAGCAACAGCGATAGCGAGGTGGACAGCACCGAACACAGCCCCGTGCCCTCACCGGGCCAGAAGAAGGTCAACGAGGTGAAGGTCCCATGTACACACGCGTGGAATCAGTAGAATTTAGCCTCCTTCACACCCATGCAAGACCAGAGGAGGGTCTTTGGGTTTTCTCTGTCTCTCTTTAACACATACACACACAACAGCCACATAAATACCATGCCCAACCCCTGTGTCCACCCCAGGTCAAATGTTAAATGAGTTGAGACCTTGATATATCATCTAGGCATACACACTGTCACAGGTATGCGCACAATTACACACTTTGTCCAGCAATAACTTGGTCCTAAATCATACATTCACCTGTCAACTGGAGGGTTTGAAGGACCGGCCCTCAGTGGTCTTGATTCCCCTAAGATGGAAATAATAACTGGATTTCACACCGAATTAATAGAGTCCACACTATAATGGCTGTAATGTTCCCTAATTGTGTTCCATTTACACATTATCTTCATCAGGATAGCCAAGGTAGACAGGTAAGGTGAGGAGTGCAAATAAGTCATGTGATGATAGTAAGATATATCTATATATATAGTATATATATATATATACAGTATAGTATATGTATCTTTCCATTCGGATTTCACAATCACAAAGATGTAGTAAAGTAAATAAATTAAATAAATATCAGTTTTGCCTGCTCCAGCCTACTATCAGAAACAAAATGATGATCAGTCGCTGAACTAAATTTAGTAATGCTATTGCCACATTCAAAATATCAACTGCAACAAAAAAAATGTATTGGGACTTTTTTCTTTGGGCATCATTTCATGAAAGCCTAGGATATGGCAAAGTCCCTGCTTCTAATATAATTTGAAAAACATCGAACTCATTTATATGAACTAAATTTCTGTGGCCAAACTGGAGCACTGGCTGATGACTGACATGATATTATTTTGTACTAAGCGTGATAACCAAACTATCAGCTTAGAGGGAACATTGGAACAATTTTTGCTTGATCTTTACTTGATAAAGACTAAGAAATTTAGACTCATTTAGGCTAAATAATATAATTGCCATACCCAGTTGATGCCAATGTTGTTCCCATATAACTGCTGCCTTCTAAACTTCTATGAAAAAGCGTCTGTTGTCTGGCTGTCCCTCCGCAGGACCTGTCTAAGACGTTACTTCTGTACACGGTTCCTGCAGTCCAGGGCTTCTTCCGCTCCATCTCCCTGTCCAGGGGCAATAACCTACAGGACACTCTCAGGTAAGGAAATCACTCTAACATAGACGGGGTCAGTACTCCAGCCAAACCAACAGCACCGACTCATAAACACCTCAGAGACCTAATGTGTGGGGATAGCTGGGCCTCTAGTGGTTGGTTCTGGAACTGTATGGTATTTATAATGTGATTTCTTGAAATCAAGATTGTCACTATTCTCTAGAATGAGACAGAAAAGGGCAGATTTTTTTTTGTTGTTGATGTTTTTCTCTATCATTCAGGGTCTTGACTCTGTGGTTTGACTACGGTCACTGGCCTGAGGTGAACGAGGCCCTAGTGGAGGGGATCAAGACCATTCAGATCGACACTTGGCTACAGGTAACATACACACGCACACATACACAAATTTGAGGTGGAGACTGCTTAAAGGTTCAGGAAGTGGGTTGATTTGAACATTTCTATCTGTAAATGGTCTTCATTGGGATTGTATTAGATGTGCTATACTGTATGTTCGTATTGTTTGGTGCTTTAGTGACTTTTCATAAAACACATCAAGGTGGTGAAGTTATTGCAGTTTTATATATAATGACTTTGGGAGGAAGGGATTGTTAAATTTGGTATTTCAACACTTGTAATGAACAGCAGGCAATACAACTTATTAATACAGGCAAAGAAATATTTCCATCTTTTAATTGTACACAATTACAAGTGAAAATTGGTTACTGGTAGGTCTAAATACAAAACAAATAACTTTACAATACACTGCATATCTTGCTACATTTCATCTTTCCTATACAATCCAAGTTGTTGAAGTAGAGTGTCATTCCTCTCTCTCTCTTTCTCTCTCTCTTTCTACCTGCACAGGTGATCCCTCAGCTCATCGCTCGTATCGACACCCCTCGAGCCCTGGTGGGCCGCCTCATCCACCAGCTGCTAACGGACATCGGACGCTATCATCCCCAAGTAATAAACCTCTCCACACAACACTTAGTTACTGTTTTGGCTCACAATTTAGGACATTACAAAGAAAACACAACATGTTTGCATAACTTCACACAGTACTGCGTCAGTGATTAATTGCGGGATTGTTTCTATGTTCTCTTCCAAGGCGTTGATCTACCCTCTGACCGTGGCCTCCAAGTCCACCACCACAGCCCGCCACAACGCTGCCAACAAGATCCTGAAAAACATGTGCGAACACTGCAACACCCTGGTCCAGCAGGCCATCATGGTATGGGGATTTATCTTCTCTAATTAGATTAAAGATATGCATTTGACCCTCAGAGGGTTAAATGGCGGCTTCGATTGGTCACGGCAACCATTTATGGATTATTTTAGCAGTTTATCTGTTCCCCCATCAGAATAAATTAGACAGTTGGGCCTTCTCCATGTAACTGGTTCTTCTGCTTCCAGCCTTCCAGCCATCAGTTAACCTGTTATTTCCTTAACCTATTCTAACTTGCATCATCAACTATACTCTGTAACACTTGGTGTGTGCTGGGACTAAAAAATAAAAAAATAAAAGGAAAATTGTGATATGTTGAAGAAATCTCAAGAATGAGAGAGTTGGCAGTTCAACGATTTATTCAGGAATACACAGAATTTTATAGTGTTGAATATTCATGTTTATGGTAATACAGATAATTTCTATCGCTACCATTGGTTAACGGTTGCCTCTTCATTATGCTGACCAGTAATAATTGTTGAACTTTAAGAAAAAGGTGAACTCAAACATTCATTATTTTCCAAGGACACATAGCCTCCCATTATCTAAGAGATGAACTCCCCCAACATTTCAGCCTCAGAAAATAAATAATGACTGTTGTGTTCGTAAATATATCAACTATGTCGAAAGGCATCTTGAGTTTCCTAATGTCTAAATGGTATTGCAAACATGTAATACTGGGTGCTAGTCTTGTGCTAAGCACCCATAGTCTCCAAACTGGATAGTATGTAGATAAATGGTCAAAGGTACAAAATGAATACACTCACAAAAGAAGGGGGAAGTTATTATCACCTCTGTAGTTGTTTAGCATTACTCATCCATCTCTCCAGCACTTCTGCTTCCACCTTTCTCTTGGATATTTATATATCCCAATGGATATATAAACAAAGAAGTAAAAAACTGCTACCACCGTTACAGAGGATATTTCTACCTAAGGCTGCTCTCTAGGTTGTGCTGATGGTTGCTGTGTAGTAGGATTATTGGCTTTCAGAGGCTTAGCCAATGCTGTGATATTCGTTCTATTCCAAAAAAATTTCATCAATATATCATGAGGTAAGCTAAAATGTAAATGTAAGCCTCGGGAGAGTTAATCACATTGCCTTTTGAAAGTATTGAGGGGAACTATGAGACAGCAGCCTGACTTGCTCCTTTCCTCCACCCAGGTGAGCGAGGAGCTCATCCGAGTGGCCATCCTGTGGCATGAGATGTGGCACGAGGGCCTGGAGGAGGCCTCGCGCCTCTACTTCGGCGAGCGCAATGTAAAGGGCATGTTCGCCGTGCTGGAGCCCCTCCACGCCATGATGGAGAGGGGGCCGCAGACCCTCAAAGAGACCTCCTTCAACCAGGTCCGTCCCATTTCCATTTCAGCTCGAATTTTGCTATTTATAGTATTCCCATGATGTCACATGCATTTTCTACCAATATGGTGCTTTACCATGCACACAGCTTGGCTATGTTTGTCAATTGATTACAATCACCTGTTATTTTCCTACCAAGATGGCCGTGTGGTGATGTAACAAATTACAATGAATTGGAGTTGCGTTAATGGTGGTTGGATTCTTTCCTACTGATAAACTGGGGAATTGGTTTTGATTAGATTAGATGAAATTTAAATGATTCCTGAGGGGAAAATTGGCAAATAATAGGATACACCAAAGAGCACAGGATATAAAAAAGAATGGAGCAAATGGGGGGTATTTAAATGTAACGTAAGTGACAATTACAACACTTGAACATATTACATAAAAATATATGAATGTAAAAAATTATTAAAATATATGAATTCTTTCTGAGACAAAGAAAAATTAACAAAAAATGAGAATATATGCATTATGAAAATGAATGAAAATCTAAAATGTATGCCATATATAACAACTAAGAAAGTGAGAATAAAAAAATCAATGTGAATTTACAGAAGGAAAAAAGTCAAATGAAATAGAGCCCGCACACTGAAATGCTCTGTTTCATTTAATGCTGTTGAAAAAAATTTTTTTTTATCTGTTCCAAGTGCCGTTTAATGCCTTGACATTGAATTTTACACCGCTGCTTCGACAGAACATCTTCAGTCAATTAAATGAATTAGTTGTGATGAAGGGACTGAGCGTGTTTGTCTTGCATGGTGATCCAGGCTTACGGCAGGGACCTGATGGAGGCTCAGGACTGGTGCAGGAAGTACATGCGCTCCGGGAACGTCAAAGACCTGACCCAGGCCTGGGACCTGTACTACCACGTCTTCCGACGCATCTCCAAGCAGCTGCCACAGGTGAGGGGAATCACAACATTGACACTACAGCGCTCCACCAGAAACAAATTGACACATAACCTCTGGAGCGTTCGCAACTCGCCTCGGGTAGGAATATGTGAAGCACTTCGTGTACCAAAGGAACAAAGATACATCAGCCTGTATGAGTGAATCCCAACTCATCAAACTAATGTAAATGAAAGAAACATGGTTGAAATGAGTCAGATGAGGAAACCTGCTCGAGGCGGCGGCGGTGGTGTCTGCTCTGCCAGCTGAATAAGCCCCTCTGACTGAAGCCCTGCTGCGAGGCAGCGAGCTGCCAGCCCACCAGTTAAGCTATAAGTAAGCATTCCAATCTCCATTCCCATCTCTCATCATTTGACTTGTGATGAGATATATTTTGCCTTTCATGTCCGAGCCTATGTTCTTTTATCCCGTGGCAGGGGAAGCTGATCTATCTAGGTCAGGTAAATTGGCCCGAAGAATGAGAGCCATTCAGCTGTGATGGATACCATGATTTGAGTGGAATTAGTGCCTTGAAGGTGTTGTTATTCACGGTTTAAGCTCACCATGCCATCGCAGCGCTATTACCTTACCCGTGCCAACACTAGCAAAGACTGATTGGAAAGAAATAATAGAGAAACAAGGGACGCCTTTCATTCTTCCCTCTCCAGGTAAAGTCATTGAACTATGTTCCAAGGGAGAATACCGGTGAAAGCTGTCGAAAGATGGCAGGAGACTGAGACCTGATGAGAGAGAAGGATGATGGAATTCAAAGAAGAATGACGGGAACCTTGGATAGCATAGCAGTCCCCTCCCAATATCAACATACACCCACACATACACTCAGTAGGCATTTTATTAGCTATATTATGAGGGATACTTATCTAATGCCTTGTCAAACCCACTTTTCTCACAAAAGCCTGAATTTTTCTGCAAGGTGTCGCAAACTTTCCTCTGGGTGTTTGTCCATCATTTGCCCTTTTGGCCATCATTTGCCCTTTCTTGGCTTATCGATTATCGTACACAATTTGTAATTCTCTTTCAGTCTCTCTATTTAACCAACTGTTTTGGCTCATGAGATTGCTGCTGACTGGGTTTTTTGCTCAGTGTAGCGTTCTCAGTAATCCCAAGGCAGCGTCATACAGGATGGTCCCAGGAGGACAGCTGTTCCCTTGATATTGGAACCAGTGTGCCCTCCACCAATGATTACACCACACTCACAGTCACTCAGGTTCACTTGTTTTCACCTATTTTAATGTTCATTTCTGCAGTAACTGAATCCCTCGATACATTTCTTCCTGTTTTATTTAGCAAACCTCTGGCATATGACTCACTGGTTACCTTTACATGCACATTAATATTCTCATAATGTTGGGATACTCTAGCATTCTGTTTCTGAGCCGGTGCATGTAAACACCATATCCCATTTACAATAAGCGGGATCAGCTCTTATCCTGGTTATGAGAAACCTGGATAAAGTGCCTGGGATATTACAATATTACTTGGGATACTGATGCCAGTAAATATGTTATCCTGATTACCATTTATTTTCTCAGCCTATGCAAAATGAGTTTTGCACAGTAGTTATTTGACTCAAACATGACAAAGGTGCATATATACATCCTGGATATGAGCCAATATCTGGAACACTGTGTGCATATTAGCGTAGGCACTGTTTGCAGGAGCGTGCCATTTTGTCAGCCTAATAAACTGAAAACTAATTGGCTGTTCCTGTGCCACATCCCCCTCGTGCAGCTGACCTCCCTGGAGCTGCAGTACGTGTCTCCCAAGCTGCTGATGTGCAGGGACCTGGAGCTGGCCGTGCCGGGCACCTACGACCCCAACCAGCCCATAATCCGCATCCAGTCCATCGCCCCCTCCCTGCAGGTCATCACCTCCAAGCAGCGCCCGCGCAAGCTCACCATCATGGGTAAGACGAGGAGGAGAGCGCACGAGCCTTGGGCCTGTGAACGCATTAGAATAGGAGAATAGATTAAAGAGGAGTTTTAGCGTTACCCTCGTATTGTTTCAGCTGTGGTGGGGCACCACATTAGAAAGAATGTGATATTGTTTATTTAGAATTAATGCATCTGTCATGGCAAAGTATCTGGATAAAACACTAGAGCAACAACCTGCATTGCAAAACAGAAAGAAGATTAAACCAATAGGGGAATCACTCAGTCTTACTATGAAGTCTTATTTTTTATTTATTTATTTGTTTATTTTTTTATTTTTTTAGTCTTTTGTTTTTTCATTTTCTATCCCAAACAATGGAGTATGCCATGCTCAAATCAATTACGGATTCCTCATCACCATTCATTGGCGCTGATCTGAATAAGTAATGTCGACAACTTCTCCTCTACTCTTCCCTTTGATATGTATTATGGCATCGGTCAGTGTTGCGCAGCATCCTTTGTAAAAGACGATGGCCAATAAATCACTTGACCCTTCCAGCGAGACCAAGATCAAGACCCGTCGCCCGCCACAGATGGTTCGGATTTAACGTCGGCGCTCTCTCCTCTCCTAGCGACACAAAACACATCGCCTACTGGGATTGTCATCAGTAGCAAAATCCTCTCACTTCATCCGTCTCTCTTCTCACCCCGTCTGTCTTTCCATCAGCCATGCCAGAGGGGCTGAACAGAGACTATATAGATCCATTGTCTTGCTGGTTCCACCGGGGGTATTGGTTGACTCCATTAAAGCTAGTATGAAAATTACAGTGGTGGCGGAATCACCGTAATGCGGTCTGCTGAGAATACTGAGGGCATTGTAAGATCTCGGTACAGTTACATAACTGGAGTCATCTGTACTGCCGATAAGTTAAATAGATTTTCCTTTCTGTCATGGTGAAAACTGGATTCTGCTCGGGAGGATTGGGGTTGATACCTAACCGCAGTTTAGCCAGTACATGCATATATTTTTCCTCTCCACGTGAGTTGATCAGGAAAAATGTCTTGGCCACAATCATAAAGTTACACTGCAGCAGATCATTTGAAACTTCAAACTTTATATGAACTCCACCAGTTTTTTCAGTGTGGCACAAATGGGCTCAGTTTACCTAAGTTCAGCTCAGTTTTTCTCAGTTCAGCTCAGCTCAGTCCTGTTCATCTCAGTTCAGTTCAAATCACTTCAGCTCAGTTTCGTTCATTTCATTCAAGTCTGAAAGGCGTTGTGTTGTTTTGTGTGGCGCCCTCTGCAGGCAGTAATGGCCATGAGTTCATGTTCCTGCTGAAGGGCCACGAGGACCTGAGACAGGACGAGAGGGTGATGCAGCTTTTTGGCCTGGTCAACACGCTGCTGGCCAACGACCCCGCGTCCTTGCGCAAGAACCTCAGGTACACACATACACACACACACACACACACACTCTCTCTCTCTTACCAAACCTAGGCTACACACAGAGTCATGCTCACACAGGAATATCCTGCAGTACACACTTACACACCCTCACCGGCATGGACACGTAGTTTCACAATTGAACTATTGAATGCATAACAGTTAAGTGTATATGTGTGTGTGTGTCTTGTCTGTGCGCTGCATTCGTCAGCATCCAGCGCTACGCAGTGATCCCCCTGTCGACCAACTCGGGCCTGATTGGCTGGGTGCCCCACTGTGACACCCTGCACGCCCTCATCAGAGACTACAGGGAGAAGAAGAAGATCCTACTCAACATTGAACATCGCATCATGCTCAGGGTCAGGACCACCCCAAGCACTAACATCCCTTGCATAAATTTTTGCTCCCATTGTTAGAGCACCAATCTCTCTATTTGGGTGAAGAAGCTCAGCTATACAGTAGTAAGAAGTTTGACAAGATCACACTACTGAATCCTTTCTGATCAAGCTATCTGTTAACCCATGTTTAAATGAGCCTGTATGCTTGCAAATGACCCATTGTTGGTGCCAATGTGCCAACAGTGTTGCCACGGTTTTGACCATTTTCCATTTACTAATGATGTTCTACTTGTCCATTCAGATTGAGCATCCACGATAGCAAGGCGTTAAGTAGATCAGTCGATCAATCAGTCGATCGATCAGTCTAAGCTGAAAAATGAGGAAGCTGGGAGGAGACAAGAATAGATTATAGTGTTTGAGTGTGTGTCTGAAGGTTATGAAAAAGTCTTACAATGTCTTAACATATATTATCTAAACTCAAGGCTTTAAATACAGCTAAATGTAGCATTTTAGGTCTTATATCCACTTGTAGAAGTCTTAAAAATGTTGCTGATAATCGGTCCTATATTTTGTTCTCACTGGTACGAAGAAATCTTAAATTCAGCTTGATGAAACTTGTGCCGTGGTTGTATGTGTGCACATCTGCGAGTACTTTTGTAATGTAGCGTGCTTTGCGTTTGTGGATTCCAGATGGCCCCAGACTACGACCACCTGACGCTGATGGAGAAGGTGGAGGTGTTCGAACACGCCGTCAACAACACAGCCGGAGACGACCTCGCCAAGCTGCTGTGGCTCAAGAGCCCCAGCTCCGAGGTACGACGCCGCACTCTGTTTGCACAGGGAAAGAATGATGGAGTTCACTTGAGCTTCTTTAGCAGCACCCATCCTCACATCTCAGTGGTTGGAGGGGGGGAGGGTTAAAAGAAGAATGCTTAAACTTCTTCATACAAAGTACCAATTTGTAATTCAGATCAATAAATTATTCATCCAGGGACTGGCGTATGAGAGGTATTTTGCCTGGAAACTATCATTTTGGACAAAATTTACATCCGATTTGTTGCAGAATGGTCAAATGATTTTCTATAATGGGGGTGACCATAGTGGGAAGAGGGAAGCATGTGTTTAGAATACCCAGTTTCTCAGTGCAATCTCTCATTGTGCTACATATTACCTGAAATAATAGGGAAATGACACTAATTTACCCTCGAGAATCAGTTCTCTGGGTTCCCCGAGTCCAACTGACAAAGCAGACCTTCATGTTGAATCCATTTTAGATTTTTGGAAATATGTGACAAGCCCCTTATTTACCTCATGCAGCTGAAGCGTCTGGAAAGATGAATCAAACACCCTACCAGTGATTCCTGTGCTTTTCTGCTGTGCTCTGCTATATACTGTACATTTGTCAGTAGAGGCTGCATAATCCAGATGTTATTTCCCCACCAGGTGTGGTTTGACAGGAGGACCAATTACACTCGCTCCCTGGCTGTGATGTCAATGGTGGGCTACATCCTGGGTCTGGGTGATAGGTGAGCGTCTCCGCCAAAAAGGATTTCATAAGCCCTGTGATGCATCATTTACACCAGGTTGTTAATAATATCGAGAGGTTAATGGGGAGACGGTATTTCCATTTGTCCTTAGGCATCCATCCAACTTGATGTTGGACCGGCTGAGCGGCAAGATCCTCCACATCGACTTCGGAGACTGTTTCGAGGTGAGAGGTAGTTCCTTTTTCGATAGATCCTGGTTTAAAGGTATCTGAGACTGAGCTTCATTTACAATCCTCAACAGGTCGCCATGACCAGAGAGAAATTCCCTGAAAAGATCCCGTTCCGGCTGACGAGAATGCTGACCAACGCCATGGAGGTAGGCGGGCGCTTCGCCATCCTGCAATACACACCAAGAAAAGGAGGAAATGTGTGGGCCGGCTGAAAGCAGCTGGAAGTGTGCTCGCTTCAGCTTGAAAGGTTAAAAAGTGAACTGGTTAGGAAGAGAGGGATGTAATGACTTCAGCTTGTTCCAGAGTCAGCCGGGTGGTTAAGTCCCCCGCCTCAGGAGCCGTGTGTATTCTTCTGCTGGCCTTTCATCGAATCCTGCCAGAGTTTCTTGTCCTGCGTCTCCCCTATTCTGTCTCCCTTTCAGCTTTGTCTCAATAAACACTTAAATACTTAAAGGTGATTGTTTATCTTTTCAAAGTGTTTACAATTTTACCATCAGATGCCACTACTCACTCTCCACCATTTATTTCAGTAAAAAAAAAATCAAGAATTTAACTTAAATGTCTTAAAAAGTAGAGACTTTTTAAATTTTCAGCGAGCCCAACTGACCTTTACTGTTGTGAGGTTAACAGAACAAGAAAATGCATCATTCACAGTGATGTGATCATTGTATGTGTGTGTGTGGTTGTCTGTTAGGTGACGGGGCTGGACGGTAACTACCGCATCACATGCCACACGGTCATGGAGGTGCTGAGGGAGCACCGGGACAGCGTCATGGCCGTGCTGGAGGCCTTCGTCTACGACCCGCTGCTCAACTGGAGGCTCATGGACAGTAAGGGATTATCAGCTGTTCACACTCAGTATACGTATTTCTCTCACTTTTCATGTATGGAGCAAGTTATTTGCATCTTAAAATATCATGCTCATTTCAAGAATGACCAAGGAAAGATATTTGTCACTTACTGGCATACCTATCAAGCAAAAATCTACACGTTCTCACACACCTTACCTGTTTCACCCACAGCGAATACCAAAGGCAACAAGCGCTCCCGCACCAGAACAGACTCCTACACCGCTGGACAGTCAGTGGGTTAGTCTGCAAACTGTGACCATTTTGCTTCCATTTAATCTAATGAATATTATAGGAATGTGTCTCAATGTGTCTTCTCTGTACTGCGTCCTCTGCAGAGGCTCTGGAAGGAATCGACCTCGGAGAGAGCACCCACAAGAAACCGGGAACCACAGTGCCTGAATCCATTCACTCCTTCAGTGAGTCGCCAGCTTTCACTTGCCATTTCATGGCTAATTTGTCGAAATATCATTTTATTTTTCTGTATTTGTAACGCCGTTGCAACACGGAGCTCTCTCGCCGTCATAAATGATCGCCGCAATTGTCGCGCCGTCGTAAGCCGGCGCTTAAGTCCACTTCCCTTTCGTTCAACTGTGAAGGGTTTTTGGCCGGAGACGGCACAGTCACGCTTGTCCGTGTCTTATGATGTTGATAGCCGTTTCGTGCCTGGAGACACTCACTAACCACGTGTGTGTTTGTTTTGGTTTTTTTCAGTTGGAGATGGCTTGGTGCAACCCGAGGCGCTCAACAAGAAAGCTATCCAGATTATCAACAGGGTGCGGGACAAACTCACAGGTACGCTCCTCAGCACAAGTCAAACCTGAAGATAGTCATGTTTTGATAGCATTGTTAAAATTCCTTATTCTGAAATGAAGATTTTATTGTTAATTTCAGATGTCCATAGGTGCTCAAGTGCTGTCCAAAAATGTTTCAAACATTCTCCTCAGTCACACAATATTACAGGCATTTTTCTTCACCAGTCACTTATCATAATGCAGAGGAAAGGTCTCTCCATATCTTCCTCAGCCACCCCAAAAAAGCCTTGGTAGCACTTTATAAAATTCCTTCTTGAAATCAGTCGGCACCGTTAGCTTAACAGAACCCACTGGTTTGAATAAAGTACCTGGTGGAGAAAATGCTCAGAATTGAAAATGTCAAGGCATGCCGTCAGTTTTGATGGGAGTTTGTTCCCTTCAGGCCGAGACTTTTCTCACGACGAGACGCTGGACGTGCCGACGCAAGTGGAGCTCCTCATCAAGCAAGCCACGTCGCATGAAAACCTGTGCCAGTGCTACATCGGATGGTCAGTAGCATTGCTAATACCTTTCAACTGCCTGCTGGCTGTTGTTTGCATCAGACGGCTTCTTTTTCTGCTCCAGTCAACTCTCTAGTCTTGTATTTAGACCAGGGATGTAGTGGAGGGTAAATGTAAGTGGAGGGTTGGTTTCCCACCTCTTTAGGCTGACATAAATCTTGACGATGTAAAATCATCACATACATCATTTACCACTACATCACTGGTTTCGACCTAACAAAAGGATGAGCAAAGCAGCAACAGATGGATAACAACGGTTTGCTAGACTTTGGTGAATAAGCTGCTCTTTTTCCTCCCTGCAGGTGTCCATTTTGGTGAAGGACCTTCTCTGGCAGCAGAGGTTACACTTGACAGCCAGTCTCTCTCACTGACAAACCATGAAAAGGCACTGTAGCCAAACAGGTATGCTCTGAAAAGGTACTTACAAGTCACAAGGCTAGCCTTTGTTAGAGGATTTCGGTTTGCCATGGGCTTTTTTTTTTTTAAGTTTATGAAGAAGTACCTGAAGAGCTGTTTTTACCTGATTATCATAATTTAACATAATTTAAGTCACTGTCTTGATGAGGAAGGACTTGCTTTTTACGTCATTATTTGCTAAATGCTTTCTACAGTGGCCATATTGTATCAAGTAATCCGATTTCTTACTTCGCACCCTGTATGCTTCTCAGAAACCCACCAGTCAATTGTATTATTGTGTATTAATGTGACAAATTTGAATAACATATTGTATGCCTTTTACTAACTTAAACGTTCTTTGAAGGTTACTCATGATTGAATACAAATGAGGGACTTTGATTTAAGATGGTCATAATGTACTGTATGGGCATTTGTGTGCCATTAAATCCTGTAAAGATACTACAAATGACTGCCTTGTGTTCTTTGACTATACAGGTTGTTAATTTCACTGAACTAGTTCAAAAGATTTTCAAAGGGGCTTAATTATGATATAGAAATGAAAAATCCTGTTTTTTTGGATCAGATAGGATTCCTGTTGAAAAGCAGGGATGCATCTCTCCCTTTTTTTTTTTTTCTGCTAGCACCCATAGAGGGCACTATGACTCCTAATAACAAACTCCTCCTCCATATTCTCAGCAAATGCTTTGGAAGAGGATGCAGCCATCAGGCCAGAGATGATGAGATGAGACTGGATCTCTAAAAAAAATAAAAATACTAAGGATTTTGAACATACACTCTTGAAATTAGATGAAATTGCTAGTTCTAACATCATCTACAATCTATATTTATCTTCATTAGTAAGACCACAAGGAAACGCAATCGTTTACAGCAAATGTAGTCATTGGCAGGAATAAAAACCGAATCGGATTGCAGAGGCGGCGGTGAGCTATAAATCTGGTTTCCTCAGCTGTAATCTGGTCAGTGCGAGGCAGCTTCTGCCTCAGCTCGGCTCATTGCTATTCCCCCTCTGATTTCTCCCTTTATTTGTTCCCTGCATTCTCCTCTGAAGGTTAATTACTTATAGATAGTTAAGGATTACGGAGCAACAAAAAGCAGCCAATTGATCTCTTCCCTGGCGCGGCCACCTCTGCAATGTCACACTCTTTACACATCGGGACAGAGCCCCGGCGATTATCTGTTCACATCGATCGATTCCTCCTCTGTTTTTCCTCTCGCTCTCCTTCTCTTTCTCGCTTCCTTTCCCCCCTCTCTCTGTCACTCTTCCTTCTCCCCCCCCTCCCCTCCCCCCCAAAAAAAACTCATTATTGAAAATGCGACTTTTCATAGTCTGTGCCATCGTTCCTGTTGTTCTTTCTCGCCCGTCTAATTTGTTTGTATTTTTTCAGCCTCTCAAGTCTGTTGAGGGGCAGGCGAGTCAATAGCTCAAGTTAAATAGGCTCCATCGATCGGGAGAGGGATTTAGCTGTTTACCGACTGTGGAGATGGGTCCGGGAGGCCGCCGAGGGAGAAGGAGGCCGCCCGCGTGGAGCTGAGTCGGCGGTGAGGAATGATACTTGCCGGGAGACGATGCCCCTAAGTGATGGAAGGTGAAGGGGCTCGGCGGTGGAGGCAGGGGGGGGGACGCGGCGGCCCACGCTCCATCAGGCCTTAAGGCTGTCGCACGAGGCCACCCAGGCCAGGCACCTTGAGCCACGACATGAGGACTGATGGGATACAGCGGCACGTTCAGGAGTACAGCACCCACCCCCCCTATGGGATGTCAGCCTGTTCCTCCAGCCTGTTATCTCGTCCTCCATCCTTAAGCACGTCTCCCTCCACAAGAGCTACCCGCTGGATGTTATTCCACTCCTTTGGCTTTTCGGCGTGTCTAGAGATTTCATAAGTGCTCGATGTCTGGAGTTTAGTCACACAAACTAATGCGCACGTTTGCCCTGCGGACGAGATTTCAATTTTCTAGCAAAAGCGTCTCATTTCTCTCCCTCTCTCTCCCTTCAATTTCTCAAGATGATTTTCAAACTTTATAGGGGGAAGAAAAAAAATAAGTACGTGCCCAACAGCTTCTCGCTTTGCTTCGAACTTGAGATTTTACATCCTTGACGCCCCTTATTGTTCTGCGGTCTACTTATCTTCACACTAACAGACTCCCCAAGAGGAAGGCAGCCTACACCAAACAAGAGGAATTCAACTCAAGCTCGATGGTCTCCTTACGCAACGAGCGCCTTCAATTTTTCACACTCTCGCCTTCTTAACGCGTTTGTGACGCACATAGTCATCAATGGTATCACATTGTTGAGAATACTTCTCCAGTGTGTCTCACTGCAGGATTCAAGTTGTCAGACTGCTAATGGGTCCAGCACAACTGTGGTACATCTGCACAATGCTAGCTGGAAGCACTCTCCCAACTGAGTACTTCACCAAGAACTTGCCCAAACTCACAGTGCCTCCCTGTGGTTATGAGAAAAACACTTTGACTCACCATGTATAGGCTCATATTGTCCCCCTACCTCCCTCCTCCAACTCTTCTCTCTGGCATGGCTAACAGCTGTGAAGAGAGAGAGCGAGAGAGACACAGGCGATATTGACGGCCAGCCAGAGGAGTTCGATAGCGGGCTCTGGAGTGTTTAAAGCGGGGGCCCCGCAGCCGGGGCTCGGGCTGTCTTTGTGCACTGTGGTGTAAAGCTAGTATCGATGAACTTGACAGCAGTTTAGCCTGCCTGAGATCCGCTGCTCTCTAAGGACGCTTCAAACACGCACTCCCACCAGCTCCAGCCTTGTTTACCCTGCCTGCTAGTACACCCCAGAGCCGGGATGTCAGAAATGTATGTATGGTCAACCGTGTAAGCATAGGTACAGTGCAGTGACTTTTATTTTGTTTTTTTTCCATCTGTATGGCGAATGTCAGTAGCAAATTTTGGGACAGTTTGATTAAGTCATGTACAGTCACTTTGTTAAAATACCACAGAAATTGAGCAGAACATTTGAAAACATGAAAAAATATAAACATGAAATCTGAACATGGAAAAATAAAAATCTGTTGTATTCAGCTACAGTCAACACCACTGGCTGTCAAGTGTCAAGGTAAACACAAATAGCTGCAGGCTAAACAAGGATGAGATTAAAGCTGCAATAAGCGTGTTTCTGACCACTAGAGGGTGACGGAAATCACAACACATTTGTAAATAAAGCACAGCAAAGCTGCTGGACTATGGAGGCCCCCAAGGACAAAGCTAGCGAAGGACTATGCATAAAGGCTAATAGCTAAGCTAAACATACCTACGGAGAAGTGTCGCCAGTTACCAGTCTGACTTTGCCCGATTTTTCTCCTGCTGAAGATCACATGTCCCACAATGACAAGTGAAGAGGTAGGTAGCAAGGTTACTAGTTTAACAAGTTTACTCGCTTGCTTCATCGATTCCGCCATTACAAATGAAGCCCCAAATGGCAGCAAGAGGTAGCTGTTTGGAAAAAAATGTAACTTCAACACCCAGTGATGTCAGTAAACTGCACACAGCACGCTCATGTTTCCCAACCTGGCCCAGTCTGTGATGCTTTACACCAAAGAATACCAAAGAGACGAGAGAGGAAAAGATCTAACGTTGGTGAGTCCAGCTTTCACTTGTGCCTGTACATAGCTAACACCAGCATTTAATTTGGGCAAATAGGGTGAATCTACAGCATTTTAATTGGAGGCGATGGACACTCTTCTCTACAGCCCCACTTTGTGATTTAGCCCGGTAAGATATTTTTACATAAAATACCTTGCTGAGTGCAGCTTTAAGTTGCATCCTTTCTTGTGGTTTTCTTATCTAGGAAATAACAGTTAGAACCACTGCTTTAAGATATCACAGCAAGCCCTAAACGCAGCTTCTTACATCTGTTTGTCTCTGTATGACTTCAGTTGTATCATCACTCTTGTCTACAGTACAACTGACTCACCATCCAGGACCTGACCCTAGTGTACCAGCCAACATTTACCCTCCCGCCGGCATGTCTTATTACCGCTTACGTGCCCCCGTGTGGTCTGAGGCACGATGCTGGGGGAGGTAAAGGTTTCCATTAGCCCTGAGCCTGGACACTGAGTCATCCATGTACTCCGCACACTGTACTAAAGTGCTGCGGGGCAGAGGTAACAAACAAGAGGCTACACTTTGGCTTGACAGTTTCTCAAAGAACGATGCTGCGAGGCTGATAATATTATTCTGAACTTGACACGGTTACGTGGGCGTCTGACCACAAAGTGACCTTATATTTGCTGCGGCAGAGCTCGCTCGGTGGCCGGCGGTACAGTAGGAGAGGCTGTTCTGACGGCTCCCAGGTGTGACTGTATCTGACTGTGAATGTGCATGTTCAGCAAAAGCTTTCCCCGGATAAATAAAGATTGTTAAAACGTGTTTGTTTCAGTGGCCACAACAACTGGCGGTATTGAGATTTCTGTTGCATTTCTGCTGTATTGGATAGTGGAGAGAGATAGGAGACACATGCCTTAACTGACATTTTCTAACATGTTTACATGCCATGTAAACAGGGTCAAGAGATAATAGACTTTAATTTTGTCTCATTACATCCTTGGATCAGGAAGTACTATGACAATATTTCAGCCACCAACTGCATTCATTCCATTGCATGTGTGTACATCTTCACAGCTTAAAGGACTACTGACTTGAGAGAGAGAGAAATTGGACAGTCACTCTCCTCATCTTTCTTTATTTTCAGGTACAATCAACAGAATCAGCAGGCAGAGAGATCCGACTACATGAGCTGGGCTTCAAACCTAGGTAGTCTCAAGTATGGAGTCCGCAGGTCCTGAAAAGGTCTCCTATTGTTTTAAACGAGCTCAACTCGAAGCCTAAATACATCATTTTAAGTATGAAAAATGAAAAGTATGAAGTTTTACAGGTCTTCAAAAAATTGATTCTATGGCGTCAAACTGAACCACAAGGATGCTCCTTCCAATACATTGTTGATGATAGTCCATTTGGTACAGATTAGTAGCTGGCTTGGCCTTAGTGAAGGCTCTCCAGTATTGAAGCAGCGGACATTGTCGTCACGTTAAGAACTGGGAGCTCAGATTGGATGGCACCCATCTAAGAAACAGCCTTCACGTCTGGCTGTTGAATTGTCCGAGCCCTTCACAGCCATGTACCTAATCATTCAGCCTAAGTAACTTGTTGACGCGGAGCCGTCCTCCAGCTGTCCGGGTGGCCCATCCTCTTGTCTCTGCGCTTAGATTTACTCACCGGAGGGAACGGCCATTACATCTCCTGTTATTATTTGCCATAAAAATGCGCTGAATGGTGACCAACTCTGCGGCGCGATAAAAAGTGGCGGGGTGTGAGATGGTGTCTGCGTGTCATCAATCAGACGCGGCGGTGAAACATTGGGCCTCTCCGCGGGGGAGTGGAAATTGATTTTTCTATAAGTCTCAACGATTAGGGTGTGAAAGGAGGGGGTGAGGCGAGGGGGTTGGGGATGGTGTAGGAGGAGAGGAGCTTTGGGGGTGGGGGGATGAGATGGGACGGGGGTACCGTGAGAAAATGGAAAAAGGGGTATAGAGGAAGAGATGGGGAAAGACTAAGTGTTTTCGGGGGGTTGGTCGGATGTTTGCTTTCTCTCGAATCTTCAATCGTGATGGACTTGCTCCTGGGGTTAGCTGCAGCCCGGCCCAATCAGCGTTCCTCTAACACAGCACTTTAGGCTCAGCTTGAACAGGGTAAAAACAACATTCAATAGTTATTGTTATGTAAAAAGTCACTCCGGTATGAAGTCATTGAATTGTCGCCTCCAGAGCGGCGTCCCATAAGAAATGTCACATTCATTATGCGGCAATCTAAAACAAGTTTATTGCGTGCCTCAACCCTACCCATTCACGTTTGAATCGTTCTGGAAGGGCTTTTGATTGTCCACAAGTCCCTAGAAGAAGGGAAATGAGGAGAGGGAGCAAAGTAGGGAAACTTAAACGGCTCTTACATGTAATTCAGCCTTTCGAAGGATCCTTGAGTCATGAGTCAAATGGATTTACACACACACACAGCGTGCGGTACAGTAGCCCTGTCCGGCCCGTACAGTTCCCTGGCCTTATCTCCAATTCATCCACCGCGCATCATCCATACACACAACACTGTAAGCGATGATTCAGTGCACTATTCTTATCGTAGCCTGCGTGTAGCGATGTTCTAAAGCATGCTGGTGCAGTGACCCCCCTCGCCTGTGTCTCTAATAAGCATAACCATATCTGACAAGGCCAGAGCTCTTGGAGGATGAGGGGGAGGGGGGTCTTGCCTCCTTGCCTCCTTTTAGATAGGTTTCCTCCCTTCTCTTCTCTTGGCTGATATCCACCGGTGCTCACTGGCCTAAACCACCTCGTCTTCCTTGAATCTTTGCTGCCTTTTCCTTTTTTCCTCATCGTTTGCTCGAGCGTTTTCTTTTACCCCGCTCGTGCATGTCCTGGGGCAGATGAGTAAACGATAGTAGATTCAGATATGCAAAGGGACTGGATCCAGGGGCGATGAGTATAGAGTAGGGATGGGATGATATGCTTATTTCACGATACGATACGCGATACAGGGTTCACGATTCAATATAAGCACGATACGGTGTAATAAATAAAAGTTCAATGACAACAAGTCTGACTGTGCAGAATTATGTTGATTTCTGAGTCACAGATCTTTCTAGCGATGGCACTGGCTTGCTAGAATATAAACAACAATTTAAAAATGTCATCACAAAGTGCAAATAATATAATTTCAACAGAGATCTTGTAAAGTTCTGATGGGCAAGCCGTCTCATTTGTGATTACTACAGCAGAATAAAATGGAGCTAATATCGTGATTCATTTTTCTGCCCCGCGATACGTATTGTCACATTTTTGTATCGTGATATATTGAATTTCGATATATCGTCCCATCCCTAGTATAGAGATTTGGAGTCAAGTGATAGGACGGCGATTACAGAATACAGGCCCGCGACTTCTTCTCCTGTACACATTCCTGTGAGAATACTTCGGAACGCTTTGAGGGTTGGATACATGAGACACGCACACGGTTGAATGGATTTCATTTACTACCCACGCGCTGCTTTTTGACTCAATCTTGTGACTAGAGAAATAATGTGCGAGCGGCCATTATCTCAAAAAGGGGGCCGGCGGAGCGTGAGGGGCATCTTTTGCCTGACTGACTTTCATTTACAAAGTGGCGATGTTACTTTTGTGCCGGGAAATGAGATGGCACTGCAGCAGACAGTAGGCTACATTATCCGCTCGCACATTCTCCTCTCTCTCGCTTTCTTTTTTTCCCCTTTATCAGCGGCTTCTTCCTCGCATTGTTCATCAGACCCCGAGACACAAAAAGCCCCCCGTCTCCCAGGATCAATTAGTCACTTCCAGGGAGTTGTGGAGCGGAGAGGGAGCCGGGAAAGACAAAAGCCATGGCCGTGTTGGCGGCGCGGCGGAGGTGATAAAGTGACACGGTCTTCCTTCCAGGCCATTAACGTGACAAGCGGGCCTTGTCCAGGGGGAAGGTGGACCTGACAGGGGAGCGGTTGCCCCGCCAGGACGTCCAGAGAGTTCTCGAAAGAGCAGTCCCTTGGCTTTGACACACTTTTTTCTGCATCTTTACTCCTCTCTCTCTAGCTCTTTTCATTCAGTCTGCCTCCTGTCTTTTTTTGAACTCCATCTCTGTCCTCTCCCTGGAGCTTTTTTCCTCTCCATCCCCTCTCTCTTAAAAGCTGTCTCTCTCTAAAGCTCTTCAGTCCCCCTCACCCCTCAAAATGTCTCCTCTTTCATCCTCTACTGCAGTCTCCTCTCTCTCTCTTTGTAGCTTCCCCCTCCTTACCTCTCTCTGTCTTTGGATTATCACCCATCTCGCTCGTCGTTTCGTACCCACCTTCCCCTACATATCTCGCTCTCTCCCCCTCCTCCTCGGCAAGCCCTCAGTCTGTTTGTTCTGTTCTCGAGGCTATCGAATGTGACACTACCAAAGCAAAAACAGTGAGCTGGCACACAGAGTCACAGCAGGACACGGGCCCAACAAAACACAGAGGGGTAAACAGGGGCCTATTTATAGCGTGTTGTCGCTCGGCCTTAAGAAGCCAAAAGCAGCGTTGTTTCTGTGCGAGACTGGAAGATGGAGATATCGGGAGGAGGAGAGAGGGAGAGACCCGGTTGGTTATGCTGTAGATGTTAAGAGAAACGGTAAGAGGTGGGTGTAAGTGTGCGCTGCCATAAGCAAATTTGCACCATGTAACATAATTTGTCAAGTGTTATGACCAGAGATGTCAGTGATCATAGGCAAAAAAACACTGATGTTTATCCATCACTGTGAGAGGCTGACTGTCATTTCTATCTTTTGTACTTGGCTGTCCTTTGCCCCCCCGACCTAAAAAAAAAAAACGGTGGCCCTCCATTTGTATGTGCTTTATGTGTGTACTAAGTCAAGCCTTAGTGCGAAATGTCCATAGATGTGAAGTATGTGTGACAGGCTTTATTTACGATGGCCCATCACACACTTATTCCCAATTGGGGAAATTGGTTGAACAGGGGCCCGGATCTCGCAACTCGTTAATTCTGCGTGCCGTGTTCACCTCCGTGAATAAAAACTCTGTTATTTCTGCTTTCATGGGACTTATTCAGCGCATAACTATTCCGTGCCTGCGGCGTTGGTCTTCAGAACGTGTGAAGCGAGGGGAAGGAAGAAGGAACAGCACACAAACACTGCCCCCACTCTCTCCGTCTCCTGTCAGCCTTTCGCCCTGGAAAACTCCACCACCAAGTCTTGACGGGGTCTGAAGTGGACCCTGCCACCCTTTGTCCCCCCAGACAAGACAGCCGGCTTGACCTGCTGCCAAAGGTAGACCTCTTCTTTCTGGGAACGTAGGGTTATGCAGTGGTTGCTGTATCTCGAGATGTCTTGGGTGTCTTTTGTCATCACAAGTGCTTAAGAGTTGGTTAAGAGCCTGAAAAATGGACTTTGGCTTAAACTAAACACAAAAGACTTATGTCCGAACCCAAACTAAGGTCAGAGATATAGCTTTTTGTGAGCCCAAACCCAACTAACCTAACTGTTGGCTAACAGTTCTGTCATAAAAATAGTATGTTCTAGATATTTTTGTACCCAAGTCCAACCCAACGTGGAGCAATCATGTGAACAATTGGGCTCAACCTGAGTCCTATGAGGTCCAGTTGGGTCCCAACTGCGTAAGGCATTCATGTCAAGCTCAACTATGATAGGGAGGAACACACACAAATGCTCCGAAGTATACCACATGGCAACCCAAGTGTCTCTAATCTGCTTACATTCCTAGCTGTCCGTTGCTTGCTGTAAAACACCTTTTTTTTTTGTCTGTGCTAAGAAACGCGTGAAGAGGAACTTCGCTATTTCCACTGACAGTAAGGTGGCCACCGGCACAATACTGCAAACGACAGCACCCACGGCAAATTTCTGAGCTACTTCTTTTCACCATTACCCGATACAGTACACACACACACACACACACATACACATACGCACTCTGTCTCCTCCACCCCCTTTACGCTGCCGTGACAGCTTTGTCACAAAGATGAATTCATCGTCAGCACTGCAGCCAAAACAAGTAATTTGATTGCCCCGACCACAAATTAAGTTAGTGTGATTCAATTTTCGATTTGGGCTTCTCCTGCAGCCATACATCAAGGGAGACATATTTCATTACGCAGCGAAACCACGGGCAAGCAGGCGGCGGTGGCCCACTCCCT
The DNA here is from genome assembly GCF_048128805.1 of Centroberyx gerrardi. Lineage (NCBI taxonomy): Eukaryota > Metazoa > Chordata > Actinopteri > Beryciformes > Berycidae > Centroberyx > Centroberyx gerrardi. Next base: position 29,027,550 of record NC_136010.1, on the reverse strand, counting down.
CCGTAGGAAGACATCATGGGAGCATTATGGCATTTACTCAATACCGCTGCTGGTCCAGTAAGGCTGGTGGTGGCGTTGGTGACAGTGGTGGGCTTGTTAGCCACAGGGCAACACAGCCAGATACTGTACAGCCACCATTTTTAGCCTATTTACATAGCCGCAAAGCCAAGCTGTGACAGCGTGCTGGCTGGCCCGGCCTCAGCGAAGGAAATCTCACAAGACCATGAAGTTGCTGCACAGACACACACACACACACTTCCTTCACGGCAGGGGCCTCCAATCGTGTGCCGCGAAGGACCGAGACTCTGCAGGTTTTACTTCCAACCAAACACTACAGCAGCTGATTTCACGGATTCTTTCCTCCTCTCTGGTTGCAGGTGTAGCGTAGCGTTCCTCCCAGCCCTCCACGTGACCGGACACCCCTGCTTTACAGTATGTGTGTGTCCATTCCTATCTTTCCCCTTGTTAGGACACTGATACGATCACACTATCTCCCACTTTCTCTCCCTCCTCTTTCCCCTCCCCTCCCTCTCTCTTCCTCCTCCTCCTCCTCAAGGTTTCTTAGTGGGTTCTCGTCTGGTAAATGGGTTTGAAGACAGAGTGCTCAATCAGTGACTGCTGCCACCCCCTTCCTCCGCCCCCCCCCCCCCCCTCACAATGGAGCCGAGCCGCTTTCTAATTAAACTGCAGGCTGTTCTTCAAGGTAACCAGAGTTTGAAAGCTGTGAAGTGAATATGCACCACTTTGCCATTAATCCAAATGAATATCATTGATGCCGCGCTGAAACACTGTGTTCCTAATTTAGCCTTTTTTTTTAGCGTTATCGACAGCGGACTTTGTCCCCGCGAAGAGTTTTTGTTGCACTTTCCAAATTGCCTCGCTGTTATACACATGAACTACAAGAGAAAAATGTCCTTGAAGCACGTGATTAAATACTCAGCAGGTATGAATACCATTGATAGTCCTGGTATTATCCTCGCATGATGGATGACATGGATTGACGGAGAAGCAGTGCGTGAGAATATCGCAACCCAGTCTGTCAAAAAAGTTGAAACTAGTTGAACTTTTGGCGGAGTGCAGGTGAGCGTCATCTGCAAACATGTTTTATCGGCCAATGTAATTTGTACAGATGTGATTTCAGTCCATGGTCATCCCTGCTGTCTCTGCCTTTCCAGAACTGTATAATCCAACTCAAACAATTTATAAAGTTAGTCACCGGAGAGCATTTGCATGGCAGGTGGTGAGCACTCAAACTGCCCTTGTAGGTTTGTTCTTAAGGTTTCAAAAGGTCTCAAAAGGTTTCGAGACACGCCCACAACAAGGCAACCTGCCATGCCAATGTCCCGCTGCCTAAGTGCTCATTGCTGTGGTGTTTTTTGATTTAGTGTCCATCTTTGGTGCTAAACGCTCATTGCTGTGGTGTTTCTGCACTGCACTTCCCAGAGATCACCTGTCAATCCAACAGTGTGGGCGGAGCTTGGATTTTCTGTTGATGAAGTTTCTGTAAGTGGCGTTCTTTTCTTTGTCTGTTCAGTCATGGTGGCTATCGCTGCTCATGCTAACTATGCTAACTCATGTTCTTCCCATTTCACGGCAGCCATTTTGATGTGTCACAGCAGGGTAAACACAGGTGTAAGTAATAAGATTAATGATGGTTCTATTCCATTTAGGCCATATCCACATCCGGGTAAATTTGAAAATGGCGTTTTCGTGTCGTTTGCGTTTCCATCCACACTAGTGTTTCCAGGCCGTTTTCTAAAAGTTTCCCGTCCACACTAATATGCAAAAAATATAGGAAAACAGTGAAATCTACCCTATTGGGCATGCACAATCCTCTGACCCATGACCTCGTTACCACCATGGTTACCACTGTTTACGGAAGTGTTGTCATGGCTGCAGTAGCAGAGCCTTAAGCGTCTTTGTCTGGACAGATGACAAAGTTGAGCTGCTTTTGAAAGTAACGAATGACTACAAGACCGTCAAAGCCACAGAGAATATAGACTAGGAGTCTTTTGGGAGTGTGACTACCGCCTGAGATCACATGACAATTCCACGTCAGTGTTTTTGAAAAGCTCAGTTTTCACCATCCACACTACAACACGAAGCTGGCGTTTTCAGAAAGCTCCGTTATCGGTGGTCAAAAATGCCGTCTTAGTGTGGATGGAAGGCCAAAATGGAGAAATAAAGATGCGTTTTCAAATTTACCTGGCTTAGTGTGGACACGGCCTTAGGAACACCAGGGCCCTGGCACTGGAACACCTAGGTGGAATGGAACCATCATTAATGTTATTAATTACACCTGTGTTTACCCTGCTGAGGATTTTTCTCAGGAAAGAGCCACCAGACACCGAGTGTATAGAACAGCAAATGGCAAAGTAGCAAAACAGAAATTATTTATATGAAGGTCATTCTTACTTTAACCTTGTTGTTGGCTCTTAAGGCATACACTGTACATGTGAATGCTGCAGTAGGTTGGTCTTCTCTTGAAATCACCCAGAGATTTTCCATAGGAAGAGGCTAGAAAGAGGCAAAACTCTTCAGTCTGAATCATCATGAGGGGCACGTTGCATCTTCGGTAATTGCATGAGGGAGCCTGCTGTTATATATAGATATAGAATATAGAGAGTAGCAAAAGGGGCATTTATATGAAAATCTTGTGGATTATTAAAAATCAATCAAAATCAAAAAATTTTGGGGGTGGGGGTTGACGTGCTCCAAATGAAAACAAATGAAAATTAATTCACAATTTTTTTTCTTTTTTTTTTTTTTCTTTTTGCCCTCCACAATTGAAACGATCCCTCTCGGCACTGTGTCTTCAGGTACAGTACAGTCCAGATATGCTGCCTGTCTTCTGACGCAGGTTTCATTTGTGCAGGATTGGAGAAGCACTCCACCAGAGAGAGGAGGGAAAGGGAGGGGGGTGAGGGCAGTGACAGAAAAGCCCACCAAGCATGCACTGTTTTTGGCAAAATGAGAATCTGTCGTGCCTCTGTCTCCATCCAAACTCCGGGGCCGTGGGATCCCAAATTACGCCTGTAAATTTTGCACAACGGCCACATGCTTGATTACCCCTGATCTGAGTTTTCGCTCTCTCCCCCTTTTCATCTCCGCTCACCGTGCCTCCTTTCATTCTGTCTGCTTTACTCTCTTTCTCTCTTTTTCCCTCTACTGACTGCTCTTTCTCTCATTTTTCCCCCCCTGTGCGTTTTGCGTCTTTGTTTTCAGCCTTTTCTTGTTTTCTGTCTGCTTTCACTCGGGTGCTCTCTTTGTTTTCCTCCTTCCTAAAAATTGAATCGTTCTCAGCTGACTGACAGTGGCAAGATCTTGTGACATACTTTCGTTGTGCGGTCTTAATGCTACAATATTTCGCGCAGTTCAGGGCCCTCTTTGTAATCTGCAGGCAGAGCATTTTTCAGGACCGTATTTGGATTCTGTGCCTGCTGGCAATTCTCTGATTCAAGCAGGAAGCAGTGGTTTCCATGAAAGGAAATAGCTGCTTGCTTGATATAGCGGTGAAACACTTCTTTGCTAAATGGATGCTCAGATTAGCTCTCTTATAAGAGGATGAGTCATTATAATCACTTTGCCAAGTAAAAGAAGAGGCCATTTGACATTCAAGTGGACAGCGCTTTCTCTACAGGAACAACAAAGCAGCAGCTCTTGGTGGAGGTAAAACGAGCATGAATGGCAAACGTGCGGTAGCGAGGAATTTTTTCTCTCTCGCAATTACAACGAATTTTCTGGTAGACGCAGAAAAGGGAGCCTCTTCAGATGTTTCCCCATACAATGTTAATGTGCGCTTGCTGGTTTGCTCAGGATTATCAGGGATGCTGCTGGGAAGGAGACAGTGAGGCACCATCAGGGGAAGCTGCGGAGACAAGCCCGCTGTTCCAGGACCTTGGAGTCACTTTGCCACCGACTACTTGACAAGCAAAACCCCCAAATTCCTGCTGTGAATGTTTCCTGGCCGGCTGGCTGGCGCTCTACAGTTTAAAGGATAATTCTGGTTATTTTCAACCTTATTTTCCTAGTTTTTGCCATCACAACGATTGATTGTGTTCATACTTTCGTAGAGCTTTACGTGCCTCTAGTGTGCCGGGCTGTTGGGAGCGTTGCTCTCCAATACACACCCAGAGGGCCAATGCAATCTCTAACAATCAAACCCAAAAAGTGATTAAAACCCATCCTTTCAACACATTAACACCCACACTGCAGTTACACATCTTTAAATAGCTGGGAGTGGACAATTATCTCAAGACATTTCAGTTATAATAGTCCATCTGATGGAAAATCTGATAGGCATGAACAGTAGCAGTAGCCTATGTTAGATGATATTGTGCAGATTTCCTTGCTTTATGACATGAATATTTGATTAGGTCTATGACAAAATAAAAGCAGTGGGTTTGGCAGCTGTGACTCAGCTGATGTCAACCAAAAAAGATGAGCCATCTCTCTTTCCCGCTCTCCCAAAAGTCTAATTTCAGGTGCACAGATTAAATTCCTGCCCATCATTTTGACAACTCTCACACAGACAGATGGCTCTTAGGTAGTCATAGAAACATGATCAAAAGCTTGGTTTTCCCCATAATTCACACGTTTTCTTTTTTTTTTTCTGAAGAAACGATTCAGCAGAGCAAATAAATTTTACCTCATATGAGAACTTGGTTAACTTAAGAGAGCTTACCTGCTGGCTACACCCGCTGAAGAGGAAATACAGGGTTGTAAAATTTAGCTCAGTGAGTCTCAACTTTTTTTTTTTTCATCTTGGACCCAAATCTGAGAATATTTTTATTTTGTCCAGAATCCCATGACTATCTGTACTGTAGGTAGAGAGATAAGAGTAAAATGATCAAAACAGTCATTCTTTTTCATTCTCTAATTGTGTTAACTTCTTGTAAGTGAAATAATGCTGAAGTTTAACAATTCCTCAATTTGCTGGGGACCCCCTGGAACCCCCTCAAGGACCCCTGGTGGTCCCCGGTCCCCGCGTTGAGAACCGCTGCCTTAGCTTACTGGGTGAATCATGCAACAGCGGTGACACTAATATTACGAGAAGCCGTTTTTTTTTTCCGTCATGCCACAGCCATGGTCTCGTTAAAATGACGGCATGTGACAATAGGGATCACAGAAGTTGCAGTCGCACAAATTCAACAGGGACTTCCCATTTAAAGACGGCGCTACTCCTAAACCCCCAACACACAGAAAGTTCGTTAAGCCTCGGAGACAGCAATAGCTTTCGCGACCGCGCCGCCCGAGCCTCTTTTCTCGCCTGCCCTACATTCTGCAGCCATATTGTTTGCATTCAAAGGCAGTGCCCACACAGCTGGAGGATAAGCCAAGTCTCTCGGCAGATAGAGTATGGCGCCGTTGGCCCGCTGCACCCTCTTTTCATTTCCCTCTGTCTGCTCGGGTGTCAGGGGCTCCTGGCCATAGCTGGAAGATGAATAGTGCCGCACCACTCCACTTTGTCATGGTGTCCAAGAAGGCTCTAAATGGCATTGAGAGACTCTCTGGCTCGGGCAAATGGGATCTCCGCGCCCCCACGTAACCTTGCGTACGCGAACAGGCGAAGTTGTGTGAAAATGAGAACATTACCCCACTGACTTAAGAGGCTTTGGTGTGTGTATAAACTAAAGTTAGAATATGGGCAGGGGGTGAAGCCATGTATGTGTGTTAATAGGGTCAGGCTCAATTCGCGTTCATGTAAGCAGGTTTTCATTTCACTTTAATAAAAATAGAAAAGAGAAACGGTGAAGATTGTTAAGGCAAGGACAAAATAATTGAGAGCAAATATTCTAATTTGAATATTTGGATTACAGTTTCAGTATCCAGGACTCCACCCTGATATGTGCTATGATGTATTTCAATGTGGGCATAGGCTCGTGCGTGTGTTGTCTGTTTGTATATGTGCACAACAAAAGCGTCGACTTGAAATACCATTGCTTCTGCAGGAGAGTGAGTACGATAAAAAAAAATCTCCCGGCGTTGCTTCTCCTCCATTCAGTTTGGTTGTTCTTACACTGGGGGCAACAACACCTACCTGCGCTGTCTTGCTGTTCTCATGGAAACGGCATCAAAGGAGAGAGAGACAGACAGAAACGGAGAGAGCAAAAGCAAGCCTGAGACACTTTGTTACTGTACTGTTGCACTCTTGACTGTCTCTGTTGCTTTTCTCGACAGTGACAGTAAGCCCTGTCATACATTTCTTTTCCCCCTTCTGTCGGAGGTGAAGAGCAAAGTGGGACACGGCATGCAGATGCGGATGCACTCACCCACTCAACCAGCCTGAGCTGCACACTTTTTTTTTGTTGGTTTCAGGGTACGCCTCTACATATTTCAGTAGTTTTAAGGTATTCCTCCACGTCGAGTTCTCCTCGTGTGATGAAAGCGGGGCTGACGCATCGAGAGCCGGCGGCCCGAGGAGTTTGGAACCGAGATTAAACCGAGAGACGCCCGTAGGCCTACAGGCGGTGATTACAACCGGCCTTGACGGGAATGCGAAGCGGCATCTCTCGACGGGGAGAGGGATGCATTCGCGGGCCGCCTTGTAGACATAAGGCAGTAAATGTTCTAGGAGCGAGCGCTAGTGATAGCAGGGCCACATGCAGTAGCATCTACTGCTGACTGTCACAACAGCTCCTCCAGAGAGAACAAGATACCAGAACACGGCTCTAGTCGGTGGGAGGAATGGAGCGTTAATGATGGCAGCTTCCCGGCTTGAGGGGGTTCAGTCCTCCTGGCGTGTCCCAGAGTGCAACAGGAACCCAGTGTTTCCAAATTTGCATGAACAATGTTGATGTCTGGATACTTTGACGTCAAACTAGGTGTCCCCCCCCCATCTTTAGGCGCCTGGTTCATTGTGCTTTCACTATAGCTATATATAGTACAATATGACACATACTCACCAAAACCCTGTACCACAGAAATATGTTGGCATTGAACATTTGGCACGAACCTATCAACGCCCCCGTTAGACGCCACCTGCTCTCCGCACAGTTCCGCGGACACAGGAGCTCATTTTGCTTGTCTTTGGGAAGTGAATGAGACAAAGTGAATGAGCGCTGAGAAACGAGTAGGCGGTCCAAGGGGGGAGGGAAAATGTAAAAATCCTTTTTATTGCTCACCGTCGTCGATGCTGCTGGTGTGTCACGGCAGCGAGGCAAATGAGGCCGGGAGCAACCGGGTGCAAAAAAACCCTGTTCGTCACTGGCATTTCCCATAGAATTAATTGTGACAGGAAAAACTTTGCACACCCACCCGCATAAACCCTCTCCTCCCAGTGCTAGTGGGAGAGAGCTTAAACCAAGAGGCCCAGGAAAGGGACAATAGGATGCTGGCAGTATGCCTAGTGGAGCTTTTGAACATCTAAAACTGAACAGATCCACTCCGCACTGATGATGTGGTTCAAAGGAGGGCTCTGTGAAGATGTGAAGGCTACGATTTGATCCGAGTAATAGAGGAAACTGTTGTGTCAAGATTAGGTCCTTCAGTTCAATTGGCGGCAGGTTTGTTAAATTAGTGTGAAGAGAAAGAGGAGGGAACCTGCGCACCTCTAAACATCAAAAAGGCAAAAAGAAGTCGAAAATCCTCTGATGGCATTTTTTACTCTGTGCTCCGCTCCACAAAAAAAGTGCAAAATGCAAACACCGGCCGACAAGCATTTCAATATGACATCATCAGAGACAGTGTTCCCTCTTTTTGCTACTACAATTTCCTTGATAGTCTTGTTGGCAATGCCAGTGGTCTATATCTGAGGTAGATTTAAAGGGTACGTTTGTCGATTTTGGACCTATATATAATTTGTCTCTTACATACCTGTAGTACTTGGACCCACAGAGAATATTAACAGCTGTCGGTTGAAATGGCAAGCTCCGTTGCCTCTTGCTGCTGGAGATGTACTCACAAACCCCATTTGGACTCATTATTAGCAGCAAGAGGCCTAGCAACAAGAACTTGCCATTTCAACTGACAGCTGACTCTGGAGTCAATATTCTCTATGGGTCCAAGTACTGCAGGTATGTAAGAGACAAACTATATGTAGGTCAAAAATCACAGAACTTATCCTTTCGGTATTGAACCCAGGTGGTTGAACAAGCCTATACTACAGCAACCCAAAACCCAATTTTACTAAGTGCATCTTATAATCGTACCAGTATTGACCCTGCTATTTGTGGTACTTAGTAAAATACTGGCAAAGTTTCTAGAGGGATTGAAACTCCCACCTAGGAGGATTTAATTAGCACTTTGAATGAATCACATTTCACCCATACCTCTCTCTCTCCTTGGTAATCAGTTCTGGGCCATTAATGAGCGGATGACTATCGACTGGTGGAGCAGGCTGCTGATAATTGAATGTGTAGAGGCCATTAAACATTCCTAATCAAAAACAAACTCTCCAAAGCTACAGTTCCTGCAGAACAATAAGATGCAACAACAATGGAAGCTTGTTTGCTGAAACCTAAGGAAAGAGTAAAAAAGTGGGCTCTGTTTATCTTGGTCTAAAGAGTTGGTCTTTTTTGGGGGGGGCGGCTATCAGTGCTGACAGTTCAGAACTTGACAGGCCAGAAAATAGGCTGAATTCCTTGAGGCGCGGACACCATATTGAATTCCCTGAGTCGGCATCTTGATCATAACAGTTGAAGGAGAAGAGACGGACAAAAACAAAAAAACACTTTGTAATTGAAATGTTCTCAGAGGCTGCATTCCACTAGCGAAGAGGTTAGTAAGTCACTAATAGTGACTATCGCGTGGGGCTGGAAATCACTGCATCTCCATTGAATCTGCACTATTGATTGGACTTCAGTGTCACCACAACTCATATGAAGTTGGTGGCTCGATATTACTAGTTAACAAACCCAACACAAGACAATCAATGCTGTTGTTTGGTCTCTGGTCAAGTGCTCGTAAACAGATGGAATAGCGTTTATGTAGAGTTTGAAGGGGAAAAGGGGAGGAAGAGCAATTTGAATCAAAGTATGTGATCAAATGAAGCCATTGATCCTCTTTCGTTTTATTTAGTCTCCATCTCTGGTGCTCAGCGCTCATTGCTGTGGTGTTTCTGCACTGCTCTTCCCAAAGATCACCTGTCAATCAAACAGTGTGTCCAGTACTGTGACGTCTTTCTCCTTGGATTTTCTGTTGAAGCAGTTTGAGTTTCTCTTTTCTTTGTCTGTTCAGCCATGGTGGCTATCACTGCTCATGCTAACTACCCAGTTCTTCTTCTGTTTATTCCAAACAAACCAGAAACATAAAATGCATCACTTGCTGTGCAAAGACCAACCAGACACTAGGTGTTTAGAACAGCAAATGAAGAGTTTCGCACATTCGTATTCGCACTGCTTTCATCGCACGAGGAAGCAAATTATGGATTAGCATTGACGTTAGGAGTGTTCTTAAAACACATTTGCTTATAAAATAGTTCATTATTTGAGGACAGAATCATTTCTGTTGTTCAAATATTGCCTGATGAATTTCAGGAAGCAACATTTTTCCAAAATGGATATAGCATTTTGGAAAGAGACCCTTCAAATGTAAAAGCTTTCCTGAACTGGGAATAGCTTGAATTATTGTTGTGTTTTATCAATCAGCAATAGAGAGCAGCAAAACAGATATTTCTTACTTTAACCTTGTGTTTGGCTCTTTTGACATATACTGTATATGCGAATGCTGCAGTAGGTTGGTCTCCTCCTGAAAATCACCCAGAGATTTTCCATAGGAAGAGGCTAGAAAGAGGGAGAACTCTTCAGTCTGAATCATCATGAGGGGCACGTTGCATCTTCAGTAATTGCGTGAGGGACCTTGCAGTTGCTCTCGGATTTGTTTGTGTTGTTCTTTCAAGGTCCGCTGCGCCTCAAAAGGACAGACGCTCCTTTGCTTTTCTGCGGCGGCTTGTCAACACGGCTCTCTCTCCAGCGGAGCAGAAAAAGGGTCCAGTCCGCGTCCCGTCTGAGTGGCACGCCACGCGCGTCGTCCGCATGGAAAGAGCAGGAAGGGAATTATGCTTGTAATAACCAAACAAACATCCGTGTGGAACATGGGGAGTTATTTTAGAAGGCGCAGTCCACGGGGCCGAGCCAATATAATGCTGCCGGAGTCCTTAGGGGTCACCTGCTTTGCAAAATTTGGATCGTTTAGAGGCATGAATACCACAGCTGGACGCCGCTGATCTGTCTGCCGGCACTACACTATGCACATTGCAAAAGAAGACAGGCTTAGAAAGGGATTTTATTTTGTGTATCCGGACTTGTTAACCTTATGTGATGAAAAATATCCTGAAGTAAGGTTTAGAAGTCTGGATACAAAATAAAATCCCATTCCCAGCTTGTCATTTTTTGCAGCGCACAAGCGGGTAGAAGCGTACTGAATGGGGTTTTGTTCACACTCACGCTCTCTTGCTGAAAAGGTTGCCTTGAGTTCCCGGTGCAACAATAAAGACTCCACTTTAAGGGGTTAACTTTTGAATTACGCCGAGCATTTTCCGGGGCAAACGTGAACAGTTTCACCTCATGACTTCAAACAAAATCTATGCAGCATGTATATGGCAGAATCGTTAACCGCCCACTGAATTTATATTTTTTCCTCGCTATATGCAGAAGAAAGGTCCATTTTCTACAGATGCTATGAGGCACCATATGCTCGGCTCCGGCATGTGAGCAAAGCCAATGAACGCCGAGTGGGTGGGAAAAGGAGTACTGGAGGTGGGGGTCCATGTCGCTGTGGCCTGTCTTGATCTGATAGTACATAACAAATCACATTCAGGAGGTGCCTGTGTTTCCTAATGCTCCTGCTATTAGGATTTTCAATTTTCAGAGTCCTAGTTGGCTTGTTTTTCTACCACTTGACAAATGTTGTAGAATAACTTCAACACATTCTACAACTATGGCATTCCATTAGAAGAATTCTTGTAATTACTCTTCACAAGTCTGCACTTCTGTGTACAGTTCATTGTACTTCTATTCCTAAGGGGTTTGGATAAGTGAGGTTCTAGTCCACTTTATTATGTACTGTTCTTCTGTATAAGCCAAGCCTCATAGTAAACCTGTGACAGAAATGTATTCAATTAATTTATAGTCAAAGCCAGTTGCTATATTTGGTAACATGTAACCTACTACCAGTATTTGCACTTAAAACAAGCTAGAGCAACAAAATGGGCTTGAATAAAAATATACAAATGTAACAAAAACTTCAGTAGCAACATTTAACAAGTGCCATTTCTACAGTGTTCCTATTGGTTCATTTATGTTTGAACACTGAATCATTTCTTACTGAATAGCTGCACTGCAAAAGAATGTCCATCTTAACAAATCATTTAGTGTAGTATTGAGTCTTGAAATGTTGTTTTCCAGTTGCCAATGGTGTGAGACAAAAATTTGTTTTTTTGAAATGATGGACAATATCTTTAAACAATGCAGATCACCCAACTAGTATCAAAATAATATCTCTTGATTCAATAATTTGATTACATTTTTCAGTTGTTTTAACAAAAATACTATTGTAAGACGTAACAGATGCATATTCTTTGCAGTGTGAGGACCAGCAACTTTTTCCTATATTACAGTGATGATGTGAGCGGCCCCTGTCTTCCAGCCCGGGCCAATACGTCATCATAAAAGCCATTCAGTGAAAGGGTGATAGCACAGCAGTGCAGTGGGGGCCACCTCTCCATCTGCTAATAAAGTGCACATTGACTGGTCATGGAATCGCGTGGGGGGGTGGGTGAGTTATAGCTATGGTCCTCAAGTGGCAAGGGAGTTTTAAATGGCGCTCTTTCAGAAGATAGACTGGCATCTGCAGGGCTCTTTAGTTGACACACACACACACACACACACACACACACATACTCTCTCACACACCACTTGCAATAGGTGGATGATGAGTCACTGCCTTCTGAGATTCTACATATCCACTCTAAAAACAGAATCCACATGTTGCTATTCTTTTAATCTTGGAGAGCTGACTCAATATGTGTTATTGTTATTATCACTGTTATTAGGAGCAGTAGTAGTTGTAGTAGTAGCAGCAGTAGTAATAGTAATATTAGTAGCCTAGTAGTAGCAGCAGTAGTAGGAATAGTAGGCTAGTAGTAGGAATAGTACTAGTAATATTAGTAGTAGCAGTAGTAGTAATAGTAGCAACAGTAGCCTAGTACTAGCAGTAATAGTAGTAGTAGTTGCAGTAGTAGACTAGCAGCAGTAGTAGTAGGCTAGTAGTAGCAGTATAGCCCAGTACTAGTAGTAGTAGTAGTACTAGCAGCAGTAGTAGTAGTAGTAGTAGTAGTAGTAGTAGTAGTACACAGGTTGATACAGTGCATATGAACTTTGACATGAACAAGTCAAAACTAGAACCCAGAGAATCAAAGCTCAGACTGCACACAGGCTGCTTGCACTTGTAGCTGTGAGGTAAACAGACTCTTATCCCTACAGCAGCAGCCTGGTGTAGGCTACAGTACTGTTACAGCTGCCTCCTGCTCACTCACTGCCAGTAAAGTTGTTTCTAGGGTTTGGAGACACTTGTTCATGCTCACAATATAGTAAACTGAGTCCCGGCTCATTGCAATAATGTGACTTCACCACCTATTCTCAGAAGGAAGAAGCCTCTGATTCCATTTCCCCTCAGTGCCAGTAGGCAAAATGTTAACCATGGCCCCTAGAACAGCAATTTCCTGCCTATAAGAGAGCGCATAAGGACAGAGAGAAAAATAACGTGTCAAAATGTAGGCAATGCTGATGCTATTTTGTGCCCCCCCATCCCAATCCCTTTACCTCTGGGTAAAAAGGGACATATTGCTGCAATGTAAACAAGCTTCATCATCTACAGTTTGGGGATTTACAGCCTGGAAGCCCAAAGTTTTCTCTCACTTTCAGGGAAGGAATGAGGACAGTGTGTGCGTGCGCGAGAGACTAAGTGTATGTGTATGGGGTGGGGGGCATCAGATGGGAACACTGTAACTGAAGGCAACTCGGGGTGCAGCAGCAGCAGCAGCAATTCATTCCATGGATGAAAGCGAAGGAGGAGGGGGAGAAAATCCTCTTCTTCGGTGTTCGAATCGACCCGACCGGGACAGAATAACAACGCCGGACAACTGATCTGAAGCCAGCGCTTATACGGAGAGCTTCCCTGAGCCCGCGGAGCAAGGCAGCACCAGCAGCGCGGAGAATTTTCCAGAGCGTCCGTCCATCCATCCCGCTCTCCAGGCTCATACAGGTGACAAGACGACGCTTATTTCTGCCCTTTTTTGCAACTTCACCGCATCCAGTGACATCGACGCGCTCCGGACTCGCGTGCATTTTGTTTTGACGTGACACTCTTTTTGCCCGTTAAGGTCCATATGTGGCCGCGCGTGACGCATTTGCGCCCATTGCTGTTTTTTTTATTTTTTTTAGGCGCGTAGGCTATGTGTTGCGTTTTAGGACAAGTTCCCGTGCTGATTGGCGGACTGCTCATGTGCGACAGCGTTAACTTCTATGTTTCCCCAATAGTGTCACCCAGCCTGCCTCGGTGCAGAAGTTGGTCGGAATAATAATAGTGCGGTGCGCAGAGGGGAGGAAAAAAAAAGGTGACGGCGGCTTCCAGGAGGTCTTCAGCCCCCGAATTTACCATCATCATCACCATCACCATCATCATCAGCCCGGTCTGAGGATCCAATCTGCCCTCTGCCTACTTCGACCCGTTCGCAAAAGTCTATGTCGGCTGCTCAACTTGCCAAATCTGGTGACATTGTAGCCTCTCTGTGTGGTGACCAGCCCGGGTGGATATGCGGCGCGCCGAGGGAATGTGATAAGCAAAAAGGGGGGATTATTATCAGTCCCTCTCCTATTATAAGCTCAAAATGGATGCCGACGACAGGCTATGGAAACACCGCTGGAATAGCCGTTCTCCCCGCCGATCCGCGTGATATCTGAGCCCCGCAAACCCCCCTCCTCCCGTGTTTTCAAGTTGGGCTGATACTGAAAGGTGCGAGGTGTGTAGGATGCAGTCTGGAGTGAAGGCGCTCTCCGCAGGTGGAGGTGCGTCACTCTGCTGCCTGCTGCTCCTCTGGCTCATCTACTCCCATCTGCTGAGAGAGGGTAAGGCCATTTACATCTGTTTATTACCTCTGTCAGCAAGTCGGCATTGTCTCCAAGGGGCCTGGTGGTGGCTGGGGTGCAGCTGCACGCGGTGTGGTCGCATCCCGCCATGCTAGAAAAATCCCTAGAATATAATGAAAATAGCCCTGCAGGGACTTGTCATGTGTCTGTAGTGACCTTGTTGTACTTAATCGTATTTTTTATATCTCATATGGTATCACTATAACATTCCTATAAGAACTTATGATGTTTTGTAGTGACCTTATCATACTTTATGGTATTTTGTATCTTCTGTGGAACATTCCTATAGGACATTTTATATAGAGTTTATATTTTTTGCTGTGATATTTGTCTGGTGTCCTTTTCAAACTAACCTCACCATTTTCCTTGTTTCGGTGCCGTTTCCTAAAGCAACACACATCAGCCTCTTTTCTCAGGTGCTAATTTGCAGGGATTGATGCTTCGGTGAAGCCATGATTGAGCTTCAGGTGAAAAAAGCAACACTCTGGTCAGATAGTTGGCTGTGACGGGGGAAAGGCCTGACTTCGTGCCTTCATTAGATCGTTTCAGAGCTACATCATTTCTCTCTGGTTAAGACTACATCCATCCACGCTTTCCTGCTGAATAATAAAACCATTTATCTGCTGGTGCAATTACACCTTCACCCCGACACACAGCGGAAAGCCAAAGGATGCTTCCTCTCACGTTTAGCAGGGCCGGTGTTGTCGAAGGCATGCAGAATACAGACCAAAGCTCTGGAACTTTTTGGGGAAACGTTGAACGCTAAAGTTTGCAGATTAGATCTTCCAATCAAGCGTCGGCCGGGAGCATAATTACCCCTGTGGAGGAGGGACAGTGCCCACATCGATGTCTTTGGCCGCTTGCCGGATACAAAAGTAGACACTGATGTGAAAAATACACTGAAATATCCTCCCTTTTCCTTTAATTTGCAGTGTTTTGGCCCAAAATGCTGCCGTCACTGTCTTCTTCCCTGTCTCTCAAGCTACGGCATATCATCTGAGGAGTTACAGCATCCCTCCTCCTCCCCCCAGGCATCTATTATTGACTTGTTTTCATCTGAAAATGATCTCATTACCTTGTTATTGTGAGGTGCCAAACCGGTTAATCAATCCGTTATGAACTTGACCACCCCTGGTGTTCCGCAGAGTAAAACTAATCTCCCGGGTTCGCCCACCCCATTTACTCCTCCGGATATGATTTGATCTTTGACATGCTCTGCGTGCGTCGCTCAAGGTATCTCCTCCGCTCCTCCGCCTCGCTTTGGGCTGAATTTTAAGGATGAAGGTTGTAGTATTTTTTAATCCATACTGGTAATCTGCAAATCCTGCTAAAATCCTCCTTTGAAACTGGCTGCTTTGACCACTCAATCCTGTTGTGAGAGTACGCACTTCTGACCGCCATCGCTGTTTTATAATTCGGACTCTCGTTTCATTAGTCGGCGTTAAGTTAAGCCTGTATCATTTAGTGTGTGCGTCTCTTTTCTGATGGCAGACCTGTGAGTCAAACCACCTCTTCACCGCTTCCACCTCCACGGCCCCCGAGGGCCCCGGCAACAGAGCGAGGTGTGGGTGAACGGGTGGGCAGGAGGTGAAGCGGTGTGATGGTGGTGGTGGTGAGCGGCTGCTTTGCCTCCCTCCTCCGCCTCCCCTTCCGCCCCTCTGTGGCTCATCCGTCATGGTGGCCGGGACAGGAAATCAAAGCACAGTAGCCTGTCCGCGCACGCCATTGGGCCGGCGCACGCCACGATGAATGGCCTGTCAGCCCCCCCCCCCCCCCCCCCCCCCCCCCCCCCTCCCCCCTCCACGCTGCCAGTTTATTCAACGATAAATTTGGAAATGTCTGGATTTCCTCGCCGGACCCCATTCCGGTTCAGTGGTGCAGTCAGGGAGCGGTGGCAACCCTTCTCTGCTTTGTCAACCACAAACCTTGGTGGGGGGTGGGGGGTGGGGTGTGGGGGTGGGTGTCATTGTGAGGTTGGAGAAAGAGGAATTTTTCTCCTATTTGTAAGTTTGAGGTACATGGACAGTTGGCCTCTGCTGGAATTCAATGCCATGAATCAGTGCTTTGACTTTAAGTGACAATACGCAATATCCTCCTACTGAAATAATGTACTGTATGTAATCAAATGAAGCCATTGCTAATCCTTAAGATCCCTGTTTTTTTTTTTTAATTCTGTCTCCATCTTTGGTGCTCAGCGCTGCTGTGGTGTTTCTGCACTGCCCTTCCCAGAGATCACCTGTCAATCAAACAGTGTGTTCAGTACTTTTTTTGACGTCTTTTTCCTTTTTCTGTTGATGCAGTTTGAGTTTCTCTTTTCTTTGTCTGTTCAGCCATGGTGGCTATCACTGCTCATGCTAACTACCCAGTTCTTCTTCTTCTGTTGATTCCAAACAAACCAGAAACCTAAATCGCATCACTTCCTGTGCACCAGAGGGTTTTCCAACTTTCCAGACACCGGGTGTTTAGAACAGCAAATATAAAAGCTTTCATGACCTGGATATAGGTTGAATCACTATTGTGTTATAGCAATCAACAATAGGACATAGCAAAACAGACATTTATTTCTATTAAAATGTCATGGATTATTACTTTAAAACTATAATCAAGATAAGTTAGATCAACCAAGTGACTCGCAGCCTTGTAATAAATCTGCATCCGAAACTCATTGTCATATTAATGCAACAAGTCACTTAAAGGGGAATACCGCATGTCATAGCACATGTCACAAGTCACAATTCACATGTCATTTTGATTGCTTCGGACAATCCAATCAGGACTTACAGACACAAATAACTCTGTCCCAAAGCTAGGAACCAGAGACGACAATCTGTGCTGTCATTCTGATCTCCATGCTATAGATGGGAATGACAGCGCAGATTACATGAGACAGATCTACAGGCTATTGTCAGTAGTGACTCACTGTGGCTCTACAATCACTATGGAGCTGCTCCATTGATGAGGGACTCATGGACTCATGCGACGCCTCTCTGAAGTTTCATATCCAAATGTCAGTTGCAAACCAGACAATGGTCTTTTATCCCAGAAAATGATTCCGGAGCACCATCGCAGTTACCTTTTCCCCCCATCTTTTAACAGTTCCGTCTCTATGTGGGACGCAGTAATCTTTCATGGGGCAGATGAATGATGAATTTAAAAAATCTTTGGTCGGTATTCTCTTTTAAGCTTAGGGAGCGCTGCCTATCCATCCGAGCATTAAACTAATCAGAGTAGCAGTAGAATTACTGACTTTTTGAAGCAAAAAAAGGGATGATTTCAAATTCCGGTCCTCTTCAAGCCGGCATTAAGCATGCACAGGGAGGATCGCTTTGATTATGACCTTGGCTGTAAATTGTAAGCAAATCATCCCGGCTTTCCTCTATAGGCGCCGAAGCTGTAAAAATATGAGCATCTTTATGACAAAAAAATGAAAAGAACTTTTACAGCTAAATCAATTTGGCAGCGCACAAAGCTCATATTTCATAGCTCCCTGACTATGAATTCTGTTTAGCCGTCAGCTTTGACCTCCCTTGTGGTTGAGTATAGTGCACCGCTCAGTGTATTTCTGCATTGTTATTTTCTCTGTGGAAAGTACCGGGTTTGAAATTGCTCCATCAATGGCAGAGCGGTGTAAGTGATTTGGGTTATATTCCTTCAATCTTGTGTCCTGTTCTATTTTCTGTCTTGATACCATGATCGCATTCTCCTCAGGACGGGGCCGCGCTCGAACGTTAAAGCCACAGTTCGCTCCAGATACGCGATTGCTTGCGGAGGCGTAACAGTCTCTCCGATGCTCACTATTTTCTTCATGTTTGCATTAACATAAGGAAAACAAAGGAGTGCATCCTAGAGGGCTTTCTCAGTAAAAAAAAATTTGAGGTGACTCACTGTGGCTGTACAGTCCCCTCTGCGTTACATTCAACAAAGCAGCTATTTGCCTTTGCATTCAGTCTTTACGCCTCAAGCCTGTATTCACCCAGAACCAATTGTTTGAGTGAACTCCACATTGTAATATCACCACAATCTGGGCTGATGCTGCACCACTGCAATGATTCAGGTAACAAATCTATGAGAAGTTATGTACATTATATATAGACAACGCACATACCCTAAACCTAACCCTAAACCCTAAACAATAACCTTAACACTATGTAGACAAGACCGAAGTTTCAGTGTCTTAGTCCTATTCAAGTGTTTATTTAAAGGATAAGTTCAGTGATTTTGGACCTATATATAATTTGTCTCTTACATACTTGTAGTACTTGGACCCACAGAGAATATTGACTCCAGAGTCAGCTGTCCGGTGCTAGGCCATGTTTCTGCCCCGTCCGTTTGTGTCTGAAGGGTCGGATCAGATACGCAGCCATTTACATCAATACAGCGGATCTGAAACGGAGCTGGATCGGAGGATTTGGAGATACGCATGGGTTCTATTTTGTCGGGCAACGCAGCGGTCTGTTGTGTGTTTGAGCCATTTACACATATAAATGTCAAGATTTTGCCTATTATAGTCATTTATCACAATGTCAGTAAACAACATAGAGCATACATAAACCAATGCCACTGAAGTAAATGTTGGAGATGAGGTTATCCATGCATTTGCTGACAAGCCCTCTATTTGGCGACTGTACACCTATGCTCTCAAAAAAGGGACATAAGTACCCTATGTTTTGCATTAAAGTTCCGGTACAGCTTGAGTTGTTTATGGAAAAATAAGCAAAACTAGATAATTGTGTTCACTTACACATAGGTAAAATGTAGACAGGCGCAACACAACCAGCAGACCTTGGCGGAACAGTAGTGGAACGGGTGTAGCAGCTTAAAATGCTGCGCTGCAACCTGGCCGCAACAAGTTCGGATACACAAATTTAAAGCATGCAGTGTAGTTCAGGCGTTGGGCCGATAAGACGGCTGTATTTTTGCATAAAATCTTGCCTAGTGCAGCTTTAAAAATTCCTACTTCATTCCTAAGGTCTAGTACAATCCAGTTACGCATTTGTGAACATGAGCGACTCTCGAGTCCAAAGACTCGAACCTGTAATGTCAACAAGATGCAATACCTGGAACGGCTCCATAGACAATGGATAGTCAACTGACTGTGGGCCAACAGAGTGCTTATTTTGCTATTATTATAGAGAAATGAGCCTCATTCTATAATAGCATAGCATACCTCACATCTCCAGAAATCACCACGTCTGCTCCCATGCTCTCCTTTACCTTCTTTCCTAAATCGTTTCTCTCAGCTCCAGATTATACTATATGTTAACTTGCATAAATATTGATTGGACTGTTGTAGATCTGAAATAGACTGGAGGTATTCCCCTTTAAAGCATGCACATTAATATAAGGTGTGTGTGTCGCTCCAGTGCTCCGCTGCCCTACTTGTTTAGCAGCAGAGGATCATAGTGGTGTCAGGAAGCGTATAGCATGGGGTCAATGAAACATCTGCTCCTCTCACCTGGTGTCCTATTACATGCTACCTACTGCGCTGCAGGCGTCAAATGGTGTTAACGTAATGAGATGCACTTGGCTGTAGCTGTCTTGACTAGCATATGCTTATTTGAATCGGATTGCCATTAGATGTCATCCTGATTTGTTAATAACGGATGGAGCTGTGAGATTAGAATGGGCATGAAGGGAAGATGACAGCTTAGTGCTGCAGGTTATGGTCATAATGAGCGATGCAGTGGAGGGTAAAGCCAGCTAAACTCGCTTTTATCCACCTTTTCATTTGTGGGATAGAAGTTTATTGACTTTTTTATTCATAGTATACGTCAAAAATAGTGAGGATATGTTATATGAGGATTGGGCTTTCAAGGAAAAAAGTATAAATGAATACTTTTCTGAAAATATAATACATTTTTGTTTATATTGGTGGCTGTTTGTCTTATTGGAGATCATAGTTCACCCTCCTTTTTATTCACCACTACTTCACTGTTTAAAAAAGTGGTAATTGCAATTCAAATCGATAACTATAGCTACTACAAACATAACGATTTTGAGTGATCACTTGGGCCCTTAATAATTATGTCTCACAGCATTTTAATCTTGCACAGATGAGTAGTTGGGGTCATATCTGATTCGGTACATGTTAATATGATTGTCCTGCTCTCTAAACCATTTTGTATCCACTGGTACCTTGTTAACGCCGCCATTTTCATACTTGAAAACACCACTTCTATCAAGAAAGAAATGCAAATTGGATGAAGATAATTACTCAGACTTATTATTGTATGTTAGTGCAGTGATTAGAATTTGATTGGCTCTCTTACGGAACACTGGTTGAATTCGATGCCAGGAAATGTAGCCAGCACAGAATGTCCAAAACTCCCCACTATGGCTGGGTCTTTATGAGGAATAATAACAACTACAAAAAATATTGTCATGAATATTTAACTGCACTAACTTTACCAGAACATATGGTTAGAAACTATAGATTGCAATGATGTTCATTGCAATAAAACCTCACTTTCGTCTTTAGCAGCCCGCAAGTAATTACAATCTATAAAGGAATATTGTTTTAATATGGAAATGTAATCCTTGTCATAGTTCATTCAGTGTAGCCTGTCATATAATTTTATAGCAAAGTCCCTATGGAGAAGTCAAGCCTTTCTCACAGCCACCAATCTGGAATATGTTTCAATGCTATAAGAATATCGCAGAGGAGGGAGCTGTGACTCATATGATTGCCTTGTCTGAAATTGATAAAGGTATTTAATCAATTAGGAGCAACCACTGATATTTCTGAACTTTATTAATTTGAATTTATTTGTGAACAAGAAGGAAGGTTAGCTAAATTGGGAGATCTTCATGTTTTGTTGAGTCCAACAGAAAATTAATCCCTTGGTCAAACATCTAGTCTGGAGCCCTGGCTGTTAAAGGTGTCAAAAGACTGTAAAATAGTCAGAATCAATAACGTTGCAGTGTTAACAGGCACATTAACATGAAGCACCGGTACAGTAGTAACCCTGGCCAATGGGTTGTACCCACAGAACTTGAATGGATAGAACGGTCCTTCCACTGTTTGCCATGATAATTTGGCTAGTACATTTTAAAATGGCGATTATGCAATTGCTATGGTGACAACACAACTCTGGGCATTAAGGCTGTTAAGTGTGTCACACTTGCTTGAGGGTTAGTGTTAGTGTAGATGTGTCTGTTGCACGAGGGCTTAGCAAACTGTCAAAACTCAACTGAAAGCTACCGTTAGCGACGAGGCTAACGTAGCTTTATCAAAGACTGTACTTCTCTCTCTAGCTCTTCTAGTCAACATTAGCATGTTAGCAATCCACGGCAGCAAGGAGACAGAGAAGCTGCTTTGGTTCTTGCTGTAAAACCTCTCACCTCGGCGACTTACCGGATGCCGGTTCATACAGAAGCTAGCCCGATGGTAAACATCAAAATGGCCTCTGCTCCGACCATCCTGGAATGTTGATTTGAATAGGAATGACCGTTCTATCCATTCAAGTTCTGTGGTTGTACCCAGCACCAGATATTTCAAGTATAGGTTTTTCTATATTTTAATCATACCCTGTACATTGCAACTCAAGATATGTATTGCTTTAAGTTGCTAATCTCACTTTATCAATCATTTCTCAGTCCTGCAACGATGGACATAAAATATAGGGAGACATACAGTATGTGGACACATTGCAGCCTATTCCATGTAGAAATATAAAGATATTTATGGTCCTGTGGTTTTGTCATCTGCAATGTTTGATCAAAACATTGATATTGTCCAGCACAGACATGAGTTCACTCGTGTCTTTGCTCTAAGCTGTGCATTGGAACCACTGTGCGCGTGAGTGTCTTAGTGTATATATCGCCGCTTTGCACATGTATCGTCTTGTGATTCAGCGATGAGGTCATGTGGCTGCCGGTCGCCGCTCAGAGCCAGTCTCTGCGCTCTGTATCGGCTTCCCGTAGCGCCGTAGACGTCGCCTGTGATGGAAACCGGAGCCCGGACGGCCGCCCGGTGCCATCCCTCACTTGGCACGCTTGTCGCCGCCGCCGCAGCCGTATGCGCATTTCATCATCTGAAATAGAGACGAGGCCAAGTGCCTTCGCGCTGCCGAGTGACAGAAACCCCCTGTCACATGAATTAACTCCCCTACGCATGACGGAGCGCTGGCCGTGGCTGAGGGCACTTTACGAAGCGTACCCCCCCCACCACCACCACCACCACCACCACCGCTCCCCACTTCAGCTCGCTCCCTCCCTCCCTTCCTATCCGCCTCCTTCAGGCTTATCGCATGAAGCCCATTCATCTGTTCACTGTTGAAACATGGGAGAGAGCGCCGATATCTGATGGCGCTGCCGCCCCCCAAGCACCCGCCAAGTGCAGGGACTCGTTTCAGCAAAAAAAAGGGAGTGGAGGGTGGGGTAGGTGGCGGTGTTGGTGGCGGGGGAGTGGCGGGTGGGGTAGTCGGGTTGATGCCGTGAAATGAAAACGTGCATAGCACTCCAAGCCGGCCCCCAGTTCTTTGTAGAGCCGGTTGTGTTTTATGTCTCCCTAGACTGCTCTAGGTGATAGTTTAATGTAAAAATCCATCCATCTTATCAGTCTAAATCACAAATTGTGGCTACAACAGAGAAGAGCGTCCCATCCCCACTAATTCAGACACTGTAGATTTACCCAATTTACCCAAATTAAATTCTGGTGTTGGGTATGGTCATTGACACGAAATCTTCCCACAAATCCAAACTTCAGCGCGAAATTCTAAATGGTCTCCTAACAGCAGTGCAGTTTACTGATATCACATTAGGCCTACATAATTTCTGGGTAATGAAGTCCTTCAATTTTTAAAAAATTCAAACAATTATCGCTCGCTGCCACTTGGGGTCATCAAAGTGTGAAGTTGCTTAATGCAGCCTTATTTAAGTTATTTGTGACTTTTATCGCCCTCTATCTGCGATCAAGAAATTGCACCAACATTGACAAGTCTCTGGCACAGCTTACGGTCACATTTTCAGATTCAATAGAACGAGTAAGCTAGCTAATTAGAGCTGATATCCAACAGAAACGTCTACTAACAAGGTAATATATCACTATGCAAAATAATACTGCTTTTTGCTTTTTTTGGCTTGAGAACGAAATGTGCTGCAATGCTGGTAGTGGTAGTGGTAGTTCACTTGTAGCACTGTCTTTGAGCAGCTGAAAATGGTCAGAGCGCAGAGACTGACAGGTTCATCATGGTCATTTTGTGCTATTGGACAGTAAAATACATATGTTACTTAATCACCTTTAATTTGGTGGTTTTTGAGAAGTGGCAATATTAAGGAGTGGTGGTTGGAGCGTGCCATAATACAGTAGCCAGGAATAAAATGGAATTGGAGGGTCTGACCTTATGCTTATCTCAAATCTGTCCCTGAACTGAGCAGCTTTTATTTCAATGTGTTTTCCTATTCATTCAGTAGGCTAAGTGAAAGGTGTTTCTTTCTTCAGATTACAGTTCTAAGGTCATGAGTTGCTCTGTATCCACAATTAATTCTATACTTTACTCTTGGAAAAGGAGCAGATAATTACAGTTCAAATTCAGTCCCATTTGATGGTCACACATGTACTAATTAAGTTCAGCTAAGCAGGCAAACATCTGTCTATTGAATGGTTTTGTTAGTTTGCTCACTTGAGGCTGGTGGTGCACTACTAGACTTTAAATGACTAATTGATATGGAAAATGTGTCCTCGACTGTACATATATTGAAACCTTTGTTCTTCCAGATGTGTGTTTGAAGTATTTCTGAAGGGAGTTGGTAGCCCTAAGCAACGGAGATTAAACTTTGAGTAAAGCTCACTTCTCTGCAAAACATAAGACATATAGCAGTTAATAACTTCCTCGTACACACCAGGTTAGCCCAAATAAAAGACAATTAACTATGCTCCTCAAAGATTTTCCAATATGCCTCCTAGACAAAATCACTATCTCATCATTAAATGTTAAAATGAGGCTGTGAACTACAAAAGGCCATGCAGGGGGCTTCATTCACTACATCCAAACATCTACGCATTGTAATTGTTACTGCCGTATTGTATTGTTTGCCTATGGCTCTTGCACAGGGAAGGCTGCAGAGCCGAGTGTGTTTGTCTGACTCAGCTCTGCATATAAGGAGATTATTGACTAGATAACACTTATCATGTAAAAGCTTCAGCTGCAGTTCTGGAGCTGGAGCGAAACTTAAAACCTTCAGAGTCGTCCGACCTTGCGTTAATCGTGATCCCGCGTGTTTGTAGAAACATTTGCGTTGTGGTTATTCCCACTAGAAATTCACCTCTCTGGGTCCTAAAATGCCTCAAAATGTTCCTCCTCTCCAACTTGAATCATTCAAATTCACTCAATATTTCATGTGGACATAATTCAAATTGGACTATTTGTTGGGAAAAAGTTGAGTAAAGAGTTTGAAAGTGTTTTTTTTTTATCAACTCTTTATACTCCCCTGACATGAGAAGTCAAGATGATGAAGGGAATGCTCCCTCTCAGATGTTTTTAGAGATGGAAAATTTGTATTTCCCAAACAGTCCATTTGCTGCTGAAGCCCCCATGTGAGTTGCCCGTTTCTCCAATTAATTTAGAGATCACATTCTGACAAACTTCTCTGAAAAAAAACCCTAATAAACCAGACATCCCTAGGCTTGGAGTTATCCATCAATTTGCAGTGCCTGAAATAATTCTCTTTGCTTGGACAGCAACATGAGACAGACAGACACCATGGAGATTTCTGAGCAAAGGCACTCGTCAAGTTAAGACATTTTGTCCATTTGCTGCCTCACCAGGGCAGCAGGCTTGGTTGTGCTGCAGGTCAGCATTACCCAGCAGCCACTGGCATGTCAACCCAACCAAGAATTGGCCAAAATATTTCACAGAATGGCCCATGTAACACTTTACCAGTTTAATATTCTAATTAAAAATCTAAACTGGAGAAATGGAAAAAGTCACCCTTTGGATAAAGGGGGAAACAAATGGTTTCCGAATGAAAAACACAGTTTTTAACTTACAATTAAGACTAGCCAAATAGAAAAAGAGGCTTTTTTAACAGATTTCGGAGTGCCTTGGATTTCTCTTTTCCACAATTACCAGAGGATCTTTTTTATCCAAAGAGCACACAATCCTACTATTTAGCATTAAAAGTTACAAAGCAATCCAGCCTCCTGTTTTCTGAGATTTCAGCACATCGCAGTGAATCTCCCATTTATCTATTTTTCATGTTGAATTAGAATATTAAACTGCTAAGCGTTACACAGACCGCCAAATGGCTCTGCATCTGGGCTGCCTGTTGGTTGTTTGTAACTCTGAACGCCGGTTCCTCCTGCATAATATGTTCATTACAGTCTCATTATGGTAATGCGATGTACTTTGCTCCTCGCTGCTGTGTTTGGCAGGCCAGTTGGCGGTGGGAACCTGTGAGATAGTGATGCTCAACAGAGACAGCAGCGTTCCCAGACGGACCATCGCCCGGCAGACGGCCCGCTGCGCCTGCCGGAGAGGCCAGATTGCCGGGACCACGAGGGCGAAGCCGGCCTGCGTAGACGGTGAGTGGGACGACTCCGCGCTGTCTGTCTGTCTAACTCAGGGATGGGATGACGATTTCGCTTTTTAGCTCTTCCTCCCTGGTTGAAAGTGTGCTGATTAGAGAAATCAGCGGCTGGAGCGTTTGGTTGGAATGAAAACCTGCAGACTCCCGGCCCTCCATGACACATAATTGCCCTCCCTGCTCTAATCAGTATTCCTAAAAGCAGTAGCCTAGAGCAGTGGGTTTCAATCATGTGCAACTGTGACTCAAGAGTCTGCAGGTTTTCATTCCAATGAAACACCACCCCAGCTGATTTCACTTAATAGTTCCCCCTCTCTTGCTGAAAGGGCTTTAGGTAGTGAAATGAAAAGGCAGATGAGAGAGGGGGGCTTTCTGAGAGGAAGGTTGCCGGTTCGAATCTCCCAACCGATTGAGAAAATGTGGGTGGGGAAAGTGAATCCTCTCCCTTCCCTCAACACCTACTGTCACAGTCCCATTGAGCAAGGCACTGAACCCCACTGGATTCCCAGTGTGAATGCGTGGAACTGTATAAACGTGAAGCAGGGGGTTAATGGAAAAGAGCAACTTCCCCCTGGATAAATGTAACCAAAAGGTCATTGAGGGAGGTCCCAATGGGCCCCCAGGAAAATTAGGAACAGTTTAATTAAACTATAATTGAATTCATTAGAAATTATCCCAGTTAGAGAACGATTATAAGAATGACTATTCTAATCATAGCCGCCGCTCTCTCCGCTATAATCTCTCCACCTACAGCGCACAGTTCTACAGTTCAATGCTAAATCAACAACAACAGAATTCTTCCCATATGGAGTCAATGAGGGTCTGTAGTTGTTTAATGTGTCTATTTGGGGGTCCATGACATGAAACTGTTGGTGGTGTTGGCAGTTGGTGATTAGCATAAGGCAAACAACCACTGATATATACAAAAATCAGTCATATTTTCAGATATTCATTAACGCAGATTATTCAGAAATGCAGTCATGCCATATTTGCATATAACAATTCGATACTGCTTACTAAGATGTATTCTATTAATTTAGCCAGCACCATAGCTCCTGCATCACATCGCTAGCTTGTCTGGGAAGCTAAGCAGGTCTAGCTGTGGTTAGTCCTTGGATGGGAGACCACCTGGTGCTGGAAGTGGTGTTGGAGGACCAGTAGGAGGTGCTCTTCCCTCTGGTCTCATGAATAATATCCCCAATGCCCCAGGGCAGAAACAGGGACTCTGTCCTGTGAGTGAGCACCGTCCTTCGGATGAGACGTTAAACCGAGGTCCTGACTCTGGTCAATAAAGATCCCATCGGCACTTATCGCAAGAGTAGGGGTGTAACCCCGGTGCCCTGGCAAAATTCCCCCCAAAAAACAGGCCTTCCTTCCATCATGGCCACCTAATCATCCCTCGTTACCTAATTGGCTCTTTCAGTTCTCTACTCTCCACTGAGATAGCTGATGTGTGGTGAGCGTTCTGGCGCAAACTGGCTGCCGTGCATCACCCAGGTGGGTGCTACTCATTGGTGGTGGATGAGTTGAGTCCCCCCCCCCCCCCCCCGACATGTGAAGCGCTTTGAGTGCCTTGAAAAGCGCTATATAAATGTAATCAATTAATTATTATTATTATAAATAAAAAGGTGGTAAATTGGTTTTAGTTGTGTTTACCCTCCACTATCAATGGTTTAGGATAGGAAGGCTTTGCCAGCCCAACATAGGAAAGGGTATTGCGTCTCTCCCTTTTTTGATGCATATTAGACTCCTATTGGTTGTCTGCTTTATGCCTCCCCCACCCAATCAGTGTGACACCAGCAAATTGGTCAACACTTTGCGTCTCTCCCATCGTCTTCGGTGTGTATATATAGTGCTGCATTTTCCTGTTGATTGTTGTCTGAAGGCTTCCTTGGCCAGCGTTCAATATGCTCTAGTTCAATAAGCATTGCTTTTAATGGAGAGTGTGTAGCGCCCATCCATTTTGTAATTGTTATTTTTGGGAACCATTTCGCTTTTATTGGACAGCATCTAGCGGAGAGTGATGGGAGAGATGGGGGGTGGGGGATAGGCGATGCAGATTGGATCTCACAATATCACAAGCATCAGATGCACCATTAGGTCCGCTACGTCACGCAATGACTCATCCCCGATGACAATCTTAATCTAATAGGCCTGATATGACCCTGCCGTCCCCGTAGAGCCAGTGTCATGCTTTCCACACTCCTTTTAACTACCCCACTCTCTCTCTCTCTCTCTCTCTCTCTCTCTCTCTCTCTCTCTCTCTGCAGACGGCTCTCTGTAACACTCAACAGATGCTAATTAACTTAGAGAGAACTATGATTACAGCGGCAGGAAATTGATTATTACTGGCTGTGCGCCGCGCCGCGCCCTACACTCCATTAATAGCCAGTGCATTAAAGATGGAACCTGTTGCTCACGGGCCCATCTAAAAGGCCTGGCCGCTGACAACTGAAATGGTGTCCGTCATCACGAGGATTTAAAGGGAAACTCATCCATATTATACGAACACAGTGGGTTTAATGCTTTCGCTATAAACATGTTCTTCCCCGACCTTTAGTTCATAAGATATTCAGTTACGCTTTGTGTTGATGTGAATTCCCATAAATTCTCCTTTGCCCTTCTAAGTATATAAACCAATTTACGGACTTATAAACATATTTATTCTCGCTGAGGCTTTGGGATATTCCATTTTTTTCCCCCCACTGAGCTGTTATTAAAACAGCAAGGGCTCAGCGTCCTCTGGGTCATATCACTCGAGGTCAATTTCAAGTAACTCTCAAACTCGATAAATCTCAAAGCGAAGGAAGTAGTGGGCCGCTCTCTGCAGTTTTGGGAGATGTGTGAGACAATGTTCCTAATACATGAGATTTGATTTTTTTAGAATGGTGCTCTTTCATGGAAATGGAAACATCAGGAACTGTCCATGCCGAGTGAATAAAACATTAGGAACTCCTTACCCCTGCGCTCCGGTAGTTTCAAAATGACAGTGATTACAGGTCAAAGTGAAAAACTTCAATAACCAGTCATATCTCCTTCATGCTTGAATGCCATGGAATCTGATGCACATACCCAGCTATCTTTGCTCTACAAATTTGCTTCCAGGATCATTGATGTATGCCATAATGGATTTTCCACCATTTAGAATTTCTCTGTTTTTCCCCCTAAATGCTGGTACACATGATCATCGTTTGCCTATGGAGAGCGGTGGCAGTGCTACTTTTGCCTCAAAACTTACTAATATTTCATGTACCCAAACTCTTATTTGATGAATAAGAAAAATCCACAGCTTTCTTCAGATCTAAGCTCAGGTACATTGTACAAATGTACGATCTGCAACTGGTGGCTTAGAAGAGACGATTTGGCGTCAACGAATGTTTTTATATCCCCCGCCTTCCTGCTAGCTTGCGCGCTTTTGTGACGACATATCGACTAGCCTACCTACGACTTGTTATTCTTTTTTTTTTTATTCATTGAACAATATCACACTACATGACAAAAGATAAGTGCAACGCTATTAAAAGTAACTTCTTTTGTTCGTTTTTTTTTTTTCATGAAGTGTTGCAAGCCTTTTTTGCGTTGCAAGCCTTTTCTGCTCCCTTCCTGTGATGTGAGTTACCGTTGTGCTGGTTTAGTCTGTATACACTGGAGGATTATGTGCTCGTCTCCCTCCTCTCACTCTAATCTTCTCTCCTCTCCTCCCTGTCTCCCTCTCTCTCCTTGGCCTGTTGTTGCCATGCCACCGCATCACACTGCAATCATATGAAGCTTGATGGCCACCGTGATAAGAGTCTGCATGCAGCAAAGATATATGCAAGCTGCAAGCGTCACACGCTTTCTCTCTCTTCACCTCAGTTTTAACTAACTGTGACATAAATGCTCAAATGTATCCATGATAGCAGCTTAGTTAACATCCATCCAGCTGTTACTGGTTTGTGTTAGCCTGGTTGTTGTATAGCTAGTTTGCTAGCATTGCTAACTAGTTGGATAGAGGAAAAGACACATCAATGTAGTAATGTTATTAAATGATTGGCATTTTCTTTTTTTCTTTTTTTGTTCTATCACACAATAAATTGCTTTACTTTATGCACTTCATTTTGTTTTTTTATAGCCTTAACTCCTTTTTACATTGCATGTCTCTAACAATGTCTGTTTTTGTTTAGGTAACTCAGTAACTTAAACGTACTCTGAGTGCATTTTAAATGAGCTACTTTTTACTTTAACTTTAGTAGAATTTTTACACCACTACTTTCACTTCTACTAGAGTAAATTCCAGCAAACCAACAGTGCTTCTACCTTGGATAACATGGTAGTTTGCAGCCGTCTGGCTGTGTTGCTGTGCTGTGCCGGGCAGCTAGGCAGGGCTTGGCACCGCGTACAGGGGGACAGATGGTCATATGTGTATCTGGTGGGAGGTCCAGAGCTGTCCCCCAGCAGGGACCCTGGCAGCTGACAAGCCTGGGCCGACGTCCACGAACTCTGGGTGGGACTCCGACAGTGACGGCGACAGAACGGGCCACCCAGGTGTCACCCAGCCAGACGGACAGACGGCCTTAACCACGACAGCCAGCTGTTTCACCTCTGCTACTGCACACCCAGCCATTACAAAACAGGAAAACAGGACTTTGGTTGGCCAAAACTCAGAAAACCATGTTAAAAACGCAGTACAAAACTAATAGCCTACTACTACTGCTAATACTACGATTACTACTGCTACTATTACTGCTACTACTACTACTACAACTGCTACTACTACTACTACTACTGCTACTACTATTACTACTGCTACTACTACTACTACAACTGCTACTACTACTACTACTACTGCTACTACTATTACTACTGCTACTACTAATACTACAACTGCTACTACTACTACTACGGCTACTATACTGCTACTGATACTACTACTACTAGTACTGCTACTGCTAACAACCCCATATATAACCAGGAAGCTGAAAGTCTAGTATTGTGTTTGTGTGTGTCTGCATGTGTGTACGCAAGCATATTGGATAGAGATAGGTTTGATGGATGGAGGCGGGCCGAAGTGAAACTGCAGCGATGCCATTTTGATGCTGCTTGTGTTATTCATGATGCCTTTGTTGATGATAGTATCACCACAATGCTCTCCCAACAAATGCTCCACGGCTTATGGCACCAGGAAATTCATCAAGTCATCATAGATCAAGTCAAACTGTCATAGATGGCATTGAAAAAGTAACAAGGGCATGCTATGGAGTACCTAGATACTGTGGCAGGAGCTGAAAATGCATTTATTTTAGCCAACCTCCGCTACTCTGGGTTGGTTGGCTGATGCACTCCGCGGTTAGTCAGCACTCCCCCCGCTTTGCCAGCTCAGCTTTTATTCTGTGCCCTGGAAATTGAGTTTTGCTGGCCCTGTAATGTACTCAAAACTACATCTGCAAGTGACTGATAAATCTACGCTTTGTCGCGCCTGACGGATGGCTGTGAAAATGGAAATTCACCGCGGCATGTTGCTGTGTCAGGAGCAGGGTCGCTTTAGTTTTTCCCCCGTTCATCAAGGAATCGCTGGGTAGGGTGAAGCAGAAATGACCGCTCTGTCCTAAAATCTAGTTGCAGGCCTTTAATATTTTGTTTAGCTTGTTCTGTTCAATGAAGTGACAGGGGGATGGACTGCTTTGTTCCATTGCTCTGTCCACGGTAAACCTAGCTTCCTTATTGCACTGTATGCACCTTCCTCTTTCCTCAGATGTGTCAACAATATCTGTTATTTGCTGAGGGAGAATGGCTTTATATCTACAGAGCAGTAATTTCCAAGGACCAATTTCCAACGACAGACTGTTAACAAGGCTTGGACCGGGGTTACCTCACAGTGAAATGTCACAAGGCCTCCCTTTCCACACCTCTTTACTCTCTCTCTCTCTCTCTCCCTCTTTCTGCCGCCCTCGGCTCTCCTGTGGACATTCAACGAATTGTACTCCCTCTCTTTCAATTTGCCGCCCGTGTTACCTCGTTCCATAGCGCGCTGCCCTGAGGGATCGTGGGTAGGCAGGAGCGGCGGCCCCGGCCAGGTCCGCAGAGAGCTGATAACCTTTCAGTGTTGCTTTAGCACACTGTGTAAAGAACAATCAGTGCTTATCAGCGTGGACTACAGGCAGATGCTAATTCAGTGTCATGCAGACAGATTGCAGAGAGAGAGAGAATGGGGGCATCGCTGGCTCTCACTCCAACCGCCTGACATCTACAGCAGACAAATAACTTTCATAAGATTGAAAACCAAGTCCATTCGATTTTTATTGCCTTCCTCCTCTGTATTCCATTCTCTCTATATATTTATCTGGGGTTAGGTAGGTTACTTTGAAAGTATATTCCATTACAGTTACCAGTTTACCTCATCAAAATTGTAATGCAATCCAAGGGATTAGCCAAATTCAATAATGTATTCTGATTACTTTCAGATTACTTTGCCATATTTGAGGTATAAAGGAAGAAAAGGTGAAAAATTTACAAAGTTCAAGAAATGTACTTTGAACTCTTGTTCAAATTTTCTTCTGTGCTGTGTTTTCCAAAGACCTAGAACACCTGACACTATTTAAATGGCCTTCCTGTAAGTAATCCTCCAGTATCTATAATCAAAATACATTATATTTTCGGTAACATAACAAAATAGTTAAAAAAAAATGTATATTGAGAATACAAAACGCTGTTACAAGT
This sequence comes from Centroberyx gerrardi, assembly GCF_048128805.1. NCBI lineage: Eukaryota > Metazoa > Chordata > Actinopteri > Beryciformes > Berycidae > Centroberyx > Centroberyx gerrardi. The sequence goes on along the minus strand of NC_136010.1, from coordinate 28,995,241 downwards.
ATTTCATTACTACCACACCCTGTCATTATCTCTTTCCATCTGTTGCTGTTGTCATATGAAAACCTCACAACTTTCAACAATTTTCCCTTTTTAACTTAACTAATTGGAGGATTACATGGTCATCTATGGGTTCAGAAAATGCTACAACCTTTGAACTTATGAAACCCTTTCAAAGCGCATAGAATAAACCTCAAAAGTGCATGGTCATTAAGATAAAAACTAGATGAAACTAATAACTAAAGTTACTGCTAACATACACATAGCAAGGCCTACTACAGTAACATTAAATACTCAACAAAGGATTAAACCCTGTAAGCAAAAACTAAATCCAACAATCTCATGTTGTAACATGACACGACTTACGTAGGAAACGAGGGAACTTGAAATGAATCTTGTACTAGCCAGCCAAATACTTTCAAAAGCAATTAAAAAGTAAAAATCAATCTTCTGATGCAGCTGCAGTGAAAACTAGCGGCAGCTGGAGCATCAGCTGGTCTATAAAGGTTACTACCACAGGCAGTTCAGACATGGCAGTTCAGCAAGGACCTAATGAAAATCCTACAGTCCCTTAGACACAGCAGCACATGGACATGCTTCTGGCTAGCATAAAACAGGATCTATCTATCTATGTGTCTGTCCGTCTAATTTTACTTATTTCCCCTCCCCAGCGCGAATCGTCCGGAGCCGTCAGTGGTGTGAGATGGCGCCCTGCCTGGAGGGCGAAGTCTGCGGCCTCCTGTTCAACCGATCTGGGTGGACCTGCACCAGAGACAGCGGTCGCATCAAGACCGTCACGGTAATTTACAAGACACAGCACTAGCATATGCTGTTTGGTGGAGGCTTTTATCCAAAGCACCTTACAGTACCCTGCACGGCACGCATACATTTTTAGCATGGGTGGCCCCCAGTGGGAATCAAACCTCTAACCCTGACAGCGTTCGTACCATGTGAGGCCTCAGCCACCAGTCAACTCAGGACTAGCAGCAGCAGACTTCAGTCAAACAGCAGGCCATCGTTCAGGTTCAATTAAGCAAACACACCAGTGTGGCTCTCTGAAGTGAAAGACAATTTGCAGAAATTCTGCCTAGAACATACGTATAATGGTTCTGACTAATGCTGACTACCTAAGAAGGTTATAATGATGAAGGTAAACAATACTAAATCAGGATATGAATATGAGCAGTTGATTGACTCATCTGCTGACACGAGAGAGAACTAAAATTTTGGTGGTCTCTGGATAAGATTATTTATAATGTATCAGTACAGCGCTGAGAGTAGTAAAAAAAACATAGCTGACAACAGTGAGGACCTGTTTCTGACTAAGGCTTTGTGAGAGACGTAAAAGAATAGAAAACTTGCTTAATTTTTGATCCCTTCAGTATGATGTCACCTGGTCCTCTGAGGCCCGGCTCGCAGTGCAACATGCATCTAGTGCCTCTGAACTGGCAACGCTGCAGCGTTGACGCTACTGAACAGTTTGCACTGTGATTGCTACTTACTTTGTTCACCAGTGAAACAACACACAGGCGTCAGTTGGGTATGGCAAGGTGTGGCACTCATCATACCTCAGCCAGATTGAGTCCAAATCAACAAGATCTTGATCTTGTTGTTTTTATCATTAGAGTGGAGAGCAAAGATCCAGCAAAAATCACCAGAAAACTACTTGGAAGCCATGACAGTGATAGTTTGGTGAGCTATGTCAAATTATTTATCACATTCACCAAATAATAATAACTTCAGTCATCAGTCTCCAGAAATGTTGTCTATTTAACATTACTTCATATCCTTAGCAGGACTTCTTTGACAGTCAAATTGTTTGTTAGCCGGGTCTTCAATGTAGCTAACACTAGCGATAGGTGACTTAAGCTTGTTAAAGCTGCTACTGTTAAAACTAGTTTTAACTAGTTTGTTGACTACAATTTACACAATTCAACCTAGTTGGCTTGGAAATACATTTAATATGAGGTAGCCAACTGCTAACATTAGCTAACGTTATGGATCAAAATCATGGGTTCCCTTCAATCCAGTTGCTGTAGCCTTTGATCTGGACCTCCCTGGATAATTTGGCCTCCAGTTATATATTGGAGGATAATTATGGTGTATATTTAACATTTTTAGGGTTTCCCGCCCAGAGTATAACGTAAATCAAATATGGCTGCCGTGTCAATAAAGTGAATGAATCTGCTCAAACATGCAGTTCTACAGTTGAAGCACACAGACATCTGCCTCGGGTTCCAAGACGTTAGGGGAAAGAGAGAGAGAGAGAGAGAGTAAGGGAAGAAGCAGAAGAGGGAGACGGTAACTTACAGAGACAGAGAGACGGAGACAGCACAATACAGCAAGTTTATGTCAGCGAAGGATGACAAGATGGAGAGGGAGGGAAAGACTGCTGTCCTCATTGTCAGGTACACAGGGTCAAGGGTCAACCTGTGACTGGGTCTGATGGATTTCAGTCTCTCTCTCTCACTCTCTCTCTCTCTCTCTCTCTCTCTCTCTCTCTCTTGTCTGGCAGCCCTGGGCAGCTGCAGCAGATTTCACGCTCGCATTCCCATCATGCTGTAATCTATCCTGACAGCAGAGTTGCGTTAGTGTTTACAGCTTTTGTAAATAGATAAGAAAAAAAATGCAGATTACATGTTCTACTGCGTATTCTCAATTTGCTTTTGGTGAAGAGGGTTTTTTTTTTGGAGAAGTTAATTGCAAGTGATGCTGGTGTTTTTTTGTGTTTTTTTTGAGGGGGCAGGGATAGGGAGGATTTGGCAGCAGAGAAGAGGAGGTATTCAGATGTATTTGTTGTAAGACCTGAAATGGGAGGAAAGCACATTCTGCAAGATGGATGAAAATGAGAAATCTATAAAGAGGATTGATCAGACTGGAGGATGGAGAGAAGGACAGAGAGAGAGAGAGGAGGAAAGGATGACAGGGCCAGGCTCCAGTTCGGCGACCGGCCAAGCGCTGTCGGACTGTGTCTGTGTCTGCCTGTGTGTGTGTGTGTGTGTGTGTGTGTGTGTAGGCATGTAGGTTTTAATCTGTGAATGTCTCTCTGTCATCACACGCACACTAGGTTTCGACGGATAGGGGTTATTGAAGGCCAATACCGATATTTTTGAATTGAAGCTGCTGATAGCTGATAATCTGTGCTGATATTCAATATCTTTCAATTTGATCATTTCTAAAACAGTCCCATTCAGTTTCCCCCGAATGTTATTCTTGTCAGGGTGGGGAAATCCTCTGAAACAACATTTAGACCATGGGACACTAAGAGTCTGCATATATTATAACATATTAATGCATACTTGTGTGGAATCTGATCAAAATGTCACATTGCAGTCTGGCAACCAGTGTAGTATTGATCAATTCTACAATGAATATGCATGTAATGTAATGTAATGTATGCAATCAATCAAACTACATCACATCCATCATATCAGAGGTGGACGATATTGACTGGCCGATATCTGATCCTTAAGGACCCCATGAAATGGCATCTTTACTTCCTTGATTTGATGCATTTCCTGTCGAAACAGGATGTTGGGGGCGGGACATAATGCAGTGAGGGATCATTCAAAAGTCTAAACCAGTGGAATATGAGTCAGGGAGAGAAAGGCAATTTTTAATAAAACGCCAGTATTGGCCTGATATATTGGCAAACTGATATGTCGGTCTAACTCAACTACACACACATACACACACACACACATTCCATTGCACTTGCAACCCCCCCCCTTCAACTCCAGTGTGTAGCTCGTGGTGGCACTGCCAGGTCACACACTCCAGCCTAACCTGCTAATGGAGTTTGCATATGCAGCCGGCTCTCCACTGCCAGCTAGCCATTAATATGAATCACTCTCAGGAGCCCCCCCACACCACCCAACCCCCCCCAAACAAGCTGGCAATTTGTCTTCACTAGTGAGCTGCTGAAAGGTCCAGATATGATATTCTCCGAGGTGGAGAGCCCGATGGGGTCAGAAGGAAGGGGGGTGGGGGGGGTTCCACAAACTTTACAGGGGGTTGGGGGGGGGCGGTGTCTCGCCCTGGGACTGTATTCAAACTGGTGGTGCATTCTGAGGGCGTTCGGACATCCGATATTCATGGCTGTGACGGCTAATGGTTTATCGGGTGCTGCGTCCACTGTGTGTAACGTGTGAAGTGGAGGCTGGTTGCTGGGTGGAAAGTTGACAGAAGAGAGGACAGTAAATTGTTTTTTCTCCATTCAGGCAAGCTGCGGGGCTGTGAGATGATATCACTGGCTCCCTGCGTGCTGAGAGAGCACTGGATCGTTGGCCTTTGCCAATCAAGTGATGGGTTCAAATTAAAACTAAGCCTATTAGAAATTCTTCTTCACTGCGGGATAAAACCAGGCAATTTCCTCAATACGATGCTCTACGCCGCAAATGTTACTTTACACGGTAGAGGAGCTGTGTATTATGAACTGTAAGTAATTGAAACGCTGATTTGATCATAGGCAACCGCGGTTTCATGTGCACTCTGTGTCCCTCAGACAATACTTGACAGTAGCTGTGAAGAAAATAACTACGCCCACGCAGCAAATGCCATTGCTCAGCTAGTGTGTGGCCCGGAGAGCAAGAGAATAGCTGCAGTTGTGTATTTTTCCAAATGAAGTCGAGTTGCAAAATGAGCAGCACGCGCACACAGCACGACCCAGTAGGTCAGAGAGGCTTGCATCATGTTTTTGTAGCATTTTCTTTTTTTCTGCTCCGGTGGCCATCCTCCAGCGATGTGCTCTTTGTTCCAGCATTCGCCAGGGCTAAAAAGCTAGTGGAGTGTGTGTAGTCCTGCCAGTGTTGCTGCAAACATGAAGACATCATAGCCAGTTAGCTCTGCGGGCTTTTTGGCTTGCCACTTCAATAGATGGAGAATTTGGGTCTGCACGCATTCCCTGTGTGGCTTTTTTGAATGGATGCCATATGACATTAAATCTTGATTTAGAGGGGCAGCAGCAGCAAAAGGTGTGCCTTGTAAAAAGAGGCATAGAGAAATATAAACCATCAAAGGAAAGCATTAAAAACATAATAAAGAAAGGCAAAAAAATTGGCTAAATTGGACTTGAGGCACAGTCAGCAATACAAATGTTCCTGTCCAGTATTTAAAGAGGTGAGAATTTTGATGGATGGCGAGGCAGGGGATGCCATTCGGACCAATTTAATCTGCAGTTCAACGGCGCTATGATGTAAGACTTGATAGCACCTCGGTTATAAAGGCTTCAATGTCTGTGACAAACTACCAGGCAGCCAAGTCATGTTTCACCACAGTCACTGTTCTGCTGGAAACCCATCTGACCAGAGACAGACTTCTAATGAGCTCGCCGCTCAAAGGCAACGCCACAGAGTCACAGGCACAGTCAGTAATACGAATGTGTGTGTCCAGCTTTAAATGAGTCGGGAATTTTGATCGCGGTGCAGCTGACAGATTCCGGTTGACGACTGACAGAAACAGCTGTTGTCAGTGTAAAAGCATGGAAAGGGATAATGTTATATGTGTCCAGGTAAGAATAAACACAAGGCAGTGAGGTTTAAGATTGACTCTCAGGTACACTGCAGAAAATATCCATCTTAACAAGTAATTTTATCTAGAATGGAGTCTCATCTTTGTAAAACAATTGGTAAAATCTACCATTGGGGTGAGATAATTTCACTTTATCCAGTGCAAATCAACTCTTCAATTCTTATCATTTTCTTTATACAAGTGAGGTGATCTGCCTTACTCTTCCTTGTTTCAAGTGAAACTTGGCACTAGAAACAAGTGGAATTATCTCCTATTGGCAGAATCTTCCACTTGTTTTAAGAAAAATACAATTTTAAGACAGAACATGACACAAAATGACATGTTAAGATGGATATCTTTTGAAGTGAACACCTACTGGTGAATTTGCTGAGGTCTGGATCAGCATACAGTCCATGCTACTGAACTGTCTCAGCTTGGTGATGCCGTGGCCATCAGACAACATGTTATTAAGATTAAGTGGTATTTCACTTAACATGCATTCCTCCATATGAGTTCATGGACACTCACAAATGTCATTTGACCCTGGTGTTAGTCAAAATTTGTATTCTCTCTCTCTTGCTTACAATTTGAAAACCTAGTCAAATCATACAGACCATATATTAAATACATGCAAAAATGGACCCTGATAATAGGAATATCTGCAGGGTTTTATGCCAAAATGGTTTATCTCTATTGCGGGGAAAATGTTACCTGATCTTCACTGGTGAATATTTAAAAAAAAAAACATCCTCTAAAATGTTGCTATTTTGCAAATAGCAGGCTTGCTAACTGGCAAGCTTGAATGGCAAAGAAGGAACTCCAGTCAAAATATAAATAAAAAATATAAATGCCAATGACCATGACCATGGCATTCATGATGTTGAAGGTCAGCAGCTAGCTAACTAGCTTACCTAGATAGCTGCAGGCTAGTATGGCTAGTTTGAACCGGTTTGAACTTGGAAGGTCAGGCAGGCTAACTAGTTAACCTAGATAACTTAGTATGGCTACATTGCATTTTTTCTTTCAGTTTGTGGCAAGAGCGCTAGACTTCAGAGCATTAGCCCCCTTCTTATGCATGTAAACGCATTTAAATACCAGTATTTTGGTGTATTTTGTCTATTAACAAGACAATAGCTGAGAATGATCCGATCTCTCCATGGTCACTGTCAAAAAAATGGTGGAATATGGTTCTCCATATTCCTTTTGGTTTCAATTCTACATATTCATCATGGACCGATAAGTGAACAATTTCAACACATTTCTATTTTTAGAAACTTTTTAAACTTTCCATTACATTCCTGTGGTAACTTTTGCAATCTCACTTTTTCTATAGAGCTAACTATAAGAACATCACACAGTCAGTGGTTCTCAGTCCTGGTCCTCTGGACCCACAGTACTGCTGGTTTTCTATCCTACCAGCTAGTTAATTGCATTCACCTGGCGTCCCACATGCTACAGGTGTGACACGACTGCTATATGTAACATTACTAAACCAGAAAAAACTTTAAAAGCCTTAGACATAATTGAGAGGTTCTTTGATCCTTAACTCAACCAATGAGATTATTTCCGCCTCCAGAGCAGCTCTGCCTCCAAAAAATGTTTGTATAATTAAAACTCCAATCTGCATATACGTGTGCCATGAAATAGTGACCATACTGCACACATTGATGCATAAACACATTGATGCACAAAACAAACCGTGAACACTGTTAGCTACAGGCACTGTGATGAATCGGAAAAACGAATATTACTGGCAGCCACATCACTGTAATTGGTATATGTATTAGAGCATAACTTTTAAATGACTACAAGTGAATGGAGAACTGGCTGAACAGCCTGAATGCTGGTGGTGGCTAGGGGTCACAGCGGCAGCCAGTGCTGGTGCTTCGCTGTTCATTAGCATATGTGGCTTTCCACTTATCTTTTATTTGACTGTATTTTTGTATTTTATGTGTTGTTGTTGTATATTGTCTATCTACAACTGTTAAATTAGTCATGATGCTGCTTTCTGGCCTCTTGAAAAAGAGATTTTCATTCTCAGTGGGTTGACCTAGTTAGATAAAGGTTAGGCAAAACAAAATGGGAAAACGGTCTATGAAAGTGAAATCACTTTTAGTTAGTAATTCATTGGGCAGTCTGTGACCAGCAGCATTCATTTAAGCAAAATACGTAATGAAAGAAAATAAATAATTTTTTAATTCATGGTCCTGAAAGGATTTGGGCAGATACATACAGCAGTTACTGTGTCATGAGTGTTCCCCTGAGTCTTCTTTCTAATACAGTAGAAAAGTATTAGAAAGGCCATCAGGAATGAAGGTCATTAGAGAAATGAACTTCAAAATGCAAAAGGCAAAAGCATTATCAAATATTAGATATGCATGCTTTGTACCGTGTCCTTCAATGCTCTATTGGCCTTCAGTCTAATTTGCAGTTGAAATTATTAAATTCCATGCACCAGCAAGTAAATTCCAACAATCGTGCACAACTAATAGAATATATTTCAGCCGTCTTAGGTTTTGGAGAAGCGAGGTTTTACTTTACTGCACTTGAGCTTTTTGTGGAGGCATCTGTCTAAACGAATGTAAATCTACAATTCATTGAAACTATTATCAGTGATTAGTAATCAATCAAGCTACTGCTGACTTGATAACACCTCAATTTGTGATAAACTACCCACCAGCCAAGCCATTTTTCATCATAGCCCAGCCTTCCTTTGATATCCCAGTGCTGGAAACCCATCTGGTCAACATATCTGACTGTCACTATTGAATCCTAAGGGATAGACACTGTAGGCTGCTATGTCTTTTGATGTATATTTATTAAAGGACTGACGTTCCAACAGCATAAATGTCACTGCCAAACACAGCGTAGACAGAGGCTATGGTTGATAAGCAAATGTATTGTTCATTTCTATTTATTTCTAGATCTTCCATTCATCAAGCGGAAAAGAAAAATGCACTCCTTTTGGTTTTCCCTCATCTGTTTGTCAGATGCGGTGACATGATCATCCGTCTTTAGGCGATAGTGCGGGGATTGATGCAGAAAAATACACCCAGGCAGGTTGGATGGATAGAGGTGTGCAGAAAAAAGAAAGACACATTTAAACTTCTCACCCTTTCATTTGCTTCCCCCCCCTTTTTCATTTGCGTTATCATAGCTGTTGCTGTTACAGAAGGTCGTTAACGTCATGATTACATTTACAATATCTAACGTCTCCTTTGGCGTTGCCTTTCACTCTTCATAAAGCAACACTTCATTGTTTTTGTATTATTTTTTTTTGTTTCCTCTGGTGCTGCCATCCTCTATTAATCCAGTTCTTTTTTCTTCGGGGTTTCGCCGGGCGTATGTTACCCCTCTCCTCTCCCCCGTCAGAGACCCGGAGTGAATGTGGTCCCTTTCTGCTGTCACTTTCAGCACACTTTCGCCCACTCCCCTATTTGAAGTTCTGTCATTGCCAGGCTTTGAACTGCCATTTGTGTTTTACTCCGCACGCTGCTTTTCTCCCGAGTCTCGTCTGGTGTGAAATTGTCAGAGCCATAGGCCACGTTTCAGCACGGGGCATGAAGAAGAATAAGGAGTGCAGAAGCTCGGTCTATGGACCGACTGGACACATTCAAGCATGTTACGTAACATTGTATTTCACAGTTCTGATGCTTTTTGTGCCCTTTGGATCTTTTGTTTATGCATTTTTAATGAATTATTCAGTGCCCCTACCAGTGATGCAACCAAAATCTTGATAATTTCTGTCCTATTTAAGAAGCCTTCGTCACCCGACACGTGCAATTCCTGCATTATGTCACCGCGATTTCCTCAAACAGCGAGGGACAATAGGTGTGAGGTTTTGCTGTAGGTGGCATCCCCTTTGGAAATAATGCAGCAAATGGGGCCAGCTGCTTGGTAACTAATGTTGTTTTTGGCCCTCTGAAAGCACAGTGCCTCACACTGATGTATTTGTACATGGAGCTCATAGTCCGGGCCTTCAGCGTGCATTCAGGATCTTCAGTATAGCTGTGCTTGTTAGCCTAATAATAACAGCAGTTCTAGTGGCTGCTAATGGCTAGGAGCTCCATGAGTCTTTAGTTGATGAAGCCGATGAAGCCCTCTCCAGCAGCCCAGCATGTCACTCTGGAGCCCACTTGTTAGGAAAGACCCCAGGGATTGTGTTTTTTAGTTACCGCTGCGATGGCAGAGCGCCTGTCTCTGTAATGGCTGGCTGGGCTGCGGGTGAGAATTAGCGGCTTGAAGTGCCACCGCGTTTGCGGTTCCTGCTTCGTTTCCCCTTGAGCAGCGAGCAAACAAGCTGTCTGGTGTACCTGGAGTGGCTCTGCCTTTCGGCGAGAAACAATTTCTCAGAATTCCAATGCTAAAAACAACAACATTAATACACACTGGTAAATGCAAAAAAAAAAAAAAAAGAATTCCAATGCTACCTTGGCTGAGGTTTTTATTTGTGTAATATGAAGCGCACTGTATTTTAAGAAGACTTTGATCCCAAAATATGCTGTCTTGATGATAAGGGAAGAACTTAATTGAATCCCTTAATATTTTTGCCAATCTCCATTGGCACTCTTTCAAAGATCCAGCCTGTGCACCTCATTCGAACTGTGAAACTTTATCATTTATGCACAGTGTTCAATGTTTACAAGTGATGATGAAACAAGAGCACCTCGAGCTCAGAGATGAGGTCCAAGTGTTTCAATTTCATCCCAACATAAGCAATTAGCAAAGCGCTTAGTAGTGTGTTTCTCTCTCTCCCCCTATCTTTCAATCTCCCTCATCCCTTGTGCCAGCGGTAGATGAATATGTCTGCGATGTCCTTGGATTCCTGTCTTGTAAACACCATGGGCAGTGAGCACTGCTCAGTGGTTCGCTTGGCAGGCGAGCAGCCTTCTCTGTCTCTTGCACAGTTCGTCCCGTGGGGCCAAACTCACCTTGTTACCCTTTTAATTAGTAGGAGCAGTTAATAGTGCTGGCCACTTCTGCCGCCTCAGCACTCTGCTCCGACTTCAAGAATCCCTCCAATCGATCGCTAAGAGTTGGACTGAGACAGAGAGCAGGGGGAGAGGAGGGCGCTCTGTTATGGGAGCAGCTCAGGTGCACTCGTGATGTTCTTTGGGGAGAAAGCAAAAAAAAAAAAAAATGCTGTTTTCTTTGAAAGCTGGGTGTATCAATACCTATCCTGTTTCTTTTCCCCTTGTACATTTGAATGGATAACAAGATCTTGGGATTCCTCTCACACGCTCAGGGAAAACACATAATGTTTCTAAGCATTCCGTGCCCCCGCCTCCACCTCCGCATCTCCTCTTCCCCCCAAAAATGAATGTAATCAAAAAGCCAAGGGTTTGCTCGGTGGATTCTATTGTGCCCTTATAAGCTTTTATCCCTTCCAACCCCTAACCGCCCGCCAGTCCTCGTTTCTTTTCTTGTTTTGATTTAAAGATGCAGTGGAAGTATTTAGCATTTAGATGACATGCTGGCGGAGAGGTGTGATGGATCAGCGCCTCTTCGGAGGGGCTGCATTTTCTTCGTCGGCGCTGGGGCCGGTTCGGCGGGACAGACAGACCGAACAGATCGCGGAACGTCGGGCAGAGCGACAGGCCGGGGCGGGCAGCAGCATACCAAGTTTGCCTCGCTGCTGCTGCAGAAAAAAAGCCTGGCACAGCCAAGAGGAGAGAGTGGCTGCTGCTGGGAATTCCAATGCGCTGCCCAGACAGCCGTCTCGCCTCGGCTGCTCTGATTGGCTAAACAGACCATTAGCTTCCTGATTATGATTAGCCGAGTCATTATCTACACAAAAGTGGCTCGTTCACCAATATTAAGAAAGCAAGGGAGCTGTTTTCTTCCTCCGGTCAAGGGGAAAACAGTCTTTTCACGTGTTCTCCTAAAAATGAAAGTGGGAGGTGAGAAGTTGTTGTTCACAGAGATGCAAAGTGGGAAAAAAATGGAGAAAAAGAGGAGGCATGTGTTCATCGCTCTGCCCTGTAGCTAATGTGATCAAATTTTCAATCTGTGTGATACCGTAAAGAAGCAAAGGTTTCTCTCAGTCTTTAGCCCAGATGATGAGGCGGCCATTACTTGCTGGGATTTCCTGGTCGGAGAGAGCAGCAGCGTCCTCAGAGGTCATAAAAACTGGGAGAGAACAAAGTAACCTTCAGCTTCCATCGTCTCGCCTTAGATATAATTGAGAGCCGTGCCATCTGTGCTTTTAAGCGGACATATGCTGCTCCGCGTCCAAGGCCAATATTCTGAGGGAAACAGCCTGACAGTTTACTTGAATGGAAAAGAAAGTGAAGGCTGCTCCTCTGCTCCTCTGCTCCTCTGACGCTGACCTTCTCCTCTCTTTTCCAGCCTTTGCCCAAGGAGCCGTCGTAGAAAACGGAGGAAAACAAGCGAGTAGGTGAGTTTGTTTCGTTACATATTTTATTCCGTGCTGCATACTGAGTCAAGATTTCTAGTGAGTCACCTTGGTTCTGGCCTATTGCTTTTGTTGCCACATACAAGCAACCAAGAATATTTTGAATGCTGAATCTTGTAGAATGCAGTATTCGAAAGCAGAAATAATCATTTGTAAGGGCAAAATATGAGTCATTACAAATTCTATGGTATACAAAGGTAGCACATATGGTATACAGGTTAAATTTAACTCAGACAATTACTGCAGTAGTGGATCAGCCATTAGTGTCTATTCATCATCTATTTCCCAAATACCACTCCCACCACCACTTTAATCAGCTCTGTCTGGGACATGGAGAAGACACAATGGGCTCCTTCCTCCCCCACTAGGATGCTGAGTAACTTTGATCTTCCTATGTAAAGAAATAGTAAAAAGGGAAATCAAAGGGAGTTATTGGTAGAAGTTGTTGAAATGCGTAAGGTTGCAAATTAACAAAGCCCGCTGACGTTACATCAAAGGGAGAGGCTACTTCAAATGGCCAGGTTTTCCGTTAGGACAAACAAAGCACACGCTGATATTTATGGAGGGATGTTTTTGGCCGAAGAAATGGGAAGCCTTAACGAAACCTATGCTTTCAAAATCGCTTTCTAAATGCCATTGACTATGGTAATTAGTCAGATTAATGAATAAGACTTAAGGGTCAGCCTTGTGTTCCCCCAGGCCGATATTCCCTGGGCAAACGTTGCATCGAGGTTAGCCTGACATTCGCTGGCAGGTTAACTTCACTTCCAGAAATGTTGTTGTTTCCTTTAGTAAAGAAGGAAATCTACTGGAGATTTAAACCGAATTTCACTCCCGAGAACATGACTGAGTGGCTGTGAAGCTTTTATAGTCCGCAGAACCAGAGGCATTTGGAATCTGCATGCTTTATGTCTCCTAGCCAATATTCTAAGATTGATTTTCCCTCTTCCACCAAGAAAACAAAATGAATCACGCACAATTACCAAGGACAGGGAGAAAAGGGGAATTGGGGGCATCATAAATATTTATTTGCCAGGCCTGGGAATTCATGCAATTCTTTGTAGATTTGCCAACTCATATTTAAGCGTCTGAATGATTCATATGGGCAGTCTTGGGTGTCAAATTTGTCCACTGTCACCTTGAATCATTTATGTATTTAAATTTATAGATTCCTCCACATAACATATTCATGATATAGTTCTATTATAATTCAAAAAACGGTTTTTAAGTCAGTTGATTGGCTAAATTAACCCATTAACTGCAGAATTTCACTGGATGTGAAATGAATTAGATATGTGGAAAATAATATATTTATTATCTATCAAATACACCTACTATGTACCTAATATTTATAGAATTAGCTTTCTGAAGAGGGTGAAATCTTCTAGAAGTAGAGCTAGAGGAGGGGGAAAAAACCCCACAAGAGACTGTGCTCAAATGTGAAATGTCTTCATCTCACGGTTTCTATTTTCTCCCTTCTGTTTTTCTCCCATTCCTCCGCAGGTTTATTGACATCCATGGTACAACAGGGACTGAGGCCAATCACCACACCAGAACATTGTATCCATTCACCGACTCCAAGCCCCCCAAACGAATACGCAAAAGGCCCGACCTTCCGTTAAAACCACCCAGAGCCTCTCTCCGATCACCACAACGAAAAGACTCTCGGCTCTTCGCTTGGTCCGAACGTCTCGAGATCTCTCGGGGGAAGTCTCGAGCGAACCGCACCGCACACCATCGGCATTGAGCCTTCACCACAACCAATCCATGAAAAGACATTAACAGGGGTAGCGGAATATTCATTGAAGTCTTTTGAAGTACCTTTTGTTTTTTTTGTTTGCCACTGTCAGTTTGCGCCGGGGAGGACTCCTTGAAGATATGATTTTCGAGTTGACTCCGAAGGTCTTTCAAAAGTCAGCCCCGTCATCTTCTTTACTATCTCCGCTGTGAAGCCATCCGGGGTGATATTCCAGCCCAGAACAGAGTTTCTTTAATGACAGCGCTCTCTGGTAAACAGTCGTGACTTTATTGGGGTTGAGCCAGGGCGTATCCTTCATTGAATTCCAGCCTTTTATGCTTATCTCCTGTGGGGCTGGGTGAAACTTTCGAGGCTCTAGCCTGCAGAATCTCCGTATACGTAGGATGGACATCGTGAAGCAGCATGGAAGTGTATTGTAGTGTCACAAAAGTGCAGAGGACATAAATGACTTGGCTCTGTCTTTCGTCAGTGAATGAAGGTCATGATGGTGAAATGTGGACACTTGGCTTATAACTTATGTTTTTTTATGTGGTGCAAACATAGACTAGCCCAATAGATTTTGTCAATGAACCTCACACATCCTGTACACACCACTGGGAGCATTTAGCAGATATGGACCCCTGGCTGATTTTACCGGTCTATATTCATGTGTGTGTATGTGTGCGCGTGTGTGTGTGTGTATGCAACTGTTTGCATCTGTGTATATACAGTATATATGTCTGTCTTTGTGTATGTGTGCGCGCATATGTGTGTCTGTGTTTGCGTGTGTCTGTATGTATGGGTGTGCATGTGTGTCGGTTCCTGTATGGGTGTGGACATGCTTGTGTGTGTGTGTGTGTGTGTGAGTGTGCACATCCTGAGATACACTGTGAAATAAATCATATCCGATACATCATTCATACTCTTGTATATTTTTGGGACACGCCGAGGCCAGAGCTCACCCTCATTTGTAATTTTACAGACTTTCATTTTCATTTCAATCATCATGGATGAATTTTGGTTTGATTTTTACTTTCATTCTGGTCTTTTCTTTAAGTACATAGATATATTTATATTGGGGAAATATTATTGAAAAAGGGGGAAAGATCTACAGTATGTCACATAAATTAAATTCTGTAATTAACATCCATTCATGTGTGATTAAATGTATTTCAAAATCGTTGTCTAAATTGCCTATATTTTGATATGGAATGCGTTTTGGCAGGACAGCGGGATGCGCCATTTGCAGATGCTTAATATGTTTGAAATAATGTATATATTCAATTAATTTTATGCTCCATGGGTGTCATTACAGGAAGATACATTTCCTTTTGATGGAATATGAAAGAAAAGGAAGGGCACAAGCAAGATTCTGGTGAGAGAACTATGTATACATTGATTTTTTATTTTTTTTATTTTTATTTTTTTTACTAGAAACACTGTAGATGTCCATGTTAATGTAATGTATTTGTTCCTCTGAAATGACAGGAGGATAAAAGGACAGCCTCCCCTCCCTGGAGCTAGCGTGTATATTTGTGTATGTGTGCACGTATGTTGGTTTCCAGGTCAACAGCGGTGAGAAAATAACAATTCTCACAGGAACTGCTGCTGCAACAGCAGTCAGAGTGAGCCATCGTATTTCCCGCTGTATTCCTTCCAGGTATTAGCTTAGTTCTCAAAGCGCTACCACCAAGGCTCTGACACTCAAGTGGCTTCATTTTGTGACAATGTCCGTCCGTAATGACGACTGGCACTGGTTCTGGTCTTATTGACTTCATTTTTGTTTTGTAACCGAGTCCTCCTCCTTCCATAGCAGATCCCAGGACGAGGCTAATGAGACACAAACACACTCCTGAGGCTCGGACTTGCTAAACACAGCGTCGTTGGAACAGCGCTGCAGCGTAGCAAATTAGCATTTATGCGCACATAAAAGTCCATTTACTGAGCCATTAGCTTAGCATAGCACTAATGAGATGCCAATGACGAGTCACGAGGGACTTTGGTTAGCTAGCGCATCGTCATTAAAGGTAGATACTTGGGGGCCCCCCCCCCCGGTGGCTCACCAAGTAGAGCGCGTACCATATAAGGCTCAGTCCTTCCCGCAGCGACCCGGGTTCGAATCCAGCCCGCGGTCATTTGCTGCATGTCCTCCCCTCTCTCTCTCTCCCACCCATACCTTTCTGTCTTTCTCTCACTATCTCTGTCAATTAAAGCATAAAAAATGCCTAAATAAAAGAAGCTAGGTACTTACAGGGCAATGGCTTTCCACGTGGAAAGAGTACATGCCCTGGGCTCCTCCAACTGCTGAAACCATAACCAACTCCGAATTCTTTTTTCACAAACCTACGTTGACGATTTACCACTCTACCCGTTGGCAGGAACATAGCACAACTTATTAATAACCTCCCGGCCAAATGTTTTTTAAAGTGATGTTGAACTTTGGTAGTACCTTGGGTTGTGTAGCTTCCTGACCATGATATAACCCCAAAATCGGCAATTGTTGTTGTTGCTCCTGTGCTCCATGGGAGACAATTGCAGAATTGCATTTTTTCTCTCTTCATTCACTGCCATTGTACGGCAGAACAGGTCTCAAAATCACACTTCTAGCACATAAACGAACACAAACAAACACTAGTCCTGTCACTCACTTGTGGTTAAGTGAATTACTTCTTCATGTTTTAAACCTTTCAATTTGAACAACTGTAACACTGAAATCGAAACTTATGCCGATGGAACGAAGCAGATTGTGCCAATATATAAAAAACGAGTCAAACTTTTTTTTCAACCAATTACAGATAATCAACGATTTTGGGGTTATATCATGGACGGGAAACTACACAACCCAGGGTACTACCAAAGTTCAACATCACTTTAATTGCAAACACGCATTGCACAATCTCACTTTGAATATCACTGATAAGCATTTACTTGATGGCCAATCCTAGATGTTTTTTCCTTCATCGCACCTCAAATGCTGCCCAGACACCTGTATGTTTGGCTCTTGGGAAATCTAAGTACCGCTGTCACATGGAATCTGTTGTGCCATTCCTCAAACTAATGATGAGGAGGTGGCTGCAATCAACTCAACAATTACAAACGCTGCCAGACATGTAGACCGGCATTGGCAGTGGAAATACTTGATACATAGCTAGTGAAAAGTAGAATACAATCTGGGACGTGTATTCACTAAACGCTAATGTAATGCAAAGTTTAAAGACTAATATAATTTCTCACCAAAATTTCAAACCTGCTTACATCAACTAAATTTCTGGGGACAAAGCGGTTATTATTTGGTCAGTGTGATAAATTATTAGATGTAGGTCACTAAAGTAGAAGCTTATAGGGAATATTGGTTCCTGAATGCTGCCTTGATGTGACATTTTTTTTTGAAGAAATGGCTAATTTCTGATTTTATTTTTTATTTTTTAGCTTTATCTTTGCTCTCCATTATAATGATAAAAACTATAAGATCAAATTTGAACTCACTTAGGGTAAGGTATGGCAAGTACTGTACCATGCCTTCAATGGGGAAAAAAACAGACCTGCAGCTGAATTAAATGTCATTCACGCCTCATAGCCCACTGTTGATTGATTTCCTTTGAGGAGGAAAAACGACAAAAGCTGATGAACGGAATCCAAAAAGATGAGGAACATTTCGCCGCTCCACCAGTCGTAGTCCGGCTCCAACAGTCCGGGGCCCTCTGGAGTGCTTCCACACTGAAGGGGAGTCGGCTCCGGGGGGGGGGGGGGGGGGGGGCGGATGAAGGTATAAAATGGTCGTTTTGCTAGAGCAACACAAGCTAATTTATCATTCTCCGGGGGTCAGGCGACGCTCCCTTGGTTGTGAATTTTAATGTTGTTTTTTATGGGTCTTAATAAACTCTATTTTGCTGCGAGCGCTTATGCAGAAGAGCACAACATCCTTCACTCCCCTCATTTAGTGAGTCAAGGAGAGAGTGGGCCGGGGCCAAATTTAACCAATGGAGCCGTCATTTTCGCACACTAACAGGACGCAGTAAGGTGATATATTCAAGGTGTTATGAAGAGTATGGTATTCATTCGCATTTCTTCACGGGCTATGAAGATACATGCTGAGTGTGAAAGAACAATCAGGGGAGATATGGGGTTGGGATCTAGTTTTTGGTTAATTCAACTTTAATTTGATATTTAGAGGGAGTGACAACAAAAGTAAAGACTTATTTTTTTGGTTCGTAACTTTGATATTACTGAAATTGAAATGTTACTGGGAAACGTAACAGTGTAGCGCAGCACTGCCCCATACGTTGACTTTGATGTACTGTGTTGACGGTGAATCGTCCCTCTCAGCACCTCTTGGGCCCTCCTGATGAAGTCAGGGGTCAGATTTTGCCATTGACCCACTTAAGGAGCGGGAATCTCACCACGATGAGGGTCCGGATCTGCCACGCGGGACTATCGACGTGTTTATTGAATTTTAAAAGGTTGAGTGGCACCAATTAACACCTGGGTCAGTTCATCACACGATTGTTTCCTGAAGCATCCGTCTCGCCGAGCTCCAGCCATCGCAGATGCAGATGACTTCGTTGTTTATTTGGATTCTTCATTAGCTTTGGACTTGCCAGCAGCTGCTCTTCCTGGGATCCGCACAAAGCGAACAAACCAGCATCCAACATCACAGAGGACACCGAGGACTCGCTGAAGGAGAAGGACGAATCTACATTTTACTAGGGCAACAACAGTACCAAGAATTAGGCACAAAGATAAGCGCAAAGCTGCATTAAGACTCAATGACTATAACAACAATACAGTGAAGTCAAGGACAACAGCGGTATATGTAATAAAAAAATGTATTCCTTTTGATGAAATAAAATACAGCAGATGTATAATAAATTAATAACAAACTTGCGTAATTGGGGCTACAGCATATGGATAGTGAGGTTGTGCTGTAGCCAGGGATGTAGTTTATCTTTATGATGTAAATTCATTGACGTAAGTAGTATCTAACTGATGTAGGTTACATGAGGACACAGGACAGAAAACATATAATTAATGCTTGTCTGAAAATAGAATTGATTGCTGTTTATACTGGTGTTTGTTTTCCTGATGATCAGTGACTGGAGCTCATATTTTACCCGTTTTATTTACTATTACATTACTGCTTATAGCCCACATCTTTGACTGGCTGTGATAATATTACATTCTTCTGTATTTTTTCTCAGCTTGAAAACCAGGGAGAAGAAACGTTAACTTGTCCTTAGAGTGCAGTCCTATAATTATTGTCAGTAAATGTGGCTAAATATGGCCATAAGCCATTATTCCTTTGTTCCATCCAATTTAAATTGGCTGTAAGATGAAAATTAGATTGATGTAATCAAAATCCCCCCCCCCCCCCCCCCCCCTCTCTATCTCTCTGCCATGCTTTTGGTCTTTGGTTTTTGCTTCCAACCTTAAATCCAGAACTCTCACTATCTACTGTATATCCATTCAGACTTGTGCCCAAGTCCCATGATGGGTGATTAAGCACGTTACATATTTGCTCACCAGGGCGAACTCCCTTTTCCATGCCTCCAACCCAAGACACAAGATATCCTCGACTGTGAAAAATGTAAGAGTAAAACGAAAAAAAAGTCTGTCATTCCAGGCAGTCTGTCATTGCCAGTCTTGATTAGCTCAAACTCCACTGAGCTCAGTGTACTGTCCCAGCCCTCCTGACTTGAAGACTTGCTCCCTTGGGTTTTAGCTGTGACAGATTGAGGGTGTCAGGAGAGACTCCCAAGGGTGTGTGTGTGTGTGTGTGTATGGGGGTGTGTGTGCATTCATACTTGCGTGTGGCACCCATTTAGGTGTGTATATACATTTGCTTTTTTGCATCGGCATGCGATGTGATGCGTCTGTGCAGCTGTGCATGTGCGTGGTGCCAGAGTAAGCGTGTATACATGCATTTGCTTCCTTGCATCTGTGTGTGTGTATGGGGGGGTGGGGGGGTGTGTGTGCATGTGTGTGGTTGCGGGCTGAATGTACCAGGGCCAGGAGCCCGTCTGTGAATCACATGTCTCCCATCACTCTGACAGCATCGAGCCGAGCCCAATCAATACCCTGAGGGCCTCCAATCCCTGCAACTGAGAGGCGGAGAGGCAGAAACACAAGAAGGGGAGTAAGAGAGGGTGAAGGCGAGAGGCAGAGTGAGGGTGATGGAGAAATGACGAGGAAAGAGACGGGTAGGGGCGTCGAGTGTGGGGCTACGTTCACACTGCAGTGTGAACAGCAAAAACCAGCATAGTCCCATTTTTTCAATTCCCATCTGGACCACATGGATATGTGCTACAAAAACGAATCTTGAGGCATGCGACCTACATCCGACTTGTATCTGAATTATCATTAGCTGTCATTTATCTAAGACAACATGTTTGCTAGTAAAGAGCAGGAGAAGCGAAGAAGAAGTTCTCTTATTGTTCTTCTGTGTATCCTAACATCCTAGAATACATATGAACAGTCATTCAAAAAAATCTGATGTAAGCAGCAATTTGGAATTGAGCATGAAGGCCTGCAGTGTGAATGCAGCCTGAATGAGTTGCTGCCAGTATGTGGGAGTGTTTCCCAATGTATTTCTATAGCTGTTTCTCACTTTGATTGCTCAGAGAGAGAGACAGCGAGAGGGAGACGGATAGATATATAGATACATAGATAGATAGAAAGAGAGAGAGGGAGAGAGAGAAGGATTGAGCATGTTTGGCTCTATGTCCCCTGGGGGGCCTATGTCCAGATGGCTCATTGGAAAGCATCCTCCCCCTCTCATCCACAAGAGCCCTGTCTCTCATGCAACACAGAGGGCTTGTTATCCCACTACTGTGTCTCTATACGATGGTCTTTGGTCTTTAACATATACAACCGTCCATGTATTTGATGCACTTTTCCGTTCCTTGGTCTGAGTCAGTTGTGTCTCTCCCTGCATTTCAGAATAGCAGCTGAAAGACATTTGATATGTGAATTCTTATGTTTGAGTGTGTTCGAGCGCCAGCGACTTAATGAAACATATTACAGTCTGCATGAGTCGAAAATGTACTGAATGGTAAGGAGGAACGTTCATCTGTTGATTCACGAGCGGTTGAATAATTCTTTCATTTAATGTCAGCAGGCGCACTCTTCAGATGAAAATTCAAATCCGCTTCGTTCTTTGATTTGGAAAAACTCCCACTCAGCAGTATAGCCTTTGGTGGGGTTTTAATGCGTGCTTCTTCGGCATGCAAATCAATGAGTTAGCAAAGCGGTGATTGGAATTCCACACATGGGCATTTGATCGGAATTTGCGCGAAGATCCATGGGGCAAGTCGATCGAGGGTAATTCGCTATGAAATATCCAGAGTTACGCTTCGGCGGGCGCATCTGGCCCCCGCCATTCATTTTGTTTAGCCGTTCCAATGTGGCAATCAAAATGAATTAGCATGACAATTTTATTTCTGAAAAGGCTTAGGGCGGCCCGTTTTTATTGATGAATTTCAATAAGGACTTGACAAAAGGTCCTTTGAAATTGACTGCCCCCCCCACCCCACCCCCCCTCTTCCACTTGACCTTCAAGTGTCTGGTCTCTTCTGTGTATGGATATGGGCGCCGTAAATGTCCATATCAGCTGTATCATTTTATATCACTGCTCAGAACTGTATTAGCAAGGGCTGGAGAAGGTAAGAACCTGAGCTAATGGAAAGAGCTGAATAGATGATGACTAACACATAAATCTCCCTGGAGAGCCTTGCTGCTCATCCAAGTCCTTTTCTGGAGTTGTTTGTAGGTCATTATTGCTATGTGGATGGTTATTGTGCTAATTTTCTGCTATACTAATGGTGATATGGGATATATAGATATATTCTTATCTGAGTCCAGGGGTTCACAAATGTTTTAATGTCCTGGAGCAACAGATAGGCATCCATTAGGCCATTCATATTAAATTGTAGAGCTGTGGGGGGATAATAGTGGTCAGACCGAGACCAATGATCAGAATTCTAAAACATTCTTTAATTGGGATATGTTTTATTGTAATTATTATAATTTTTGAATTATAGTGATAGTGAGAGTGAATTAAAGGTCCCATATTCTACACTTTCCAGTGTTTTATTTCATGTCTTGAGGTCCATTCAAAGCTGTGTGTGTGGTGTCATGTACCAAAAACACTCTCAATCAATTTTTACACGTTCATTTTCCAGCATCTCTCTGAGCCTTACCAAGAACAGGCTGTTTCTGTCGCTGTGTCTTTAAGGCTCATTAATATTAACGACCCTCTGTTCTGATTGGCTAACCGTTTCAAGAGTGAAACGTGAGACACCACAGACACGGCAGAGCAGGCAGCGACAGGTAGGGAAAACTCTCTGGTACTAAACCATGACAACCGCTCAACTGCTTTGAAAAAAACACTTTTTTAGTCTATTATTTCTTACAAAAATGATAATGAGCAAACCTTTGTGACGCCACAAATTACAGAAGTCCAAGCAGCTTGTTTAGAGGCTTGGTTTTCTAATATGGATTGTGTGGATTTAGTTGGCGATCGTGCATTTTGATACTTTCACCATGTTTAGATAGCACATCCAACTCCTTTATCATCACAGAGGCAAGGGAAATCCCGTTTTACACGATATGGGACCTTTAAACTATTCCTCATTTTGCTGGAGATCCCCTGGGACCCACTCAAGGACCCCTGGGGATCCCCGGAACTCACTTTGAGACCTACTGTCTCATTGGTAAGCCTGAACCTCTGTCAATCCCTCAGACACCTGAGTCACAAATCGCTCAAACACCTACATCACAGTGTATCCCACCAGAGCGGCTCGCCACTCCTCAAACACCCCTCAAAGCGTAACAGTCATCAAGATGTACGCTCCCGTCTTGCGCCCCCATGGCCACACAGCCGTTATTTGTGGTGCCTCCTGTGAGGAGTCATCAGCAACATAACTCCAGGCCTGCTGCTACAGGTTGTCAAGGGGTTTTCCAGTGACAAACCGAGGGGGTCCGAAGCCCTGGGATCCGTCCCACCGCCACTATCATCAAAGACCTGCTGGTGTTTGATCTGCCTGGGATCAAAAGGTAAAGGACAGAACTGTCCTGTGGTGCTACAAGAGCCACAGAGATGCCACGCAGAGAGAGAGACAGAGAGGGAGAGACTGTAGAGAGAGAGAGAAAGTCGTAATACCAAGCAGAGCTTGGCATAATTGAGACCGAGGGGAGTCCATCTTGGGTCTTGGGGGGATTTCCCAGAAGGTTTCATCTGCGTCTCATCAAAGGCTACAGCTACATGTCACTCTGCTCACAGATCTTTATCCCCAACTACCCTCAAACCGATGGAGATACGAGCAGAGTCGCATCATTATCATAGGGAAGGAGGACAGTAAAGGGCTAAAACAAGTTGGCGACAACTCCAACTTGGTTTTCCACAAGAAGGATCTTAACCGACTTCTGAGTGCAACAGTTTCTGGCTTCTAAAGAAACAAGGGAAAATGCAGCCTCGACCCTGATGGTGTCCAACTGGTGTTGTTCTATTGATGTTCGATGACCGAGGAAGTAGCTCTTGGCCCTAGTCATTTGAAAGCATATCATCTCCCTCCCAAAGGCGCATTCTCATTATCTTCAAAAGTGCATCAAAGAAAACAAAGTCGAGACCAGCTGAAAGAAAAGGAAGAAAGAAAGAAAGAGACAGACCGAAAGACAGAGAGAGAGAGAGAGAGAGATCAAGTTTCCTCTCGCCATTCATCATCATCCATCTGTCTTAAAGGCTTGGCTCAGATCCCTTGTAGTGAAGCATGGTGATGAGAGAGAGAGAGAGAGAGAGAGAGAGAGAGGCAGTGAGGGAGGAAGTGATTAGCAGAGAGAAAGGAGGAAAAGGAGGAGGGAATCAGTGGATGACAGAGAGAGAGAGAAAGGAAATGAGGCAAGAGGAAAGAGAACAGACGGATAAAGAAAGGGAGTTAAGAGACAGACGTTCCTGATGTTCTCCATCAGATTAATGCTGTGTGTTGGAGGCTGACGCAGCAGTTGAGCAGAGTTGTTATGGGAGGAGAGATGCTGTCTATAGTCAATTAGATGATCGCCTTCACCTCCTCCTGTCAGATTTTGGTTAAAGCAATGGGCAACCATGGCATTTCTTCCTAGTTTTCCTCTTCCTCTAGACCAGTGGTTCTCAACGTGGGGCCCAGGGACCACCAGGGGTCCTTGAGGGGGTTCCAGGGGGTCCCCAGAAAATTGATGAATTGTTAAACTTCAGCGTTATTTAATTTACAAGAAGTTAACACAATTAGAGAATGTAGAAGAATGACTGTTTTGGTCATAGTTTCACTGTTATCTCTCTATCTACAATACAATTAGTCATGGAATTCTGGACAAAATCATATCTAACAATACAAATATTCTCAGATTTGGGGCTGAGAGACAAAATCTCATCAAATGGGGGTCCTAATGTGGCTCTAATGTGGACTAAATTAGGGGTCCTCAATATGAAAAAGGTTGAGAATCACTGATCTAGACCCAGATGAGCTTCCCATCGCTCTGTTTTTTCTGCCTACATGACGTTATGTGTTGCATGTCTATACGTGTGCACAAATGTGTCTTTTTTCAAGTATGCGCGTGTCTATGCATTCGTCAGCAAGTATGTGCATGGCAAAAAATAGCCTTCTTAACATACCGTATTTCCTCTAATAGTGGCCTGTAGTCAATTAAAAGCCGGGTCTCCGATAATGGCCGGGGCCGTCGTCGACACAAACAAATAAAGGCCGGTCTCAAATACAGGCCGGGGGAAAAAACAAAGGAAACAAGACTAGGTCAAAACCTAGTATATAGCTGCACCGTGTCCGTCTCCTCTCTCCGCTGCTGCCTCTCCACCGCGCCCACGGCCCGCATTGATCCTCCCGATCCAAGCCCCGGACCCCCGCCGAAATCTCGGCCGGATCACCGGGAACACATCGGCGCCCAGGTTCAGTTAGCTTCAGTTAGCTTCAGCTTACATGCAAACAACGGTGGATACCGGTAAACTCCTGGTGCCTGTTTGTAACTGTAGTTTGTAGTAACGTACAAGTGCCACAAGATGGCTCGGCCAGCGGAAGTCTCTGGAGCATGCCGTCGTCGATTACCGTAATTATCATAATGCATTGCAGTAACAAAAAAACGTCTACCTAACGTACCCCAACAGAAGCAGATCAGAAAACAAGGAGGCTTCGTACTAAAATATGAGCAAATATACTTATCAAACAGAGGGAATTAGAAATAAAGGCCTGTCTCTAATATAAGCCTGCTTCCAATAAAGGCCTGGTACCCTCTGCAGTTGAGGTAAATAAAGGCCCGGGCCACTATTAGAGGAAATACGGTAGTAATTTAGTCCAGTAGTAAGCCTTATGATTTTTCTTCAAACAAGTGACAAAATGTGCCACTGCGGTCAGATAATTCACTTGTTTCCAATGCAAATCAACTTGTTTCAAGAATTTCCTTGTATCAAGTGTCATTTTCTCAATAATAGCAGTGTGATCTGCCTCATTTGGCTTTCTTTAAAAATACAGACACTTGCTTCTAAAATTCCTAAAACAAGTGAAACTGCATTTGAAACAAGTGGAACAATCTCACCTCAATATCTGTTTTGCTACTCTACCACCGATTGATCTAGCACAATAGTGATTCAACCTATATCCAGTTCATGGAAGTTTTTACATCTTTTGTTCTAAACACCCAGTATCTGGTAGCTATTTCCTGGGAAAAATCCTCTGGTACACAGGAAGTGATGCGTTTTATGTTTCCGGTTTGTTTGGAATAAATAGAAGAAGAAGAACTGGGTAGTTCGCATGAGCAGTGATAGCCACCATGGAAAACAGAAACAGAAAATCCAAGGAAAAAGATGTAACAGTACTGGACACACTGTTTGATTGACAGGTGATCTCTGGAAAGTGCAGTGCAGAAACACCACAGCAATGAGTGCTGAGCACCAGAGATGGAGACAAAATAAATCAACACCACATCAGTGAGCGCTTAGCATCAAAGATGTCTCCACAATAAGAAAAAATGAGGATCATGCATATTACCACTTTAAGAAAAATAAGATTTTTTTTCACTCATGGTTGTCTGCATACGGTCCAGTTTTAGTGTCAGTGGTCGCTACAGCAGATAGAGAGAGCAGAGGAGAGTATTTGTGATTGATCGAGAGCGTGAGCGAGTTCGACTGCGAGTGAGTTTGAAGGAGTGCGTGCACACCAGCAGCCTCTAATAAAGTATTAGCAGGACAAGCAATTTGCGCCTTTGCCAGGTTCCTTGGCATGAAAAGGAGGACTTTTACAATAATGAGAGAGGCAGAGAGGCAGTGGAAATTAACTCTTATCTCAACTAAAAGAGGAAAAGAGGGAGACTTAAATAGCATAATATATCAGCATAGTGCAGAGGGAGGAAGAGAGAGGTAGATAGAGACAGAGAGAGAGAGAGAGGAAAAGCTGATTATTCACACGTTAGCCCTTTTTAACCTCTGGTCAGGATGAACCAATTACATTACACTACCACCTACAGTAACACGGCCCAGCAAAAATGCGCGGACACTAGATAATTATATAAATTTTAGTGGTATTCCCCTTTAAGTTGTAATAAGATAATTATATGGTTTAGACACATATTGGTCCGAGAATTGTTTGTTGCTCTGTAAGGGAGATAACTAGTGGCCCTTAGGTTCTGCAGGGCCATTTTTTGTGGTGCTGTAATTAGTTCACACCAACCAGAGTTTAAACGGTCAAAGCAAGAACTATTATTTCCTTTAAAATTACAGGTAAAAAGCATGTTGATGATGTCTTGCTTGTGAGGCCAAAAATGCAAAATTGCACCACCGTGCCATGTTGCCACTCGTGTCACTTTTATTTAAAGAGTAACTGAACAACAAACCCAAAAGTGTGTAAAGCCTGACATCTAATGGTAAAAAGCATGCTACTGAAATTGCCATCTGCTATTGGCTGATATTTGGTGCCAGATGATGTCACCTTCTATAGAGTATAACAGGTGGTGACATCACTTGGCACCAATTTTTTTTTTCCAGAGAACCAATCAGAGTTAGCCGTCACTTCCCTCTCTTTTTCAGAGAGCCAATCGTCTAGGTGACGAGAGTATAAACACGTCACCTACTATGCTATTGTGCTACTCACAGAACTATGCTGTATGCTGCTGTCATTCCAGTCACTGTGCTTTCCTTCGTCCCTCCTCCACCCCATCACCACCAGGGTCCAGGCTCCAGGCTCCAGAGGAACTCCCCAGGGGGACATCCTAATTCCTATGTCCATCCCGGATGCACTCCTAACTTCACGAATGGGAGGAGTTCCTCCATGGAGCTTACGCCAAAGTTTCCATCATGTTTCATGCCATGAATAAAGTTTTTTATTTGAGCATTCATCCTAGTCTCTCTTGATTGAAATAAAAATAAAAGTGAAATTAAAAATAGTAGAAAGTAAAAAATGTAATTTCGTTGACATTTATTGTTACATAGGTGCATGCTATGATATGGAGAATTAGCTAACAAGATAAAAAAAATTTAAAAAAGTCACTTTTCATTTCATTGTAATGCTAAACACTATTAGTACACTATTATTATCTGTCTTGTTCATAACATAAATCAAATTCTATTCTATCTTTGGATTGAAGCTGCCCATAGCCAATATTTTGTAGTGATACTCAGTATCTTTAAATTCAACCATTTTCATACTAAAAAAATATTAAGTACTCAACAGCAACAGCAGAGAGCAATACCATCATGGCACACTAAAGCTCTCCACTGAAACCCTGGATGATAAGAATAAGAATTAAAATTAGAAACTATATATATATTTATATAACTATATAAATAATGTATTCATTACTACTACTACTACTAATAACATATTCATGCAGACTTAGAATCTGATCAAAATGTCTCATTAGAATCAGCTCAGGTTCAGGTCTTCCTATAGACAACCAGTGTAGTATTGATGAATTCTACAATAAATATGGAATCAAACAAACTGCATCATATCCATCATATCAGAAGTGAACGACACAGACTGGCTGATATCTGATTCACAATAGAAAGTCAATATCGGCCCCATATAACACTAATGCTTTGAAGATTGCATCAAATGTGTATTTCCTTTGCAGACAAATGAATAGAAATCTTTGAAAGCCACAACAAAAAAAGGTAAAAGGTATCAGCTGGCTGTGAGACGGCGGAGCCATGCAATATCTCACTGAAACTAACTTTATTGTTCATTGTCATGGCAAGGATAAATGAGAAAAGCTGGCGAAGAAAGGTCATTTTTCATGTCTCTCTTTATCCTACCCCCCCCCAAGTCTTCTCTCTTTCCTCTCTCCTCCTCTTCCTCTCCTTCTCTCTCCCTAACTTCACAAATGCAAGGCCTTTCCCCTCATCCTCTGCTCTCCATCATTCTCCCACTTTCTCTCTTCCTCCTCTGCGTCGTCTCCTCCTTCCTCCTCCTCTTTTTTCCCTTTCTCTCATCTCTCTATCTCTGTCAGCGTCGCCTCCCCCTTGCTCCTTCCCTCTCTCTCTCTCTCTCCTTCCCCCTCCCTCCCTCTCTCTTCTTTCTTTCTCTTTCCCGGTGTGAAATGTGTAGCTCATTAGTTTGCTTGCCACACCGTCTCACGTCAGTCTGTCCTTCACATCTCGCTGCACTGCTAAGAAGTCATTTACGCCGCCATGTAACCCCCCCCCCCCCCATCTCCCTATTCCCCCCACCCCTCCACCACCGACCTCCATATGGTTTCATCATCATTTCGCAGTAGCACAAAACAAAACAAAAAAAAGACCCCTCCAAACCCCCAACACGCTGTAAAACAGAGGAATCTGAAGGGCTGAGGCTCAAGACGGGTAGGAGGGAGGGAGGTGGGACGGGTCCAGGATTATCCCAAGCGTAATGATACAGCACTTTGATAGCAGAGGGGGGGTGGGGGGGGGTGGGGGGTGGGGGGGAAGAAAAGGAGGAGAGGGAGGTAGGACGAATGAAGCAAAAGCTGCTCCCGAAAAAAATCATGTAAATGCAAGAGATAATAAAGGGAAACTGTTTGGCATTCACGGGAGTGGGTGGCGCATCAGTGGGGAGGAATCTGAGGGAAAATGTTGACTAACGCCTGCCTCTCTCTCTGCTGCTTCGGAGCCAGCAGGGTTTCTGGGTAGTTTTGAGGAGGCGGGAGGTGAAACAGGATCTGAGGAGACCTGATGCCGCTATAGCTGGATTTACACAGGCACAAACCTTAGATGTGATGGTAATAGATGGTAATAATACTGTAAACAAATGAGACCATGGTGGAGACGATTATTAGTCTCTGTGTGTCTGTAAATTAAGACTACATTTCCCATAATGCCTGTTGCTTCCTGTCCCCCCTCCCCCTCCTGAAGAGGATAAACATGTTGAAAGTGATTTTTCCAGCAGTCTTTCACTCCTTCCACCATCTGCCATTGTCAGAAACTTGACAGAAAGAAGAACAGCGCCCTCTTCTTCTTTTGTGCCGTAAAGCAATCCAGCAGATTTCCCTCCAAATCCACCAGGTGGAGAAACAATGGAGAATGCAGAGTAGAGGCCAACTTGATGCTGCCAATCTTCTCAGTGATGGTCTTGTTTGTGGAACTGATTTATTGATGTTAAAATGCTATATATAGCACCTTAAAATAACCTTGTTTCTCTCTTCCTGTGTAAATCATTGCTGTCAGGTGAAAACGTTGTATCTCCAGATTTCAGAAACTAAGCAAAACAGACTCTTTTTTTTGTGTGACCATGCATTTAGTGAATTTATCCAATGTGTTTTGTAAGGGTTTCATCAGCCCAAGGGTTGTAGAATTCTTCTCAAAACATAGAGGACCATGTAATCGTTCCATTTAAATTAAAACATAGAAATCACGAAAACGAGTTAGAGTTCCACCTAAGGAACCATCAACAGTGATACTTTTCAAGAACTGGTAGCATATCAATGTACACTCACTTTATTAGGTACACCTAGCAGTACCAGTAACCATCTTGAGACGATGGTACATGTTCTCGTTTTGGTGATCACGTCCCCACTGTAGCTTCATCTTCATAGTCCTAGCTGACAGGAGTGGATGGGCATGGGTTGCAGTGTTTATTGCACCATTCTTGGTAAACTCTGGACACTGTGGTGTCAAAATCCCAGGAGGTTGACCATTTCTGAGACCCAATCATACCATGTACAACTCAACCCAAGTCAACTACATTCATATAGCTCTTTAAAAACACAGAGTCAGTGTTTATCAAAGTGGGGAAAATGGAGGCAGAGCATGGAGCGCCAACAGCAAATTGCAGACATAAGGGAAATAAGAGCATTGTGAAAAGCTCTGAATAAGAGCAACAGACGAGTTTTAAGACAAGTTTTCAAAATTTCGAGCGATGCGGCTGAACTGATGCTTTGGGGAAGGATATTCCACAGTTTTGGTGCAGCCATGGCAAAAACTCCATCACCCATTCAGTCTTAACCAGGACCTTGGGACTGCCAGAAGCCCCTGATTAGAGGACCTGAGGGCCCTAGCAGGACTGTGTGGGGAAATGTTCAAAGTCGCTTAAACCATGCGTCTTGCCTATTGTAACATTTAGTCGAACAGCAACTGAACCTCTCCCTGCATGCTTTATACTTATGCTTTATTCATACGTGACTCACTGTCTGGAGGAGCGAGTTATTTCCGTAAACGGAGGTGCACCTACTGAGTGTATTGCAAAATGTCAAAGGTAAGTGGGCCTTAATGGGAAATCAACCGGCTGTTTTCAGATCCTTGGAGAAGTTGACATTTTGTCGGCACAAGGTTATCGGTCAACCTCAACACCAGCCCCTTTCACTCCTTACCGCAGCCGGGCTCCGTCCCCACACTGCTTTGATCACCGCTCTGAACATGAAGGTTATTATTATCATCATTGCTGCAGGATCCTGGCAATACATAGTCTGTATCACAATGCATGCATTCCCTCCTGCGTGTTTTTCCTCAGCCTTTCCAGGAAATGCTCATGGCATTATGGATCCTCAGGCTTTAGAAAATGAACTGCTGAATGACTCACTCCGTTTCTGTCTTTCAAGGACTATTTTAATTTTGGCTGTTGAAGAGGATAATGTAATGATAGCGTCTGCACAATGCAACAATATGTTATGTATGTATAGTATACATATATAGGAACCTATGTATGAACTAGATTACCTTGACTGTGACAGATGACCATTATTCTGTTGTCTACCTGCTGTTCAACACAAAGGAATGTTTATGACCGTGTGTGTGTGTGTGTACTCAGTCATGCACATGCATGCCGGCCCGTGTGTGTGTGTGAGAGTGACAGAGGCGGAGTCAATCAGAGCGATGGAGTCTGCATTAGAAAAAGAGCAATAATAAAGAGATAGAGAACACAGAAAGAAGCGAGAGAGACAAAACAAAAACACAATAATGGGAAAGCTCTCTGACGCAGAGTGTGTGTAAGCAGATTGCTGTATTTTATGTAAATCCTAACCTTTCCTCCAGTGCTGGCTATCAGGCTTGTTGACAGCATGGTGTGTATCTGTCCTGTTGACAAGAAAGGCAGAGAGAGAGAGAGGGAGAGAGAGAAAGAGAGAGAGAGTGAGAGACCTGTCACTGCTGACTAATTACACTGCAAGCAAACAGTTGAGTCCTCTGTTTACATTTGGACGGCCAAGGGAGGGCGAGATGAGCATCATTAATCAGATTTTTCTATTGCATACTATCAACACGCACACACATACACACGCACACACACGCACACACAAAAGATTACAAATAGCCATCAGTCATGTTTTTGATTTGACATGAAGGACGGTCTTTCTAATTACCAAAGAGTTTGCTGTGATGAATTCCAATAAAGAGAGAGACCAGATGCGGTTAACCAAAACTCTCTGGGGGTTTTGGAAGCCAATAGACGGCTGCAAGCTGCAGTCAAAGTCAATGGGGACACGGACCATTTCTCGCAAAATCATTTGCAAGCTGTTCCATTAGGTTGCATAAGATGTTGTAGGATTTGATTTGGGGACAAAATACATCGGTTCCCCATTGACTTGCACGGGTATTACTAGGGAAATACAATCAGAAGGCTGCCGACTGCTTCTCCACAACTAGATCAATGTTGGGGGAATATTTTCTATGCAGACCGAGAGGATTGATGAAATGTGATCGGTCAGATAGGCTTGTGAACATGCGGGCAATTTCCCTTTGAGTTACAGTGCGTGAACTTCTGAATATTAACAAAAAGTTTAATTATATATCCGTAATAAGAAATTAATACTTGAGGATGAACACATTTCCTTGAGGGGAAAATATCTAGCTTGATCACACGTCAAGGCTAGAAGTTAACATTTCATGACAAGTTAACATATTTCTATAAATAATTAGCTCACTGTTACCTGTTCATTTGGATCAATGCTGAGCCTAAAAATAAATGTCAGCAAATGATTGCTCCAAAAGTCAGACAGTCTTTCACAAAATCAGATGATGTAGTTTGACATTTACTTTATATATTTATATACGTTTCCCTAACTCTGTGACTTTCATTTTGTGGAAGGTAATCATGTTGCTTTGTGATATTTCCTCGTCAGATTAAGTGGTCATGAGTCTAGTTTGACTGATATGGGTTTCTGAAGGACAATACCAACAGCAATATTATTGGACTGGAGCTGCGGATAATATCTTCAAATTGAAATACTTTTTTCTCCAGATTTTTAACAGTCATTTGAAAAATGGCAATATGGTTATGCTTGGTCACGCTTTGGTCATGCTATCAGCATGTAGTAGTCTAGTCAGATTGTAATGGTCTAAATTGTCTATATTTAAACATGATGTCACAAAGGCATGAGTAACCCGTTCAATGTTGTGAAAAGACAAAAAGGGACTGATTTTGGCAATATTTCTCAACTGAAAAAAAACATGACTATACCAAATTCTTGGCGTGTTCAAAATTTAAGTTTGGATCAAAAATGATGCCTACATTTTTTTACATGGGCTTAAGAGCCGAGGGAGTGCTGAATTTGTTTGGAAAAGCATTCAGGACCAATAACAGAACTTCTTATCTGGATTTAGACAAATTTTGAGCTATCCAATCCTTGATATCAGCCAAATAATCATGTAAGATGGCCAGCCTAGTAAGATCAGTAGGATTAATTGAGAGATGCATCTATCATCCGCATAAAAGTGAAGAACAATATCATGCTGACAAATAATTTGCCCCAAGGGTATCATATAAATAGAGAACAATATTGGCCCAAGGATTGAGCCCTGGGGCACTCCACAAGTAATTTTAGAAGCTGATCATATAAAGTTACCAATTAACACTGTCAAAATCCTGTTGGAAAGACAGGATTAAGGATGAAACATTTTAAGGCAGTTCCAGAGACACCAACCCACTGCCTCAATCTATTTATAATAATAATCATCATCATCATCATCATCATAATAAAACATTCATGCATTTCCATGTGGAATCTGATCGAAATGTCTCATTAGAATCAGTTCAGGTTCAAGGCTTCCCATAGACAACCAGTGAAGTATTGATCAATTCTACAATAAATATGTAATCAAACAAATTGCAGGTGGACGACACTGACAGGCCATGGTCTGATTTTTAATCAAAAGGCCAATATTGGCAAACTGATATATTGGTGTAACACATGTTAATGAGGAAAAACACATCCATGGTCCATGCTTTGTACTTTAAAGTGGAAGATAGGAGGCTGAGCAGGAGGAGGAGAGGGGAAAGAAAAGGAAAGGAAACAACATGAAACGAAAGGAGGTGAAGAGAGAAGAGGAAAGGAAGTGCGGTGAGGAAAGGAGTCCTCTGCCTTATCGTTTTAGCTGTGGACCACTGGCCATGGGCGGCCTCAGGTCATCTGGCACTAACACACTGGGCCTCAGAGAGAGACGCAAATACACACTTAGACAAGGACCACTGGAGAGGAGAGAGGAGGAGGAAAAGCTGGGAGAGAGAGAGGCTGAGTGTAGCTGGGCTGAGGCGCTGCAGGGTGGGAGGCAGAGGCTTGGAGCGGGGCCATCCAAAAGGACAGAGGAGAGGAGGGATGAGATGGGAAAGAAACAGAGATAAGATGAAACTTTAATGATCCCCATGAGGAGACTAGGTTATTGCAGCAGCACATAATAAAGATACAGCAAAGTAAATTAGGATACAAATAAGAATAGAGTAAATTTGGGGGTTTAAACATAACAGGACTAACAATTTCAAAACTAAACACGTTAGAGGGATACAACGAGTTTTGGGGAGATTTGGGAGAGATACCAAAATCATCCATGTGTCCCCGGTAGATCATTGGCTCTGCTCCATGCTAACACTTTAGCATGAGTGATGAGTGATAGCAGTTTCCATGCTAATACTTTAGCATACACTATGATGAGTGATAGTAGGATCAATGCTAACACTTTAGCACACTATGATGAGTGATAGTAGGTTCCATGCCAACACTTTTGCATAGGCTACACTATGAGTGATAGTAGGCTCCATGCTAACACTTTAGCATCACTATATGTTGATGATACTAGGCTCCATGCTAACAGTTTAGCATACACTATGTTGATGAGGCCACTGGCAGTATCTGAATTGTCAGAAAATGAAAATTTGTAGCGGCTCAAAAGGCTAAATGGTAATTTATCTTAAATGATATACGGCTACATCTGGCAGTATTGTGTAAGACATTGGTAAAATTTACATGACATATGATACCCTCGCAATATGTTTTGCGTTACCTCGCAATATTTTGCGTTCCCTCGTAATATGTTTTGCGTTCTCTCGCAATAAATTTTGCGTTCTCTCGCAATACTTTTGCGTTACCTCGCAATACTTTTGCATTCCCTTGCAATAGTTTTGCGTTCCCATGCAACATCGTCATTTCATCTTAGGTGCCCTGGCGTGAAGTTTAGCTGGTGCATGGCTGTCCTAACGCAGAAAAGGTGAGATTTGCTTGGATTTTACAAACGATTTTTGGGTGGGGGGATTATTATATGTATTTAACCTCTGTGGGTTCTATTTAATGGTGAAGAAATATGTGTGAAAATAGACGTTACTAGATATTTACGACTTGTGGTAGCTCTACCTCTATCTAAGGCAGCTTGCTGCTGAAACGTTTTTTCTTTTGGTTCTCATATTCAATAAAACAATATTTGTATCGGAGCCAAGCGTGTGTCTGGCGGTATTTTTCTGAATAATTGACATTACTGACCAGACCTGCATCTCAGCAACGTGTGCATTAACCCTTCTCATTATCACAATTGATAGCATATTTCTTATGTAACGTTATGTCTCTGACACACACATACACACACTCGTATACACAACATTTTCACATAAGTGAGGTTTATTAAGTAATGACGTTTGTTAACTTCTAATAACGTTTGCATCGGACATCAATGTAACTTCAGGGCCATTTGCCCAGGACCATCAGTGTTAGTCCAGGCCCACCATCATGTCTTGGTTTAATGTGTTTTGTGTTTTTCCACAGGCAGACTCTGCAGACCATGTTGGATAACGTGAAGCACAACATCAATGTGAATTCAGATTTCAGTTTGCAAACACACTCTTTTGGACCTCATGCATTAACAGCAGTGTTGTCCCATCTCATTGCAAAACTGGATCAGGTTTGAAACACGCAGACAGACGTAGAGAGAGTGAATGAAACAAATTGATTTTTGAACTGACATAACAGACTCACACAAATAAGCATACATCACTGCCACCATCCTATCCATAACTACCACATAACTATAACTATACATACACATATACTATAATTTAGACAAGTTTTCAACATGCAATGTCATTTTCTCAATAAAATATCTAAGATATACTTGAATCTGTGTGTCAGTTTTTAACAAAGCTCGTTATACTGGCCTGCCCAAACTATTATGATGGTCTTGAACTTACATTGTCTTTGAAGATAGCTCAGGATCAGTCCTTGTAATGATGATTATTGCAGTGAGTGGCCCCTGATTATGATTTTGGTCAAAAACAAATCTACAATTGCCCTGGACTTGCAAACTATTATCATGGTCCTAACATTGTCAATGATTATATTCCTGAGCTATCCATATTGAGTAAGTCCTTCTTTTTCTTACAATAGCAGTGGATTAACATTGCTTATGATGATCCTCATCCAACACACTAGTTGCTGCCCTGAGAACGTTTCAATGAGCAAAACTCTTATCTGTGATCTGCTCCTCACATGGCAAACCAGGGTAATTTCCAATTCGAAATCCTTGAAAATAGCATTGGCCTAATATTGGTTGATGATGATCCTGGCTTAAACACACCTAGGAATGTCCTGGACTAACACTTTTGTCAATGATGATCCAGGACTAACATTGGTGACTCTGGTGAACTAGGTTAATTTCCATGAATTTACATTGCTTACATTATATATTCCAAGACCAACAGTACTGAGATGGTCCCAGGAAAACCTTATTTTAATGGCCCTGGACCATCATTGCTTTTCATGATCCTTATCAAGCACATCTGTGATGTAGGAAAATAATTGACACCATGGTTTTGACATTACAGTCTATAATTGTAACAGTGGGCTAACAGTAGTAGCCTACAGAATGATTATTGTAGGCAATGTATGACTGAATTATTCAAACTAACCAGAACCATTATTTGGACATTCCAGGAACAACAATCCTATCCTTGTAGTTCCAGGGCCAAGAATCCAAATTCATTTTGTGGTTCCAGGAACAACAGATCTACCCCATGGCTGGCATTGTAGTTGATGCTGGTTTATGGTCCTGGGCATACATTGTCTAATTATTAGTTACAAAATATAACTTCTAACCAAAAGAAAGCTAATTAAGAAAAACAATTCTTGCACATCTACAGACTCTTTAGATTATTGATTACTTGTTATTTGGAAAACATAACAGGAAATGTGTTGATCAGCTGTGTTTGTATTTAAATGTATTACTTCATTTTGAAATTGGAAGTTCCTTGGATACACTGGAAAGGGGTTGTACACTGAAACCAAAATGTTGGCCTAATGTAGTACCCTTTAAAACTTTGGGAAACTAAGACTTGTTTTGATAACCTCTGAAAGGTGGCTAAAACAATCAGGCAGACATTAATATGTATAACTAAAAAAATAGGCTTAGCAACAGCAGTACAAGCAAACCTCAGAAAATAAAAAAGTGAACACCAAAATCTGTCTGTACTTTTTTAATGTTAAGAGGAATTGCTCTCATACACATAACTGCAATGCTTTTGAATTTCATTTAGTTACAAATTACATAAAAATTGCAAAAATCATGAAAAACGTCATTTCTGTACATACTGTAACAATTATATGGAAAATATTATATTATATATTATATAAAATATTATATATTCATTCTCATGATGCTGGTTCTCACATTATCAATACCACGTGGTGTGACGAAATACTTGCGATCATGTACATCACTATGTCCTTGGCTTCTGGCCCACTTATGACACTCAGTATGATGTCTGGTTTAGTTCCAAGGGCAAGGAGTTCTTCTATGACCGTGTAATTTTCCCACTCATTACTAACCTTAAATGACACATAAGCCTTGCAACCCACTGCTCTGTAGCTTTTAGGCTTTTGTTTTCCAAAACAGATGCAATTAAATTTGTAATAGCCACTTTCCTTGTCTTTACTGGAACTGGAACTGAAAGTGCTGTATTGGCCATCAAGGCTTAAACTTTGCAGTTTTCCAAGAAGAACACTAAGCACATCTTCCTGACGTTTTATGACAAAAACATCAAGTTTTGCTTTTTTCGCTCCAGATTTTCTTTGTTCTTCTTTGATGACAGCTGTTTTAATAATGTCCTCCATTTCTGGAAAAAAAGAGAGTACATGGTTTTATTTGCATTTACTTTACTCTAGATACGAACATTAATAACGGTCCTGGGCGAATGTCACTTGATGGTGGGCCTGGACTAACACTGATGGTCCTGGGCAAATGTCAGAGGAAACGCCTAGCTGCCCCTGAAGTTACATTGATGTCCGATGCAAACGTTATTAGAAGTTATCAAACGTCATTACTTAATAAACCTCACTTATGTGAAAATGTCGTGTATACGAGTGTGTGTATGTGTGTGTCAGAGACATAACGTTACATAAGAAATATGCTATCAATTGTGATAATGAGAAGGGTTAATGCACACGTTGCTGAGATGCAGGTCTGGTCGGTAATGTCAATTATTCAGAAAAATACCGCCAGACACACGCTTGGCTCCGATACAAATATTGTTTTATTGAATATGAGAACCAAAAGAAAAAACGTTTCAGCAGCAAGCTGCCTTAGATAGAGGTAGAGCTACCACAAGTCGTAAATATCTAGTAACGTCTATTTTCACACATATTTCTTCACCATTAAATAGAACCCACAGAGGTTAAATACATATAATAATCCCCCCACCCAAAAATCGTTTGTAAAATCCAAGCAAATCTCACCTTTTCTGCGTTA
Source organism: Centroberyx gerrardi (assembly GCF_048128805.1). Taxonomy (NCBI): domain Eukaryota; kingdom Metazoa; phylum Chordata; class Actinopteri; order Beryciformes; family Berycidae; genus Centroberyx; species Centroberyx gerrardi. The sequence goes on along the minus strand of NC_136010.1, from coordinate 28,957,141 downwards.
GGACAGCCATGCACCAGCTAAACTTCACGCCAGGGCACCTAAGATGAAATGACGATGTTGCATGGGAACGCAAAACTATTGCAAGGGAATGCAAAAGTATTGCGAGGTAACGCAAAAGTATTGCGAGAGAACGCAAAATTTATTGCGAGAGAACGCAAAACATATTACGAGGGAACGCAAAATATTGCGAGGTAACGCAAAACATATTGCGAGGGAACGCAAAACATTGCGAGGTAACACAAAACATATTGCGAGGGAACGCAAAAAAAAAGTTCTCGCCGTGACCCTTGGGGGGCTCCGTAATATTGAGTGAATGACATTTCATTTTTAAAATGCATGAATCTACAGGCCATATAATAAGAACCACTAGCAACTTTTTATTACTAAAAGGTCAGTCTTCTTACTTTGCATAATGCTAGACACCTACTGTCACTTAGCATAGTGTATGCTAAAGTGTTAGCATGGCACACCAGAGCCAGTGATCTACTGGGGACACATGCATGATTTTGGTGTCTATATTCTCATCACTTTACAGGTAGGTTGACCAACACAGGACAATCTTCCAAAACCTCATTGTATTCTTTTAAGTAGGAATGTAAGCATGAAAAAAATGAGAATATGAGAATATGAAAACCAATGCGTGTGTCTGTGCGCGTGTGTGTGTGTGTGTGTGTGTGTGTGTGTGGTGACAGGTCTTGGTGACAGGTGACAGGTCTTCTGGGCCAGTGAGCTGGGCAGACAAGACGCATCACGGCCGGTCTGACAGGCAGCCAGGGTGGCCATGACAGGCGTAAGTAACACGTTTTAGCCTTGACGCTAACACACTATGACATATGCTCCCCACCGCACAGGCTGCCCTCTCACCATTTACAGTTTCAAACGCTAACTGCAGGCTCAAGGTTGAGGAAATAGCTCAGTTATGGAAGTTACATCCGACATTTTCAGAGCGCTGCCACTGATTTGGCTGAATTGTGTGGTTGAGATTCAATATTAGCAAGTGCAAACTAGCTTAACGCTGCTAATTAAGCTACAGCGTCTTAAGCGCCAATAATTTAACAAGTGTAAGTGTTTTCGTGTGACAGTCATGGATACAATACCTCTAATCTTTTAGCAACACCACTTATTGAGATGGCAAAGTATTGAAAGATGTTACAAGTCTTTATTTTCTTGGGGAACATCATGACTAGTAAGTAGCCAGATACTCAGATACTCTTACACTGTTGTACTGTATATCATCAGTTTGTGATGTTCAGTGCATTCCAGGAGTTATTTTGTGATGAAGTGCTGTAATTTACTATTTTGGTGTACCCACTTTACCTCGACCTGCTTCGTCTTCTTCTACTTCAGTTAGTGATTTCCTACGTTTCCCAGAATGACTATCAACCTGTTGCATCCAACCATTGGATTAAGTGTAGGTGGAGAGAGAGCAAAAACACAACATGTCTTGTGGCTGCATTGCATTCTGGTCTATTGTGGCTACTGTCAGCAGAGAAATTGGTCTCTCTCCTCTTCTACGATGGATTTCTCCCTGTTTGATTGTTGAACATCTCTTGGTGCACAATGGCGGCTCTAGAGAGAAGCCCTTGCTCTGTGATTCTGAGAGACTAACACCAAAACCTGATACCAGCCTCCTTCGTTGTGCCTTATCCTGGCTAAGGTCATAGTCAGGACATGACATTTACATGGAAAGATTGTAACCTGTTTTTCCATGTACCTGTATCTCTGACCTGTATGTACAGACTATCAACTATAGACGTTCAATAGATTTTCTCCCACTGTGTTCATTAGAGACGCAGTATTTTGATGCTCATGACTCAATGGAAACAGGGCTTGTGCTCTTTGCCAAACCTTATGGCCAAACCAGGGGGGTATTCCATCAAGGCGGATAAAGGAAAAGCCTGGCTTATTTTGATAAGTCTCGCTAATTTAAGTGAGAGTTCCGTTCCATTACCGTGGCTTATATGATTCCCTGCTCAGTAACCAAGGTAACTTATACCGCAGAACTAGCCTGCTCCGTAGCAGGCTAACTGTCAAGCTTAATTTAGCTGTGTGTCAAAGAATGTCCGACCAGTTCCGTCAGGTGTATTTTCGCGCTCGCGTCACTTATGTCATGTCCGTGTTTGGAAACATAAGTTCAGACCTTTTTCTCACAATGTGACCAAGCATGAATGTACGTGTTTACTTTAGTTCCAAAGACCGTATTAATAAAATCATGTCTTACCACTTTCACTGTCTCCAAAATCAATCAATCAATCAATCAAACTTTATTTATATAGCAGTCATAGTCATACATCAAATGCAACTCCAAGTGCTGAACATAAAAAGAACATGAGGTTATATAAAAAAGACGCCTTATTTCATTTCCCACCCGCATTCCGCGAAGACCCGCCCTACTCTGCCTCTGATTGGCTAGTAGTAGTAGTCAGCGCCAGAGCCATATAGAGAGATATATGGCATCTCTCTATATGGCTCTGGTCAGCGCCAGCTCCTCTGTGGGTGTGAGGTCCTCAGGTGGAGGTCCCCCACCAGTAGCAGTGGCATCCGTCTTTTTTTTGGTGGCTACAATGGTACATATTTACAGCTCAACAACTATTTTAACAAATACATTTCACATTTTATTATAGGCTACTTACCACTCTGGAAAATGTTTTTGTATTTAATTTTCACTTGTTGCCACGTTCGTTTCTGGCTATTGAGATGGCTCCTGTTGAGATGTAACAGTGAAGAATGAATATAGGCCAAGGGTTACTAGGTCAGAGGGGCTTCACACACCCACCGAATTAGGCTAATTAACAGTAAATGCATTGTAGTTATGTCGGTTCTCCTAAGTTAGCCTACACCATTATTTTAAACATACATCTGATATTATCTAGCCTACTGATAATATAGCCACACAGTCTTACTGTATCTAGTGATCTGAATGTTCATTTATTAATAAATACAAATGAAACAATAAGTAGGCTTGTATAACTTATGCATTTAGTCTGTCTGCAATTTTTTGCCAAGCCATCTCCCTCACTTTGTTGATTGCGGCAGTATTGCCCTTTTTGGTGATGACCCCTTTATATTCCTCGTATAATTCCATCAGCAGGGTTTGTTCCGCTGCTGAGAAGAACACAGCTCTCGTTTTCCCTTCTTTTTGCGACATAGTATTGTCTTTTCGACAATCGACTCTTCTGGGCTGCTTATGTACTCCGTGCGCGCGCACAATGCAAGATTATTCAAGCCGGTTAGAGTTAACGTTGACTAGACACGGCTGGATTGTGTTAGTGGAACGGCTTGAGCCTTAAGTGAGAGTTGACGTTAATTCAAGCCGGGCTTTTTCAAGTAAGCGCGGCTTTCATTAGCTGCGTTGATGGAATACCCCCCTGGTTTAACCCAACAATAAACAGGATGTGGTGTTTACATGCCAGAATATAATAATATCACCATATCCCAGCTAGCATATTGGGGTTTTTCATAGTCGGGATATGGGTCCAATTATTGTAAACAGGATATGGCGTTGATATGCACCAACTCATAAATGAATTTGAATATCACAAATATAAATGGAATATTAATGTGCATGCAAACACAATCAGCTATGCTGTGCTTTTCCTTATGATGCTGAAGTCGGTGTATATTCTATGTGTACATATGGTGTGTATATAAGTGTATGTATGGAGCATATACATGAGTGTATGCGTGTGTAGGTGCATGTATGTGTGTATATACGTATATGTATACATGCATGGATATGTATGTGTGTATGTATATATACATGGAGTATATATGTGTGTAGGTCATCATACAGTAGATATGTGTTTCTGTTAATATGTGTTTCTGCGTATGGTGGTATGGTGTGTATAGTGTATATTGTAGAGTTGTATGATTGACATATGGTATTTTATCCAGAGAGTAGTCAGAGCACAAGTTTTTCATTGCATTGGAATGCACTGCTTTTTTAATGCATGTGACAATAAACTACTTGAACTTGAAATTGAGTGTGGACAGTCAGCATTAAAAATCATATCAACAAACAAATCATATTTGCTTGCTCTCTGAACAAAGACATAGAGTCATTTTCAACTCCGATCTCAACCTGGAGAAACATGTCAAGACAGTTGTCTTGTTTTCCAAACTCAGGACACTTTTTCGTCTTTGAATCACCTGGAAACTGTGATCCATGCTTCTGCCTCATTGAAACTCCTGTCTAGCCCAGCAGAATATATCCAGATTACAGTCCATCCAAAACGCTGCCGCCGGTTTCCTGACAGCAGCCGCGAAGAGAAGAGACAGCGTATTACTCCGTTTTAGCCTCACTTCATTGGCCACCAGCGCAATTTAGGATTGATTTTAAAATGTTATTGATCCGCAATTAGCAGCACTTTTCTCCTTCTGCTGTTAGAGTCGGCTAAAAACACCACACAATAAAATCAGCATTTGCACCACATTGAAAACACAGACAGTGACACATTTCCCAGACACAAACAAATTTCCCATTACAGTCTCTCACTCTGATGGCCCTGTACCCTCTGACACAAGTCATACGCTTCCCTGTCTAAAGCTCATTATTATCCCCTTTTCCTCCATCTCACACTCATGAATGAAAAGTCAATGTCCCGAATACTTATAATACTTTATAAGGCCTGAGCTGGCCCATGCCGGGGCCATTATACTGAAGGTCAGGCCAGTAACGGCGTCCTGTACGCCATTATTACTGTGCACTCCAGAAATGCAGCAGTAGCACGCCGCGTAATCTATTCCAATTGGCCCGACTGCGCCGGAGAAACGGGAGCCAGCAAGGCAAACAGTGGTAAACTGAAGTGTGTCACATGCTGGCCCTCAAACATCATTAATGAGTGGGTGAGATTAAGCATGGCACAATGACTTACATGCCTCTAAGGATCCGTAAAGTGGCTCCATGGGGGGACTGTCCTGTATGGAGAGCTGTCATCGTCTGGGCAATGCACCAGCCTCGTATGAGATGGTAATCAGTGTTTTCATGAGCGCTATTGTGTCCGCTCGCACTGGCATTGTATGTGTATGTGTGTGTGTGTGTGTGTGTGTGTTACCCATCTGTTACCGAATGTTAATCTATCAAAAACAAATGAAACATCTGCAAGGCTTGAAGAGATGCTTTTTTAATGTGTTTTTTTTTTGGGAGTGTGAAGCTACAGTCTTGAGCGTCATGCTGGATGATGTCATGACGGATCCTCCATGACAGATGAGCGCACGGCCAGGTTCAAATGGAACAACGGCACTTTATCAAGGTATCTGCGGCTCCTTAAAAGGTCTGAAAAAGTCTTAAGTTATCTAAACGTAAGGCCTTAAAAGGATTTTTTAATTCGGATTAGATTGTATTAACAGAAAATTAGACAGTGGTATTGACAAATTCTTTACATTCAGTGATATTTAGTCAAGACATAGTTGGAATAAGGAAAATATCCCGAGTTGTGTAATGATTGGGACCAGCAGTATTGTCAGTTTAATTTTCTTATTTTCATATGAATGTTCAAGTTCAAGCTCAACTTTATTTATCCATTTAGGAAATCCATCTGGTCCATACTGCACAAACATACATACACAGTAACAAATAAAACATCAACAACAACAAGAAACAAACAAGCAAACCGACAAGAAGCAAACAACAGCAGTTCTAATACATTTTACAAAACAGTTAGGATTTAAGTAGTTATAGTCTAAAATAAATGAATAGGTTAGTAGCAATAAAAATATTTGCACAGTACAAAATTTTTGAGATTTTAAACAAAATTCAGTACTGACTGTTGAATACATTCTTGGCAGCTTGAACCTGCTTGTTTGAATTTTGCGCTGCAGTATTCTGCCTCTCTGACTCATTCTAAACTTCTGGTTTAGGGGATGAGTACAGACATTCAGAACAGAGTGGACCTTATTTAAAATAAGGTCAGTGTAGAGCTGAGCTACTGGCACCAGTTCAATTCAATTCCTATTTTCCTATTCGCTGTCTTTATTATGTGCTGGAGCTTGTTACGATCTTGGGCGTGCATTTTCCCAAGCACGCAGATCAAACCGCAAGTTAGAACACTCTCTAATACAGACTTACTCCACTCTGAGATTAATACAGAACAGGTTTAAAGGAATAGTTGACCCCAAAATGAAAAGTCAGTCATTATCTACTCATCCCCATGTCAGTGGAAACTCCACTGAAGTTGGTAGGACCACCAAACACACCTGTAGTTCCATCTCAGCCTTCTTCCAAATTATTAAATTAAGTGTCCATCAAATTTCTCCATTCAGCTCATGCGGCATAATCCAAGTGTTTTGTAGCCAAACAATTGCACTGTGGGTCCAAAAGTCCAATATTTACCTCACTGTCTCCTAGATTTTCCTCAATTACAATGCTTTGCTCTAAAACATGCCAACAGTTGCGCATGGCCAGAGCATTTTATATCAAATTTATGATTTACAATATGAAACGATACATATTTATGACATGAAAAATATACCTAAATAGAAATATACTGTATATCTCTATAGTATATAAGTGTATGTAACTATAACATACAACATTTCTTAGTGTGTATAGTTGGGATGTAGGGTGTTTGCAAGACTGAAATTCAAGACCAAATGCTTATCTACAATATAAAACATGCATTTGCACACATTCTGAAATACTCTTTATAGCCTCATTGGCAGTGTTTATGTCTTTATTGACAATATACAATCAATGAACTACTACTTGGTGGATGCTTCGGTGTGGATGACCGTTCTGCTGTTTTGTATTCCAGTGTGAACAATGTATATGGCCTACATGCTTGGCCTGTCCTGTCCTAATGGGAATGGTCCCCATATAAAAATGTTAATGCCACGCTCTACCATCTGAGGCCCATGGGACAAAAATATGGAAATATCACAGGAGAAGTCTTTGGGCACCCATTAATATCATTATTATCACCGCTACTTGCCACCACATTTGCATGCTAGTGGACAGCGTACAAAGGCTTTGAGGGATAATATGTTAACAGGGATGCTAAATTTAGCTGAAATGACAAGATCATATTCAATTAATGGTCAGTATAGACTGAATATGAGAGGCATTTCATTTGATAACTACTTTAATTACAAAAAAAACCCACCCAAACCACCGTGACACCATTTCAATTCTGCCCAGAAACAGAAATGATGGATATAAACTTTTGAAGTTAAGCGTCCAGCACCACCATCCACTTCCCACTGTGAAGGTCTTATGTGTGTGTGTGTGTGTGTGTGTGTGTGTGTGCGTGTGCGTGTGTGTACATTTTGGATGCCGAGTGTATGGGTGTTCCTACCAGCCATCCTTCCCCCCTCGGAGGTCACTTTGAAATGGAATAGATTTTTCTAGAGCCCAGCCAAGGCTGTAGGGAAGGTCACTTCATTAATCACAGCTAAATGCCACTGTCTGCCCGTCTCCCTCCTTAACCAAGTAACACCCACAGATAACATCATTGATTGATACTAATAATTAATTCTCCTTCAGTACAGAGAGCGAGGGAGAGTATCATTCAGTGGGGAACCTTTAATTACTATGTAAAGACTCATTAGGTTAATGCCATTGTGTGCCCCGCTGGCACGAGGGCGAATAGATGTCTTCCTCCAGCCATGGCCTTTTGTGAAACAAGCTGCTCTCTCTCTCTCTCTCTCTCTCTCATTCTCTCGCTCCCTCTCCAGCAGCATCCATCTATGTGCTTGCCTAATTTCTCTGCTGATTCAGTGTTGGAAAATGTCAAGTCAGATTTCGCTCGGAAGGATTTTGGCAGATGGGTTGGAGCAGACATGATGGTAGAGAGCTGTGGTTATAGCAGTTCATTTGGAAGTAGAGAGCGCACGCACACACACACGCATGCAAGCACAGACACACACACACAGGGCTCAGAGTGCATGCAGTGCTTTGCTGTGTGTGTGGGAGTATGTGGACATGTGCTTTTGCATAAGTGTGTGTTTGTGTCTGCATGACTGTGTGTGTGCACGTGTATCTGTGTGTGTGCATGTGTCTTGTGTGTGAGACTGTATTCCTGTATTCACACACACATTCACAACACTCACACAGTCACATATATGCCACCAGACATGCCAGTGTATCTGCATCACAAACAAGAATAGAGGTCTCTGATCTCTGGGAAGAGCAGTGGAGAAACACCACAGCAATGAGCGCTGAGCAACAAAGATGGAGACAAAATCAAAATAACTAGGAACTCTAGGATTACCACTAAAAGAACAAACGTCCAAACATGACTTATTTTTAAGTAGTAAACAAATAGGAAACAATTTTTGAATAGTAAACAAAGCCACGCCTAGACAAAGCTAAACTGCTGATTGATTTTGGTGTGATTTCTTGATAAAACTGGCTGAATGCATACCAACATTCATTGACCAAATAGCTCATCCCACAATCCACTGCTAGACATTGGCTCCATCTTGTGGGCAATAACCAGACCATTTCCAGACTATGTGACTAACCTTAATGTGAAGTCTTCTCACTTTACCTCACAGATGACTTTCATTCACACTGCCAACTGAGCTGAATTTACCTGCTGTGACTACTATCGAGCTGTGCTTAGTTGGGACGGTGATAACAGGAATGATTTATGCCACCAGTATGGGAACTTGCTATAGCACCATTTCAAAACAAGCTGAAGTGGAAATATGACCTGCTGTGTTGTTGAGAATGTGATTTTCATAAGACAAAACCATATGGAATGAAATCATTGCTGTTGTTTTTTTCAGTCTTTGCAGTAAACTGTTCTTCAGCCACTGCATGGGTCAATTAAAAATGAATAAGCATATAATCAATCCACTGAATCCATTTTGCTTTATACGACTCTGAGACATGACATGAAGATTGTAGTCTAAACAATTACTGAGAAGCTGCTTTGAAGGGAAAGTGATGACCTGTCATCAACTCCCATATTACATAATGTTGTCAACTGGTTTCTACTCGCCAACTAGTCTGCCGAGAGTAAAAGAATGCGAAATGGCAAAATTCCAAACCTTTTAGACCTTTGGCATCAACAGTATTCATTAATATACATCATCTTCCTGTATGATGATGGCAGATAAGTTAGCTTTCATCTAATTTGCTCTTACCTGACTAGAACTTCATCAAAAGCCGTCATCTTTGGCCTCTCAAGGACTCTAGAAATATCACAGAAATTTGGCATTTCAGTGCCATTTACCCAGGCGGAGCAGCACCCGCCCTCTCTAAGCAATAAATTATTTATGAAACCTATTTTTGGAAATAACCCTAAAAATCCAAATGCAAGTGGATAGGAAAAGATCAAAGAATCAAATCGCTTACAGTATGTCAAAGGTCTATAGGAAAGAATTGGAAAGTCAATATGGGCTCATACACATAACAATGCAAACAGTAAGAAAAGTACATATATAGACTGATCCGTTATCTGCATCCAAGGTAGAATGCATGAGTCTAGTGCACATATCTTATTCCAACCATAACTATACTGTTACAGTTTGAAGAGTCTAAATTAAATACATTACGGAACAACATGTGGCTGCCAGGAAACCTGCAATCTCCTCTACAACAAAAACTGAACTCTTTGGTGAATGTGAATGACAAGGTGAATGATTCATCTGGTTCATTTGGTTCATTTTAGAAATACGAACCATTTTACTATTAAATTAAGCTTGTACCTGGTGCTAAATTGTCCTTTGAAGATCATTGGCTTTAGTTAGTCAGTCAATTATTATGTAAAATGTTACTGTAAAGGAGAGAGCCCATTTAATATATATGAACAGTATATGATATTGCCTTCTGATGTATTTTATGAACTGAAGCCCAACATTTACCACCTTATGAGTTCTGTGCAGTTTCGTCAAACTTGTATTGTTAGTCTTTTGAATGTACTGTATAGTGGATGCTGTTGCAAAGTTACATCTACATGCATACTAATCAATTTATAGTTTACTCTTTGATTACCATCCATTATTATCATCGACAGTGATGTAGTATTAAAAACAGGTGGGTAAACTTTGACCTCCTGTCTGTGATCATCATAAGACAAACAACCATCAATATAAACAAAAATCAATTATACTCTCCGAAAAGCATTAATTAGGGGCCGGCCCTCTTGCTTTGCCAATTTCTGTCCTCGACAGATTGTCAACAAATTATCCACACAGATTTTTGAAATATCAAGAATTGAGCCCATAATGCATCAAAATGTTTTACTGTAAATAATATTGTGAACAGCTACTGCAAATAAATCCCCAATGTTCATAAAAATAAATCACAAAATTGTGTAGTCATGGTAGATGAAGTGTGTAAAATTTCAGAATTGTATCTCAAAAGTAGAATGTTTTAGAATTCTTTGAATTCTGTCCTCCTGTAAGCTATGGAAAATAGAGCATGGAGCATTCAACCCTTGTAAAAATAAATTACAGACATCTCTATGTTGTCTAGATAAAGTACACAAAGTCTCAGAATTTTATCTTGAAGACTGAATATTTGACACTATGAAATCTGCCTTTGTATGGATGGACAGATGTTATCATGCACCCTGCTGGTTGCCTCAGTCATAGTGTGACGCCTCCTCTCTTCAGACCACTTCTCAGATAGCTAAACAAGGTCATGACTTGCTGTTGGTTGCTTTCTTTGTTTCTTTGTCCATGACTGCTTGTAGTCCTAGTTTATTTTTTACTACACAGTGTAAACAGTTAATACATTATAAAAGGGCTCTTGACAAAGAATACTTCATTTGACTGCAGCTTCAAGAGCGCAGAAGTGGACAAAGTACGAAAATATTCTACCCAAGATGTTCTGTTACCTTGCTAAGATTTTACTAAAAGTTACGCTAAGCGATTTTCCGACCACTAGAGGGTGACAGAAACTGCAACACATTTGTAAATATACCCACAGCATAGCTGCTGGACTACGGAAGCCCCAAAAGACAATAAGATAAATATAACTACGGAGAACCGGTTACCAGTCTCGCTTTGCCAGATTTTCCTCCCACTGAAGGTTACATGTCCCACAATGACAAGTGAAGAGATAGGTAGCAAGTTTACTTGTTGAACAAGTTTACTTGCTTGCTTCATCAATTCTGCCATTACGAGGGAGGAGACAAGCTAGTTTAAAAAAACATGAAAAGCTACTGAATGGGTCGGGAGGACCCATTCAGTCCAACTTTTGACAACAAGCTTTAGGAAAGAGGTGAAAACAACAACACAGCTGGCCCGCGTGTGTGGCTATTTGTTTATATCATTACGTCTCAAAAAAATCTCCAGAAAGCACACGTTAGTTTCAGGATTGGTTATAGGGTCTGAAATCGCTTATTACAGGTTTAAGCACAAGGAAAATCACTAGTGTACGTAAAACGTAAAAGTTGCTTTTTAATTAAAGAGAAAGTCTACTTAGTGTAATGTGTTAGAGGGAGGAATAAGGGCCATGATACATGGGCAGCGTTCTGAGGCAATGTAAAGTATGCAAGTATTTTCTCATCATACTCCTATTGGTCATAGCCAGTGTGGTTTCTACATTGATTTCATCCAATCCCATACCTGTTGTAAGCAATACTTCCCATCTCCACAGCTTCAAAATGTTGCTTGTGTATCTTGGCCCTAAAGGTTGTGAACAAGCAGTACTTAATTTGTGCCGGATCCTGCCGGAACAGGATCCGGCACCTCGCGGTTTTGGACTACCTGCATTCCGGTACCTATTTGCGTGGACCCGGCACCTGGTGGCATGAAATGTTTTTGTTTTTTTGTCTGCCATGTAATAATCCCAGTAGTTGACTCTTCTTTCCTTTCCCCTCCCTTCCAAAAACCTGTCTCATTTCCATATGAAGACAGGTGATTACCCTATTAGAAAGTAGCAACAAGCGTATAGTAATCACATCACACATGAGTGAGCTGCTCTGCAGAGTGTGTTATGGTAAACTTCAGACAGCGTCATGGCTAAAAGTTGAATTTGCTGTCCATATGTCCACTGTGTGGACTATTTTGGAAAATTAGACAAGGTAAGCATGATTTTTTTTTGTTTGTAAACGTGTTAGCATAGTCTGTAATCTATTAGGTCTCTGCTGGGACAATGAAAATTCATAATTGTATAGATGACTGCGAAACAGAAATTTTTTGGAGTGCGGACCTGTAAGTCCCACAATTAAATATGCGGGCAATTGCGCATGTTATGTTGAGTGTCCAGAAATAATTGGTGATAACATGAGAATTGGTTGACGTGAAGGGCTGTAAGCCACATCACTGTGGGCATTTCAAAACCAGCGCGGTCCAGCTGAGTGTCGCATTTAGGTCTACTTCTAGCTGCACCACGACACGTTTTATTGCATTATTCGCTGACATTGTTTCCTACATTCAAAATCGATATCCTATGAAAGTATTTGTATTGAATATTGATGCGTAACTACTCAAACCAGAATTTCTCTGGTAAATGGTTGAAGCCATTGCAGTTTCCTTTATGTATGATTAGGATGTCTCATAGTAGCCTATGTGGGCATTTTTATGTTGTGCACAGTGCAGTTATATCTTTAGTCTACTACTTGAAGGGCAGGTTTGTAAAAATGAGCATTAGGTAGCCTATGCAATAATCAAATATTGTTGTCCCCAGTAGACGGAGCTCTAAGGTCATATAGTCTGTCATTTAGTAATGTTTAGGCTGTTAGGTCTATAGTAAGCTGTATGGCTGTACTGAGCACCACCGTGCCTCCAATGCGCAATTGTCTTGATACACTCACCGAGCACTTTATTAGGAACACCATACTAATACTGGGTAGGTATCAGCTTTCAGCTCAATGTCAACCGGCTACCAAAGTGACATCCGCCTCCAGGTTCGACGTGTTGCATTCTGAGATGCTTTTCTGCTCACCACAGCTGTGAAGAGGTTATCTGAGTTACTGTAGTCTTTCTGTCAGCTCCAACCAGTCTGGTCATTCTCCTCTGACCTCTCTCATCAACAAGGCGTTTCCGTCCGCAGAACTGCCGCTCACTGGATGTTTTTTGTTTTTCGCACCATTCTGTGTAACCTCTAGAGACTGTTGTGCGTGAAAATTCCAGGAGAAATCCTCAGAAATACTCAAACCAGCCCGTCTGGCACCAACAACCATGCCACGGTCAAAGTCAATGAGATCAAATTTTTTCCCCATTCTGATGTTTGATGTGAACATGAACTGAAGCTGCTGACCTGTATCTGCATGATCTTATGCATTGCACTGCTGCCACATGATTGGCTGAATGGATAATTGCATGAATAAGCAGGTGTGCAGGTGTTCCTAATAAAGTGCTCGGTGAGTGTATGTTCCGGAACCTTTTCCCTTCACACCGACTCGTGGGAACACCGACCCCTTGGTGTTCCGGGACCTCATCATTTACAAATTAAGCACTGTGAACAAGGCAACGTGTCGGTCAGCAGGCATTAAAGCGAGACTTGCAGCATTAGCTGCCACGTAGACAATGAGAGAGTGTTAAGCCATCTACTTGGGGTATGTTACCCTGCACTGTTGACCAAAATGTTACACAGTGTGCGTATCACAGTCATAAAGGTGCTGATACGCCCGGCAGTTTTCTGGGCAATGTAGGCAACACTCCCAATACCAACTAACCAAGTCAAAACACAGGATTAACATCTATTGTGTTGCCTTGCAAAAAGACTTTCCTGTGTGATTAAATCAACAATGTTAAGGCAACTTCTTTATTAATCGTGATCATCATATTTGACCAGACATTTATTTTCCCTGGTCATCTCTGCCTTAACAGTTGAACCAAAACAGAATCTGTGTGTCATAAATAGCTGAATTATATAGCTGTATTACAACAATAAGTCCATTCCGTCTCCCACAGAAACCTTTTCCCTGAACACCCTCAGTTCACTTGTGCCACCAGTATCAACTGTGTTTGAGTGCTTTTACATCTATTCTGTAGTTGTGAGTTTGGTAGTACATTTTATTGTGTCGTTGTTTCTACACTTTTGATTTGTCATCCAGTAACAAAACATCCATGGACTGGATTGAAGCAGAAAGGGTCATTTATAGACCCATCAAGGTATGTGAGCATTTTTCTTGTTGCAGTTAATTAAAGATTTTGAGAGAATGTAGCATAAAAGGCTTTTGAGTGACATTGTTTCATTTCCTTCAAAGACATTGTTCTATGCACCGATATACGAGCATACTGTAGAGCTCTGCTGGGAGAGGAAATACTACCTTTCACAAGTAAGAACCACTTTTGTTTCAGGCTCACACAAAAGAAAACACCAAATAAATTGTGGTAAAGTGTCTCTTATGCTTATACATGAGGACATCTGATGTTTTCCAGTGGATTGTAGAAACAATTGATGGTGCAGTTGTTGAGGCTTCAGCAACATCACCAGGTCCCATCTTAGATGACAGCTGAGGACATGACTGACTGGCTGGTGAAGCAGGGCAAGAAATCTCTCAGGGGGCGGTGAGACTTACTGAGACACATACAGACAGTCCACCACTCAATCTATCATCAACTCTGCTCATGTTCAGCTAGTCTGTTTCTAATGAGAAGAAAATAGAGCAACAGTTAAGATTGTGGAGGTTTGAACTAGAGGGTTTTGATAAAAGTGTCCAGCCTCCTCTCGCTGGTAAGACCATGACCATGAAAATACATCACATAAAGTAAATCATATAACAATAGATTGATCCTGTAAGTATGTCAGATCTGAATGGTGCATCCCATTTCTCGTTTCAGGTGTGGGAGGTGAACATCAGCATGAAAATGAGAGATATTGAGTTTGAAGCCCGAATGGTGCTCAACTCACCAGACGTCAACAGTCCTTTTTTCCAGTAAGTCATATTTATGAGATAAGATGAAACTTGATGATGAAATTGTGTCTTTGCAGCAGCCAATAGTAATAGGAAAAATAGAATGTGTATTTCAACTAATTTTGAGCACCTCTCATTGACAGAGACCCTCCCTGCTGAAGCTCCTCTGGTTCCTCTGAGCCTCCCTACTGAAGCTCCTCTGGTTCCTCTGAACCTCCCTACTGAAGCTCCTGCCATTACTCCAGTCCAGGAAGGCTTGAGCAGCAGCCTGGTTGGCATTGAGCAGACACCACATCAGGTAGGAGTTCTTCATCAGGTCACACTGTAGCTAATACTTCCACCAAGATGAACTGAGGCATTGACTTTGCTCTTTTACTTTTCAGAGGTAAAAAAGACCAAGAAGAAGAGAGTCCGACGCTTCTTCCACCGGCTGTTTAAAACACTCTGTTGCTATGCAGCCGAGGAAACAGAAGGACTGAAGTCCCCTCTGCAAAAAATAAATTCAATCCTGCATTGCAATCAGTCCATGTCAGTCAATTATTTTCATTTATTGTTAATTGAAGCAATGCAAAATGAAGAAATTATCATACAGGAATTGCATGTTGTTATCATGTGAAGACCATGTCACTCATTCAGTTGAAGGATTACATGCTGCTCTATGGGTTGAATAAATTATATGGCTCTTGGTGCTTATGAAAGACTTTCAAAACCCTTTGGAAATTTGAAAAATGCATGATGGTGAAGCTAAAAAACAAGGCTGTTTTTTCTTAGTTCCTGAAAAGTTGATATTTTGGAGATACAAGGTTTTCACATGACAAGCGATGTTTGAATCTAGTAAATTCCATTATTACCGGTATTCACATTGGAGGTTTGCAGAGGTTTAACAAGACTGAAGAACATTTAAGGATACAGAAACCATCGTCATCGTCTCCGCCACACGATCCAGGCAGCTGTTACTGCAGAGACTGAACCCAATAGTTGTTTGGTTGTTTTTAGATGGACTTGCAGTCAGTAAGGCCCTAACAGCCAGTTTGTGAACATGTTCAAAGCTGTCAAATATCAGGAGCATCATTTTACCAATATAACCTACAGTGGGTCAAGGTCACTGTCAACAAGACAGTGAAGGAAAGCAGGATTGACCAGGTAGCAGCTGCTGATACAAATGCTAAATCCAGAGTATGAGAGCATTACTCAAACTCTACAGAGGAATTTACATCAGGTTATGTTTATTTGAAATGTTCATGGTATAAAACAAGCTGACCAGATGCCAGAGAGTCACTGGTTTGTTATCAAGCACTGGCACGGGTGTATCCCAGTTTGAGCTGCCAACTGGGTGGATGCTGGTCTTCTATCTAAGGTGCTGAACAAGTGCCTTTAAGCAAGGCAGTTAACCTGAACCTGTGATCTTACCTCTCAGATTAATGAATGATACATCTAATATCTAGGTGGTGTATTATAATAATATAATTATAATTAATATAATACTTCCATGGTGGAAAGCATGTCAGCAAGAGATGGTAAAACTGCTGGATTGTATTATTACATGTTATTTTTTAGTAGTCTATGCTGTGCTATGTTGCTATTTTTTTTTAATTATTATTATTTATTTAGTTTTCTAGTAATCTAGTAATCTCCCTACTGTGTAATCCCAAATTTATATTGTTTTATGTTTTACTTGCCTTTGATGTTAAGTGTCTTTGAGTGTCCATAGCCTATGTTGTCCTCTTAGATATACAAAGATACAACTTTTGGTTAATTAATCAGTTAAAACTAAAAGTTGTTACATGCCTGATGAGCAAAAGAATGCTTATAATTTCTGACAAAGTATTTGAACGGAATCACACGACTTCTGACTGTGATCTGTCATCGTCATGACAGATCACAGCTCTGGGAATCTTTAGCAAATTAGGCCTGGCTTAAAATGTGAACGATATCTGCACTCTGAAGACTAATCAAAGTCTACTGTATTTATAAAATCGTATAAGGCCCATGTGAAGGCAATGTTAGTCAGAGCTAAAACAATACAGATATAGCCTATCACAGATAATTTAGCAAATCAATTATTTGATGAATACTACTAAAAAGACAACCATGAGATGAGAAACAAGAAATCAACATGCTGTGCAGATGGGATCATTTATAGTCCATGAATTACCAAAGCTTTAATATCAAGAAAAACACCATTACAGTAGTGTCTTATTTCACACAATACTCACACAATTCTAAAATATAAGAACTAAGAAAGTTTGACTACTGCTAAGCGAACAGTTTAACGAATAGGAGCTGGTGGTGGACTTCAGAAGGAGCAGGAGGCCCCCTGTCACCATCCAGGGGGAGGAGGGAGAGATGGTGCACTCATCGGTTCCTAGAAGTGCAGCTAATAACTGAACTCCTGACTATTGACTATGTGTATATATATACAGTCTATATATATATATATGTATACGCAATTATTATTATTATTGCATTATTTGCACTGTCTCTATAGTTTTATATTATGTACATTACCTTTATTTTATCTTATTACCTCTTTTCTTTTATTATCTTCCTGTACTTGTTTTCCTTGGTACTATTCTGCCAGTTGCTGCTGTGGCACCCGAATTTCCCCAAGGGGATAAAAAAAAGTGCTATCTTATCTTATCTTAGTTCTACAACTGCCTGTACCTACTGATAATGCTGTGGACACTTTTCTTTTGAACCACAGTTAATCAAAAACTTAATTGAAACTCATGTTGTATCAGTCCAGATGCGTTCATGAAAGAATATGTTGTGCTGGGAAATATATGAAAACATACTATTATTTATCATATTATGGCGCAAGGTATGATGGGAGTAGCTACAATATTCACTTCCGGGTTGTTGTCGCAATTCTTCCCTTTTCACTGTTTCAATCCTGCATTTGAAAATACTACTGCAAAGCAAAAACACCACCAAAACACTTAAAAAAAATAGTATATAAAATAGTAAATAATACACCTTCAAATAAGTGTGAATGTCTAAACTTCCTTGCACTTGTTGTTTTGTCCTATGTGGAAAACCCCACCTACCTGGTATTCCAAGCAGGAATACTACTTCTACTAATACTATAACTACTTCTTAGCATTCCAACAAATACTAAGAAGTAGTTACAGTGTGACTCAGGTCTGATGCCACTACATCCCCAGTGTGTCATTTTGCTTCTCTCCCCGGGTCTTTCCTTTGATAAAGCCTCATGATTTTAGCGTTGTGCAGTTGTTGCCATGTCTTCATTTCCATTATGAGGTCATGGTTGACGTAGAAGATGACTTTGGTTTTAGCATGCTTTTCCACATAGTAGTTGGGGTATTTACTGTAGTCCTCTGTCATGAATCCATATGCATCCACCTGAGAGAGAGAGAGAGAGAGAGAGAGAGAGACAGAGAGAGAGAGAGGAGACTGAGATTAAATCAAATCAAATAGACTTGCTAAAGTATGACCTGAGAGAGAGGGAGAGAGAGAGAGAGAGAGACAGAGAGAGAGAGAGAGGAGACTGAGATTAAATCAAATCAAAGAGACTTGTTAAAGTATGACCTGAGAGAGACAGAGCGAGAGAGAGAGAGAGAGAGAGAGAGAGAGAGAGGAGACCGAGATTAAATCAAACCAAATAGACTTGCTAAGTATAACAATCTAGAGTCTTTGACATTCAGTATATGAATACTGAGATTGATTGATATTGCTCATAGGTTTTTGTATCGTTCACCATGGTAACCAAACTAGGCAGTGCTAATTAGGAGGCATGTTGACATCCTTAAGTAATGTTAACTTACCACGTCACAGGTATGCAGAGCCAGGAAGAGAGTGAATGCCCCGTTGGTCGGTCTGACTATAGGCCAGTTCCTACCATTGAGGACTGAAGACTTCAAGAACCTGTGGGCAATGAGCACACACACACACACACACACACATATTGAACAGCCTAATAGACACAAATCTATGAAGCAAGTTTGCGTAGGATTAAACGTGAAAGGAGGCTGACCTGTTCCGCACATATCTGAGAAAGTCTGGGTGCAGAACATAGAAGCGGCTCTCGTCAAACTGTCCAGCGTAATATGTCCACGGCCTGGAAGGTAAAGACACAATACTCAGTAATCACCCGGCCAGTGTGGTGAAATGATGAGAGGTGGGTCAGTGTGTGTGTGTGTGTTACTCCCTCTACTAATAATGTGTATAGGGTAGATGTTCACCGTAAGGAGTGGTACTGTCCACTGTGGACTCTTTGTCTACTGAGAAGACCCTGCAGCCACTGGAAATCCCTCATACCCTCAGGAATCATCACATGCTTTATACCCTGCGAAAGGAAGAGGAGGATAGACGTGTTTGGCAGTGTGTATGTGTGTGTGTGTGTGTGTGTGTGTGTGTGGCTGAGCGTGAAAAACTTCAGTACCTCATCGTGTGGGATCTTGGTGAATCCGTAGCGCTTGAAAATGTACAGTGATGTCGTGATGGAGTGGGCCGTGTGAACGTATACGGACGTTTTGTTCCCTACGTCTTCCTCGTAACCCTTCGTGACCGCACCGTTCATCCTGCCGGAAAGAGGGTCAGAGCGTCAAAATTACTTTGAGATGTCAACACAACATGCACAGGGATTTTCCTTGGCCCAAAACACTCACAGAGCCACATTACATGCCAAATACACCCATATGTTCTGGGTAATATGAATAGGTCCAATTATGTCCTCTTTGTTTGTGGTGAAGAGCACCTCCCATGTTAGAATATGTGTTTGGCTTGGTCAATACAGGACCTAGACATATATGAACATAATGTAAGTGCCATCATGTATTTACATTGTGGTGTGACTCTAGTGCTTTTGATCTCCTCCCCTTTCCTCCAAGAAGCTAACCTCTTGCCAGGCCAGGTGAAATCAAAAGAAAATAAATAAATAGTGCCGGTCAGTCTTATTGGTACATTTAAAAAATTTGGGAAAATTTGTTATGATAAATTGACTGAAACGCAAACCTTTACTCTGTCATGTTTCAATCATTTTTTATTACCTTGACAAATATTCAGAATTCAGAATTAGAGGGAGTGGTCCCAACAGAGAGAAACAACAACACAATCTAATGGTTTGGCAGTGTTCCCTCCCTCGTATTTTCCCGTGCCCCTCTTACCGAAACACATAATCGTGTGCGTCTATCTCCTTCCCCATGCCAGAGCCGTAGAGGATCCCAGCGGTGCCCACCACAGCGCAGCGCACACAGCCGTCACCATCGCCTCTGGGGAGGACTAGTGGCTCCTTCGGCTTTGGGATCAAATCCACAGCTGCCTTCACGTCTGCAAACCCAAGCAAAACATACAAATGAATACATAGCCTGCGTAAAGAGTAACTAAACCCCAAACCCAAATCTGTGGTGAAGCCTGACACCTAATGGCGAACAGTAGGGTACTGAACTGGCCATCTGCTATTGGCTGGTCTTTGGTGCCAGGTGATGTCACCTTCTATAGAGTACAACAGGTGGTGACATCACCTGGCACAAAGACCAGCCAATAGCTACTCTTTAAATTAAAATACACAGCACACGCACCTCTTTTAAGAGTTTAACTATGCAATACTGCAATTTGCAGACACGCACAACAAACACACACACCCCCCTACCGTCGTGTTTGTACTGCATGAAACCAAAGGGGTTGTTGAAATGGGCAAGTCTGTTCCACTCGCTCATGTCGAGACGGTCTTTGTGCATGAACAAACGCACATTGGGAATGAAAGCCTGCTTAAAGCTCGGATCCTCGGTCTTCTGCAGAGGCTGGGGACAGGTCTGAGAGTGCCAAAGAAAATACTACATGAATCTATTCATCCTAACAGGAAAAAAGTGAAATTAAAAAATGTGTTAGTCATCATACTTATTTGGTTAAACCTACTGATTGGGTGAGAGCTCCATACAGTGGAGAAAGAGAGGATGGGTCAATCGTCACATAAATGCAGTTTGATTCACTGACTGATTGAAGGAAGAGGCATTGATTATAATCGGAGGGTTAGGGTTACAGAGGCAAGCTGAAAAACAAATACAAGCGGGTCACACCACACAAGCACTTTGCCAGAAGATATCAGCCATGTTTACCCATTCCCATGTTTTAATACTGCAAGGGTCTTGCTATAGTCTGCGTACTGTCTGTCTGGGTTGGGCATCCTGGGTATACACATCCTCAAAATCCCACTGAGGCAGTTTCTTAAAGTCCTTTTTGAAGAGGATAGGCATGGGAGTCTCCTTGAGGGAACCTGCAGCTCCAGGTGTAGTGCTGCCGTCCCTCTTGGCCGTTTTATCCATTGTCAGCTGTGTCAGTAGGTGCGTTTTCATCGCATCGGAGATGGTTTTGGTTTGGTTTGTCGCGTTCAGCACAGCAGCTGAAGTGAAGTTGTCTTTTTTATCTGAGATTACGGACGTATACAGAACAACCGACCCGTCTGTGTTGCCTCTGTGTTCGGTTTCCCCTGAGATAACAGTCCATCTGAATTGTAAACTTGACAGATAGATGCAAAACAGCAGCATTAGTCAAATATCCTTTATTCTAAGCAACTGCACATGCCTCTAAACATGAGACTGATTCACTCAACATGTGCTCAAAGAAAATATTGATACCAGCATTGGCTATTGATTCACCAGAAAATTGTCACTGTGTCCAATGTTCAACTGTATATATTAGTCTCTCTTATCACCTTCCATTTTTTAATTACCCATCTCCCTCTGGAAACGCTTTTCGACACAGTATTACAATCTTTCAACAACCTACCTGATTCTTTGCGATATAAATTCCCATGACAGCATGTAAAGCGTGATGCCGACCGAGACCGCCAACAGGACAGGGAAAATTCTCCTGAAATGTTGAAACGCCATACCTCGAGATAGAGGCTTTGTCCGCAGAACTGAACGCACCGAGTTCTGTTGGAGAAATGAGTCCAGGTGGGAATGGCTCCAGTATCCTGTCCACACCCTGCCACGGTGAATTCCAGTAAATTCATACGCAAGAACAGAGCCGAAAATAAAGTGCACAATCATCAGGCGCATACACATACACACACACACACACAGATAGTTAATGAAGATGGTTTGATAAAGGACCAGCTTTACAGGTGCCACACCTACCACAGATGAAGAGTCTTTAACTCTTCATCCTCCTCTTAAAAAATCATGTCATAAATGCATCATATTTATTGCTTTTATTAGTACATAAAACTAATAGAAATAGTCCTTAATGCCTTTTAGTCCTTATTTACAGAGGGGTAGCTAGTAATGTCTGCTCTGGGTTTCAATAGATGCAGCTGCTTTGGGTTTTTTTTCCATGTGGACTGGACTTTGGGTGACAGGTGGATGGAACAACAACAAAACAAACAAACAAACAATATGAAACATAAAGATGGGTGGTTGGTCTTGAATATTGCTGAGTGGATTATAATGTGTGGTTCTGCGGAACTTGGGTAGAATGGGTGTATGGAGTTTGTACTTGGTATAATGGAATAGTCCTTGGTTAGGGCTCATAGGTATTGAGCACAATCACAAGATGCATCACAACAAGGAAGAGTGGAGCCTGCATTGTCTGCATGAGTGTAACAACAGGCTAAAACATGTTACTTTAAGCTCTACCTACCATCTCCATAGTGATTTTACCACCTAGGCCCATAAGACAAGGAAAACTCTGGAAGGAAAGATGCAAGAGGGAAATGGGAGTGGTGGGATTTGGAATATTGGCAATTCCACAAACATGATGAAGATGTACACAGTGAAAGCTTCCCGTCACTCAATAAAATAAAAAATGACTGAATTGTGAGTTTTTTTCTTGCAATTGTGACTTTATTTCTCAGAATTCTCACTTTATATCTCAGAATGCTCAACTTTATTTCTCAGAATTCTCACTTTATTTCTCAGAATTCTCACTTTATATCTCTGAATTCCGACTTTTTTTTTCTTTCGCAAAAAAAAAAAGTCAGAATTCCACAAATTCACAATTGCGAGAAAAAAACTCACAATTGAGTTGTTTTTTATTTCATTGAGTGGCGGGAATGGGCTTCCATAGGAAGCTCATGGTGCAGCAAAACCAAAGAAAAGCCATGCCGCATCCAGCCAAACACTGCATATGCAGCCAATAATGATAAGCAGCATTGGCAGCGGGTAGGTAGGAACAGATAAGCACAGTATGCTGGTCGCTTCATGGCCACTTTAGAATCGACATCTGTGGCAACGGCTGCGACAGAACTGATGAGCGCTGCCAAAAATCACTGCTGAAGTCAAAATTGAACAAGGGGAACTGAGTTTATTCGACCCATGATCTGCGATGTGATACTGGAAAGGGAGAATAATAGGTCTATTTCCTGGTTGAGAGCTGGTAGTAGGCCTACCACTGTAAAAAGATGTCAAATGAAAATACTTGTATGAATCCACAAGGTCAGTCTCTCATTGGCTGCCGGTGGAGCAGCTCCAGGTTGTGTATCAGATGACATCACAGATTTCAGTCTTGATGTTCTGGCTTTTCTAGCTTTCAGAGCGTTGTTCCTCTTCACAAATATTGACCTGCTGTGTCCTAAGCTACAGGAATAACATGTGGCTGTGTGAATGCAGCATTCCTGTCATAATAGTACAAGAGCAGGATAAGGCTGTGAAGGGTTATGAATCAACAAAGCAGGGGTTTAGAATATGATAATAAACTTAGATGTAGTTGTATAAAAACTCTAAATCTTGAGGCCTAAATTACATGTTGTCATGTCTGTGTCTGTGAACATGAATGTCCCGCTGTGAGCCGTCATGATTCACAAACTATTGGCAATGTACAGTAATTATTCATGACAAGTACCACCTACTATGTGTGGGCGGGAGAAAATCGAGTCATATTGACATGTTTTAGCAAGCAAGTCCTGTGGTTTCTCACACCAGGAATCTCATGATTTCTGCACTATACTTCATAGTCGTTTGCTTGTTTTCCACAGGGGGGGATGAAGCGTTTCATTATCAGTAGAGTGTTTCTGCAAAGGGGAAACATGCACACACTTAACATATTGTCTAATAGAGTGACTGTACAATACAATATTGTGGAACTGCGTCAAGCTAACCGGAGAAAGCCAGAATAAGACCGGAAATCAACCAATTGTGCCTTCAAAATAAAAGGTTGGCTTACGCTTGGTCGTGGAGGCCCCATTTTATACTGCAGAAATATTCATCTTAACAAGTATTGAGTCTAAACATTTTATTTTTCTTAAAACAAGTGCAAAAATCTGGCAGTGGGGCGAGATACTGTCACTTGTTTCCAGTGCAAATCAATTCGTTTCAATCAATTATAATTTTCTTGATACTAGCAGAATGATCTGCCTTGTTTCAGCATATTGACACTTGTTTCTAGAAAATTCCTGAGACTGAATAAGAGACTAAATTACTTAAGATGGGCATTTTTTGCAGTATAGGAGCAGTGTAGAACTGCAGCTGCTATGAGTTAACTCCATTTTAAAGGTAAAGAAGACATTCGTACAAATCATGAATATACTACATACTACATGGAAAGGACATTTTGGGGGAAAAAACAGCAATTGTATTTTCATTTACCATAGATTCCTCCTTAAATGTACTCTGTGAAAATTAAAAGCTCGGCAAGTAATTTTAGTTTGTATCCATCAAGCTTAGTCCAGATGTTATATATAAAATAAATGACTTTGCTTGAAACAAGGGAAATTGTCTTGAAAAGTATCTTGTTTCAAGATTTAAGTAAACTTGTTTGATAAATAAAAATAAATAATTCTCATATGAATCCAGTAAGATGTACTCAAATTACCAAAATTATCTGCCTAAGATAATTTGTCTGGATACAAGCTAAAATTAAGATAAGATAAGATAAGATAGCACTTTATTAATCCCCTTGGGGAAATTCAGGTGCCACAGCAGCAACTGGCAGAACAGTACCAAGGAAAACAAGTACAATAAGTACAATAAGATAATAAAAGAGAAGAGGTAATAAGATAAAAAAAAAAATAGTGTGCATAACATAGAAACTATAGAGACAGTGCAAAAATGCAAATGCAAATAACAATAATAATAATAATAATAATAATTATAATAATAAATGCGTATTCGTATATATATACTGTATATATACATAATCAATACTTGACAATTAGGTTACATTACAGTTACATTACAGTTAAGTAAAATACAATTGTTTTTTCCAATGTGTCCTTTTCATAGCATATATTCATAGCTATATTGACATTATGCATGATGTAATAAATATACTGCATGACTATACCAGATGACTTGGAAGGATGTCCACTACCATAACATTTTCCACTAATAAATGCCATTTTATTTCCTTAATCCTGTCTTTTTTGCAGTGTATTTTTTATTTTCACTTTGGCACTTTGCATCATTTCAAAAAAGGCGCAACCACAGAATTTGAATCCATTGAAATTCTGTGGGTGCAACACTTGTTCGTGATTGACTTTTATTTTGAATGTCATAACCGGAAGTCACATTTGGACTTTAATTTGAAAATCCTACCCGGAAGTTTTACATGTTTGTCTCGTCCAGCTTGAGCCTTGTGTTTTTGCTTTACCTTTTCAACAAGTGACTGCTGACAGGCGTTCAGGAGAAGGGGAGGAGAAGTATTTTCTCGCTTCGCCTTCTCCGATTTTTTTTTTATACGAAATCTCCAACATGGAAGCTCAGGCACATTTCTCCCGTGAGGAAATCAACAGCACGGTATGGGAAGTCCCGGAGAAATACACACGGCTGAAACAAATAGGGACAGGAGCGTACGGCTCTGTGTGGTAAGTGACCTGTCATTTCATTTACATTGCATGAAGTGTGTTGTCGTTGGGACCGAACGGCGTGATGCAGCGTTTCGTAGTAGACTCGTTACGCCGCCTGCATACAGCACACAGCCTATAGGGCCTTGGTTTACATCCTGTGTCAGCACGGCCAGCACTGATGACATTATTAACCCATATCCAAAAACTACATCTGCATACTTTTTAACGACGTATGTTGACATATATGGAGACCACATATATTAAAAATCTGGTATCTTTAGAACCATATATGTACATATTTGTACAATATATTATATGGATGAGATCTTAATGTATGTCGATATTGCAAAAATGGCCACTTTCATGTATACATTTACATACGTGGTATGTGTTGACATATACGGAAACCACATAAATATTAGAAATAATGCATCTTTTAACCATATGTATGTACATACTCTATATGTACACTATATACAACATATACAATCTATATAAGCCTATATGTTCATATATACTTTATATAGCCTGTTTCAACATGCATTTACATGTATTTACATACATGGTATAGAAATATGACATTTGACATGGAATATATTTTAATATATCTAATGCCAAGATATATATATTTTGCAATAGATTAAATGGTTTAAATCGGTTTGTAAAAATACAAATGAATTCATTTAAACACAGATATGTCAGACTACAGTGTACATATATGGTCTTGTATGTCCGTTTATTTTATAGAAATGCATGTTATACAGGTTCAAGCCATAAATGCAATGTTAAAGTGCTGTATGGGAATAGTTAACAGAGACCTACTGGCACTCACAACCTTCAATGACATGGACATCCATCAAATAAGAAGTTTGATGTATGTGCAATCTGCATACATCAAACTTTGTGAAATTTGCTTAAGCAAATTCATAGATTGGACACGCCCATTTTCACTTTCATTGATTTGTAGTTGCCATGTTGTTTATCCAATTGATCTGTAGATCATTTGTGTATCTAGATCTACTAATGCTATGGTGCAAGTTTGGTATCAGGCCAAAGAAAACCAGTTTTTCATAAAATGCAAAATGAGACTTTGGTGGTCCAGTGGCAAATCTGCAGGGCATGGACAGTTAGATATGGGAACCAAGTTTTGTGTATGGCCTTTAGAACATGACATGTGACTGTAGCGCACCCTATGGGTCAAAGTGCATACTTGTACATATGTTTGAGATGCCTTTACACACAAGGCTGCCACGTTTCATACTAACATCATACAAATGCACGTTGATCTACAAACTATATACGCTATTATATATTATGGCATAGAGATCAATCACAACCAAACCAAATATTTTGCATTTAGTGCAAGAGCATGTATACCAAATTGAATGAGATTTCGTCATCCAGATTATGAGATAACATTTTTTGTAAATTGTAGCGTGATTGTATGGCATGATTTTGGAATGCCGGTGCAGACATGGTTGACGAACCCGGCTGAAGACATATTCCAAGTTTTGTGTCAGTTAGAAAAACGGTCACTGAGTTATGGCCAGTTTTGTGTTAGGCCACACCCAATCTTCACTTTATTGCCTCATCGCTGCGGTGTTGTTTATCCGATTGAGCTGGTTTACAGATCATTTGTGTATGTAGGCTGACTAATACAATGCTGCAAGTTTAGTACTGAGAAAGCCTTTGTATAAAAACCGTTTTTTCCAAAAAGCCATTGCCATCAAATACTTCACCTTTAACGGGGGAACTATTTTTTTGCCAAATTTCCTGCCTCTGTCATAAACCATCTCATGGGAAGCTGTGAAAACGTAGGGAGAGAAGAAAAATAATAAACCAGCACAAAACAACAGAGTTTCAATGCTATGTATGAGATGTACCGGCCTACTTTGGTGGATCGACATTGTCCGTAACACCGTGCACAAGTGGCGTGTGCAATCTGTGTCGGTGGATGCAGCTCCAAATAGACTGACAAGCCTTCCCTCCTACGACTCGGTGCCCCGCAGATCACCGCACACATGTTGCCTCCGATCGGGGGTTGCCAAGCGTTTACATTTAGACACATTAAATCACAGATCGCATCCCACATGCCTCTGTCTGAGATGACATTTGCTGTTGGATATGATTTTCATACAGAGCTGGACAACTGTCTATACAGTTGGTAGAGAGAGAGAGTGAAACCTCCAATCAGAATAGACATCCCTCTATCATCCACTGCTCTAACATCAAAAGAGTGAGATAATTGTAGTTAAACAAGAAGGTCCTCATAGAGCATAAACCTCCACCAACACGTAATTCTCCAACTTGCTGTTACACCCAAACACATCATTCCTATCACTTCAATTTTGCGTTAAATTGATTTCTTGACCCTGCAAACATACCTTTAGGATTTGGAATCAAGTCTCTACCTCTGTTAGTTTCATAGTAACGGCTAAAAAACAGTTATCATCTAATGGCTAATGTCAGTGAGACAGAGTGCGCACTCGCTGCTGTAGCTGAAGCTTCGATCCTTCACTTCACAGTGGACAGAGAAGTGACCGCACCCGACACCAGCATTTCATTTGGCTAAATAGGGTAAATCTATAATGTCTCAATTAGCGGGGATGGGATGGGATGCTCTTTTCTGTTGCAGCTGCACTTTGTGATTTAGGCTGATGCATAAAAATCCTTGTGCAGCTTTAAACTATTCCTTATTTTGCTGGGAACCGCTTGCAACCCCCTCAATGGCCCCCCCGGGTGCCCCCCAACCTCACTTTGGGAACCACTGTCTTAGACGATGCTGATGTAATTCTCTGTCACCCAGTCTGCTCATTATACACTCGATACTCTTATGATTTGAAATTTGGTGTGCAAATTTCTGGGACTTTTGCAATAAAAACACAATATATGGTCACATTCGTAATGCTGGTGTGTACTTACTAGTTATTCCGTTATGTGTCACAGCTCAACAATAAACGAGAAGACGAAAGAGAAAGTGGCCATCAAGAAACTCCACAGGCCGTTCCAATCGGAGATCTTCGCCAAGAGGGCCTACCGGGAGCTCCGACTGCTCAAGCACATGAAGCATGAAAACGTGAGGCGCTCAGACCCACCACACTGCAAAGGTTTCTCCCTGAACATTAACAAACCCTAGTGTTGATTGAAAACTCACTCTCTGCACATGACATACTGTGTGTTTCTCTGCCTGTAATAACACAATCATCACGTTTCAGAGATTATGATATACCGTAACTTCCAAAGATGAATGAGCATGAACATTTCACTCACACACTTCTGTTCCCGTGTATTCGTGGTGCCCGTATTTGTCACCTTCCTCTTCCATTCCCACCAGGTGATAGGACTTCTCGATGTGTTTACGCCAGCCTCGGGCCTGGACGACTTCCAGGACTTGTGAGTATTTATCGCCCCGATAGAAAACCCCCTCAGGCAGAGGCAGAGAGCGCCTCTGATGATGTGCAGATATAGCGTTCACCTGCAGAAATACCTGTATCGCTGCGGGACCGCAGGGAACAGGTATTGATTTCTGTTTTGCCGGCCAAACAATAGGAGAGCCAGGTTCGGGAGGGATCTGAGAAACCTCATGTTTTCAAAAGGTTCAGAATAGTCTACCAACTGACACTGCAGTTAGATCAGCTGGACACAATCACAGTTAAAATAATCCCAACCTGATTCTAGAAGTCTGAAAAAGGATGGAAAATGGTATTTGGTCATTTCCCGGTCTGGAAAAGTGTGGGAAGCAAAGGTTGTGCTGCACGGATACACAAATGATGACACATTTCCTATAGTGATTTTTCTAACCCTTAGTGATTTATTGTGAATGTCCAGTTATAGAGTGAGGTGGCCTAGAAAGTCTGGAATTTTAAAAATGAAGGGTATGAATGAGTAGGAACCCTTTAAGTAGCTTCTACACTTAATCATAACACAATACAGATACAGTTAATAATGTAAGCATTAGGACAGTGAGCTAAAGTTGGTTTTGCTGTCAAATTATCCACTTTGCAACATGGATTTCACACTGAAAAACATGAATATGTGGCTAAAGAACAGAGAACAAAAACTAGATGAAACTAAAGATATTAGGCTGTTGCAGCAGCAAAATGTTAAGGATGCAGCTAAGAAAAATAGAATATTTTGAGGTTTATGTTAACGGGGGTTTGTATAAACATACACAACTGCCAATTTCAGCACTAAGCTACCGAAATGCCTGAATGGAAGTATGAAGAGGCACGGATTACAGCATGAAGAGGGTTTGTAGAATAACAGTGGGAGAGCTTACAGAGGCCAATAAAAGCTTTTACTTTTGCAGTCGTTTTGCTTTCGACTGAGTAAAGCTCTAGTGTAGTGATTGTCCATATCTTTCCCATTCTCTCTCTCTCTCTCTCTCTCTCTCTCTCTCCCTCCTCTCTCTTTTCCCCAGCTACCTGGTGATGCCCTACATGTTTACCGACCTGTCGAAGGTGCGAGGTCATCTTTCAGAAGACAGGGTCCAGTTTCTCGTCTACCAGATGCTATGTGGACTCAGGGTGAGCAGGAGGGAGAAATAGTCAGAAAACAGTAACACTTTACCATCAGGGTTGCCCATAAGGCGTCATAATCAACTATAATACACTATAATAACTATAATTAGAGCATGATGTCATATCCTGTTATACACACTGTGTGCCAAAAACTGATTGAATACGTTCTCAGGTAATCATATAACACAGTCATACCAGATTCATAACATATTTAAGATACTATAATGCACAATACATTATAATGCATGGAATTTTCTAATGTGATTACAGTGAGAATAGTGAATATAAACATATAATGAGGGATGTAGTGGAGGGTAAACCCACTTAAACTCAGTTTACACCTTACATAAGTAGAGTCAAGCTGATGTAGGATATTTGAAAACAGATTAATACCTTTATGAAAAGATACACTGTCAATCAAAAGTTTGGGGACACCTCATTGATTATGTTTTTCATAATCTTAAAGCCATTTTGATCTAAAGGCTTATGCTTAAATGCTTGAAATGTGTGTCTTAGACAAATATAAATAATGAAGTTGATCTTATGTATGAATTTCTTTCCAAAGCCTTTGCCTTTCCATCAAGGCAAAGGGCGGCTACTTTAAAGAATCTAAAATATAAGCTAGTTTTGATTTGTTTCACACTTTTTTTGGTCGGTGCATAATTCCATTTGTGTTATTTCATAGTTTTGATGTCTTTACTGTTATTCTAAAATGTTTCTGTTTCCTGCAGTACATTCACAAGGCTGGCATCATCCACAGGGTAAGTGGGAGTACATTTGTTTTACTTTTACAGCCACTGTAAAGAACAAGCAACAATGGTTGATACACTTTCCCGGCCCAGATGGCAGACTTGCCTTTTTTCCCCTGCGTTGCAGAGAAGCATGAGAATGCTGCTTCAATCGATCATTGTTGTTGAGTCACTTACTAACCCTGCCCTAACAGGTACGATAAGTAGACTGTTCTCCGGTGTCTGGCTGCGTGTCTAGAGATGTTAGGACACACCCTGCTCCAGCCGTGCCAGCCGGATCGGTGTATGTGTGGGTTACAGGAAGCAGGGTTGGACTGATAGACCAGTTTGCCGATATGTCAGTCAGATATCGGTCTAAAAATCTGATCAGATTTGGTCCATTCAGTATCGTCCACCTCTGATATGAGGGATATTATGCAGTTTTATTGATTACATATTCATTGTAGAATTGATCATTACTACACCGGTTGTCTATGGGAAGACCTGAACCTTATTAGTAGTTAGTAGTAATATCCCAGGTTTCAATGGAGAGTTTTAGTGTCCCATGGTCTAAATGTTGTTTCTGAGGCTTTTCCACCCTGACAAGAATAAACACTGAAAGCTTATTTTTGGATTTTTTTGGTATGAAAATAGGCAACTTAAAAGATACTGAATATCAGCACAAAATATCAGATATCAGCAGTCGGTTGAACCATAATAGAAAACTGGGGCATTGTATGACTTAAGTTAAAGCTGCTCTAGGCGAGATTTGTATGTAAAAATACACCAGGCTAAATCACAAAGTGGGGCTGTCACCAACATTAGATCTTTTTTCCTCTCTTGTCTCTTTGGTATCTTTGGTGTAAAGCATCACAGACCGGCCGGGTTGGTAAACATGAGTGTGCTGAGTGACGTTTACTGTTGTCACCGTACCGGATTTCTGGGTATTGAATTTCAGAATTTTCAGACAGTTAGCTCTTGCTGCCATCTGGGGCTGCCAGTGTGCAGCTTTAGTTATGAACTTGAAAGAAATGTTGGTATTTAATGACTAGTGTCTCTGGTGGTTATCTTCTGCATCTTAGGTAATTGAATGTGTGTGTGTGTGTGTGTGTGTGTGTGTGTGTGTGTGTGTGTGTGTGTGTGTATGTGTGTGTGTGTGTGTGTGTGTGTGTGTGTGTGTGTGACATGGTCCTGCACACTCAGTCCTTAAAATGCAGTATGATACCCTGCTATTACTGTGGTAATAGAAGATGTTATCATCACTTACTAACAATTTATGAATGACACCATCGTTAGCTTATGCTTGAGTCACCCTGTTTAAAATCCCCACAGTATTTAAGGTGTTGAGAACAACAAACGAACCATTTTAGACTACAGCGACTACAAGTATCGGCACTTTTAGTCTCAGATTTGATACTACACACTATAATTTACTGTTAACAATGTGCTGCCATATGTGACCATCATTCAACTCATTTTCTTTTGCAGGACCTTAAGCCTGGAAACTTGGCCGTAAACCAAGACTGCGAGTTGAAGGTTTGTGCCTCGGAGGATTACATTAGAAAAATAAGATGAAACTTTAATGATCCCTGTGGGGACACTGGGTTGTTGTAGCAGCAAAAGTAGGAAAGAAAGGAAAGACAGGAAAGAAAAATAAATTATAGACTCAAAAGCAATTGTGGGGTTATGTAAATATATGCAGCCTCCAGTTTGAACACGTTAAGTAGACTGGGTGGGAAATATGGGAAAGACTATGGATTATTAACAAAACTGGATTTACTTACTTACAAAAATGTATATTACAAAATAAAAAGAATGTGTTATATTTATATATATGTAAATGGAAGTATGTGTAAACATAATGTTATAAAACATAAAATTATCAATATGCATATAGTATTAAATGCCGGAACCATTAAATGTAACAGTCTACACAGCATGGAACACTGAGAGGGATCCAGGAAAACTGCAGAAAGCAGATATATGAATTTATAGCAATATACATGATGTGCCAGCATGCATCATATTTACATATCTACCAGATGGCCATGCATAAATACATAGTGTCCAGGCATGTATCTGTTTGCACTGTAAAACAAATTATCAAACGACGCCAAGTCCAACCAGTAATCCCATAAAATAACCTTACATTTTCATGTATTTTCCATTAATTCACCCCTTAATTCATGCAAAATCCCCTTAAAATTAATTAAGGGAGTTATTAATGGAGGAGAGCCCATTGAAACCACCTTAAACATCCCCTTAATCTTGACTCCTTACTTTCTAATTGAATTAAAATTGCAGGGAGACAGGAACTTTTCCATTCATTTCCACTTAATAACCCTGTAAACCTGCACAAAAGGCCTGAAAAATCCCTTAATTACTAGTGTCTGTGAATCAACCCATGAATAAACCCTTATAAACCCATGATACTAACCTTACTTTATTAAAGCTTTGTTTTTAATGGATAATTCATGTTTATGTAAAGGAGAAATTAAGGACATTTCAGGGATAAAATGAAGGGGTTTGGTTTTGTAGTGTTAAGGTTGCAGATTGTGATCAGATCTGTGCTCTCGATGCAGATCCTGGACTTCGGGCTGGCTCGCAGTGCTGACGCTGAGATGACGGGCTATGTGGTGACCCGGTGGTACCGGGCGCCTGAGGTCATTTTGAACTGGATGCACTACACCCAGACTGGCAAGACAATCACAGCTGTTACACATTCTCACCTCCGACCTCACTGTTGTCTGCTGGGCTAGCTGAGCAGTGCCGGAACTGTTTGCTGTTGTCATGTGAAAACATCCCAACTCCAGTTTTAGCAATTTCTCTCTTAAAGAGTAACTAAACCCCAAATCCAAGTGGTTGGGTTTGGGTGCCAAGTGATGTCACCACCTGTTATACTCGATAGAAGGTGACATCACCTGGCACCAAAGATCAGCCTATAGCAGATGGCCAGTACAGTACCCTACTTTTCACCATTAGGTATCAGGCTTCACCACAGATTTGGGCTTGGGGTTTAGTTACTCTTTAAAGTGGAGTTTTAAATGGTCCTTTATGGGTTCAGCAAATTTTCATAATCATATGGTGCATTAAACGCATCTGAAATCCATTATGGAATTTCAAAATTGCATGGGTGACAATAAAGCTTAATCTGTGAAAAGTTGACACTGATTGGTCTGACAGCAGCGCTACAGAGCGGAGAGTCAATGACTGAGCTGTCACTGCTATGGAATCGATTTTCCTAGGATTTATAATCTTTCCTTAGGAGATAATATTTCATTTTGTAAACAGTCTGCAGTCTACAGAATGGAATATGGCACAGAAAGCAACGCTAGCAAGTTTACACCCTTCATAGGATTGTATTACTCACCAAGTACTTGCCAGAGTGGATGGTACAATAGATTCTTCTCTACCAGGAATAGGCAGTTAGCTCTGGTATATAAGCTGCCTTCCTCATTCCTACTCCCCAGAGCAAAACTCAGTACACTCTTAGTGATGTGTTTCTCACTGATGTATTTTTCTTTGGTGTTTATTCCAGTGGATATCTGGTCTGTGGGCTGTATCATGGCAGAAATGATCAATGGAAAAACCCTTTTCAAAGGGAAAGACTGTATCCTTTTATCTGCCTTGTCTGTTTGCTGGAGTCCTACATTTTGAGGTGATATGAATCATATGTCACTAGTCTGTACACAGAGTATCTATGACCACATATCTATATATACATTTTTTAGATTATTTTAAGGGATTTCTGCTTTATTGGACAAATAACAGTAGACATAGGGGAAAGATGGGAGAGGGAGGGGTGAAATATGACAAAGGTCCTGGGACGGATTTGAACCCTGGACGGTACAGGTACATGGTATGCGCCTTAGACCACTGAGCCACCAGGACACCCCAAGTTTAAATATCCTTGATTGTAACCTGTCCATCAGACATGGACCAGCTGACTCAGATCATGAAAGTGACTGGAATACCTGGACCAGAATTCGTACAGAAGCTGGACAGTCCCGAGGTAGGACAAAACATGTGTCATGAAACTAGGGTTCAACTGATATGGTTTTTTTTTTTTGGATTGATACTGCCAAGAGCTGACATTTTGTGCCGATATTCAATATCTTTAAGTCTTCCGAAAAATGACATGTATTCAATATTTCCTCCAGAATTTTATTCTCGTCAGGGAAAAGCCTCTGAGCAAGCATTTAGACAATGGGACACTAAAATAACATCCATGGACTTTCATATTTGTGTTGAATCGGATGGAAACGTTGCATGAGAATCAGTTCAGGTTAAGGGCGTCCCGTAGACAGCCAGTGTCGTATTGATCAATTCTAGTAAATATGTAATCAATAAAAACTACATCATATCCATCACATCAGAGGTGGATGACACTGATATCCAGTTTTACATCGGTCTACCCTACTAAATTAAATATATAATATTAAATAAATGAATAAATAATTAAATTGTGAAATGTCAGCATAAACAACTAAATGCATTGTCAAATAATTTAATTTATAGATAGCCAATCAATGAAATCTATATTATGTAATTATTTATCTATCTATTTATTTATTTATGTATTTATTTCAGTGTGTGGCACATAAATTAAATAAATATATCCGTCAAAGTCAGACAGCTGAATGATGGGTTGAATTTTACAACGCCTTCACCGGCTGCAGTCTCAAGCCATCGACTTTTGTGCACTAAATTATTCTAAATTATTATAAAGTGATGGCTTCCAAAAGTTGCCCTGAGTTACTTCAGGAAGCAGCTACCTAGGTACAAGGCTGTTTCATGAAATTTCAAGCTCAAGAATTGTTAAGTGATTCAGCAGGAACGTCAAAAGATGGGCGTCCAGGGCGAGTGTTACTGTTAGAGCTGCTATAATGCAGCCTGATTCACCGCAGACGTTCCTCCAGGTTTGCAGGTACAGCATTCATCAGTGTCACAGAGGGCCGATGTCATTGCTAAATGCTTCAGAGAGGTCTATCTTCAACAGAAGAATGACTAATTGCTTCCATTTTGTCTGCTAATGCGAACATATCTTCCACTATCTCAAACAAAATCTCAAAGTAAACATTTGCCCTGAGCACCGCCATTTTGAAGCAGGCATGAACAATTGATTCAGTCGATTCAATCGTACAATCGTTTAACCAGCAATCAAAAGTCAGAACTGTTTAGATCCCGCGTATTGGCTTTGATGAATGAAGTTGACAAATGTTTTGTTTTGTTTTTTTTATATTATTGTCTTGAAAACAGGCCAGAAGTTATGTCAAGTCCCTCCCTCGCTTTCCCAGAAAGGACTTCTCTACGTTGTTCCCTAGAGCCAGTGTACAGGGTGAGTTCAACCAGCAGGAATCCCTGTTTCTGAGCTCATGTGGGCCACAAATTCTTGTTTTTTTTAACCTTTATCCAAGGTTTGCTGAGCACCATGCTCTTTTTTCTCTGGTGCACAGGAAATGATCTGTTTTATGATTCCAGTTGGTTTGGAAAAAATAGAAGAAGAACTGGGTAGTTAGCATGAGCCGAGCAGTGATAGCCACCATGGCTGAACAGACAAAGAAAAGAGCGACACCTACCGAAACTCAAACTGCGTCAACAGAAAATGCAAGGAAACTTTGAATTTGAAACTGTTTGATAACTGTTTGACAGTTTGAAGGATATACATGTTACATCAGTAAACTGTGCACTCCTTAGACCTAAATGTCTTCTTCTTAGTGACTGGTAGGGGTACAGATGGTGAAAAAAATCGTTTGGCAGCAGGGTCAGCTGCCAAACGATTTAGGAGACAGTTTGAATTTCACTATTGTTTCAATTCGTCACTTTCTATGTGGAGAAGATTTCCTGCCAGTGTCCATACTAACACCAGAATTGTTTTTAGTCAAATAGGGCGAATCTATGGGGACTGAATTATTGGGGATGGGACACTCCTCTCTGTTATTATTTGATAGGAATAATGGGATGGAAGTAATTCTTTGCATTGGTGTGTCATATTGTTCAAGAAATATGAGGTTTACATACATGTACATGTTCAAAAATTGTGACATTAATATGCAAGAAACAAAAACTCTCAATGTTCAAAAGGTTGGAGAAACCTTCCATTGAGCTAATGTGAGAATATAAATGCTTTTATACATAGAATATTTAGATTTCTTTAATTTGATGGATTTTGAAGTTTGTTCAACATGTTGCTTTATTCTATTACCACCATCCGGTTGCAGCTATTGACCTGCTAGAGAAGATGCTGGTTCTGGATGGAGACGAGAGGCCCACGGCTGAGCTGGCTCTGGAGCACCCGTACTTTGACAGCCTGAGGGACCCGCAGGACACGCCTGAGCCCGAGCCGTACGACGACAGCCGCGACAACGCCACGCTGGCCCTGGAAGAGTGGAAGCGTGAGTGAAGAATCCAAATAAACGAAGAGAGATTAGATGGAATGAATGGTTCCCCGTGGGGAAATTGGGTTGTTGCAGCCGCAGATAGTAACAAGATACAGCCAAGAAAAAAGAGAATATTAACCTAAAAATCAATTATGAGCAATTTTGGTGATATGAACATATGCAGCTGACAATTTCTGCATGTGGAGAACACGATAAGAGTGTGAAGTATGGAAAAGAGTATGGAGTACTTTGAGATATGGATAT
Organism: Centroberyx gerrardi; assembly: GCF_048128805.1. NCBI lineage: Eukaryota > Metazoa > Chordata > Actinopteri > Beryciformes > Berycidae > Centroberyx > Centroberyx gerrardi. Next base: position 28,919,749 of record NC_136010.1, on the reverse strand, counting down.
ACTTAAAGCTGTCATTTACAGTTCTTAACTTACAGTATTGATTGCTTATATAAGTATGGATTACTAAATATGAAAACTTAACTTTGACGTACAAGTGCATTAACAAAAAACAAAAAAACGAAGAAAAAAAGACTTAACTAGAACATTTTAAGTAGAAATGTATGAATGAAAAGTATGAGAAAAAGTGTGGATTATATTGAGGGTGTGCAAAATAACAGCAGTGGAACTTACTGAGACAAAGGAAAAATTCACGCAGGATATGTACAATATTAAAATATACTAAAAATATGAAATAAATGCAGTATGAAATAAGTGGGGGAAAATATCACTATATATGCAGTATATGACAAATGAAAAGGATTTGAGAATATGAAGAAAACAAGAATGTGATTTTATAGCATATATACAGAATGTGCAGAATGTGTGTCAATGAGTCAGTGATTTATGAAATAGAAAAATGTGTTCAGATAGCTTTGAACTGCCGTTTGCAACACAAATTCAACACAAATTCAAATGATAATTGCAGTGGTGGATATGTTATTGATGCATGTGTTTTGACCCTTTTGCCCACAGGGTTATGTTTCAGAGAGGTGAAGAGCTTTGTGCCGTTCCCACGGCGAGACTCCAAGAGGAAAAACACATTGACTATGTCTCAGTAACCCCACGAACGTCATGTAACCCCCGATGCCCCAAACCAACATAGTATACAGCCAATGGTGCCCTTGCATTTTGTATCCATTGAGACTTTTATTTTCTAAATGTAGATTGCCGCTCACCCGCCTGCATTCCCTATCAGTGAAACGTCTTGCAAAGGTTTATTGCGACCAAATGTCCCAGGATTTAATGTAAGTCTTACTGTGCGATTGTATTTTTCCATTAAAGGATAAGACAAGGTATGTTTTGTGGAGCTCTGTTTTTGCAATAAATAGTAAATGATGCCGGTTAACTGTCCAGAGAAATTTCACGTCACTGTATGTAGTGGAATGCTTAAAATTCCATTTATGTTGAATGCATGATGTAATCCACAGCCAACTATGGAACTTTTGGCACTGAATTGCATCTCAATTTTTTTTTCGTTTATTAAAATGATCAGCAGGACAAGCACTCAGTGTCTCAGTACCATTGTCCTTTCAAGTGTGACATCATTTTTCTATGTCCAACGCTAATTGTCCTCTCAAGGCGTGACATCATAATTTTTCAGCCCAAATAAGGGATTCCGGATCCAGCCCCATTTCAGTCTAATGTGAAAATGAATAGGCTAATTATTCATTGAATAGGCTAAATAAATGACTAACTTGAACTATGTCCAATGTTAATAGTGATTATTTTTGCTTTCGAGGGTTCTTCTATTATGCATTTCTTTGTTTAAGTGGATTCTGATGGGTTTTGAAGCTGCAATGAAAAGAGTAAAACATTGCTAGCCATACTTAGCTTAGCATTCCAGCATTTTGTGGCTTTGTGATGCGAGGATAATGCAACATCTACACCACTGTTAGCAAAATAGTTTTTAAGAATTCAATACCATGTTAAAATATGTAATAACTTTGTCACATGTTATTTCCACGTCCGTTACTTCACCCATTTTCAGAACATAACGATTGGCAAACAGGATCTAAAAATCCCATCATTTTTGCTATTGGCGAAAAAAATTGGATCCAGATTTAAAGCCCCAAAATGATGACAACACTTTTTTTGTGACCAAGTTTTTATTGAATTTTACAACACTTGAGAGGACAATATTGACTATTTCTGCTTTCGAGGGTTCCTCTTTTATGCATTCTTTTGTTTGTTGAGGTGGATTCTGATGGGTTTTGAAGCTGCAATGACAAAAATAAAAAAATCGCTAGCCATACTTAGCATTCCAGCATTTTGTGGCTTAGTGAAGCCAGGATAATGCAACATCTGCACCATGGTTGTTTGCATTATTTTTTAATTCAGTATCATGTTAAAATATGTAATAACTTCATCGTATGAATATATAATTTCAGTTGGAATATGTGCCCATGATGATGTGTATGATGCTGTGAGCAATGAACCCATATACTCCTGTCTCTGCTTGTAACATTTTGTGATTAACACTATAGTGCTTTATTTCACTTTTGCACACAGTTTTACACCCATACTATATTGACTCTGTTAAATGTGTAGTAGCATATGCATAACTATTTGACTGGGTACTTTATTAGGGGCTGATGCATGATGTGCACTGTTGAATGGGGTTATATGAAATTCTATTGTTTGGTTGTGTATATGGGGTGGGGTCCTGGACTGGACTTCTTGCTGCCCAGGAGAATGATTTTGACCGCATAATACCTTAAAATACTATATTAGTCTGTTGCCTTTTCTCTGAGTGAATGCGTGAGAGCGTGTGTGCATGTGTGTACACGCATATTCATGTCTTTTGCAATGTGAACATGAATAAACAATTAAACCTATGCGTGTGTGTGTGCGTTCACGTGCACGCACTGTCTATGTACATGGGGTGACAGGTGGTTCAAGTGATCACTATGATCCCAAAATGATCAGAAATCTATGTAGTTCAGTAATGTGTAGACAATAGTGGTCTTTGTTAATTTGTGTATTGGATAAAATTATACATTTATAATGCATGAAGTTGTGATATATTCATATATGTATATGCTATGTTGACCTACTATATTAGAAGATCGAACAGTTCATTCCCCTATTCTGTAGCTCGCGCGCGAAAATCATGGCATGGTGACCGGGGGGTGGGGGGGTGTTCGCTCTCATCAAGTTAGCTAGAGTTAACCCACATAATAGCGGAAGTCAAACGATTTTGGCATCAAAATAAAAGCGTACAATTTAGCTCCCGATCTAACCTTTAGCCTCGTAACAATTATACCACTGCTGTAGGTTTTTAGAAGTAGACCTAGTAGACATCCTTGTCTGGTGTTATGTTTTGTGAATGATTGCTTAAGATTCAATAAGATGATAAGATACATTTTTCTTTATCTCTGTGGGAAAATTTACTTGTTACAGCAGCAAATAGTGATAGGATATATCAAGGAAAATAGAATGTAAATAAAAACTAGAATATAAACAAGAATACAGCAAATGGAAAACATATGTGACAATTAGCCTACAACACGTATGAGAAGTACAGGAAATAGTATGTAGTACTTTTGTCAGTCCTATAGGCTCCTGTATACATACAGCACCTTAGGCATGTATGGCTATTATAGCGTGAAATTGATATTTTAGAAAAAAAATACAGATCCCTCGGTTAACATAATTATTTTTTTCTCTTTGGTATGCCTACTTCCTTTATATTATTAAAACAACAATATTCGTTAAGGGTTTTATTTTGAAACATGTGCCCGGAAGTCGTATGTTTTTACTTTGGCTAACATCAACTGAAAACATTAGCGCACATTCAGGGCTCCAGCTCCAAATAGCTAGCCAGCTAGCTGAGGCTAGCATTTATCCCTCTCACAAAACTGGGTCGACAACAAGCTGTTTCTGAGACTAAGTTGGGGCGTTTATATCACTCATGTTCTGAGTTAGTATTTTGGGGTGATTGCCCGTTTCCCAACCGCCGTGCTGTGAAGAAACGGACGCGTTTTAAAACAGTGAAATATACCGGCTTAAACGGCCAAGGAGTGTAGCTGGCTAGCGGTAGCTGCTAGCTTTGGGAGTATTGCTAGTGAGGCTACTGGCCAGGCAACCATTACTGTTAAAGCGGCTTTAGACCGGCTGTCGAGGTACCTGTGTCAGTCACTTACCATAACAGGTAAGACGGCTTCAGTTTACAACCTCATATCTATGAATGGCAGAATAGTTCATGACTTTTTACTGCATTTCAGCCAGCAACGGTTGGAATTGCTCTGCCGCCTTGTCAACGCCAAAGCATGATATCTAGCTAACGTTTGTGCTATCCATCTGCAAACTTAGCAGGCTAGCTGGTATCGTTACTTGTCTCTGTACTTTTACGACAGAGTATACTATCGCAACACTGTTCATTTCTCATCCTGAATATACACGTTGAACAGTTGTTACAAAAATCTAAAGCTGCTGTCATGATGTAAATAGGAGAAGAGCTTTTAACAATGTTTTAAAACTGTAAATATGGCTGACATTTTACTCTCGAAATAAGGACACTGATCTGTAGAGGCGGTGGCATTCTGGAAAACGATTGGCTCCGGGGTGGATCAGTCAAAATTCCCTGGAACGTGATTGGATGAGCCCGTTGTGTTGTGGCTAGACTTGATAGTAGTTGCCAACAGTTTTATGAGATAAAGTCGTGAATAATACTGATCATTTGTCTTCACTGTCCATGTATGTTTTGGCTGTGGATACCAATCCACAATTTGACAGTAGGCCAGCTGTCATCACACTGAATTATGATGTAGTTAGGTATTTGGAGTCAGTTTCGTTTGCGAGTTAAAGTGTGTGAAGGAATGTTTACACTACAGTTACCACGACCATAACCCTGCCCCGTAACATGGAGCAGAAAAATATAACCCACGCAACTGTGGTCTGGATATCTTTTGAGTGTATGTGTCAACGAAACTTTATAATTCTTTTAGCCTCTCGAGACTTGTAACATGTTTTTTCACAAGAACAACCGGATTTGATTCAGAGCTTTCTGGATCCGTTTTTCTGACATTTTCACAGTGATGGCATTAGTTTTGGCTCATTACTGTAATGATTTCATTATTCAAAACAATACACATTGCCATAAAGTGATGCATATGGAACATATTTTATTGAGGCATATTTATGTTAAATTAGCTTCACTGAGTGTTCAAAAAAAAAGACAAAAGTCTTTGTTTACACTACATTCTCTCCTGAAATTGTTAATTGATGTAGATGAGATAAAACTTTAATGATTCCCTTTGGGAAATTAATTTGTTGAAGCAGTGGAGAATAAATCTAGATAAGAATAAGACGAACAGTTAGTACGTTAGATAATAAAAGCAAATAATTACAGCAAAATGGTTACACTTGCAATGGGAAATGTACTGTATGCATGTATCGTCACATAACAATTTTGTCTTTTTTTTTACTTTTTAAACCAGCAGGAGGGAACGTGTGGTCGGAGGCCTATGAGGAAGCCACGCCGAAGAGGCCAGCTGGCCGGGGGAGGTGGAGCTGGAGCTGGTGGCAGGAAATCTGATGGGGTGGTCGGCGGGCGCGGGGGAGCCCGCCAGCGCTCCCCTTCCCCCTACAGCCTCAAAGCATCTCCCAGCAGAGAGACCCTGACCTATGCCCAGGCCCAGAAGGTGGTGGAGGTGGACCTTGATGGCAGGCTCCACCGCATCTCCATCCTGGACCCCTTGGCAGTCATCACTGAAGATGAGATGATGGCCCAGGACATTTCTGAGTGTAACAGCAACAAGGAGAACAGTGAGCAGCCATCCCTCCCCGCCAGCAGTGCCCACCCTGTACGCAAACCCACCACACCCCGAGGCCGCAGGAAAGAATCCAAATATTCCTCTGTCAGATCGCCCCCATCCTCCCAGAACCACTGCCCCAATTCTCATTCACAAACACCGGACAAGTTAAACTCATCGCACCATCACCACATGACCCTCCCCGAACCTAAGTTTCGCGTGCTAGAGGCTTTCAAGCCGGTCGAGGCACCTCCTCTGCCCACAGCCTACTACCGCTACATTGAACGCTCGGCAGAGGAGCAGGAGGCCGAGGCGGAATACGACATGGACGAAGAGGACATCGCCTGGCTGGAGATGGTCAACACTGGCCGGACGTCAGAGGGTCACTCGGCTGTCTCGGCAGACACCTTTGAGCTCCTGGTGGACCGGCTGGAGGAGGAGGCGTACCGGGAGGCCCGCAGCCGGGCGCCCTCCCAGAGCGATATCGACGACGATGCCTTCTGCTGCGTGTGCCTGGATGACGAGTGCCTCAACAGCAATGTCATCCTCTTCTGCGACTCCTGCAACCTGGCCGTGCACCAGGAGTGTTATGGAGTTCCCTACATCCCCGAGGGCCAGTGGCTGTGCCGCTGCTGCCTCCAGTCTCCTCAGAAACCCATCGACTGCGTGCTCTGTCCAAACCGCGGCGGCGCCTTCAAACAGACGAGTGATGGGCGCTGGGCGCATGTGGTCTGTGCTATCTGGATCCCCGAGGTCTGCTTCGCCAACACGGTGTTTCTGGAGCCGGTGGAAGGGGTTGGTAACATCCCCCCCGCCCGCTGGAAACTGACCTGCTACCTGTGCAAGCAGAAGGGTCGTGGCGCATCCATCCAGTGCCACAAGGCCAACTGTTACACTGCCTTCCACGTCACCTGCGCCCAGCGTGCTGGCCTCTTCATGAAGATCGACCCGGTGCGAGAGACAAACGTCAACGGGACCACATTCTCTGTTAAGAAGACGGCATTCTGCGAAGCCCATTCGCCGCCAGGCCTAGAGACCGTCTCGGATGAAGAGGAGAGCGGAGGAAGAGTGGTGGGCGGCAGGGGGAGGGCTAGCAGGGGACGCAGCGCCTACACTGAGGTTCCCGCAACGCCGAAACGAGGCAGGAAGAGCGATGCCACGCAGGGTAAAAGGAAAGGGAAGAAGAGCACAGAGGCAGCAGCAGCACGCCCTGCTTCACCACTCGTCACAGTGCCTCAGATACCCACACAAAGGTATGATTTGCTTTGTACCTGAATAAAATCAAAGGATGCGCACATGTAAGACACATACAAAACACATTTTTCTTTAGTGGAGCTGCTTAAACTGATGTCAGTTAATCTGTAGATGATGAGACCAACCTGCATCTCTCTCTCTGTTGTACAGGCTGAATACCATCTGCAAAGGAATCCTCTTCCAGAGGAAAAACCAGTTCATGCAGAGACTGCACAGCTACTGGTTACTGAAGCGCCAGTCAAGGAACGGCGTGCCGCTGGTCCGGCGTTTGCACTGTAACTTCCAATCCCAAAGGAATACTGAACAGGTCAGGACAGGAAACATTACCACAGGCTTTGGACTAGGTTTTTACTGATATGGGTTTTTTGAAGGCCAATGCCAATATTTTTGGATTGAAGCTGGCCAATATGAGCCCCATATGTAGATCCAGTCCTACTTTGGACTACATGTTTGCAGAGTAGCAGAGATAAAAATTGGAAAAACAAAGCTACAAGAACATTCTTATCTCCAAAAAATGCATTGGCTAAAAAAATCTGCAACAATTTATGTTTGCCTTAGTAGTATTTATTTGTCTAATGGTGTGTTAATGTGTGCTTGTGGGTATCGTTGTATTTTTTAGCCTGAGGTGGATGAGAAGGTTTCTGCAGCAAGAGAAGCACTGAGGTATTGGCAGAAGCTTCGGCATGACCTGGAAAGAGCCAGGCTACTGGTGGAGCTCATCCGCAAGAGGGAGAAACTCAAACGAGAACAGGTAACATGCAAGGATAAATCTCACATACTAGGAGGCTGACTGTGCTTCATATTCATGCTTGTTATTTGAAAATGTGACCATACATGTACATTTTGAATATGACTGAAGCTAATAATTCATATATAGGCCTAATTATGGTTTTGCTGCTGAAGTTCCAGTGGATTTGAATCAGTAATACTGAACAACTGTGTCCAGACTTGCATACTATTTGTCTGAGCAATTACATCCAAATGAGTTTCACATCTTGGTAATGCTATCAGTTCCAAACCAGAAAACGTGTCCTTCATTAAAAAATGAAGAATATGGAATAGGGCTTGGTACATTTACCTTGATAACGATAAATGAAACGACGATATTCTTTACCTTGGTGCACAAATACTGCATTCTCCATTAGGGTCACTGACATCAGTGTCATTAGTATTGGCCAAACTGCTTTGCTAGCTCAGTCTAGTAACTAAAATATTTGTCACACATTAATTAGCCACCACAGTTGCAAACACACATTGTCATACAAATACATTTTTGGTATACCGCCCAGCCCTAATATGGAAGCTACACAACATTTTAAGGTGTATTGCAGTATCTGAGTATGCAGTGTAATCAAGTGTAGTGTTGTAGTTTTGAATAGTTTGGATGAGAACTCTATTCTTAGCCTGCCCTTCAGACTTTTTCTCTCTCACTCTCTTGTCTTTTTCACTCTCCCTCTCATCATATGACCCCTGCAGGTCAAAGTTCACCAGGCGGCTCTAGAGATGCAGTTGACCCCAATGCTGGTGCTGCTTCGTTCCACCATGGACCAACTACAGGAGAAGGACACAGCCCAGATCTTTGCAGAGCCGGTCAATATCAAGGAGGTAAGGCATTTCACAGTTATAATAACACTGGTACAGGAAGCACACCGCCTGATCTCAATTTGATGCAAGCTATTTCATTTACATGGTTTATATATGAGATTACTCTGATGCAGGGAAGCATCCTGTACTTAACATTGTGAACAGTCGACATGTAGCCTTAAATGTTTCTGTGTTGCTTGGCTGGCTGTTGTAGCTCAGGATGTAATGAAATGTAGAATCTGGTTTGGGGAGCTTTTTCTCTTGCAGGCTCTGCTGTGGTAAAGTCTGTATGATCAAGAATATTCAAATGATGTATGGGATGTACTGATGTATGGGATCGATTGTTCTATTTCCTACTTGTTATGTGTCTGTCATGCTGTATGTGAAGCTGTACTTGCATGGGACAAAGGGACACATTTCTGAGCAATCAGACAATAAAGACCTATCGTATCGTAGGATGTCATGACGGAGACAAACATTAGAACTATACAGCATTCAACCTTAACAATTGTTTTCCACTTGTCCAGTATGTCATAGTTCTACTTGCACCTTGCATGTTTTCACAGGCCTAGCAGGCAGAAATGAAAATAAACACTTTTTCAGAAATTGAAGTAATTACAAAATGTGCATAATATACAGCAGCCAAATAACTGAAAAATCTACAAAAACATAAATAAATGATTGATTGTGAATACATTTGAAATTAATGATTTGTAACAAATCAGTAAAATTCCAATCTTCAAATCGGCCTGTGTTGCACTTACTGTATTCATAACCAATTGATAGAAACTTTTCTGTAAATGTAACCAGCAGTGACACGGAAAAAAACAACACCAAACCTAGAGTAGAAATTCATGAGGCTGGTAAGTGTCGATCTCCACTATCAACTAGCATTTTTGCTAGCATACAGGCTTGGTGTTGTTGGCTCTTGTCATGGCACATGACATGCCACAGTGTGTGTTTGCAGCAATTGTCAGTGCCTATAATGAGCTAGCTCAATCCGCCTTAGCCACAAATCACAGACAAACGGCATAAAGGGTACAGGATTGATTCATTGTGTTCAACCCAAGGAAATGGGTGCTTCCACAATAAAAGAAACAGCTTTTTTCTTTTCGCTTTGTAATTGGAGGTCGCCGCCACCATGTCTACTTCTTAAAGATCTCTGACTAACTCTGAGGTACAGTCCACTGTGATTATTCAGAAAAAGCAAAACCGAGAGGAGAGTCAAAGATAACAGGCTTATCATCGGGTGAGAAATGACAAGACTAGAAACTTTTTTGCCAGAAGAACTGGCCCAAGTTAACCACTTACTGGCCCTGGGTCAACAGGTTATCCATAGTGAATTTTATGCCTATGCATGCCACTAAGACAGGTAATATCATTTGCGTCTCCATTTCACTCACTAACACCATGTGGTGTTGTGTCATGTATTCAGGTCCCAGACTACCTGGAGTTCATCAGCCAGCCCATGGACTTTACCACTATGCGCTCCAAGCTGGAGGCTCATGCCTACCGCTCCTTGGCCGACCTGGAGGTTGACTTCAACTTGATGGTGGCCAACTGCCTCCTCTACAATGCCAAGGACACGGTTTTCCACCGGGCAGCGCTGCGCCTACGGGACCTGGGTGGGGCTATCCTGCGTCACGCCCAACGGCAAGCCACCAACACTGGCCTGGACCTGGACACCGGCATGCACCTCCCTGAGTCGCCCCAGAAACGAGACTTTTACACCTGCACATGGGAAGATGGTAAGTTACACTGTTGGTATGTGAGAGCAAATGGGGATGATACTGCATGTGATAATCAACAGTCTGCAGCACTGGAGATGCAACAATGTTCAAGGTAGTTATATCTCTAGACAGTGATTTGGAAAGCTGTGCTGTTTTTAGACCCTTTTGATATTCGGCAAGGAGAAAAATAGCTGATGGTTAAAACTTATTTTTAGAAGTCACAGTTTTCTCAGTATTGTTCTCCTCCATTATGTGGTGGGAAACAACCAACTTGATTCTTTTGGACCTGACAGTAGTGAATTGATTTACGACTGGTTCATTTGACTCACCTTTGCAAAAATTCGATGCTGTCTTTTCTTTAGCAAAAACTGACGACGGAGCTCATTTTGTGTTTGCAAGTGTGTCAGCTCATGTAGAACTGTAGCGCAGTCCAACCACAGACACTGACATTTTTTATAGAAAGATAATGAACATGGGCACAATATATCAGCTAATGGCAGCCAAAAATCTCAGTATTGGTCGAACCCTAGTTGTAAATGCATGCTAGCCACAGACTCAGGACAGTGTTAGACTAACTCCTCCCCATCCCACCCAGTCGACAGTGTGCTGGATCCAGACAACCGGCTTCACATGTCGGTGGAGGAGCAGCTGAAGGAGCTGCTGGACAAGCTGGACTTTGTCACCTCCATGCGAGGCAGCGGCGCCCGAACCCGACGCATCCGCCTGCTCCGCCGTGAGATCAACAACGTCCGCTACCGGCAGGGCCAGCACCCCCGCCACGCCCTCCACAACGGACACCTCAAAGAAGAAGACGACGACGACGATGACGACGAGGAAGACGACGAGAAAGACGCCGAGCCGGACAATGGCCTGTCGTCTTCTGATAAAGGTGGGTGATAAAAGCACTGACGGTTTAACAGTATGAAATTACCAATGCATGTACCTTTTAAAAGCCACTATTTTCAATGAGACCACTTGCGAACATGAGCTAACGGAACATTGTCCTCAGGTAATTGAGCCAGGGTCCCCCCCACGCACCAACCCCAACCACCCCACTGTCTACAGTCTAGTAAGTAGGGGCCCACAGAGTCTCGTTAGCCATGGCTGCCTCACAACTCCTCTCTCCAAGTGCACTCTATGTCTGCACCCCTTCTATACATCACTCTCATGGACTCACCACTCTCCATTGGCCACGTACAGTCATGCCATATCATCCCACTTCTGACACCAGTTTAGTCAAATGAAAGGATCTAGCTACCATAGAGGAGGGCAGCTGAACACCTGTGATTTGTGCCAGTTAAGTCATAAATACTGCCATGCTACCATGTTGCTGGTGTACGTTCAGTTTACAGTTGTGAGAGCAAAGTTATTGATCCACTCGTCTTGATCCATACCTTTAACAAATACTTAACAACGTTTAGGGCTGTATTTGTGCCAGAATGCCTGACGTAAATCATTACAAATTGACGTCATTCTCCAATGTGAATACTGCACCACCGCATCACACTACATACTAAATGGACATTCATTTGGAATAAACTCTTGGAATGGAATTTAAATTACTTATCCTCCTAATCTTCCAGAGGACCTCAAATCCACTTCGCCCCCAACACTGGAGCCTACTGGGCCGGCTCCTCCTCCTCGACAGGGGGACGCACCTCTGGAGCCTCCCACCCTGCGGCCAATCACCGGGGAGCCCCGGCCCGCGAGCTGGCCCTGCAAGCGCCTCAAACTAGGCGCCGAGCTCTCCGACAGCGCCACAGGGGACATTAATTGCACTAAAGCAGAGGAAAGGCCGGCTTCGCCACCTCCCATTTTGCACAGCGGAGGGCCAGCGGTGGCTAACGGCCTGCCGGAACTCACCACCCTTCCACGGCCCACCACCGGGGGAGTCGGCCGACGCACCTCTGTATTGTTCAAGAAAGCAAAAAATGGAGCGAAGCTCTTCAGAGAGAGAGACAATCCCTTGCTGAATGGGAAAGGGCCGCAGGAGGGCAATACAGGCAACGCCCCTCCAACACCAAACTCCACGGCCAGCACCCCATCCTCCACGCCTTTCTCTACTCCATCCAAGACCCCACAGAAAATCCCAGGACCCCCCACCCTCACTACGCCTGAACATTGGACCCCCAGTCGAGACGTCGGCTCAGACAGCGAGCTGGAAAAGACACTGAAGCATACACTGGAAAGTGGTGAGTAGCCTAACTCGGTAGTTAATGAGACAAGGCACCCCCCTCCTCCAAGTTTGACCTTCTCTCCTCAGGTGGGCATTTTAGAATAGGCTACCCAAGGCCGTGACCACATAGGATGTGTTTTTGAATATGCCTGTGCCTTTCAGTGGTTTGTTTGCAGCAGGCATGCGTCTCCTACTCCAAGTTGAGCATGTCACAGCCGTGCCACTCAATGTCAGATAGAGAAAAAATTAGCAGCACCTGGAGGGATGCAAGAAGCCTCCTACTGTTTCCCAGTGAGTAACGTTAACTTTAGCTACATCCTCCGTTTCCAGGGGCTCCTCATCCTCTTCTTCAAGAGCAAGCAGAACTATAGCTAACTTTCTCTTCTCTTGTTTTTATTTTCAGCAACATCATCCCTAGTGTTAACTAGCTAACACTAATTACATAACTTGCCAGTTGTTTTAAAACTTGGTGTTGCATAGCAGCGAGAATGATGTAATGCTCCGTGCGTCCTTTGAGCTCTTGTTCTTTCTGTTACTTATGATGCTCACAGCTGAGCTTTGCGTTTGAGCAGGAGAAGGCGTCACATCGGATCATGGCCTAAGAGTTCTTTATATGCCCTTTTCCAGCCTAGGTTGGACAATAAAAATGTAATGTATTCTGTTCTATTCTAACCAGTTGTCCTCTTTCTCTAGTCATTTCAATTACTGATGTTTTGAGACTGCTTCCCTTTGGTTTTCAGGACTGACCAATGGGTTCAACAAGCACAAAGACGGCGGGTCCGACTCGGAGTACAGCCCCTGCCCAGTCCTCCACAAAGAAATGTAAATAGTGGATCTGTTCTCATTGTCTGGTTTTGGCGGTGATTGTCATTACATCCCAACTCTGTTTCTCATGTCACTGGTTGATGGTTGCAATGTGGCATCTTACAGCTCACCACGCAAACGAAGCCTCGGGAAACCAGCTCTGTCCAAAGTTCCCTTCCTGGAGATGGTCAACGGAGACTTAGATTACACTGGTACAGACATTTTTTTTTATCCTATGCAGGAATATTAGTTGTGTTTGCAGCTGATGTTGGGTTTGTTATTCAAAAAAGGGTAATGTATTAACACATGACTCATTTCAAAAGTAATGAGCAGTAATTACTGTACACATTATGTTCCTTTTCCATTACTCCAAAATTGGAAATTGCATCTTCTCTTACCTTCAAAAAATAGGATATGGTAGTCCAATGATGTCCAATGTCCTTTGTCATCCTTTTTCTCAAATAAATTGAAGTAGTGTGAATGCTTCCTCTTGGGGAAAATCAACTTGGAATTATAAGTTTCTATCTAGGTGGAGTGCAGTTCTGAGAAATTAACCGATGAAAAGATTGAAATGACAGAATGAAAAGAGTTGACGTACCAGCTTGTAAAACTGTTATGTACTTTCTTTTTAAATATTAAACCCCAAAAGGTTTTTTTTTTAAACATAACACCACACAAGCATAAAGTAACATTCAGTGATCATGAATATGTGGATAACAACATTTTGATTTAAAAAATAAAAAGTCATATAGAACATTAAATATCACAAGAATGAATCAGTGGATGGAGGTGGGATATAGTTTTTGGATAATTCAGCTTCAATCTGGTATTTAGAGGGGGTGATTTTATCAGTACTGAAATTAAAATAGTAATTCATGACACTACTCATTACTGTGAAAAGTAATATTACTGTAACTACTGAGCAACATCTTGCCACCCAACACTTAGAGCTGATAGTAGACCAGAGCCAAGTACAATGTAGTAAAACACCAAACAAATGTGCTCTCCGCATAGTATTAATTTGGGGTTACAAAGTACAATATGTTATGACCTTATTTGGTTCTGTTTATTTTCTTCATATTCAGATGATTTGACCCTCTGTTGTCTTTATGCAGGCAACTGCAGCCAAACGTCTGAGGATGAGACGGAGCTGGAGCCTCTAGATCTGGTGTGGGCCAAGTGTCGCGGATATCCCTCCTATCCTGCACTGGTAATTCCTTACTCTTCTTAGTATTACTGAAGCAGGATCTCACATGAAATGAACAGGCTGTCAGCAGGCGGCAGTTGCACACAGCTGCTAAATATGCAGCTTTTACCAAATCCACTTTTTCTGAAATGATAAGAAAACAGGTTACTAGTTGGGATAAAGTTTTTCTGAATCAGATAAATCCAAATGCCAAAAATGTTAACCAGAATACACTGAATTCAACAGTAGAATAAGCTTAAATTCATATATCAGCAGAAGAACTAGAATAAGAGCTAAGGAAAGAGATGGTTTTATTTCAGGATTCAAATATTCCCTCTTTCTTCTTTTCCTTGAGTTTCCTTTTTAATAATACTTTTACCCTTGTGTAGTATTTTGAAATGGTTTCCAACAGCCAGTATGTATGCTGTTAAATGTTATGTTGTATAGAGAGCTGTGATGAGCACCTAAAGCCTGTCTACAAGCTACCCGTTGTGCTGACTGTGCGTTTCTCCCCAGGTCATCGACCCAGAGATGCCCGAGGAGGGCCTGCTGCACAACGGGGTTCCCATCCCCGTCCCACCCAAAGATGTTCTCCGTCTGGGGGAGCAGAGGCAGGAGGAGGCGGGCGAGAGGCTCTACCTGGTGCTCTTCTTCGACAACAAGCGGACATGGTGAGGGTCGAACCTACTGAAATGCAATGTGATACTTCATTCATCCCCGTAGGGATATTTTCTCTTTTCTCTACAGCCACTGCTGTAACGCACATTTGAGTCTTGTGTCTTTGCAGTATTAACCTTTGAAGTTCTAGCCTAGTCAGTCTCATTATTGCCTAATATGAAGCAATAATAATCCTGGAGAGTAACATCCCTCACTCTGGTTTGTGCCTCCTGAAACAGAAAAATAGTGGAAGAATTTTTTGTTGAGACGTTCTGATGTCACTTAAATTTGTCAGCCAATTCAGTGCTGTGAAGAATGTACTAGGGGAAGACAGACTGCATATTCATGATGAGGGCTGAATTCCATAGGAGATTCTCAAAGGGAGTCAGATCAGTCAAAAAGATAATTTCTACTCATATTTTTGGGATCCGCTGCCTTTTTCTCTAAATATGAGTTATACAGGGTTCCCATGGGCCTTGAAAATCCTTGAAAATTTGTGGATTTGACAAAAATAAAATAAGGCCTTTTAAAGTTTTTGAAAACAAATGGTTGACTTGATTGTCTATTAAAATGCAGCACCCAGATTCATCAGTATGCCTCAGCTCTCTGGCTCTCTCTCCACTTCACATCCTGAGGAAAACCCTGTGATGGAGATTTGTGTTGATATAGCAGTAGTTTGAAAATGAAGGGTTTCACCGGGATTTTTTGACAAAGTCGTGAATAAAACATGAGCCCTCTGTGATGTCTAATTTTGACCAATGTAATGTCTTAACCCAAAACATGTCAGTCATTGAAAAGTCCTAATGTCCAAGTGAGTGTGGGAACTCGCAAAATTGAACATTAATGATAAATAATAATACAGACTTCAAAAGCAAAAGACCCCTAAGTGGGCATTGGCACTGTTGTTCAAAGGCCTTCGTCTGTGTCTCCTGTACCGCAGGCAGTGGCTCCCGCGCGACAAGGTGACGCCCTTGGGCGTAGATGACACGGCCGACAAGCTGCGCATGATGGAGGGCCGGAAGACCAGCATCCGCAAGTCTGTCCAGGTGGCCTATGACCGGGCCATGATCCACCAGAGCCGCGTCAGCCACGACCACGGCTTCATGACCTCCAATTACCTGTAGAGGGTGACAGTAAGCCCCCCGCGCGCACCCATAGTTACCTACTATGCATTTCTCCTCGGTCTTAAAGCGGCGGGACGGATGAGAGAAGAGTCCCCCCGCGAGTAGAGAGTAAGCTGTGTTCCCACTGTGGTGTGATAGGAGTCTGTTGTGGCAGCACGGGGTCTCGGACTGTAGTTCTTCATCACCAAACCACTAGTGTCTCATAGAAAGAGCGGTGGTATATGCCTTCGTGTCATTATTTAGTAGATGTGGAGCTCCAGATGTGAAAGAAGTTCCCTGCAGTTCCCGCGTCACTGTGGTCAGTAAGCATTAATTAATTGTTTTCTTGAGGTAAATGCTTACTCCACTCGACGTGCTGGAGCTGTGCGGCTGGATCAAATGTAAAAGAATTCCCCTCTATTTTGTATAATGCTACTGCCAAGGAATCAAATTGTCAGAAAAGAGATTTCACATATTTATATGAAACATGGAAGACGTATGAATGGATCACTGCCATCTTTTATACAATAGCTTTTTACATTTTAATCTTTTACAAAAAAAAACACTTGTATATTGTAAAGGCACACTTTGTGTACATATGTATGTGTATTATCATACTCGATCTAATTTAATGTCGCTGTTTTAAAATGCGTTATTTCAATCAACCCGCAAGGGGTAAAGAGAGGCTGTGTATATTTGTGGAGGAAGAAATAATTCCCGACTTGCTGCAGAGTGTATTTAGCTTGTCTTTGATGTAATTTCATTGTGCTGTGTGTGAGTGCGTGTGCGTACGTTCAGAGCACACAACACAATGACCTGTTGTTCTTTATATTTGAATTCTCTTTTTGATACAGAGAAAAATAATTTATTTATGGAAGACAGAACTATAGAAATAAAGTTATATTGGTTGAAGTTGAGAATTAAATCTGTTATTTAAAACGAATGGAATGAGGTTTTAAAAACATACAGCCAACATTTTACAGATATTGACTTCAGGTGTTGGGTTTATACTGTCGTTGGCGAGCTTTCAGTCCTGACCAACCCCGTCGTTCACTATAAACACCCAGAATATTCTATTTATTGTTGAGTGTTCCTCGGAGCCCCAGTTTATCGAATGGAAAAAATACACCTTTATAAGCTTGTACAAACTGCAGATTTTACCTACTCGCCAAATACTTTGAATCAGTATTTTCTCATATGGGGAAATAAATGCTCTATTAAAAACCTTTTGGGATTCCTTAACTATACTGTCCTTTCTATTCTTTTTTTTTCCATCTACATATAAACTTGTTTCCTAGCTTGTAACCACCTTGTCAATCGCTAGACATGAACACTTTTAAAAGCCAGATAGTCACTTTTCCATTGACAAACTCCAATAAGCACATTCATTTTTATTTTAACCTTATTTAACATAGTGAGAAGTACTGTAAGCGTATGTGTTAGTTGTATAGTACAGGTATAAAATGACCTTTGCTTTAACAAAACCACCACAGCCCACAATCATCATTTCAGTCACATTATAAGCTAATGGACACAAATAATTGCAATACTAACATACTTTTGTCAAAATGAGCCCAAAAAAACTGAGAGGAGGGTGGAAGTTGTCGGTGTGAGCTATTAGAGAATAAGGATTCAAGACAATCCTTTTAATCCAATGCAGTCAGATCAATGTCGGGTGAAAACCTTGTATCGCCAAAATGTAAATTTTCCATAACCTAAGAAAAACTTGATTTTAGCTTGACCGCCATGCATTTTTGAGTTTATCCAATGGGTTTTGAAAGGGTTTCTTAAGCCCCAAGGGGTCTTAGAATTTTAAGAATTGGAGTGAGGAGGTTTTCACACGACCACAGTGATTTGCTTGCAGAGGGAAACGCATTAACTCTCCATCAGTGTCCGGGCTGCTGTCTGGTCAGGAGGAGGTGGTTGTGACGGAGGGTTCGCAGCTCCGTCAGTCTGCCCAGGAGGCGGCCGAAGCGCTGCGGTCCCCCGCGCGGAGCTCCGCCCTGGGCCCCACACACCCTGGACAGCAGGTCCAGGATCAGCTCCTGCATTTTCTCGACACAGCCGGCCGCCTGCAGGGATGCCCGGTCTGCGAGGACAGAGACACACAGAGAGGCTGGTTCACATCGCCGAAACTGAATCTGTTTCTTTATGTTTCTTTCCAACCATGGAGGAACCACTTGGAAACTGATCCATTCAAACTGTGAAACGGCGATCTATGGGAATCCATGATTCTAATGCAATGTATTGATCAGATTCCATAAAAGTATGCATGAACATGTTATTTTCATTCTTAATCTTACTATCCTGTTTTGTTTCAATGGAGAATTTTAGTGTCCCATGGGCTAAATGCTGTTTCAGAGGCTTTTCCACCCTGACAAGAACAAAATTCTGGGGTAAACACTGGTTATTTGTACATTTTTTGGCATTAAAATGGTCCAGTTTGAAGCTACTGAACACAAAATATTGCACAAAATATCGGCTGTCGGTATCGGCCTTCTATCACCTATATAGGTCGAACACTAAAGTCCAGCCAGACAGCAAGAAAACAGAGCAGAGCAAGTTTCAACCCTGACAGAGATCCAGTGTCCTTGCATGAAGCAGAAATCTATAGGCAGACAAGCAGCGCTCACCCACAAAGACCTACTGAGATAGACTGAGTTAATCATTGTAGAGGCACCATTTCACTATCTGTTCAAGAGCTCCAGATAAGTTTATAATCATTATTTACCCACATTGGAACAGTTGAATACTGCATGTGCATCTCTTGACTGATAAATGATTGGATTATCTTGGACCAAACACCCACGAAGTAAAAAAAAAAAAGTAAATATTTCTCCTCTGACCTGAGCAGAGCAGTGCTGTAGCGGTGAGCAGGGCGTACTCGGCCTCGGTCACCCTTAACGCCGCCATACTGTGGAAGAAGTTGAGCACCGGCCCTAGAAGATCCTCACTGGTTCCTGTACATGCAAGCAAATGGGAAATACCTCACTTCTTTTTATATGAAATACCTTGAAACTCCTTTCACAGACCAGAATACTGACTTAAAAACTATTTTGTTTCAAGTGTCTGTATCTATGGACTCACCTGAATTGACCAAGGTCCTACTATGGATGTTTTCCTTGGACTCTACGTTTCTCAGCCAGTAGTGTGTTGACATGTTGAAAGGCTGCAGGGCTGATAATGGGGAAAATATAATAACACTGACAACACTTTTTGACCCCCTTCCCAAACTCCACTTAGATGAAGAAATGAACCTTGCCAGCTCATATGACTCCTAAACGGACAATCCTTTGCTGCAAAAATATCCATCTTAATGTAGTTTTGAGTCTTAAAATCTTGTATTTCTTAAAACAAGTGAAAGAATCTGCTGATGTGGTTGAGATCATTTCACTTGTTTCCAATGCAAATCAACTGGTTTCCAGAATTATCTTGAATCAAGCATCATCTTCTTGATACTAGAAGAGCGATCTGCCTTATTGCGCATTGCTTCAAGAAAATTCTCTGAACAAATAGCATTGGAAACAAGTGGAATTACTTCACCTGTTTTCTACAGGTCGGTACCTGGACTTGGGCTCGTTGGGTTGTGGGAGAACTGCTGAGCCGAGAGCAGGAACATAACCTCCAGCGAAGAGCTGGACAGGAGAGCGCTCTGGTCTGAGAAATCCAGGAGGTCAAAACCTGCATGGAGAACATCAACATTTGCTTTTTTCCCATTTAAGCCATGTAGGATTTTCTATAAATAAAATGTTAATTGAATTCTGGAAAACAGAACCATCCATTAGCTCATGTGCTGCTTTCTATCAACATGTTTTTACTCCTTTCCTATACTGCTTTTGAGGTCTAGTCAAAGTCTACTGGAGGTTATTTGTGAAGTTTTGCAGGGAACCAAGCCCAAAGAACCCTCAAATTTTAAGGAAGCTCATTTGACACAGTGATAAACATGGGTTTCAAATGGGTATAACAAGGGGTGGGACTTTCCATACCCCAGCTTAAGTAGTAGTTTTTATTTTTATAATGTAGAACAATGATCAAGCAAAAATTGCCAGAAATCTATCTGGAAATTTGGAAACCATATCTAAAAAAAACACATATGGGAAGCATTAAGTAACAATGTTCCCTATAAACTGGTAGTTAGTTGCACATTGACCAAATAATAATATCTTATCAGTCATTGCTTCATTTTGTCCCTAGAAATTTAGTGGGTATAAGGAGGTTTGGACGTTTTGGTGGCAAATTATATTGGATGCAAGGACTTTGCTATAGCTTAGATTTGATAAGCTATCAAGATACCCTTGAATTTTAAATCACTTCTGTAGCAAATTAAAGGTTAACACCAGTAACTTCATTGGACATCTTTGACATCATCATCATCAAATCATCATCATCATCAAAACAGTTCCTAGAGTATTACTTTAAAAGAGGAAGGCACCACAGAGCAAGAAACGGCTCCTTTCTTTCTTATATCCCCTTTGAACTGGAAGCAAATTTAGCATCATTTTCCCTTTGTTGCTATTTGGTTTCTGTGTTAATCTGTCATTCAAATGAACACAGAGGAAAGCAGATTTTAGATTTTGAAAGTCAGTTATTGGAGTTCATCTTACCCGGCACTGTCCTGGCAAACTGCAGCAGTCTCTGTAGGTGGGGTGATACTACATCAGACAGACCGTCCCCTTCATCTATACATGGCCACTCAAACACCTACGCAAATACAGACAGCAACATACAGCAAGCAATCATGAGGGAGAAATGATAAAAGGAAACATGTTTGGAACTACTAGTAGTTTCTCCACAAGGAATCGTGACCCACCCTGCAATGGGTGCTGTCCTGCGCCCTGTACTGTCGATGGGCCTCCACCATCTTGTCCACCATGTACTTCTGTTCTCTAGATAAACTGGCGGACAGAACCTAGTGCAGAGGCAATAAAGCAGGGGGGTGTTTGATGAGGAGAACCAGCATTACATGATGTTGTCGCTTTCTTTCATTTTAAAGCTACAATATGCAACTTTTTTCACATTAAAATAAATAAATAGAATATACACGATCAGTCTGTGTGTGTCTGTGACCCTGTGTGACCCCCTGTTTACCTGAAATTGGCCTTTCAATGATGTTGGGACATTTTGGGGCCAACCAACCAACCAATAAACCAACCACCCAACCAACAATCAAACCAACCAACCAACCAATCATCCCACCAATCAAACCAACCAAACAACCATCCATCTATCTAACCAACCAACCAACCAACCAATAATCAAACCAACCAACAATCCAATCAACCAACCAACTAACCAACAATCAAAACAACCAACTAATCAACCATCCAATCAACCAACAATCAAACAAACCAACCAACCATCCAATCAACCAACCAACAACCAAACCAACCATCCAATCAACCAACCAACAACCAAACCAACCAACCAATCAACCAACAATCAAACCAACCAACCAACCATCCAATCAAACCAACCAATCAACCAACAATCAAACTGATCAACCAACTTGCGGTCCAGTACCTGTCCTGGTAGCCTGCTGGTAGAGCTGACCCTCCTGCTGTCTGTGTTCTCCTCCTCCTCCTGTCCTCTGGCTTTACCTCCTTTCCTCAGTCTTTTGGACTGGCACTGTACCTCTGTCAGCAGGCCTGGGGACAAACCGCTCACCTTCAATCACCTTCACTAGTGCATCATTCACAAACCCTCATTTACATTAGATCTGAATGTCATTTAGTGTTGAGTCTTAAAATCATATTTTTATAGAAACAATTGAAAAAAAATTACCAATGGGGTGAGATAATTTCACTTGATTTTCTTGTATTAAGTGTAATTTTCTTCATATCAGTGGAGGGATCTGATTTATTCTGCCTCATTTCAAGCTATTGACACTTGCTGACATTTTTGCGATGCATGTTGCTTTTGGAAAGCGGTCCTAACCAAGCTATGTCCAGTGATTTTAGTATCACTCATAATTCTTTCTTTTATTGCATTACGAAAAGTAAAATGAGAGTTCAAGCACATGAATTAGGTGTCATTAGAGGAGTAGTTGCCCTCACATTCGGCCAGCATTCCCACGGCGCGGCACTTCCTCAGCCGGCAGTCTTGGCACTTCCTCCTCATGTACATGTCCATCTCACAGCCACCGCCACTCTTACAGCGATACACAGCCTTTTTAGTCACACTCCGCCTAAAGAAACCTGAAACAGCCATGTGGGGGAACGGGAAAAGAACCAGATGAGGTTAACTAAAGAAATCTTTACTTGAATAGCACCTGTCAAAATACAATTACAAGACAAAAATCTACGTCAAATGCAAAGACAGCAAGGTAAGAAATGCGAGAACATAAAAACAGACCATAAGAGGGAGGGAGAGAAAATCAGGGTCAGACTGAGAGTTTTCAAAGGCCGATACAGATACTGATATTATTAGATTGAAATTCAGCTGCCAACAGATGATATTTTGTGTTGATATTCAATGTCTTTTGACCATTTGACCATTTTCATGTCATTGACAGCATGGAAAAGCCTCTGAAACAGCATTTAGACCATCATGGGACACTAAAACTCTAAACAATAAAGAAGGGAGGAACCTCCATCATATCGGCGGTGGACAACATGACAAGCTGAGACCCGACTTTTAATAAAAGGCCAACATCGACCCGATCAAACCAATAGATCGGCCTAACCCTAGACAAAATACGTCCTTTACCTTTGCATCCCTCGCAGGTAAGAGCGTTGTAGTGATACCCGGACGCTTTATCTCCACAAACCACGCACAGCTCGTCCTGAGCTCTGCTCTTCCCTCCTGGCCCCACTCGGGTCCTCCGCCCGAGGGCGAGGGGCAGTCCTCCCACTGCGACCACCTGAGCCAGGCCCCCGCACTGGGGCTCGGGGCTGGGATCGCAGGGGGCCTCCATGCAGTGAGGGCTGTAGAGGTAAGGAGGGTGGCAGGGTTGGGAGGAGGAAGAGGAGGACGACGAGGTGGAGGAGGAGGGAGATCCATAGAGGGAGAAGGGGAGGTTGACGGGGCTGTACTGCTGTTGGCTGTAAGGGAGCGCCTGGAGGTCAGGGTCCTGAAAGGGGAAGCCCAGGGGGTCGCCGAGCATGTCTGGAAAGGATAGAAGGGAAAAGACCTGAGCAATTAACAGCTTGGATTTTTTCATCACCCCTCACAATTCATGTTTTTAATTGCTGATGCTCAGGTTGGGCATAAAGGCAACTTTTGCTGATTGTTCTAGAAAATTATAACCCTGTCACCTGCAGACTTAAACACTGGAAGTACATTTTACCCAGACAGTACCATGAATATTGACCATATTGGTGAAATGTTTGACTCTGCATGTATTGTATTCTCATGCCTGACGAGTCGGTACACATCTGTGTCCAGCCTCAGGTCTCAAAGGCACCAGCAGTGACGATATCAGCCCTGGCCTCCCACATCTGAACTATAGAACAAAAAAATAACATAATGGAGGGAGACTGATTGTCAATGAGTGTATCTGCGTTGGCCCGGCCTCGCGACTCCCCTTGCGCAATCATAACCGGGAAAGAAAAAATTGAACGAACATTTCGAGCAGCGCAGCTATGACGGTCACTCTGCCTTGGAGTCAAAGTGCGTTGTAGGAATGTGATCCTTGTCCACCATCGTACGTGATTCATGTGTGACTTCATTGCTTTTATGGGTCTTGGGGGATACAATAAAAAAGAGCTGAGAGTGAGAGCTTGTGAACGAGTTTGAAAGAGCTACAACAGGATGCAGCTGAGAGTTTGAGAGTTTTGATCAATATTCCGAACGCTTCAGTCAGCCGTTTATGTCCGTTCAGCGATGGAAACATCTTTGAGTGTGGTGCAGCAGCTTGTGTTTTGCAAGTCCTTGCTCCACTGAGGAAAGGCCGCTGGCAGCCGCTTAAAGCGCAGCTGGACCAGGACGTGGACTGGTCTGGGATCTGTCTACACACACATTAAATGGAGAGCCCACCCAAATGTCAGTGCTGTTCGAGATGGAAATTACAAGGATAATACATTTTATATGCTGGGTGTCAGTTTCATTCACTGACATTAACACTGACTCTGATTTATTTTGAACTATGGTTGAAGAATCCCTTTAAGCTGGGATGGAGGCAACAGACCACCCTGTGTGGTTAATGACGAATTCATGCAGCACTGTGAGTAATGTCAGCAAATCAGCACTGTTTTGGTGAATCAATAAAAATAGACTCTTTAAACTAAATTTGGCAACAAGCGTAGCAATCTTCCCATCCTATCACTGTTGACAAGACTCCCTCTCATCCTTTCACATCAACTCCTGGAACCATTGGCCTTGCTTTCCCTCTCTTTCCCTGCTCATGTCCCGCATTTCTTAGAACTACCGCCTCCATGTCCATTCCTCATCACCTTCAAAGAACCATTTCACCCTATCATTGTGTCAAACAAGATCTCCAAGGTGATGAATGAGTCTTTCTCTCTCTTGTTCGTGTTGCACGGTGATGTTGAAGAGACAGACGGCCCTGCCTTTTGACCCATGGGTGTTAATTGGTGACACCCATGGGTCACCAATTGGGACAGTTGAGACAGTTCTACACCTTGACCCATGGGTGTCGAGGTGTAGAACTGTGCGTACCTTAACCTATGTCCTTATTTAAGTCTCAGCCCTAAGTCCAAATGTGATCTTGTTGTTTTTAATATTATAATGGAGAGCAAAGATCAAGCAAAAATCACTAGAAATGTATTTGGAAGCCATGATTGAAAGAAGAATTCAGGACTAATGTTCCCTCTAAGCTGATAGTTTGGCGAGCTACATCTAATAATTTATCACACTGACCAAATCATATCTTGGCAGTCGTCAGTCATTGTTCCATTTGTCCTGAGAAATTTAGTGGATATAAGCAGTGCGTCAACTGAGAATCAATGGTTTTGAAGGGCATGTATCAATTCGACCCCTCCTTTCTCCTCTTACTTTCTCTCTCCAGATGTTTCCTGTCTTAACCAGAGTGTGTGTGTGTGTGTGGGATGGGGGGTAGGCGTGCGGGGGGTGGGGGGTCCATGGTTTCTCGTCATGTGACAGAGCCGTGGATAGCACTGTTTGTAAACCATTTTAACGCTGTCTAAACACTCGTCAGCCTCCCTTCCATCCCATGCACGCTAGGGAGCCAACGACACCAGCGATCTACCCCCCATCAAGCCCCACCCCCCCACCCCTCCACAAGGGCAGGAGGGGAGACAACAGGGGGGGAATTTGTTGATACTCCTCATTATAAATAGATACTCCGAATGCACGCTCGGCCCCTCCTTGCGCGTTGGAAAATGCAGCGAGCCGGCTGAACTCCCTCAAGAAGATTTTTTTTTTTTTTCCATGTCATCGAGTGCTCAGAGGCAGTAAATAAACACTTAACATTCATTCATCAATTGCGAGGGTGAATGAGACGAGGTTGCACACATGTAAACTGCAGCGGCGGACATGAGTGTGCAGAGTACAGTCACATCCTCGTTGTGCAACAGTGTATAAATGACATATTTCAATTCAGCTGCATTGCATTGAATTGATTCATCTGCTTACATGTGTGGGGAAAAAGTTACTTTATCTTAAACTAAAGCTTGAGTAAACTTCATTATCTCTGAAAGCAGTACATAAAAACTTAAGATATCAATGAAATATACTGCCTATAGTTTTACAGTATTAAAGTAGGACTGAGGTCAAAGCAGGTCAATATTCCTGTTTTGCTGGATGTTCACCAGATCTAAAATTTCATACATTTCTGCCACGTTAAAAAAATTGGTTAACAACCTGTATCTGCCAATGTCCCTAATGAACCATAAAGTTATGCAGCATCATTTGAATTCACTCAAATAACTTTGTGACATGAATGTTCATGTCCGAAGAGAACAGTCTATTTCATACACTTGTTAACTGAAACAAATGTTGGTTTAAATGGGCTTGATTTTAAAAATGCATTTATTGGTAACCACATGTCCCTAGTCTAGTCAAGAATAACCATAGTAAAAGCTAATGTCAGTCCAACTTTAATGTATCTGTTGTTGTAAGTCTATATATCAGCACTGATATCACTTCTTACAGAAGTAGAAGAAGAAGCATAACTGGTAGAAGCAGATGCAGTAGAAGTAATAGCAGAAGCGGAATTAGAAGCAGAAGTAGAAGTACAGGCAGAAACAGACGCAGAAGTATATGCAGAAGTAGAAGCAGAAGTGGAAGAAGAAGCACAAGTTGAAATAGAAGAAGTAGAAGCAGAAGTGGATGGAGAAGCAGAAGTACAAATAGAAGAAGTAGAAGCAGAAGTGGAAGAAGAAGCGGAAATTAAAATAGAAGAATTAGAAGTAGAAGCAGAACCAGAAACCAAAGCAGAAGTAGAAGAAGCAGAAGTAGAATTAGAAGAAGTAGAAGGAGCATTGTGGGCTCACCATAGTACTGGAGTTGCTCTGTGGGGCAGTAGCCATCTGAGGCAGAGAGAAACCCCCCGGCCGAAAAGCTCATCTCCAGCTCAGTCCACTCTCTCATCTGGACAGAAGATCCTCTCTCCGCCTAGTAATACAGGAACTGTCCTCAAACACACATAAACACACACACACACGGAGACAATCACTCGGAGGATTCACAGATATGAAGGATCTGGGACGTTCAGAGACATTCCTCAATCCCCGGGACGCGTCCAGGTCTCTTAGCTGTCCGAGCCGATATCCCAGCCTATTTTTAAAGCGAAGGGCCCCCGCGACACCGAGAACAGAGAAGAAGAAGAGGAGGAGAGCGCAGCTGAGGCTCCGGTCTACGGCGGGTGATGCACTAGAGGAGGTCCGGCCGTCCCCCGGGGGGGAGAGAGACGCAGGGAAAAAGCCGGGACACCCAGGAAGGAGAGAGACGGGACGGGACTCGGGTCCAAACAGCTGGTCCTGGCTGGGACTTCACAGATCAGAAGGATGAACGGATAGAGGGAGCGAGAGAAAGCTGGAGATATCCTCCCTCATGGGTGGGGGGGGTCCCTCATGGGGTGTGTGTGTGTGTGTGTGTGTTGCATGTTCAGGTTTGGCCTGCATGAGTGTATCCCAGTGTGCAGCAGCTGGGCTGGGCTGATGAGACATGTTCTCAATCTAGTCTTCAGGGTCAAATTAATGAATTCCCACCACTGAATTACTATACTTACTAGAATAAGACTCATGTATTGCTTTGCTGATAAATGGGCTGTTTATTAAAAAGAAAATCTGGATCAGTCAGAGTCGTCCACCTCTGATATGATGGTAAATATGTAATCGGTTTGGTAGAATTGATCTACAAATACTACACTGGTTGTCTATGGGAAGCATTTAGTGATAGTAATGAGACTCCTGGTTTCAGTGGAGAGTTTTAGTGTCCCATGATGATGATGAAACGCTCTTTTTGAGGCTTTTCCACTCTGCCAAGAATAATATCCTGGCGGAAACACTGACTAATTGTAATTTTTTGTTATTTTTTGGGATGAAAATGGTCAAATTTGAATTTAGACCACCTTTAATTGACGCAAAATATTGGCTATCGGCAGCTTCAATCTAAAAATATCAATTAAACCCTAATACTGATATTGCCGTTATTTACTACGCTTAAAATGTGTGTTTGAGTGTGTGTAATGTACCAACATGACTACGTGTTTGTCTTCCGAGCCTTGGGAGTGTGTTTACTCGGCCTCTTGTTTGCCACTGCTCTGTTTGTGCTGCAGTTAATATTGGACAGCGGTGAGATTTAAGGGGCTCGGGGACCTCCGCCTCCCCCGCGGACGCTCAACCAGGCCTGGGCAGAGCCAAGGAGTCGAGGCCCGAGCTGCCCCCGAGGAGAGAGAGGAGTGACCCCGACACTGGCCCGTAAACTCCTCACCAGGGGCGTTTGACATGCAGCATGCTTACTGAGGATTAATGGCGTCCTCCCACCCGCGTATCATCCCTTCACTGGCTCATTATAAAGGCCTGTTCCCAACCCAAGCGCTGGGTTAGGAAAGAGGGAACGCTGATGTTCTTTTCCCATTGCTTACTGATAGCTGTAGCCGTCACTGATGGGATGGCAATGACAAATGAAACAGGAATTTGGTTGAAACAAGGTCCATTTCTTTTGAAGGTTATGTCCAAAGTGCACACTGTGGTGGCAGGACACGATGCCGACATAGCCTAAGGGTAAACAGAAAGCTGTTAAAGCAGCTGATTGGAGACAACAGGCGATCCGAGAGCAAATAGGCTCCTAAATCTAGAAGAGGTTGTTCTTCAGAGGCCGCCTGGCTCTATCTGTAGGGGAACGTAGCATCAAACAACAACAAATAGCCCTAATCCCTTCACAAAAAAATAGATCTATATGGTTTTATGTGGTGCCAATTTTAGCCAAGCAACTGCTTTTTTATGTATGTATGTAGAAAGGAGGTATTACTAATCTGCAGGGTATTTGCATGTCTCAGAAAGCCAAACTGAAGACTTCTTAAGAGCTTTTTAATGCTACCTGCAATTGAATTTAATAGTAAATTATTAACCAAAATAAAGACACAAAGCTGGCAAAACCATTCTGACTAAACATAGCTAATGAAAGTTGTGAAACGGACAGAATAAGGAAAAGGGACAGCAGGAAATTCCCTGTTAAGGGACAGAAAGTCCAACTGTGTTTAGTAAAGCAGACAGGATGCATACTGTACTACTAACCCTGTTCTGGATTCATCTAAGAGTGGACATGCAGTGCAAAGAAACCTGGAAAAGTAAGGCCTCTAATAACTGCATTTAAGACATTTTAATACTTTTAAGGCCTTAAATTTAGATGAATTTTGAAAGACTTTTTCAGACTCTTTAAGGACCTGTGGTGAAGAAATTCAACTCCACCAAGCTCAAGTCACTCTTGTCTGTGCTAGGGACAGATTCGGTTGGTTCTCTTGGGTCCAAAAAGAAATTTGAATCCCAAATAGTAAAGTACTCTAATAAAGCCCATGGTGAGCAGGATTATAGGAGTTGCAGGTAAAAGAGCAATACAGTAGAAATGAATGCTCCGCCTTGCTGCATAGTTGAAAAAAGTCCTCTAAGGCCCTTAAACTGACTTAACATCATCATTTATAGTTGCATAGATTTCAGAAACAGAGACGAATGCCTCATACATTACAGATTTGTGGTAATTTCTAGAATGGCATGAATCCATTCCTGGAGAAGAGGTGGTCTACTGTTATTTTTCCCTTCACAGCGATGTTTCACGTCCTAACGTATCCGGCAAAACAAACCATCCTTCAAACTGTCTCTGACCTCTGAGAAAAGGAAGGAGGGAGGAGGAAAGAGAGAAAGTAGTGGAGAAAGTAGAGTGCTGAGAGGCCAGCTTGTGGTGTCCATTTATTAACATATGACGCTAAGCAATGGGGACGATATCTTAGAGCGTACAAATGTCACCATGGATCTTCTGTTGTGGCGGAGGTGTCACATTGTTGGACACGGGGCTGTATGCAGGGCTCGCCCCATGGGAGATGACTGTCACGAGAGAAGAAGAGGAGGAGGGGGACGGAGGGAAAGAGTGGACATTTAAGGGCGCGTTCACGGCGAGCCTGTTTGGAGCGGTTCTCAAACTCTGAAGCGTTTCCTCCTTTGGTTTGTTTGGCCAGGTGAGAGCGATGCCATTCGGACCCTGGTGGCACCAAATAAGATGCCTGAGAATGCGTCTCATTCCTCTTCCAAGAGAACTGTGGTGCGATTCATTAGGAAGGAGAACGTAATCCCAACCTACAGGAAACCACCCCAAGACACAAGGGTTTATGGGTACAAGGAGCTGGATGTTGACATCTGACAGCCAGCAGTTCCTCATGCTTGGAAAGCCTAGCATAACAAACCACAGTCTGGACTGATGCTCATATTCAGCTATTTCTTCATGTGTTCTTAACTGGTACGAACACTAGAGAAGAGCACAGACAAGTCGATCATGCTGAGCTAAAGTTACAGGGACTGAAATCAGATTTGTTTTGACCAAAATCTCTAACTTAATGGGACTCTGTCCAATAAACAAGCTACTTGTGAGTCATGTGACTTTTGTGAACAAGCCCTGTTTGGCTTGTAACTGGCCAGTGTGAACCTAAACGAACCAAACAAAGTAAACTTTTCCACTATGTTTCAGACCAAAGAACACCAACTGTAGGTGTGATCGCACCTTTAAACCCATTAGTCCTGCATCACTGACAGTATAGGCCTGGAGGTAAAGCGCATCATGAGTCCCGTACAGGGCGTCCCATGCATCTGGCCAGCTCCTCTCTTTATCAGAGAGCTGTTTGCTGGTAGCTGCGGCTCGATAATGGGCCAGACTGTTTACTGATCCTAACAGGAAACAGACGCTTACATTAAAAGTGGCCTTGCAGCCCGGGATTTGTGGGTAAAGTCCATGGCTAACGTCTGAGCATATGTGTGTGTTTGTTTGCGTGAGTGTGTGAGTGCGGGTGGGGGGGGGGTAATGCAAAATGAGGAATGTAAAATTGTCATATGTTAGTTATGTGTAGTTATTTATCCCTATTTCAAACTATTTTCGATATTTGGAACTTCTCTAGAGGTTATGATGATTTTGGAATTTAAAAGCACAGTATTTGCTCATTGTCCCGTCTACAAAAAGGCTATTTTGATAAATCCCTTTCACACCAACCTGAACCATTTACTTTGCATTGAGATTATGGATAAATACCTAATAATTCCTCAGAAAACAATATGCTACTGGAAAGAAATTACAATCAAACTTAATGCTTTTGTCAAACGCCACTTGTGGCATGCAAAAACAGGGCACCACAGTAATAATAACCATAATAAACTGTAACATTAAAGCCCAATGACAAGATTATAATGTGGTGAGGTAGAAGAAAATCACAAAATGCAGTGTTGAGAAAACGTTTAACCCCGCAGGTCAAATCAATTGCTCGCATTTCAAGAGTTATTTAGTCAGGAAGCAGGACAGAAGCCAGCTGATGTTCGGGTCAAAGATCGCTAAAGTACACCGTCTTGACATTATAAACTATTCCAGCTATGTATAAGTTGTGTAAGTTAGTAGCAGGGGTTATGGACTCACCGCTGATGCTGCTAGTCTTCCTGGTGTTGCTGTGTGTCCTGGTATCCTCTCGCTTTTTCCACCTCTTGCATTTTGTAACATCGACTCCAGTCCAGCCTCCATCCTCACACACTGAACTCACACACACACACACAGAGTAAACAGAGCCTCTCAAATGAGACAGTTACTCATAATATGTATTTTAGATGGAGCAACATGTGGCAGACACAGCTTTTCTGGCTATAGAACTGTATGGGGGGAATCGTCTACCTGAAACTGACCCAACCCAAGATCTTCTATTACAGTGAATGTTCTCTGTCAGGACTGGGATTGTAGAAATAGTTCCTAGTCGTGTTGTGTGGAAGAATTTGGGAAAACCTGAAAAACAAAACTGAAACAGGAAACAATAAAAGCATTTATATAGATGATGTAAACATAAGGAGACAGTAGGGATGGGACGATACGATATGGGGTTCATGATTCAATACAACCACGATACAATGTAATAAATAAAAGTTCATTGACTTTGCAGAATTATGTTTATTTTTAAGTCACAGATCTTTCTAGCAATGGCATTGGCTTGCTAGAATGTAAACAATTTAAAAATGTCATTACAAAGTGCAAATAATATAATTTGGATGGAGAGCTTGTGAAACTGTGATGGTCAAGCGTCTCATTTGTGATTACTACAGCAGAATAAAATATAGCTAATATCACAATTCATTTTTCTGCCCCACTATACGTTTTGTCACTTTTTTGTATTGCGATATATTGAATTTCGATGTATCGTCCCATCCCTAGGAGACAGGTTCAGTCAGGTCATTCACTCCTGCTCCGCTGTGGCTGATAGTCTCCCACTGGACAGGTTGAATTATAATTGAGCAAATACAGGCACTTCATTTATACCTGGTGCAACCGAGACGCCAACATTTCCATTATTCCTTTTTCTTTATCCAGGGAAAGTTGACAGAGCATCATGCCTTTTTCTGGCTTCACATTCATACAGTTCCACACATTCAGTCTTGTAGCTGCCCAGTAAGGAGCAGCACTGGAGCACTCACTTTCCCCAGTCAGTCCAGGGATTCAAACCGGCACCTTTCCAGTCACAAGACACCCCCCCCCCCCCTCACACACACACACATTACTGGTAAGGCCCCAGCAGTCCTGGAGTCACCTCATTAAGACATTCCCAGTATAGTGTGTTTATAAACAGCCTCTTAGTTCATATCCATGATGATGGATGGAAGCTCCCTATCACTGGCTCTTCCTGCTAACTCCCCGTCCCGCTTAACAATCTCTCTGCCCCCGTTTCACAACCATAAGCCATACCCCCCCCACCCCCCACCACCACCACACACACACACACACACACACACACACACACACTCCTCACTGAACCCGGCATGATAGTTTTTGTTCTGACCTTGCTTCCTCACTGGGTGGGCCCTTAATGTCTCGTGTGTGTGTGTATGCATATGTTTAAGTATGAAGGAAAGTATGTGTGTGTGTGTGTGTGTGTGTGTGTGTGTGTGTGTGTGTGTGTGTGTGTGTGTGTGTGTGTGTGTGTGTGTGTTATAAGGGAGGGAGGGAGGGATTCCCAGGGCCAGAGCGAACAGTGGCTAATGAAGAAAAACAACGCGGCTGTCAAGGCCTCCCAGCAGCAGGTCAAGCCCGGTCCCGGGGTGCCGAGGTCAGCGGGGGGCCGGGGGGGGTCAAAGGTCAACATCAAGGCCAAGAACAGGCCTTGGCCCCCGCTGCTCTAACAAATGGAGGTGGAGGACATACACAGGGAGGGGGATGAATGAAAAGAGCAGAGAAAATTGGTAACTGCTATTTATCCATTTAATGTTCACCGCACTACAACGGACCCACCGAACACATTTAACAATTTTCAAGGTACGAAACTGACTTCTGTGTTAAAACGTGTAAAGAAGTGAGGATGAAGTGAGGAGAACCAAAAAAAAAAAGTTGTGTGTGAACGAAATACGGTAGTGAAAATCTTGAGTGAGCAATGTGACTTAACACCAATCCGAATGTACAACAGGTCAACTGTCTGAATGTGAGACAAATAGCAAAATAAATTCCTTTCAATGAAAATTGATATCTAAAATGCACAAAAAAACATAAATGCTACAAAAAAAAGACGTTCTTTTTGATTAAGGCAATTGGTGTAAACCGATCGATTAAAAATAGAACTCGACTACATACATTTACACGTTACAGTTTTACAATACATTTTTTACATTTTCAAATGAGACACATCACTGCGGTCACATCTCTGTGAGCCTGAAACACCGAAAAAGATTCAAGTTACACGTGCTGAATCACTGTAAACAAGTTCTTCTACATTTATCAGTCAGGGCTTCATGCAGCGGGTAGTGTCATAATCTTCAAAGTGTTTGGCAACTTTAAAACACTAGAGTGATTTTAGAGAAACCTCTGTGCAGCCTGGCCTCTCACGCCAGCAGGTTTCTGATGCCTAACATCCAGGTTGTGACCTAAAATCAGGAGAGAGGGACGTTCAGGTTGACAGGAGGAGCTCCCCATCCGTGTCTGAAAGCCGAACCTCTCAACCATCCCTTTAAAAATGAGAAAATTAAGAGCAATTAACAGTACATCACAGCACCACGATGCAACCCGACGAACAACCTCGTCTGTCTCAGTACTTTTGGTGACAAAAACACAGATCGCATACATAAAAAAAAGAAAAAGAATAAATAAAACTATAAAACTGAACAAAAAGGGATTTTCTTCATCCTGCGTGTCTGTCCAGCCATGATTATGCGTTGGGAATGTGATTCTGAGGGCTCATTGGGGATGACTGTCTGGTCGCGTCCAACCAGTAGACCCTGGGTTCGCCGGTCTAGTTGCCCAGCAGAGCGGCGGTCTCGTCGCAGCGGCCGTCCGCCTCCACTGGAGCGTTGCGGTAAATCAAGAACTGGATGGAGATCTGAACCGGGGCGTCAAGGAAATCTAATGAAAACCATGGTGCTAGAAAACACAATTAACCGTGAAGCAGAGGTGTGACCAAGTCCGCTTTGCTTGAGTCCCAAGTCAGTTTCAAGTCTTGAGGCACAAGTCCCAAGTCAAGTCCTAAGTCTAAATGTAGATTATCAAGTCAAGTCCAAGTCAAGTCCAAGTCATTAATGTCAAGTCTCAAGTCTAAATGTAGAACAGCAAGTCAAGTCAGAACAAATCCAGAGTCCAGTATCAATTTAATATCTTAAAGAAAACTAAATATCTAGGACTTTTCAAAGCAATATGGTTTTAATAGGATAAAAACTTGGTAAGAGCATCATGAGTTTGATTTCTATAATCAGTTTCAACTTCAATAAATTCAATCATTCCATACAAATTCAGAAAACAATTTAAATTCAGTCGTCTGCTAGAACAAATCTCATCACTTTCAATCCAAGTCATTTACACAAACACAAGATCTCAAGTCAAGACTTTAGAAACCTTTTCAAGTCATCAAAGTACAAGTCAGAGTCAAGTCCCAAGTCAGCAGAACCCAAGTCAAGTCAAGTCTCAAGTCTTCTCTTCATGCATCAAGTCAAGTCTCAAGCAAATAAAATTGTGACTTGAGCACAGGTCTTGTCACTCGGCAGTGACTCCTTTCCATCTGCAGTGTCATATACTAGGGCCGATACTGGCCTTTTGTTAAAAGTGGATATTGGCCTGTCAATCTCATCTACACCAATATGATGGAGGTTTCTCCCTGACTGCAGCTACATCAAAACAGACTGTAAAAACTGCAATGAAATTTTACTTTACACACGTTAATTGTTCAATAATGTTTTGTAAATTAATTCTCCAGTTGAAGGCCTAATGTATCTCAAAGTTTCCCAAAGCTGGGTGGCTTATCCTGCCATAAGAAGCTGCTAACCTTCATCTTCAAAACTCTTAATACTTTTGATATCTACCATATATCCACAGCCACACACACACACACATACACATACAATCCCGAGACCTAAACCCATCTGACATGCTGTCCCCTCTTCAAGATCAGCGCTGCCTAAAATGTAGCAAGTACATGGCATTAGGGAGAGCCCCGAGGCCCGGCAGCATGTTTTTTTTGTTTTGTTGAAAGGATACCATGAGGTCGAGGGAGAGCGTGCCCAGGCTGCCGATGAGCCAGGGCAGGTGGTGGATGATGTAGCTGTCCTCGCCCTCGCCCCAGGCCGGGTTCTTCAGCAGGACGCTCAGGCCGTACATGGTGTTACCCAGGATGACCAGGGCGAACAGGAAGTACGAGACGCCCTCCGTCGACTTCCTCTTGTACTGCGGGGGGTAAGAGAGGACGGGAGAAGAAGAAACGTGAAGGAAAACGTTTCCACAGCCACCTCGCATTTTTCTTTCCCCCTTGTCAGAATTTCGAGCGCCTGCAGGATCAGTTTCCTTTTTCCTGGGTTTAAAAATGGTTTTAATGGACATGTTTTCTCCAACATCAGTATAATGAAAATTCCCCTGGTGTTATACAGTTTTCTGGATTTGAATGCTATAGTATTGAGTAGGATTCCACTGATATTACTATTTTTTATTATTATTAATAGTAGTAGTAGAACAGGTGTCCTGGGTTTCAATGAAGAGTTTTAGTGTCCCATGATGGTCTAAATGCTGTTTCAGAGGTTTTTCCACCCTGACAAGAATAGAAACACTGAATACTTGTAATTTTGGGTCATGAAAATGGTCAAATCTAAAGATATTGCATATTGTCACAAAATATTGACTATTGGCAGCATCAATCCAATAATATCAGTATCATTATCGGCCTTCAAAAACCCATATTGGTCACCCCTACTGTACAATACACTTAGATATGCAGCTAATAGTATTTACTATTATCACTGTGCATGTACTAAAGGGATTTTGGACACAGTGTACGTTTCTATTCAGCCTGTCCTACTCACATTAGTGTACATCTGGGGGACTCTGGAGCAGAGGTAGAGCAGTGACGATAACGAGCCGATGGAGAAGCCGATGATCTCCTTGGTGGTGAAAGCCTGGAGCGACGGAGAGGCGGACGGCGTTAACACCAAATAAAGCCAGGAATAACCGGTTAACCTCGGTTCGCCGGTCGACCAAACGAGGCGCGTCTCACCTGAATAACGCTGACGTCAGAGGACGACAGCAGTGTGCGACCTTTGAACCCGGAGGGCGCCGCTTCCTGTCGGGACCCGGGGAGGGGGGCGAGGCCGGCGGTGCAGCCCAGGACGCAGGCCAGCCCCACCGCATGTAAAACCCTCCTGCCTGGAAAGCAGAGGGGAAGACAGTTGGGTCTGCCATCAATACTGGGAGACTCAGCAAATTCCTCCAGACAGGGCGAACCGTGTCAAAGATCAGCAGCGAGGGAACAAATACCGCGGCAACTCGAGGCAGGTGATGACATCATTACAGGGTTCAGGGATTACCTCTTTCCTCTGTCTGCACTAGTCTTGGGCCATTGTTCCTTATCACTGATCTAGGAGGCTTGTTCACTATGCAGCCATGTCAGATAAAATAGATCCTTTCAATAAACAGTAGTGCCTTGGAGGTTGTTGAACCGTTATGTACTTCTATGACCTACTGGGGATAAGAGATATGCTTGACTGACCACACCAAATCATTTAATTGCCTGTGTCATCCAAAGTTGCATCTGAATTGTGCATAACGCAAGGCTATTGACGTCCATTTCAGTTCTGTTTCTGTTTACCAGAATGTCTGTGTGTGTGTGTGTCAGATACCAAACAAGGCTTTGATCAATCTGTCAATGCATGGAACTCACACAGCGAAACCCAAAGACAATGGCTCTCACACCACGGGATTAGAGTGTTAAGAGCGAAAAAACAGAAGAAAAACACTCACTTTCAACTGTTTTGTTCCTTGTCATGTAGTAAAGGTACATGCCTAGCATCACCAAATCGGCCAGGACATAATAGACTGCTGTATATGTCTGGAGGAGAGGAGAAAGAGAGAGAGAGACATGACAGTCAGACATGACAGAAAAAAAACACCTATTTTTTTGGCACAGAAACAAAAACATGTCCACTTGGTCGCTATGGTTAGCACCCAAAGACTGATTCAAACATTTTGTTTATCTGAACTACCAGTCACCTGAAGTGGGAGCTGGTCAGCTAAGAAGGAGCCCACTAGATTGCAGC
Source organism: Centroberyx gerrardi (assembly GCF_048128805.1). Classification (NCBI taxonomy): domain Eukaryota; kingdom Metazoa; phylum Chordata; class Actinopteri; order Beryciformes; family Berycidae; genus Centroberyx; species Centroberyx gerrardi. The sequence continues at coordinate 28,882,746 of NC_136010.1, read as the reverse complement.
TGTCACCTCCCAGCCACAGCAGCAGAAACCAAATAGAGAGAGCGCTGTCCATATTCCCCGTTCTGCAAGAGCTGTAGTACTGTCTGCAACCAGGGAAACAACAGAATTAAAGATACGAGGTGTTCAGATGTGTTCAAGCGCTGCCTGTGAGAGGCTGAGACACCATTTCACTTACGGGAGCGAAGACACCATGAAGCAGAGAATGGACAGCAGGCCTAGGAAGACACTGGCCATGTCCCTGCCGTCCTGGGCGCATTCCCCAAGCCCTTCCCAAACCCAGACCGAGCCGTTAGGGCACAGGGTGGTGAAGTTTCCTTCCATGGTCCATCCAACGGCCCCCCGCGTCAGGACTCCCTCTGACCACATGTTCTGCTGGAGAGAAAAGCCTCGGTAAAAAACCCCCAAGTCATCCCAAGTCTACAGCTTTCATTACACTGCCAACTGGGCAGCACCTCATCTACTACATTACTGATAGCAATATGCTTTATTTACATGGTACTTATATAAAAGCAGAGTTTACAAAGTGCTTTACATGAATGCATTAAAAACAAGATTAGTAAAAAATATATGGCATATATCTTTTCACTGCTTCATCACACAGTCAAAATCAGCCATATAAAAAGCAAAGAAAATAGCACACTGGGTCACAAGTAACACAATTTCCAGTTAACACGGTCGTAAACGGGGTCAATGGTTGGTCAACAACATAAAAACAGGCTGTTTGGATTTACATGTTGCTCTGGTTTGCTGATTAGTTTAACAAAGTGAGACAGTTCCGGTAACGTTAGAAGAATTACTTTTGTTTTTTTCTTTTCTTTTCTTTCTTTCTTTTTTTTTTACCATATAACAGTCAGCAGAGAATAAATACAACAAAACGGTTAGCCATTTAGCTAGCGACCATAACAATGCTAGCAATGATAGCTCGATTTCGTCTGTGGTTTTTACATCGAAAACGTCTAGTAAACTACCTGTTGGCACACTGGGAGAAAGGGGGAAAAAGCATAAACTGCTCTTGCCTGTTATGCCGCTGATAACTGCCGATAACGTCCTTTGCAGAACAAAACCTCTCAGACGTCTGGCGGCGCTGAAAACACAACACGGAAGCAGGCTGTAAACAATCTGGTAGCGAATGAGCTGATTGGTCGTTAAGCTGCAACGTCACGGAAACGAGGCGTGGCTTAGCAAAAGTAACAGGTGACCGGTGGCTCGTGAGCCCAAAAACAAGCCGCGTCAAACCACCCTGGCTTTCAAAATAAAAGTTTAGCTCGACACTTTATTCTAGGAGGCCGCATAGCCTTTAGGAACATTGTGCAATCATAGCTTCATTTCATTATTGCTTAATTAATTTGAAATTAGGACAGTGAGAGAATGATATAGGCTTCACTCCCACTGTTACCTCATCACTTGGAGTATACACTGACATCTCTAGTTCTATTCCAAACCACATAAAACAACATCTTCTGAGACTGGGGTCCCCCAGACAAAATCTTATCAAATGAGGTTCAAATGTGTACCTATGTGAGGGTCAAAGCTGACAAGACAAAGCCTGGGAACCCCTGCACTTGGGTCAGCTTGAGCAATTCCAGTCTGGTGTCCCAGCGGGCACACATTTCACATATTCTCAACACATATTAATAACCCTTGTTAAGCAGCCTTTGTCGCTCCGCTTGGTAATTCAGTCATTAGTCTTGAGCCGTCCTCTTCGACATTAGGCCCCCACATTCTTCTACGAGCTTTGCATTTTAGTATTAAGCTGTGAAATACTAATCACATCCAGGCCCACGTCCATTGCTATAGGGGCAATATTGCTACTGACGGCTCCATCTAGTCACGAGAAATCGCGTTCTCTAGTGTATGTAGAGACGGTCACACCAAACCCCAATCAAAAATCTCCCAATTTAATGTTACTTTGCTTATTAGGCAAACATTAACACCTGATAAAACATTACTTTAAGAGCTTATAGGAATTGTTAAGAGCCACTCTTCAATTCGGCATACACCCAATACACCAGTAGCACTTATTTCAATAACATAACTTATAGAATTAATTCCCCTGTTTTCCAACAATATTCTTCTTCCACCAAAATACACCTTAAAGGCAGACAGCAAGCAGTGAACCAATTATAAAACTGGGATTTTATTATAATAACGTGCTGCTTGGTGGATTGGATGTATGCTGAATTGAGTAGTGGATCCTAACGATTCAGAAAGTGTCTTGTCATATTCTGCGAGGTGTACACGTTTGCCGATAAGCAGATTTTGAATGGAGTTTGACGTTACTGTAGATACAAGAGAGAAGGGGCCGTGCCGGGGTTTGAAGATGAACGTGCCATCTAACCCGGTGTTATACCGGCCTGTTTTTATCAGTTGAAAATAGTTGAGTTTGAAAGTCTTAGTCTAGATAAACCAGTCACCTGAATATACACCCTGTCTAGTCGAGAGAAAATATCCTACCTCGGGAAGAAATTGACGATTTAAACCCCAGTCAGACTTTGAATGAAATTGGGTAGAAAGGCATCGACATGCTACTTCCCTAATGTCTGAGATGAACGTGATGTAAACTGTGTCAGCTGACTGTCTGTCTGCCTGCCTGTCTCTCTGACGACTCAGCACTAAACTACGCTGATGTCAGGTACTGTTTCCAGATTCAGTCAATCACACTTGTACTGCCATCACGTGCTTCTCGTAAACTCATACTTCCGACCTCAGCGGGTCATAAATGCAACTTGTTCACGTGCCTTTTGGTCACTTTTACCATCAGTTGGTGACACAGCTTCCACATAACCAGTAGAACAGCCACTTCTTGATTGATACAGGTAATCTATTTTGATAGGCAAGATGGCTGCCATATAAAACCTAAACATTACATGATGCCATGGCCATAGTAACACATGCTATTCCCCGAGTATGATGCACTAAACCAATGCTGATATCCATGACATCATCAAAATTTCTGTGGCAACCATGTTGAGGTGTAGGCCAGTCAAATAACCATTCGATGGTGCTGATGTGATCAGGTATGGCCATTCGAATCATTCCAGTTCTGTGTCCCATGCTCTTTGCCCTCATCAATCTCCCCAACCAATCATAGAAAATTCCCACTTTCCCAGGAATATGTACCACTTTGTTGGGTCATTCATCTGCAGCTCAACTCGTAACTGTGTAGATGATTATCAGAATCACTATTTTAAATTTACATGTCTGCTGCACATTTTCTCCTCTCCTTTCTGCAAAGTGCAGCTACAAAGCAGCTCTGTACCATTTGGTTTCTAAAACGCAACAGCCACCCAAATCTACTTTTATTAGAGGGTTCATTTTGTTACTACGCTAAGTTGTATTTAGCCTACATCTTTGCAACTGGGAAGTAGGAGCTTATGACGACCACCTGAAGGCAGCATTTGACTGGCATTTAGCCACAGAGATCAATTGGGTAATTAGCCTATATTCAAGCAAACTACTTTGAAATTTAATGGAATGTGACAATTTATGTACGTATGTATAATTTTCACGAATGTATAATATATGTAGGTTGATTTCCATAATCTATTTAAGCAATAAGCCACAAGAGGCCGTGGTTTGCAGTGATTTTAGAACAGCCAAGAGGCGTTGTTAGGTTCTATACAGTAGTATTAAGAAGGCAGAAGTTCAATAAATCCGCCTAAAAATATAGTTCTTGAATAGCAGCTTAACAAAGTGGTTGAGGTTGAGACAGAAGTAACAGTTAGAGCACTTATTTCAATTTAGTGTTCTGATATTGAAATGAACCGTTATGCGGTCACAGATGTGGGTTTATATATCATAGGCTATCATTAATATTTAAATTAACGGCTATATTAAAATGTCGATACTAACTTATGCAGTCAAAAAGTGTGCATTTATATTTCAATATTTAATTAATGTTAAATTAACGGGGTTATGTAACTATATTTAAATGATTTATCTTGATTTATTTCCATGTTGTATAGCAAAAAACAGCAAAAATGCAATATTATTGTAACATGGCCAAAGTCAAGTATTATATTCAGGCAATCCCAGCCCTACTCAACACCACACATTTGCTTTGATATATTTCAAGAACAGGTTTTATTGATGACGCACCCAAACATCTATAGGAATACCTTCAGTGGGCTAGATTCTCTTATTTACATAATGCTTCCACAAAGTCATACAAATACTTGGTAGGTTTCATGTCAAAGTATAGATATAATACATTAAGATCTGGGAATGGGAGAGTCATATGTCTTATAAAGCAAATGTCACAACAAATCTACAAATATGATAACTGATGATAGAAAAGAATTTACCAGTCATTAACTTAACTACCGCAAAACAAATCCTACTTCAAAGTCTGTACAAGCGAGTTCTTGAGTGTCCGTGAATGGAGGAGGAGGAGGAAATGCAGCTCTTCTATTGTTCTGTCTTCAAAAGTTCAGAAACAGGCAGATTTCTTATGCATCTGACAGTAAATCTTTCAGAAGGCAAGGATGAGATAAGCCTAGCAGTTTGTACAATGAGCCTCGTCCTTGATGCGTGTCGCCTCGAACAAAAGGAGAAGTGTGGGCGATGAGGAAGAAGGTTGTTTTGCTTCTCTTGTCCTCTCTTCCGTGGTTTCTTTTTTGTTCCTCACTTGATGTGCACCACTTTCTCGTCCGTTTTTAACCGCTTGCGCCTGGGCTGTACGAAGTCGTCCTCCGAGTCGTCGGTGGCCTCCTCCTCCTCCTTCTCCTCCGTGGCCGGGGTCTCGGGCTCGGGCGTCTCGGGGAAGCTCTGCCCTGGGAACATCTCCTGCAGCTTCTCCTCGAAGTAAACGCTCACCGCCTTGCCGGTCGCCGCCATCTCCGATCCCACCTGCCGAAGGAGGGGAGGGGTGGGGGAGGGGGAGGGAGGGACGGAGAGGGTGAAGGGTGATATGGAGGGAGGAGGAGGAGGAAGAGCACCGTTGAGCAGGAGGAATGAATGGGTGGAAGCAGGGAGGAGGGGGAGGAGAAAAATTAGAGCTGGTTAAGACTCCTGGTGGCAGGCTGGGTCCCGGCTCAACCTTGCTGTACAGAGCAGAGATATCCTGCCCCCCCACTGTGGCTCCAGGAAGCATTTACACTATTCAGACTGAATATTTCAGTAAGGCTGGTTCCAAGTCTGGCTCCACACAGTTTAACGGTTAACCAGTAGGACCAGAACAGGGTATCTGCAAGTTTTTAAGACCGTTTAAAACCCTTTTATCCTCGTTAGAATGACACATAAAACTAATTCTGTAATTGAAATAAATGTGAAAATTAAAACAAATGTCTGCCTAAATAGGTCTGCAGGACTGGGCTGGTTTTTCCAACAGAAGAACAGCACACCAAGAAACCATAAAATTTTTAGGATCTCTCAATAAGTATCAGGAGACAGATGGCATCTGATACACTACAGTTCCTCATGCTTGGAAAGCCTAGCATAACAAAATAAAATCTGGACTGATTATATTTAGCTATTACTTCATGTGAAGAGCGCAGACAAGTCCATCAAGTTACAGGACAGGAATCAGATCCTGGTAACCTGGCAAGATGACAGGTTACCAAACCTCTGTCCAATAAACAAGCTACGTGAGAGTCATGTGACTTTTGTTTACAAGCCCTGGTTTGCTTGTAACTAGGCAGTGTGAACCTAAACGAACCAAATACAAAAATGCAACAAAGTGAACTTTTCACTTAAGGTTTGGACCAAAAACAAACTGTAGGTGTGATCACACCCCAAGACTTAAATATTCTATTAAACTGCATTCAAGGATGAGTTTAGAAAATATAATGCAAGACATTTTTAGACTTTTTCAGGACCTGTAGACACCCTGCAGTCTGTCATAACAGGTTTTTCAGCCTTTTTTATGTATCATTTTTACAGTGAGAAATTCTATGACATCCTGTCTGCTGGTAGATGTCTAGATGTTTTGGACGTCTGAAACCAGCCCATGTGAAAGCTCTATGCTAAAAATATACGGTAAAAACATTTCTTGGAACCTCAGTAGGGGAGGGCAAAACATCTGTGCTCCATTTTAAACGTCTTACCTGCGTATTAATCTGTTTCTCCTCATCATATACCTGGATTATTCGAGACATCTAAAAAGGGGCAATAACATTACAATAAAGACAGTACAGCAGCAGGGGGTGGGGAGACAGAGTTCACAGCACAGGCAGGTTAGGTACCAACCCCATGTGTACTGTAAGGTTGTGCTGTAAGGTTCCGAGCCGCGACTACAGCCCTTAGCCGACTAAAGTGATGTCTCAGTGTAGTTTCTGTCATCATTCAATAAATGTTACATTACACACACTCTATATTGATGTCACCTATCCCTGTCTGTTGAGAAAATTATCCATTGCCTTGTGGGTCTTTGGTTGATGGAGGTGGTAAATTTTGGTTTGTGGTAGTCGGTCAAATGACAAGCAAACATATAACACAGTCTTATAAAATGTCATCCACCCAGAAGTAGATCAGATTACATAACTTGGGCTGCAAACTGCAATATGTTACATTACAGTACAGACAGAGAGTAGATGGTTTTCAGAAGTAATTCATGGGATATCCACACCAAGATCTAAGCGTAAAAGAAGCAGCGCAAATAAAAAGGGTGGACGAGGGACATATGTACATTCACCAAATACGTCATTCTTAAATCACAGAAAAATCTCACAAATTGTTTCCATAAAAAACAAAATCACAATATTTGAAGGCTGTGCTTAAACAAAGACAATTTAAAAATCAAGTGACCACAGCCATCTGTAAAAAAGGTTGAAGTGTATTATCGTGGTGATGCTGTGTTAATGACACTGAGACAGCGTTCCAGGAGCCAATATGAAGTGGGCACAGTGATGGCTTACCACTCCATAGCAGCCAGTGTTAGTAAGTGTACACAACTCCATGCACACCGCAGGCCGTGAGCCCCTCTTCCCACTTCTCTTGTAATGTCATGGTGCGTCTTCACATCTGTATTAGGGTTAGACTGATATATCGGTTTGCCGATAATGACTTTTTTTTAAAAATATCAGATATCGGCTAGTCATGTCTTTCACCTGCAATAAGTGAGGCCCGGAGGGCGTGCATGTCACAATGTAAACATAGGATGTAGACAAAACTTTCCACCAATCGCTGACATTGGTTGTCATTACATTACACTAAGAGAGCAGTGCAGCAGCATGTTTGCTCTTTAAGGAGCTGCTAACCCTCAAATAATTTAATTGGTGAGTTTTAGTGTACCATGATGGTCTAAATGCTGTTTCAGAGGCTTTTCCACCAAATTCTCAGGTATCCTGGTGTCTCAGTGGTCTAAGGTGCGTACCATGTAATCTTGATGTCCTGGGTTTGAATCTGGCCTGGGACCTTTGTCATGTCATCCCCCTCTCTCTGCCTATCTGTCCTATCTCTCTCTACTTTGTATCTAATAAAATGCAAAAAGGCCCCAAAATAAGTAAGCTGTAAAAATAAAGATTTAAATTCTGGGGGAAACACTGAGTGCTTGTAAATTTTGGGCATGAGAACGGTCAAATTTAAAGATACTGAATATCGGCCTTCAGAAACCCATATCGGTCTAACCCTCCACTGTATGCACATATACATGCAGGTGCCATTCCCCAAAGCAGGCCTAGGACTCATGCCACTCACCTCATTGTACTTGGCGCAGTTTTTGAAGACGAGGCGCACATCCGAGACAAAGTCCTGGGGCGTCTGGTAGTATTGGGAACTGCTCACCAGCAGCCTCTTCTTCACCTTCTTCAGGTCCATGGGCTGCTTGATGATCTTGTAGTAGTTGGGCACCTGGGTCGAAGACAAGTGGGTCAGGGTTAACTAAAAGGAACCAAAAAGATTCTTATATGCCAAGGAAAACCTCTGGGATTAAACTTCAGAGGTGGAGGATAAAGTGGTTTGTGGCTTGGTACTGCCCTATGAGTTCAGTTTTGCAGAAGCAACAGAATCATAAAATTCAGACATCGACACAGAAGGCAGAGGAATTGCGAGGTCATCTAGAAGTCGTGGTGTATGGTAAATATTAAACTTGACTCTTACTTCACTGTCGTAGGCTCAACATTACAAATATTTTCCAGGGTTCCGAGTTCTACTTGCCCCTAGCATGTTTTCACTGGCCCAGCAGGCAAAACTTAAAATAACCACTTTTGCATAAAATTAAGTAATTTTGAAAAAAAAAACAAAGCAGTAGTCAGAGTGGAAGTGAATGAGGCTGGTGAGTGTCTCCATTCATGCGTCTTTCTTGCCAATACATTAATCAGACCTGATGCTGTCTGGTAGCTGATTTGCCAACATACAGGGCAAGGTGCTGCCAGCTCTTGCCATGAGCATTCAGTGTGTATTTGCAGTAATTGTTGGTGCATTTAAAAATGAGTCTGTTTGATCTGTTTTAGTGGGAGATTGCCTGCAAAGGATGCAAAACATTCCTGGAATCCATTCATGATTTTCAATCCAGAGAAACTGCTGCTTCCACAACAAAACAAACAGCCTTTTACTTTTCGTTTTGTAATTCCAAGTAGTCGCCACCATGTCTGCTTCACACAACTTTGTGACGAACTCTGAGTTGGCGTCCAAACTGATTGGGCAGAAAAAGCACAACAAAGAGGAGAGTGGGCCAATGGCAGAGCAGAGGGGTAAAGATGAAAGGCTTATCACCGGGTGACAAATACATTGCTTCAAAGTAGTCAGGGTCAAAAAAGGTGACAGAGCTCCTACTATAATAAGCAAATTGTTCAATTTTGCATTATCTTGCACTATTTTAGCATATCGCAGAGCTCTAGTCACTATGTAAAGACTGTTTCTCCCCCCTAATTCATTAAATTCTATAGCACTAAGACCAATACCTTCTAAATCAGCTTGAAAATGTTGATATTTGAATGCCTTAGATCTCTGTCATACAGTTCTTCCTAAGTAACATCCATCCAAGACCCAAGACTAAAATTCTAACTAAGGCAAGGGACCACTGAACACAGAATCCAAAACATCTGGGCCCACTCAAAAACTTGCCTTTCCTTTTACTTTTCAAGAGACAAAACAGCCGCAGGCTACACTACAAATGATGTAAAAGCGGTTTTATCAGCAATTACACTTCCTAAGACAAGGAAGTTGAGAATTGGGACAAAATGGGAGGTGGTAATAACAGGCTGAGTGGGGAGTACAACCTGAGAAACCCTAGCTCCTGCAAAAAAGGGAAAACAAAAGGGACGGAGTTTGGGACTAGGGAGCAATATGATCTATCCCTTTCTTTCATGCTAGCTTTGCAACAAGTCTAACTGAGCTCCATTTCTCATAATGCATTACATCTCCCGAAAATAGACTGCATTTTGCATTTAGGCTTGTATATTATAGCGCTGCTCACATTGTACTTTGTGCAATCCGATTTTACAACCACAAATCCTTTCAACTTTGAGCGGAAGACAGAAGACACAAGTGTAAAATCCATCGATACACAAGACACCAGCAGCAAAAGAAGACAGAAAATAGCGGCAGGATAGTCAGCATCAAGGGGAAAAGTTAGAGGCGTGTGTGCCTGCTGCTGAGCTGCTGCGTCTCAACCAATCAGAGACTGAACACAGGCACAGTGAACTTGGTGAGAGAGGGCCAATCAGAGACTAAATTTGCACTTTGATGTGATTGCTTCCCATTCACTTTGGCTCTGGCTTCCCAACACGCCCCTTACCCCAAAATAAAAACTCACTGGATCTACGCAAATCACCAGGATGACTTACTTCTAGGGTGTAGCGAAAAAAATAAAAAAATTGTAAACACTGAAAACAAGCCTTCAATAACATATGAGTAACAGTAGCAACAGTGTTTCCCACAGACTGACAATTTACTTGTGGTGGTGGTTGCTGGCAGGTGTGTGTGTGTGTTTCACTTTTGTTTTTACAATGGGAGGCTCTGTCGGACTGAGTGCAATGCTACTGGTCTGTGCATCATGACAGCAGCTCTCTGGTGTGTGTATATAGCCTCGCTCCCACTGCAGACAGATGTTTTCTCACTCATCCAATAGAAGAGCAGAGAGAGAGAGAGAGAGAGAGAGATGACTAATTTCGTCTAGCTTGCAGCTCTGCACGTAGTAAGACAAGACAGACAAGATGTTTTTAGATTTTTTTGGGGGAGCACCACTGGGCCAGTTACTGAACAATCAACTGGCAATCCTTACTGTTGAACCCTGTTTCATGTACTGTATCTTATGTTAGTTTTATGACTTACAATGTGGATTGGACAGAAGTTTAGGGAAGGACCAAATAAAACCACTTATATAATAATGGAAGACGCCATCGAGCACAGTCACATGTACTAGTGTGTGTGTGTGTGTGTGTGGTGTGTGTGTGTATATAAGGAAGAGAGACACTTACAGAACTAGGAACAGGTTCCCTGAAACCCACACTGAGCTCGTGGCAGAAGATGTACAGCAGGAGGCGTTCACATCTCTGGAAACGGAGAGAGAGAGAATTAGCAGCGTCCTACCAACCATGAAGAGGCCACTGAGGCTGTGCTGGCGGTACTGACCCTGCGGTCCTCAGGACTCAGGCCCTGGTCACATTTGGCTTTCTTGCCGTCTTCACAGTATTCAATCTCTGGGTTGCTTAGGCTCCGGCAGAACGTGCAGAGAAAGTCGCCCCTGAGAGATGAAACCACACAGAGGGAGATTAGGCTACCGTCTTAGTTTGTTTCCCCCCTTCGTCTGCATGGTCCATAATAGCAGGGTGGGAAATTAAAGGATAACACCGGTGTCATTTTAGTTTTTCCTTTCGCCATTAATGCCCGTGAAAAGTCTAAACCCACCAATGTATTTGCCAATGTCAGAAGCTACTACTATCTGTACTATCTAAACCATTGTTAAGAATATAGACCAGTAATAGTAATAGAGTAATAGATAGTAATAGAGAGTAATAGAGTATGCCGACCACCTACTTGGGGAAGATTTTGATGGTGGGGACATGGCATTTCATGTGGAACACTTTGGGACAGTGGTCGCAGCACAGCAGGTCGCCCCCGTTGATGCAAACGGCGCACCAGTCCTCGTTGGGGTCGTCCTCCTTCTCGCCGGGATTGGCCGCCGCCCCGCCTGCGGTCGTCTCCGCCCCCTTGTCCGAGTTGCCGTTGGTGAGCGGAGCGTCTGTGGCGCTGCCGTTGTTCTCGGTGGACGACGAGGTAGTGGTGGTCATGGTGGCGGCGGTGGAGGAGGAGGGGACGGAGCTGGAGCCGTTTAGCCCGGAACAGGGCGTGTCGGACTGGGGCTCGGTTTTGATGCGCTCCCCTAGAGCCTTGAGGGCATCTTGGCCTGTAGATATGGCTCCCAGTACAGGAAGAGGGCTGTTCTCAGGACTGCTCATCTGGGGGAAGACACACCACAAAGGATTAGGCCATTTGCAAGACAATATTATAAATATATTATATATATATATTATAAACTAAAGATCAATATAAGCACTTTAAATAGATACTTTGCAAGTCTTAAAAGGAAAAATCCACCCTCAGATCCTCTTAGTTAGAACTCATCAATCTGTGATGTTCAGTACATTCCAGGAGTTAATTAAGTGTTGTAATTTCCTTTTTGGTGTACCCAGTTTTCCTCAACCTGCCATGTCTACTTCTACTTCCGTTAGGGATTTCCTACGTTTCCCAGAAAGTCTTTCAATAACCCCCAGAGAAGGGGTGTGAGCTTGTTGCTTTCAATGTAAAAGTGGGAATATGGGCATATAAATATATCAAGCTATCCAACTAGTTCATGAACACTGGGGTGTGCCGCGCCCCGTACTCAAAATGCAACATGTCTTGTGGCTGCATTGCATTCTGGTCTATTGAGGCTACTGTCAGTGGAGAAATTGGTCTCTCTCCTCTTCTATGATGGATTTCTCCCTGTATGATTGTTGAACGTCGGTGCAAAATGGCGGCTCTAGATTGACCCCCTTGCACTTTGATTCTGAGGGTCTATCCCCAAAACCTAACATTAAACTTAACATTAACATTTAACTTTTAGATAGCTGTCAAACCCCAATGTAGCTGCACTGGAAATATCTGGATGTGATGTCACAGTGTCTATGTTTGACCAGTTTGGCCAGTCTATGTTTGGCTAGTTTGGCCAGTTATCCAGATCTGTAGTCACAGGTTACAGGACTACAAGTTTTTGTTGTTGTTTTTTTTAGACATTTTTGATTAAAAAACAACAAATACAAATTCAATACCAATTACACCCCCACAATGAGAAAATAGAAAAAATACCAGTAGCAGTATCAGAGGACATGTTAACAAGGGAACTGAGAAAAAGCAACATTTTTAAGACCTCTGAACCTGTATTTAAGACTCAAATGCACCTTTAAAAGCCTTTAATTTTGATTTCTTAACTTAAAACATTTGAAGACTTTTCAAAGACCTGCAGACTACCTGAGCAAACATTTAAAAAGACAGTGGGTCTACTGTGGTACTATGTAGTCACAGGTCCTTTGGGACTGAACTGTAATATGTGTTACTAATACTAATATAAACCTTTTTGTACAATTTCCAAACTTTTGAAAATTTCCAAGCTAAATGAACTAAAGGGAATGAGCTAAAGAGTCCTGTGCACAGTGTCATTGTTTGGTGGGACTACAGTATAAAACCATAAAAGTGTGGAGTGTATTCGTACCATGCAGGCACTCCTCCCTGCATCTTTCCCTCGCTCTGTCTTGAGAGAGGAGGCTGGGCAGCTGTAGTCGTCCTCGGCCCCGGGCTCCTGCTTCACCCGCACCTGCTCCGCTGGAGCTCCGCCTCCTGGCCCCGACCTCCCCGCAGAACTACAGCTTAAGTGCACACACACACACACACACACACACACACACACACACACACAAAAACATAAAGTTGCCATCTAAATTTAAATGTTACCCTCAAATTCCAATAAAAGTGTTCAATCTAACTTTTTTATTTAAAGACATTGAATACCAACACAAAATATCCAGTCTAAAAATCCAGTCTAAAAATATCGGCAACTTTGGTATTGTTTGCCCTGTATACTGTAATCCAAAGAAAATCTGAGCTGAAACAAATGACAATACAGCCACAAACCACAGCCAGACAATGGTATCTGCTTTTTGGAGTATGTATAGGCCTTTTGTAATTTAACATTATAGCCAATGTGGTGAAATGCCATTCATTCTATAATTTTTCTACATGAGTCAATACAACAGAAAACAGCCAGTATCAACTTTATCTCTCATTGTTTCAATGCACTGTATGATGAATGTGTGCATCTACCATTGAGAATAAACCTTAAACCTTGTCAATTTTTGAGCTTCGTGGCTGATGGCTGTAGCGATATTTGGGGGTTACAATGATATTCACGCATAAAGCCAGAACAGGACACCAATCTCCATTTCTATCTGTAATATTAGCAAGAGTACTGAGGAGCAGTGTTGGGTGGTAATATTATTACTTTCCCCACCTCCTCTAAATATCAGATTATTGAATTATTCAAAGACTACATCCCATCTGGGTGGAAGTATTCCCACTACTTTGATGAGAAATGGTTGATAAGTTGACTTTCTCTGTGTGGAAATATTTGGCGGGAGAGGGAACCAAGTTATCCTGATTTGTGAAAGCAAGCAAGGATGCAATCGCCAATTTTGGGGGTGAAAAATAATATGAGTAGTGTGACAAATTACTGCTTCCAGGGAGTAATAAGTATGTTACTTTTGAAATGAATAATCAACGAAGCAATAGCAATAGTTTTTGTGTGTAACGCGTCCCAAACTGCTTAAGAGCACTAAAGCTACTCCTGAAGAAAAAACATAAAACCAGCTACACACATAATTTTACTTTCTTACACTGGTAAAACATATTGTGTATGTGTGTGTGTAGAGAAAAGCACTTTCTTTGTACCACTGTTAAGCAGCTTTAGTCTTTTCTGATGCTGTAAGCATTAATTGTTCTAATAAGCTTTGGCCTTCTCTGATGTTGTAAGCATTAAGCGTTATCCCTTCTTATTACAGATGCTCTAATCATAAATCAAAGTTTGCTGACAGTGGTACTGTTCTCTTAGTCAGGGATTTGGAGCTAAGCTGAGCTGTTCTCCATCTTCTCCACCTTATGGAAAGCACTCTCTATAAGATTGACTGGACTAGCCCCTATTAGTTTATTGAGACTGCACCAGATCATAAGTATATAAGGCCAACTGAGAATCTGCTCAATACTCATTCTTGTGAACCATATGCATGCAAATGTGGACAGACTAGGGTGTCAACTGTTGCCCGTTTACAGACAGATTCTTCATTCTGATCTAAAATATGCTGAAAGGCTATTATGCCTGGTATCAAATCAACAAATTTCTTCAAATTGGTTGTGTGTGTGTTTTTGCAAAAGTAAGTGGTTGTTTCATATGAGGTTGTTTTTGTAGCAAAACACCGGAGAACTTGCATGTTGGAATTCATACTCAAAATACTCACACACCTGTGTCCTAAATTTGAATGAACAGGAGAGATTTACAAATGTGCGAGTCAATATTTGAATGAATAGAGTAGAAGCTGCAAACTTGTAATATGGTGAACCTGCACGCTCTCACTTTTGCTACAGTTCATTCATTCAAACAATGGCTGGCACATTTGTAAATCTTGTCGGTAGTGTAAATTCAAACAAGTGCAAGTTCTCGGGTGTTTTGCTACAAAAATACCTTGATAGCTTCTTACCTGCCTCTGCTGCCTGTGCTGGAGGTACTAGAGGGTCGTGCTGGCGTATGGGCATTGGACAGGCCTGTAGACAGAAAGAGACAGGAAACAGATGAGAGGGGAGCTGTGATTATAAGGCTGTGAAAACACAACAGGTCTCAGTTTACAACCAGTTTTTTGTTAGGATTTGTTTTGGACAAATGCTTAGAAATACTTTGGCTTTTCCTCATTTGTGTCTTCGCTTAAATATAGATGATATATCATTTCTAGAGTACTAATGTTCATGCAAGTTTTATTTCTATACTATACAACAATATCTAGGAAGGAGACAAATCACTGACATTAACCAGTACACATGATCTGATTTAACTATTACTTGTGCTATTTGGGACTGATGTAAAAACCTATTTTAGATGTTAGAGGGAAAAGGTGGATGAGAACAGATATGGTTTTCATGTGGGCTTCTCCCATCACAGATGTTTGGTTGAATTAGTCCCAAGACACTTCCAGAAGGATCAACAGGAATTTCTGATGTCACAGAAACACCCCCTTACTATACTATACTCATCTGCATCGTGTACCTGCACCTATCCCTAGTTCACAAAATGACACCCATTAATTTCTAACCTCGCTGTTGGTTTCAACAACAATAGGCTTGGATGGCTGATCCTGTTGGCTTAGCATTTCACAAACAGAACGGTATCAGCAAACAGTAAGCTTAAATATGGAATATAGTTATATCAAGAAATGAGAATGGTGTATGACTACCACAAAAAGCCAAATTCAGGAGTTTTTAAGACCTATTTCTAGCTGAACACAGCTAATGAAATTTCTGAAAGAGTAAATGGGCAGTATAAAAAAGACACCAGAAAATTAATTGTTAAGGGACAAGAAGTCTAATTGTGTTTAATAAAGCAGCTATACAGAGCCCCCCAGGGGTCACCTGGTAAGAAAAGAATAATTAATGTGGAAATCCGTACCCACGGATTAGTAATCCATGGGCATGGATTGGTAAACCGTGCCCACGGATTAGTAAACCGTGCGCACAGATTTGTAATATGTACACTGATTACGTTAAAGAGGGACACCACAGTGGCCCGAAGAGTTGCATATAACATTTATAGATGTATGCGTTAACATGTACAAGCATGATTTATAGGCAGTAAATAGGTTTCATATTGTCACCAATTTGGGAATAAGAAGACCGCAAATCGGATCATATAAAATGTAACTATCCTAGTCATTAGATAGATTTCCATACTTTAGACCCCAACTGGTGTCCTTTCTTTTCAGTCAGAGCCAATGGCTGCTCTTTTTGACTATAGTACCACGAATCCCCAACTCTGAGATGTTATCATGGATGTGATTAGGACGACATTAGAAAGTAGGAAATGATGCATAGAAAAACATTAGAAGAGGAAGCTGTGTTTGTTGTCTGTCCACAAACCCTGCAAAGTCCCCCTCCCTTATCCAGAGGGTGTGCATACCTGAGGATCCAGGGGAGTGGGTGGAGGGTCCAGGCGAGGGATTCATGTCCACGGAGCCTAGCTGAGGGTGGGTGCTGGCCGTGATGTAGCGAGTCAGGAGGTGGCCGAGGTTGCTGGAACCCGCGTCCTCCAGCTGATAAGGCACAGTGGTAGGCCGTACATCAACAAGAGCGGATCAAGTTGCACATTTTCACTAAACCTGTTCTGGAACACTGGAATTGTCGAATGTGTTATTTTTAAGTTTGCGTACCTGAATGGGTGGGATCTCAGGCAGGCAGGGCAGGTTCTCAGGGTTGGTGACGGAGGGGATGAGCTCGATGGGACCTATGATGGGGCTGGCGGGGCCTCGGTGGGCGTGGGCGCCGGCCATACTCGCACTGGTGGGGCTGGTGGGGTTGGCGTTATGGAGGGATGCCACCGGGAAAGGCCCTGCATGACCAGGGTTGGAATGCTGCACAGAAAAAGACAGAGGGAAGAGTGGAAGAAAAGATGGATGAAAGGAGGGAAGAAAGGAAGTAAGACGGGAAGAATGAGGCAGGTCACTCACTGAGTTGTATCAATATTCTGTGTAGTGAAAAGGTCATGGTTGCATGATCATGCATTTGGGTGACAACACATGCTGCACAGACACACGAATGTCAAAGTAGGAAAAAGGTGCCAAACCCCTGATTGTAGTAAGAAACGAAACCTTTGGTGGCTCATCTCAGATTCTATAGACATCTGGACACAAAGAAAGAGTGGCCGGATATAGTGCAGGTTGCGCTTACCTAGCCATACATGCAGGCAGTATGTACACAATCATGGATTGTACTTGACCTGAGCAAATCAGTTTTGTATCTATGGATACAACGGCGAGACAGAGCTAAGCGGGAAAACGGAGGAAACAGTACATTTGTACCATTCTCTGAAAAGGTCTGTGAAGTAAGTATTTTCAGATTTTGTGTTTGTGGTTTTTACAAAAGCTAAGAAGGGTAGCAATGCCACCAACCTTGCCTTTAGGCATATACTTCTATAGATTTCATAAATGTTCAACCATCAAAATTAGCCAATCTTTGAACCCCTAGAAAGGACCACTCCTACCATGCACCTACCATGTAGGCACGACATCCTGGGTTTGAATCCGGCCCAGGACCTTTGTCACATGTCATCCCCCACTCTTTCCCAATCTTTCCTGTCTAGTTCTACTTTGAGCTGTCAAATAAATGTGAAAACGTCCAAAAAAAAAATATATATATATATATACCTGCAAAAAAGTATTTAATTTGGTGTTTCTGATTGCCAGATCCTCATTTTCAAGGAGGAATTTTACTATTTGCAGTATTATTAATGAAAGCTTCAGAAAACGGCCTGAGTGCCTGTGATAGCAATGGATACAGACTGCTCCTGAACTTCTAACTTGACTAACCTGGGATTAGAACCTGGGATCTCTGGCATGGCAAATCGTTGATTTACCAACTGAGCTAAACTCAAAGTGATGCGGCAATTGGGCTCATAGAGCCTTCATAGCTGTGGCACATGTGCAGTAATGTTTTTGGAAATTCTTGGGACTGACTGACTGACAAAAAAAAAAAAAAATAAGGCGCAAAAAAAAAGGCGGTTCAATGGCTGTTGGCAATCCCAAATTACTTTAATTGCATTGTATGCTCAGTATTCAGCAGGGACAGTCAAGTGTCAACATGACAAAGTAAGGGACAAAAAACAGAGAAATTAATAATGTTTTCAACTTCTTGAACCATACGTCTGGGAATTCTCCCACTTCAGGCCCATCTCGCCGTGTGTATCTATACATTAACTGCTATTATGCCATGACTAACATTTTGTCTGTGTCAAACAAGTAATGCATCTGTCATCAGTCACATTTGCACATTAGTAAATGATTGGTCATTTTTATCCAACGCTTACTGCAGCGAGTGTGTTACACAGAAACAACATAACACCACAAGTAAAATCACACCACTCAAAAAAGCAGTCAAATAAGTAGTAACATCTGTTAAGCTACTTCCATATTGTGAAGCCAGTGTGTGTGTGTGTGTGTGTGTGTGTGTGTGTGTGTGTGAGAGAGTGTGTGTACCGACCTGTCTCTGTAGCTGAGGCTGCATCATGGGGGGATACTGCTGGCCGTTGTGTCTTGGCTGGGCCGTGGGCATTCGGCCCTGCGGCGGACCCGGTAGACGCATGTGGTGGGAGGAAGGGTACATGTGGGGACCTGGCCCACCGTTCATACCCCCAGGGCCCCTCGGCAGCTGCTGCATACTGATGAGCCTTGGAGGCTAGTCACATACACACACACACACACACACACACACACACACACACACACACACACACACACACACACACAGAGAGTGTGTTAAAAATTCAATTTCTGCACAAGTAGTTCTCAAATCAATGAATAAACAGAGTGATGGGAAATGCTGGGAAGCAGGAAATGTTCTGGTGTCGAGTATGTTTCTCAGGCTCATACTGGTGTAGGTACAACACATACGGATGCTGGGAGTAACAACAAGCACGTAATTCATGATAACCTGAAACCTACTGGGCTCTATGAAACCAACTACACATCACATGTATTGCTGTTTTGATGTGCGCTTTCACTGTTTTGTTTCAATTTCTTGGCAATTGCCTTGGGGTGCAGTAGGTGGCACGCACAAGGTTTGATGTCACATGTTTATATTAGACTTGGGTTTGAGGTAGAGATTTGCAAATATATGTTAATGTTCCCTGGTAAGCTGTTACACTACGGTCACACTGCCATCAACGTAGTTGATGAGTTGACCACTTTTGATACATTTTGGACTTCCTGACTTTGGTCTCATGCAACAACAAAGTTTTGATTAGGATAACACCCACAGAAAAAAATGTAATTAACTATACATTGTTATGCTAATTTTTTTAATGTATAGGTGTATTTTGCTTTGCTATCAAAGAATAACTTGTGCAACACCCTGGGTTCGTATCCGAACAGGATCTTTGTCACATGTCATCCCCCTCGCATTCCCAATCTTTCCTGTCTCTCTCATTATACTATCTAATAAAGGCTAAAATGCCCAAAAAATTATGTTAAGACAAAAAATACAACAATAACACTAAGTATACTACTAGGGAGCAATAATGATGCTGATGGTTGCTTAAAATATCAAAATGAAATGCACATCTTTAAATAAAAATCGAGAATAAAATAAAAGTAAACATATAAATGAGTAAAGAAGTGTTTAAATAAGAGTAAATAAGTCAATATATGAGTAAATAAGTACACGAGTAAATAAATCCATAACTAAGCCATCAGTCATGTCAATGTGACTTTGGAATCAATAGAAATATTTAATCAAAACACAGCAAATCAAGAAAGGGGAGGGGCTTAAATGAAATCTCCAGTGGAGAGAACTCATTTTCACAATATGGGCGCTGTGAAGCTTTGAGACTGTAACTGTGATTAAGTGCCATTCAATTAAACTTGAGCCATCACACATCTCAACGCAATTTTGAGATGAATAAAAATAACCTTAAAAACAACCAATCAGGAAAGGGTGAGGGCCTTAAATGACATCACCAATTAATAAGACTCTGTGTGCCGAGTCCAACGAGCCATCACTCATGTTAATGCGACTTTGGAATCAATACAACTAGAAAATCAAAAAACAGCCAAACAGGGAAGGGGGAGGGGCTTAAATGACATCACCAATCAATAGGAGCCTCATTCCCGAGTCAGACAAGCTATCAGTCATGTCAATGCGACTATGGGATCAATAGATATAAATCTCAGTGTGACTTGGGGATCGCGTCAGTGTGACTTTGGGATCAACAGATATAGATGATGAAAAACAGCACATAATATTTTTTTAATTTTTGGGACAGACCGACGGACAACCTGCCAACCTCTGACCCCAGTTTCCAATTCAAAATAAGTTGCTGAGTAAGCTATGTGAAGACAGCTGTGTCAGCAGTCCCTGTGGCTGCCTCGTTTTCAAACAATGTGGGTTCTGAACTGCTGAACGGGCAACGGCAAGTTAACAGCGTCAGCAACACCTAAGCTTTTCCTGGTTGAAAAGCAATGCAGTCTCTCACCTGCTCAGAGGCTCATAGACGAGTGAGTTGCATCAGTCATCTCTATAAACTGTGCCTGCCCATATGGTTTCTGAACTGCTGAGGATAAGTCTACAATGTGGTTTAAGGAAGGACTAAAATGTGGTTTAAAAACTGTAGAGGGCAGGACCATAGCCTGGTTTCTAAACATTACGCTGTCTGAAAAGCACTGTGAAACACTGAATAGTAATAAAATGTTATATGGGAGTGTTGCCATGGATTCTTTATTACTATAATGTTATTTGGATGAGTCAGCATTCAGTGGGGTGTATAAAGCAGATTTAAATATGTTGTTTTGTTATTAACTGCGATAGACAAGTTAGTCATTCCTCTAGAGTTGAATTTGTGTACTTAATTAACTGCTGAGCAGAGTATGTCATGCCAGCGGTGTCAGCGGTCCCTAAAGCCTTGGCTTGTTGATCTTGAAAATTGTGGCTGCTGAACTGCTGCTCTCACATTTTTCAGATTATGTCACTCTTATGTGGCAAGTGACTTGTTTGGACAGCTTGTTTAAGATCTACCCAACAACACACTAAATAGAGGTGGTGTCCATTTAAAGGCACTGGTGCCTTTAAATGGACACCATTTAGTGTGTTGTTGTTAGGACATACAGTATATCTGCCCTCAAGGCGATATCTGTCGATGTCTGGCGATAAGTTCCAAGTGCATGTTCATCCTGGATTAAGTCATGCAGGATTTTGGCACCAAATACACTCAGGTTACTCCCTTTTGAATAATCACAACTAGGCCGATACATATTGTTTCTAATGCCACATTTTAATCATATGCCACACACATACACATTAATGTTATGTTTAATTGTCATTATTATCACTACCACCACGACACTGGGTTTCAATGGAGAGTTGTAGTGTCCCATGGTCCCCTCTGCCAAGAATAAAATTTTTGGGGAAACACTGAATACTTGTCATTTTTTGGAATGTTTTAGATATGGGAATGGTTACATTTTAAGACACTGAATATTGGCACAAAATATCAGGCAACAATAAACATCCATAATCCAAAACATCAGTATCGGACTTCAAAAACCCATGGTTGATCCCTAACCAAGACACACTGGCAAGTCTTTTATACACAAGAGCACAGAGGTCCATTACACACACTGGTGACTTGTTAAACTTGACCTGTCCTTCATACCTGCTGCTGAACCATTGGCGGGCCGGCCTGTCTGGGGTGCTGCTGGGACATTTGGGAGGCGATGCGCATCTGCTGCTGGATCTGCTGCTGGTGCTGCTGCTGTTGGTGCTGCTGCTTCTGCTGGGCGTAGGCCGCCTGCTGCATGTGCTGCAGCCGGAGCTGGGCCAGGTTGATCTGTCCCGGGTGTTTTCCTGGGTGGCCCTGGGCCGGCGAAATGGGAGGACCTCCCACCATCATGTTGGGCGGGTGTGCCGGCTGGGGCGGCTTCTCAATTACCAGGTTACCTACAGTTGGGAGGGGAGGGATGAGAGCGACAGAAATTTGACGGGAAGGGGTGCACACACTGTTGATTCACTACACAAAGCAGTGAAAGCTGTTAACTGCTATTGTACAGCACCGTGTAACGCGATCTGGTGAGCCAGACGATTGTGTCATACACAAATACGTTATGCAAAGGGTCATAAAAAAATATGTAGTGAAACACATTTCAACTGCAAATTAAGTCTTAGCATTTTGAATAAGTGAATAATGAATTCACTGTCTTTCAATTTTTTAAAACAGGGAAATATATCAAGAGACAAGGGCCAATGAAGTAATAGGGCTCCTCTCACCTAGATTCACGACATTCTTGGCCCAGAAGGTGGGGTCACAGAAAAAGCGCACAGCTCCGTTGGCCTGAGGTGCCGGCTCCAGTCTGGCCTTGAAGACCTGGCGAAGCTGAAACAGGATCTACACACACAGAATAATTCTCTGTTACTGAGCCTACCTATATCAGAGCAATACATAAACCGCCCCCGAAAAAAACCATTCTCAATTATCTCATTTGCTATCTGTGGTCAGTAGTCAAATCCACATGACAGAAAACAGGTCCCTCATTTGGGCCAAATGAAACAAAGCATAAAGACGCTATGTAAAGTATGTGGGTGGAATAGCTAGGTCTGCAACTCATCCGACACATCCAGGCAATTAGAAAGGTTAGCTTCTCAAACTATTGAACATCCGGGGCTCGGGGGAAGCGTACCAGCCTCTTGCTGTAGAGCAGTGCTGTGCTGCTGCCGGTAGTGATGGCCCAGTGGCAGAAGTTGAGCACATGGTGGATCTGCTGAGCCAGCTGGGTGGTATCCTTATGTTGGGCCACAAGCCTCATGCTGCGCTCTTTGGTCACACTCTGGACAGAGAAGGGAAATTATTTTGGTTAAGGGACTGCTACCGATAAGAGTCTGAACACCCTAGCTACATGAATGAGCAGGAAATATGTGCAGGAAAAGTCCAGATGTGCAAACTTGAAACCTATCTAAAGATTCATTGTAAAACCACAGATTGTCAATTTGCTGTTTCAGTGATGCCAGGAGTCAAATTAGTAAATTCCAGTTAGTGAGTCAGTAGGCACTGGTTTTGAACACAAAATCCATAATGCAGATTAGAATCCACTACAATAAATGCACCAATAATCTCTTAATTATTATTAATTAATTATTAAGCAGGGCTCTTGATTTTCCAGCACCTTACGAAGCTCTTGGGCAGGCTGACTTTCATTAAAGGTATAGCCAACTAAAATATGCAATTTCTTGTTAAGCCAAACGAGCTGTTTTGCTGGAGTGATGGATTAAAAAATACTTTCACACGTAAAAGTGGGGGAAATCCTATCAGAATACGACCTCAACACACCACTCTCTTTCCAGTCAGAGTGAACCTCGATTGACAAAGGTTTGTAGCAATGTGCATTTGTAACTAATCTGATGAATCTATGCTGACAAAAAATATTTTTGCTGGGGAATGTTTTAGTTAATACTAGATCACTGAGCTAGCAGAGCTGTGTTTTGTGTTTGACCCCGCTCTCATGCACTTGCCTAAGCCTTGTTTGGAGGGAGGAGTTAAAGGAGGGATTGTTTTGTTGTATACTTTCACTCATTTCTCCAAGGTTGCCTTCCCCAGCTTTAACCGACATGTCACAGGCATGTCAGTCAATTTAGGCCACACCCACAAGCTTCAGGGAAAGGTAACGCCCAGGCTGCTCTTGAATTGTAGCAGTATAGAAAATGCAACACCCAAAAGCTCCATTTTATTACAGTTATTGAATGTAAGGAACACTCAAATCGTGGTGGATAACGAACATAGTATTCAAAGAGTGATACTACATAAGAAAATTAACAATTTTAACTGGGGTTGACCATCCCTTTAATGCTCTCTTACCTCCAACTGCTGCAGCAAGGACTTGCCCTTTTTGTTGATCTCATTGATAAGAGTGAATACTGCAATCTTGATCTCGTGCTCCACCTTCCTGTGCGTCTCATTGAGCTCTTTTAACCTGGATGAAAACAAGGCAAGCAAACACTTCACTTAGAGACGCTAGCCACCAATAAAAACGTTGAATGCACTTGTCAGCCCATTGACACAGTTATGTTAATTAGGCACACCAACAGCACTGGAGGGGAAGCTGGAGAAGACAGAGGTCGCACCTGCTTTGCACCTGAGAGACAGAGTAATGGACGTAGTTCTTCTTCTCTTGCAGTTTGGTCATGTTGGTCTCAATGATGCCTTTCTGGTTCTGGAAAGCCTCCTCCAGGAACTGGTACCTAAGTGTAGAGGGAACACACTCTTAAAATCACCAACCAAATCACCTTCAATATACTGCTTAGTCTCTTTCAGCTCAGCACAAACCAAGGGAATCAGAAATTAACATGGACTCTGCCCACTGGAAAAAAAGTTTATTTCTTACCCTGACTGGGAAATTACCAGTAATCACTAGCCAAATGCTGGCAAATATTTGACTGTAATTGTTGAGTCTGTCTAATCTACCGGTGATTTTGGTGGGTAACCAACCTTGTGCTGGAGGATAGCTCCCTGCTTTCCTGCTGTGATTTAACACCTTGAAGGGACTAGAAAATCAAAATCTTGTGTTGTGATTGCGCAACCATGATAACAAGTGCACCTGTGGCCATGGCCAAAACAAGCACAATACAAGTATGCATGAATATGAATTGTTGTTGTTATCCTGGGTTTCAATGAAGAGTTTTAGTGTCCTATTGTCTAAATGCAGTCTCAGAGGCTTTTCCACCCTGACAAGAATAAAATTCTGTGGAAAACACTAAAAGCTTGGAAGTGAAATCTAAAGATACTGAATACTGGTGCAAAATATGGGCTAGTCAGTCAAAAATATTGGTCTTCAAAACCCCATATTGGTCAAACGTAGAAAGGCAGTAGAACAAGGATCCATTAGTAATGGATTGGATGCGTGTATGCTGGGTTACCTGTGCTCTTTGTGCTCCAACAGTTGGCAATCCCTACAGGTCAGAGTGTCACAGGTCTCACAGAAAAGCTTCAGAGGCTCCTGCTTGTGGACGGGACAGAAGACGGGCCTCTGCCCTGACGTACCGACAGACTCTGTAGACACACAGGAGAAAACATGGAGACACCAGTGATGCTCGTGAACCAGAAGAGAGAGAAGAAAAGAGAAGGATATTAAAAATGGGAATTGGTGAAGGAAAGAATTAAACGTGTGGGAATTGGCAAGAGAAGGACAGAAGAAAAGAATGACAAAGGAAGACAAAATAGACAGGAAGAAAGACAGAGAGCAACAAAGAAAGCAAGAAAAAAAGGTCTTGTCAGAGGCCCAGTACCCCAGAAGGAAGGAAGGAAGGAAGAAAGGAAGGAAAGAAAGAAAGAAAGAAAGAAAGAAAGAAAGAAAGAAAGAAAGAAAGAAAGAAAGAAAGAAAGAAAGAAAGAGACTGACAAAATAAGAAAGACAGAACAAGAAAAAATAGAAAAGGCCCCAGAAAACTCTGGTCAGAGCTCCTGTGTGTATGGCCATCCCAGCTAGTGGTACCATCCACGGCAATCAGACTCTGCAGCGCTGTCACCATGGCAACAGCCTATCAGCAGGACTGCATTTGCTGTGCTTTAACTAGGGTTTGTCTTACTGAGCCTTTTGCATGTTGAGCTTCGGCAAACCTTTCTCGCTTGTTCGCCGCGAGGGTCCGGGATGTGTTCGCACGACAGCGTTCTTACCAGAGGCGGCGTCGGCGTCCTCCTTGGTGCGGATCTTGTGGTCCTTGGTGATTTTGACCCTCTGGTGGGCCTCCACGCAGGTCTTACACAGCCACTCTCCACACTCCACGCAAAACCCTATGGTTCCTGCATTGTCCTCACAGCTCGTACACACCTTGAGAAGACAACACCAATAAGCACCTAAAATAACTCTGGATACAACTACAAGTGCGCCCATAGTATATAAAGCATCGAAATTAGTGTCGATCCAGCTCCCAAGTACTTGCCAAATGACACTGTCACGATATTGATGCTTTAAATTCATGCACTTTAGCACAACGTAAAAGCTTTTCAGCAGGAGGAAAAATGTCTCCGGGCGTGAAAATGCTAAAATGCTGCTATTACTGAAGTTCACAGGCATAGCACCTATTGTTTAGAAAAGGAAACTGACTAAATGTCATTCTGTTTTATCATGGCCTAACCTACCTAACCTATTCTGAATAAGCTGTTTTATCTGCAATTGTTCCTGCAACTGTTCCTGTTGCTGTCATATAATAATAATAATAATAATAATAATAATAATAAGTCAATACTAGGCAGCATAAATGACTAAATTGAGCAGTACTTGGTACTCGTATCAGTCAATCTACTTAGTGAAGTATTCAGTACATGCATTGTTTCTGGAAAAATGGTACTGGTGCACATCTAGATACAACTGCCCTGGACCTTCACTAAATCCCAGAGAAGGCTGCCTTTGCATTATTAGGAAATCAACGTCAACGCCTCATGACGGAGGAAAGCCTACATGGCGCAGCACTGGGTCTACATTAGTATCCTGCAAAGCATCACGGCCACAAGGCCAACTGCTGTGAAATACCTGTGCCGACTTTTCATCAGACGTGCTGGTGGCCTCTGTGGTATCTTTGACAAAGTAGTTGTCAATAATGTCACTCTGTTTGTAGTCCTGGTGGCATACTGTACACCGCATGACATTTACTGAAGACAGAGGGAAGACAGGACAGAAGGAGAACACAGGTCAATTGAGGTGAACGGTCACACACTGAACTACAAATACAATGCTCGGTGATATTTCGGAATGATATGGGAGGAGGTTTTCAGAGAGCTGGACCCAAGGCCAGATGAGAAGTCCCTGTATTGACAAGCCCATATGCCAGCTATTACCTGGCTACTCTTATGAGGCCCCATTAAGTCTCGGCTAAGAATAGTCCAACTTCAAGCAAAAGAGGATTAATAAGAGGCCTTCAGCAGACTTTCAGCTAATTTCCATAATTTCCTTTAGGAAAATTCCTGTTGTTATTAAAAATTCTTGGCACTCTGGGACACCCCAATGTCTATTCATGGGGGCTAATTGATTTAGCGCTCGTCTACAGAAGATTCGATCACATCATCCTTGGCATTTTTATTATAATATTAAATCACATGGCCAAACAACGAGGACTGTTTCACTAAATCACTTTAGTTGGCCTAGTTAATGGAATTAGTTGGTAAAATTGAATTACTGCTATAATCATACACCCCAAAGAATAATTAGCTCAGCGCATTATATAACTTTGCGACTATTTTTTGAAGTCTAATATTATGCACAAGATTAAACTTCACATAAATGTTTTAAATTGAGACAGCATAATAAATCACCCCCTCCACCTCATAAACCCATAAACTCCCCCTCACCAGCTGGCTGCAGTGAAAACCGGTGTAAGCCGGTTTGAGCCAGTCTACACCGGCTTGAGCAGCACACAGCCGGTTTGCGTAAGCTCCAGCTGCATGGGGCCCAGAGTGATTGGTTGTGAAAGCAGCTGGACTGGGATTGTGTTGAGGAACCCATACAGCCCCCGCCACCAAACACACACACACACACACAAATGTACCTCACAGCTGTCACTTTGAACTGGAGCAGTGCATGCTCAGCTACATGTCTGTATATGCACCCCCCCAAACAACACACACACAATATCGAAATTAGATTTTAAACAGGATTAGGGTAGTGTTTCCCTACATTCACTAATAGCACCCCCCACTGATAAGGAAAATAAGGAGGGGAAAAAAAGAGCATAATAGCCTGATTTGACCCCAATACCAAGTTGATTTAACCAAATCAGGCCATTGCTTAGCCACATTTAACCTGGCCAACTGCTAAGGCGTTCAGACCAGAGCTGCCACCACAGCTGTAACTGGGACCAGGGTAGAACACCCCCACCCTCCCCCTACAAAAGTCTCAGGGGAAATCACTGAACTTATATAGAGGTACCTGATAACTCAACATTTCAACTCTGCTTACTGGTAGTTTTCACTATAGGAGCTCAGACTGTGCTGAATTTCAAGCAGTGAGCATAATGAATTGCAACAATATGGAGACTGCAAAGTCAATTTGGTTTAGAGGAACGCTGCCACGACAATTTATTCAGACTATATTGCATGATGGAAATTTTGAGAACATTGGCGAATCGTTTGTAATATGCCTAGCTAACTCAATCACATTAAATCGTTTTCAGAGAATATTTTTTACACATTAATACCAAAGCATTGACTCTCTCACTGTGAGAAAAAATCAACCATAGGCTAATCTGTGTAATGAAGCAACTAGTATTGTACAGGTTCATTTTAGCTTAACTTGATGCATCAGATAATGGAGTCTTCAGACCCACCTGACTGGATCTTCTGGATATTCTAAAGTATTAGTAAGAAGCTACACAACATATAACATTACATGTTGCTACCAGCAGACAGACAGGTAAATAGTGTCAGATACTATGTCAAAACAAGCATAACCAGAGTCATTAAATGATAAGCCGGTCCAAGTGGAAAACAGTGCAGCTGTTTCTATAGTCACCATACTCAGGCCATATGCACTTGAACTGACTATCCATCACTTGACAGCTCTGGCAATTACCACAAATTTTGGTTGCTTATTATAGGTCTGCTTTCCTCTGATTTGGCTAGTACTGAGTGAAGCACAGGCCTTGTTAATACTATCAATCAGTAGCCCAGCTAACTGTTTTGACCTGGCAGTGAGGACTAATTCATAATCCTTTGTGTCAGGCAATGTTACTCAATAATGTAAATGTAGTTACTAACAAACTTCGTAGGATTTGACTCTCATTTTCTCAAAGTGAAAATGGTCAATAAATACTAAATATAAGAGGTCACTGCTTGCATGAACTGAAGAAAATAGGACTGAGACTACGCCAGATCTTGTGTACTATATTATTATGCTAACCAAGATGGAGTGGATGAAGACCCCCTCATCCAAAAACCCGGCCTGAGTATGACAGAGTCTGGCAGTGATCCCTGGTCTAGGAAACACTCAAAGTAAAAATTCTTTCCCCTGTTGATTTCAGTATTCTTGTTGATTCTTCAGTAACTTGCAGAAAAGAGTGAGTCAAATAATTTTGACCATGTCATCCACAAACTCCCCACTAAAACAGAATTTGCTTATCTATTCCAGTTTTTACCCCAGAAATGATTCTTTGTGGTGCTGGCCAGGCCTGTGAAATACAATTTAGACCATGTGATACTGAACCTCTCCTGAAACCAATACTAATGTGATTCTTGAAAACAGCATTTAGACCACGTGATGCAAAAACTCTCCACTGAGGCCAAGACTAATCAAATTAATTTAAGCTGAGGCAGGTATAGTAGGGTGGCTCACCCTGACTGCTCAATGGCAGGTGAAACACTGTGTTGCTATGGTCTTAGACTAATCAGTCAAGAATGTTGTATATCAACTAGTCTCTCACACAGCTAAAAACACAAGAGTTAAGACTAAAGACTAATCCATGATGTCAGCATGACACACTTGAGACATTGAAACATGACACTTATTTTGTGTACACTGCCAGTGTCAAGATCAATTTTACATGGATGTAATTACATTTCCTGGTTCAGTACTGGTACAAAATAAGTTGGTCTGGTGTAGAGGCTCAAACAAACATTGAATGAGTCCAGAAGTCAGCTTCCAGTATAATGTCAACATAGTTGCTCTAGAAAGTGTCAACTGATGGCATCAAAGGCTGAGGTGTGATTCAATGGATTCTAGTTTTGGGAGAGAGGCTATGTGATCACAATTATCACTTCAACAGTCCAAGATTATAGGAATACATTGTAAAATTATCCTTTAGGGTGGATTTTTCTTTTTCAGCTTGGTTGTTGCTTCCCCTCACTGAAAACAGACCAAGCCTTCAGATTTTTCTTCAGCATTAATCTTCTCTCAGAATGGAACTTTTGATATTCAAGCTGAATTGTTGTTGGCCGAGTGTCGGGACTTTTGCCAGCAAATAACAGTCAGCCAGGCATCTGACAGTCAAGCTTTCCACAAATGTACCTACATAATGCACTCTATGGGGCAGACTCTGTGATGTATGCATCTTGTACAAGCAGTAAACATGACACGACATGTTCATGTGTGCAATTACACACCATGGGAAATTATAATTAAGTTTCACAAAAGGGTAACCTATGCTATTTTAACTCTGCTTTAACCAAACAAGTTGACTAGTAAAGGTACATTATTATATACAGTAACGGCTCTTGTAGGTGTATTTGGTATGGCAGGCTCTTTTATCAATTATTCCCTGAAATGCACTAATCACTACAAATTAGTCACTAGTACATATTTTTTGCTCACTAGTCATTATTCTGCCTGTTACTAGTTGTTACTGTAAATTCACTAGTTGCTGTATTATAGATACTAATTCTAATGTGATAGGTACTACTGCCTAATTCGGCTTTTACTAAGCACTTTTCTGTTTTACTAGTAATAATTTAATGAACACTAGTACTTACTATAATTATGTAATTTTAACTCATCACATTTCCATCATTACTAATCTTAGGGACAAATTTCACTCATACTAGTCGTTATTCATAATCCATCCATAAAAAGTCAGGAAATATTCCATTGTGACATTTAAATAGCTACAACATGCCATGTAGGTATCAACATAGCATTTAGATATCTATAACATGCCATTTAGGCCTAGATCTCAACATGACATTTAGATATCTAGGAATCCAGGCTGAGTATTTTCCATTGTTGACATCTTTTCATTAGTCACTAGTCCTTATTTTGTGTTTTACCAGTCTCTTATCCAGTTCCTCTATTTATTATTCAGTAGATAAATTGTAAAAGGTGAGATTTTATGTAAACAAATGTTGCTTGTTGGATTGAACGTATGCTGAATTTAACAGTGGATCATACCGATTCGTCATTAGGTCTCATGTTCTACCAGTAATACACGTTTGCCGATAATCAAGATAGGATTAAACTGCCAGATTTTAATGAGTTTGGCATGACGTTCTCTCCATGCAAGAGAGAACAGCACATATCGGGGCCTAGGACTGTTGACCGTCGAGCTATACGGTAGTTGGGAGATTAAATGCTTTCCTCACTGGCACTTTAGCCAAAGGTGGTTGTTGGGGGAGATGGGAGAACGTTAAACCAGACAGAGGAGCCACTGTCAACGCAATCGTCTGAAATATAATTGCCTGTCTGGTAGGCATCGATATCGCTTAAAAGTTTTAGATGTCCTCTCATACAACAACCCCTAGCCACCACTTACCCAGTTTCCCCCTTGGGAATCAATGAAGTTCAGCTTACCTAGGTGAGAGACAGAACTTAGCTCAACGGTAGCTCCACTTCCATGTGTGTAACTCACCTATGTGTGTGTCAGTCTGCCCGTGTGGTCCAGGCACCTGTACGCTTATCTGTCTGTCTGGTTGCGGGATACATTTTAGGCAAAAAGAGTGCAGGCAAGGCAGAAGTTTTGGTTCACAGTCACGGCTCTGAAGACTTTGTTTACACACTGCGCACGTATCCAACAAATTGATGGGGGTGGAAACCGGCGTGGCTGGTGGAACCGTAGGAGGGGGGGACATTTCAGTGGTGAGTCCGCCTACGGGAGCATCCCCAGCAGCCAGGGGTTCGGCTGTCGCGGGCTCTGCATTGGTGCTGCTGCTCCCAGCCGGACTAACGGTGTTGCTAGTGCTGCCGTTGGCTTCCCCTCCCGCACCGCCAGCCCCGCCGCTGCTAGCGTCCCCTCCGTCGCTGGTGGGTGTAGGTGTCTGGTGAGCATTTTCTCGGGACTCCGTATCTTCGCCGTCCTTCGTATTCGGTTCTATGACTATTACCGCATTCTCGGCTTTCGTTTCTGGGTGCCCGTTATCTTGCGCTGAAGGCACCGTATCCGAACTAGCAGACGGTTCCATATCTTCCTCGCCTTTGTTATCCGCCATCTTCCTTCCTCTTTGAACCGCTGCACGTAGTGCGTAACTTCTCGAATCAGGAATACGTGCTCTTACGTCATGGCGTCGTTTAATTGTTTATTTTTTGTGGGGAGCGGAGGTCGATGGGTCTCAACCTCAGTTACAGGTGCGCTTATGCAGTTCAGCCATGATTTTTCCTTTTCAGGTTGTTTCATTTGATCAATTATCAGATGAGGCATACATGCATAAAACTACGGAGTATTTCACAAGAAATAAGCAAACATTTGAGAAAGATCAGAAAAAATAGACATGATAGTAAATCTGTATAGTAGATACTGTATATATATATATATATATATATATATATATATATATATATGTGTGTGTGTGTGTGTGTGTATATATATTTTTACAGCAACAAGGTTGTGGGTTCGAATCTCTCAGAGAATTATATCGCAGGCTACCATTTTGACAAAATGAGTTCAATTTAATTGTAAAGTTTTTTCACTACCCCCTTTGTTAAAGCAAATTCCATGATAACGGTGGCAAAAGATATTCTTGGACACAACACTCCTTCACTGGCTCAATGGGTATGTCAAGTACCTTTGGAGGCAAGGGTAATGAGTTCAAATCCCAGGTGGTGCAGCCAAAATACAACAGTTCCTTTAACAGCACTAACTTTGAAGACAGGGTCAACCAGGTCACTGAAAAAGCCAGCAGGTCCATACTGAGTGTTGCAGTGATGTAGGAAGTACGATGCCTTTACAAGGACTGCAGAAGAACCTTCTTACATCACTGCTATTCAAACAGTGTTAACAAGCAAATTTACGTTTTGGCCAATAACTTCTTCTTTCCATCATTCCATCCATATCATCAATTACTTCATGAATAGGCTACTCATAGAGCAAGCAACTGTAGGCCTATTATATTTCATTCCAATGACTTTTGTGGGAGAAAAACCTTCAGTTGGGCTAGATGTCTTCAGGTCCTCTACCACACTTCTTAACTATCATTAATTAAATAATCCAGACAAATCCAGTAGAGTTCAATATAATATAGGTTTACTGCAAAATCAAAATACACGTAAACTGAGCTGGTCCATGGAGCAACTGAACTTTATTCTTTAACGCATCCCTTTTTATGCTATTCTGCACACTCCTCCTATTGTGGGTCTTATGGTAAGCTACCTCCTACCGGTTTTCCCCTAAACTTTCCTTCTTCTTTGATACACCATTGTTTACCTTTCCCAAGGTCTTTCTTCCATTCCCCGTAATTAATGGTGTCTACTCCGTCATCCCTTGCCCGTCTACTCCCTTACAGATATGCTTTTGATCAAAACTAGTGGTGTCAACGTGACCTCACATTCATGCTTAGAGCAGACCACATTCTTTAATTGGGACACCATTATTTCCTACAGTGCTACTATGTTGATGAAAAATAATAACTTTAATAAATGAAAAATGTGCTTAACGTAGATACTAACAAATTCACATGTTGGATATTATACTGATTATTCATTCACTTAACAATTTCAGGTGAATCCAACTTTCATACTTTCTGATTTATAAAATAGTTTTACACTGGTGTTATTCACTTCCACTGTACCTTGAGGTGCTCAAAGGACACATAGATGGAGACAGGGGCGGAAATCACGGGGGGGACAGGGGGGTCCGGACCCCCCCTTCCTGGGACTAACAGAGAGTTGTCCCCCTCAATATATCATTGTAAACATAACTATATAATTTTAAATAATATAATAATATGCATTGAAAGCACTTGTGCTAATTATAGACGCAAAACAATGCGTTTTTAAGTTTCGAAAGATTGAGTCCCTCTCTCATATGCCTCACAGTGGTTTGGTCCACTGCCTACCTGCCTCCCCGAACCCCCCCACACACACATTAGCCCTCGGTACGAGTGTGTGTGGAGGATCTCTGGAAGTGTGTCAGTGGTGGCAGACCTCCAGTAAGTAGCTGAGGTTAACTTAAAACAAAGGATGTGTCAGACATTTTTCTTTACTTCTACCACTCAATAGAATAAAACACATTCACAGTTGTAACCAGACTACATTTTGTTCCGTTACCTCGCGGTTGAATCTCGTGCGTCAGCGTGTTGGTACGGAGCCGCGTCTCCTAATGCATGTGTGTGTATGGAGGCAGGAGGTCTATCCACAATTAAAATCATCATAACTCGCTGAATTTTCGACCGATTTTCAAGCGGTTTGGTTTGTTACAAATGCCAGACATGTATTTATGATACAGGATAGTTGGTTAAATTAAAATGCGGGATTTCATACCAAAATACTTTATCTTTTGTAGATGGTAACAGTAATATTTCTATAATATAATATTTAAGATTAACTTACCCTATGTAATTAGGTTCTAAGTATATTATTTTTTTCTTACTGCATGTAAAATGGCTGCCACTATGTTATTTTGTTCATAATTTTGGAAATAAATGAAGACTTAATTAATAAAAAAGACATAATTACAACAAACATTATGTTAAATATAAGTAAGTTTCTGGCAGGCTTCATAGCGTTCTGGACTTTTACACATTGACAGCAAAACATTAGAGATCTGCTTTTTCGGGAAAACTAAATCTAATTAGGCATATATTAGCTTTAGTTCAGTTAATGGGTGTTGCATCTCACCTACTACTGTAAATAACCTGCATGCTGTGTGTGTGGGTGTGTGTGTCTATTTGTCAGCCAGCCAGGTCAGTTAAAATGGCAGAGAAAAGAAAAACAGACATCCGATCATTTTTCAGTGCACCGAAACGCCAAGTAGAAAGACCCCAGTAATATCAAAGGCAATTTGATAAAATCTTCATAAGAAAGGAATGAAGTGCTTATGGAAATGTTTCATAATGGACCTCTATATACATTTAATACAACAGTACTTTTGGCGGCACCTTTGGTGTCCCCTTCAGGAATTGCTCTTGAGAAATTTTTCTGTTTATTGTCCCCCCCAACAGTGAAATGAAATATCCGCCCTTGGATGGAGAGTGACTTTGTGAACACAGACTGAACACGGAATGTTTGATCTTTTACATCCAAATGAGTTCTATTTCATTGTAGTGCTAATGGGCATGAAAAGGTGCCTATATTCCCATAAAATGAACGTCACTGTGTCCAAGTCAGCCTTATTGGACCTGCCAAGTCCTGAGACACTTGGTCACATGAGGGCACTATTCTCTGCAAGCTCACAATAATTAACATTACTAGATTAATAGTATGGTCAATTAATCATAATCACAATGTCTTAGGTGTCTTAGGTTTCTATAATTTTTGGACAAATTAGCATATTGTGCTTGGATCCCGCTATATTTAACAATACAAATACAAGTTGACAATTTACAATACACATTAACTTTGACAATAATAATACAAATACATCACATAGACATTAGGGTATTCAAAAAAGGTGTCCAGATAAAAGGCTTAAGCGTTATGATGCATTAAAATTACAGTTAGGCGTTAAGATTACAACTAGGCTACCAATTGCAGTTGAGGATTAATGATTACGTGTTTGCCCAGCTTTAAGCCATGTTTTCACTTTGGCTGTGAAGCTGTTGATGGAGGTGCAATCAACCGGAAGGATGTTCCAATGGTAGCTGTAAAGAAAAGGCAGATTGGCCAAATGCTGTATGGCGAAAGACTATTGTACAATCTCCTCTGGGGGAAGTTATCCAGCAGTGTAATAAATAAAAGTTTAATCACTTCAGATAGAGGTGGGGGTGCTGAACTGTGAAGATTTTTATACTCAAGTCATGTCACAGTAAAATCTGTAGCTGTCAAAACTTAGCAAGTTATACTTATGAGTATATTGCAGTGGTGATATTGGACAGGCTTTTTTTTAAGAGTGCGATTATACAGAGATTGAAGTGGCTTGATGACAGTTTCACCAGATTGTGACCAAATTGTTGTACAATATGACATATGTGATAGAACCATAGCATCGATCACAACAATAGCAGCGATCAGTGGAAAGACAGTTTTGTATTAGTCTAAAATTGTTAGGAAGACTCCCGCACACTGTTCTTGCAACTTATCACCATTTAATACTTTACTGACGTTTCGGTCTATTCGGTCTATTTTGTGGAATAGAGAAGGCACATCTTCCAGTCAGAGGGGGTAATATAAACAGTATTTTAAACAGAAGAGAAGTCTTTTGAATATATAGGGGAGAGCAGGGTAAGATGAGCCAGTGGGTAAGTTGAACCACCCCCTGTATCCTAGCAATGGTAAGCACTATGTCATGTGAACAGGGCCCTCATTTATCAACATTGCGTAGAAAAGGTTCTAAATTCTCTCTTACGAATAAAATTTAGAACATGCATACGTACAAAAATATCGGTATTTATCAAACGTGCGTACCCACACCTGTAAGTAATCTTCCTTGATAAATACCACACTTTCTAAATCACCATCATGCTCGTGTACAACCACTCATTAACATAAATATACACCCCCAATTGACCATATATGGTGACAACCTTCCCTTTAAATGCTGCAGGAAATGTCATTGGTCTCACCTCTGTGCTGAACACGGCTCGGACAAAGAACGCAGGAGGAAGAATTTTTCTGATGCAGAAATTACATTTTTGGTAACTGAGGTTGTGGCACACCATAAAGTACTTACACGATGGTAGATTCATAAACAAGCCAAAAAATACAGCCTGTCAGCAGGTGTGAGCTGCATTAAACTGTTTTATCTGCAGAAATACTGTGAGTGTGGAGTACTAGTGGGTTGTGCAACAACTGAATCTTCCTCGGTCAGAAGGAAATGGCAGGCAATCCAGGGACTAAATCCAAGAGTTGACTTTAATTTTCACCACCACAGAATGCAATACAGACTTGAAGACTTGAGCATGGGCTACTGTGATCTCTGTCCCTTTAGGTAATCCGTTTGGTTTGTGAGTAAATAATGCTACATGTACATGTGGGTATGTGGATGTGTGTGGTTTCTGTAGTCTAATAAAAAGGCTACAAACTGAACATCAGTAAATTATACCTAGTTTGTACATAGAATTATGTAACTTGGTTCAAATATCAATTAAATGATGGTTATAACAATCGCAAGATGTAAACTCAGTATGTATGTAGAGGTAAATACACCCATTATCATTAGTTACAGAGAAAAGGCATGCTCAATATTTGCAATACTGAAACATTCCACTAGGTGGTGCTCTAAGTCCAGTATAACCACGGCAACTATTTGAGCAGAACAGACTGAAGGATACGTGAGGGACAGCTGGTCCGCTATTTTGAGCCCATCAACTACATATATCACAGTTAACTATGTAAATCACACACAAATTACACTGCTGCAATAACTCAAGCATAGAGATAAGAACAGTTAGCATGAATGAAAATCCCCAGTCACTATTAAACATAACCTTTACCATGCTAATTTGTAGAGACTCATTTAGCAATATCCGCTAACTAGCCTGCTAACAGAATAAGCTATGACAGTCTACAGGCACAAAATGATTATTAAGTATATGAACATGATGTAAGTATGATTCTGCTACAATATTAACATTACTCACGTTCATATACGTAGATACACACAGGATCTCACAAATTAGAAAGGCGAAAGAGGACACTCTATGAAGTGCTGTATAGATATGAATGGGGATGACACGGCAAAAAGGCCACGCCTGCAAAGTGCGGTACAAGTGTGAAACCCTATTCAATTCCTATGAGCAAAACAGTAAATAGACATTTTCGGTGGTTGTTTTTTCTGTGTTCTAATAATTTATGTGAAGTGTATATGGTGTAAATGATTAGGCGCTACTTTTTCACAGTTGTCAAACAACAGCATGATGATTAAAATGTTTTTTCTTGAAGTCTCAAAATGCCAGGTCCCCCAGTGGCTCACCGAGTAGAGCGCGTACCATGTAAGGCTCAATCCTTCCCGCAGCGACGGGGTTTCGAATCCGGCCCGTGGTCATTTGCTGCATGTCCTCTCCTCTCTCTCTCCCATACCTTCCTCACTGTCTCTATCTAATAAAGCATAAAAATGCCTAAAAAACTATTTAAAAAAAAAAAGTCTCAAAATGCTAACAAAGTCCCGGTTAATCAGAAGGGGACCTGCTGGCATCTTCTGGTACTTGAGGCAGTTCAACCAGTTTAGACACTGTTGAAGTGTAGGTACGATCCTTTACTTGTACCTCTACAGAGCATCCTGCCGTCTGAACCTGCAAACACTTTAGTGACCGTACCCACTGGCCACAGGGCTCTAGGCAGCTGAGAGTCTACTATCATGACCACTTGACCCACATTAAGGTCAGTAGTAGTAGTTCTTCCATTTCTGTCGGAACTGTAGGCACGGGAGATACCGATGGATAAACTGACTCCAGAAATGGTCGGCTATGATCTGACTGTGCCTCCAGCCGAGGCAGTGAAGCATCCCGCCGCCCCATCAACAGAAGGTTGGGTGTGATAGGGTCTGGATCAGCAACTTCCCACAACGGGCTATGAACCTGCGCAAAGACATCAGGAACGAGTCTGTGTCCAGGCTGGGCAGCAGGTCCAGATGTACACACCTTGTTGTTAGACATTTATAAATGATCCCCCGATGTTTCTGGTGTCTGTGGCCAATCCTGATGGTGAAGGGTCTGAAGCAGTCTACACTCGTCGACCAGAATGGTGGCTTATGAAGATGTCGTGCTGAGGGCAGGGCAGCCATTCTTGGTGTAGAAGGTTGTCCGCACCATTTCCTGCAGTCATCACATTGGCGTTGGTGTTTCCAGACAGCTTGATGGCCTCTGATGATCCAATAGGTACGGCTTATCTCCGTGAAGACCTGCTCTGTGCCAGGATGGAGGAGTTGAGCATCAAAGTGTTTCACAATGAGCTTTGTGAGTGGGTGCTCTGATGCCAATACAACAGGGTGTACTGTGTCTGATTCTAGGCCAGATGCTTGCCGCAGACGCCCACCAACTCTGATGAGTGCTGTAGCTGGATTGTACTCAGGTGAGAGTGAGCTCAGGCACTACTAGATTGAACAGCACTGAGAGCATGGACTTCCTCTAGGCTGTCTTTCTGAGTCAAATGGAGTAAAGCTGTCTCTGCTTCTATCTGGTCTGCAGCTGACATAGTGGTAGTAGCCGCCCCGTGCAAAGACTGATAAGCGGCCTTTACCAGCTCCCATGAAATATACTGGCTGGGATCAGGGGTGTTGGGAGTGGCGACAATCAAATTACCACAGAACACATTCTTCCGGGGCTCTTAATCCTCTGTCACTTTCAGGCATGTAGGTTTGAATGGCCAGTGCTCCGGCAGCTGATGCAGAAACTGGGGACTCTGAGCCCAACAGCTTGTTGGAATGAGGTCAGATAAGGATTTTCCCACTCCGCATTCTCTTCAGAACTCACATATCACCACTGCTCCGCTAAAGTGAGCTCCTGAATCTCCGCGATCCGAGTCCCCACAAAGACTCTGTAGCGACAAGACTCTGATTGCAGCCAATTCGGCACTGTCATTGAGTCAGTCCACAGGAGGGTGTGTTGTAGTGGTAGGTTTAGTTCCGTCTGCAGTGTCTTTGCCAGCTCAGCTCCAGTAAGGGCTCCACAGAGCTCCAGACGAGGTATTGACAACTGTTTCCAGGGGGCAA
Organism: Centroberyx gerrardi; assembly: GCF_048128805.1. Lineage (NCBI taxonomy): Eukaryota > Metazoa > Chordata > Actinopteri > Beryciformes > Berycidae > Centroberyx > Centroberyx gerrardi. Next base: position 28,843,542 of record NC_136010.1, on the reverse strand, counting down.
CACGGGACCTGGCCATCAGGAATGAGACATGAATGTGTCCCTGAGTATCAGTAAACCTGAGGTACTGAGGGTTATATACTGACCCGTAGGCACATTCTGAGGCATCACAGAACACGTGTACCTCAAAGATGGAGTCGATGGAGACTGCACAGGTGGGTGTATAACACCATGGGATGGTGATACTCTGCAGGTCAGTGAGCTCACTCTCCCATTCCAGCCATGCTTGAAGAAGCTCTCCTGTGATTAGTTCATCCCATCCTCTGTCTCTCTTCCATAGGGCCTGCACGAGGATCTTAGTTCAAGTTCAAGTTCTTTTATTGTCATATGCACAGAGAAAAACAAGTTGCCCTGGACAATGAAATTCTTAGTTTGCTGTCCTCTCTGATGCCAAGAAAACCATAGAAGTAAGACAATAGAAATAGAAAGTAAAACAATAAGAATATTATACACATATGTACACTAGCATGTAATGTTAAGATAAATAAAAATATATACATGACTATAAATAATAAAATGCTAACAGAAAAATGTGCAATGACTGCCTGACATGTACGTACATGTTGAGCTATCAACAAATGGTCAGTCAATAGCAGCAAAGAAAGTCAGTTAAATGGTAGCAGTCATTGTAGCAGCAGACTTCAGCAGACTAGCAGCAGGTCTTTACTTTATAGTGCAAATGACAGTCAAATGTTCTTTTGGGGGTGGGGGGGGGGGGATTGATTGGGAAGAGGCAGTTGTTAACTGAGGTGAGTGGGGGGGTGGAATAGTGCAAATAACAGCCCAAATGTACGGAAGCCGAGAATGGCCATGCTTGCAATTATTTTTTTAATGCTGTTATCTCGAGATCACAAGTTAATTATCTTGAGAAAACGAGCTTTGTTATCTCGAGATAACGAGATAATCAACCCGTTTCCTCTTATTACTTATAATGTTTATCAGAGATCAGGAGTGCCATGCCAGCATGCATAGATGGCGTCTTGACAACTGTAGCAACTGATTTAAGCTGAAAATGTCAGAGCAAGGAGTTCCCATTATTGATCAACGCATCAGACTGTACTTCAATCAAGGTCTAACATAGGCAGAAATTGCATTGTGTCTTGTTTTCTCGAGATAACGAGATAAATTAACCCGTTATCTCGAGAAAACGAGCTTTGTTATCTCGAGATAACAAAATAATTAACTTAAAAATAATTGCAAGCACAGCCGTTCTCGGCTTCTGTACAAATGTCTGGGGTGGGGGGGCTGATTATTTGGGAAGAGGGGGTGGAGGTAGAAAACTAATGGCCTGGGGGAAACTGTCTCGTAGCTTAGTGGTCTTATACCTCACACTGCGGTACCTTCTACCAGACGGCATGAGTGTGAAAAGTTTGTGTAGGGGGTGGGTAGAGTCCTTGATGATACTGTGGGCCCTTCTACGGACTCTTGTATCATAAATGTCCTGTAGTGATGGGAGGTCCATTCCCGTGATGTTCTGGCCCGACTTCACTACTCTCTGGAGGGCCTTGCGGTCCCAGGCACACTGTGGTGCAGCTTGTGAGAATGCTCTCAATGATGCATCTGTAGAAGTTCCTGCGGATTCTCGATGACATGTTGAATTTCCTCAGCCTCCTTAGAAAGTACATCCGCTGTTGGGCCTTCTTGACCAGTTGAATGATGTTGTGTGACCAGGTGAGATGTGTGACTGATGTGGATGCCAAGGAATTTAAAGCTGCTCACCCTCTCGACCTCTCTGATGTACAATGGCAGGTGATGGGCCTCTTTCTTCCTTCGGTCCACAATCATCTCCTTTGTCTTACTCACATTCAGGGATAGGTTGTTCTCATCACACCATGACACTAGTTCTGCCACCTCTCTCCTGGTCGTGTAAAGGTTAATATAATCCAGTGGGACACAGGGCGATCAGTTTGTACCCTAGCATGTCCGTGGGGCAATGCCAGCTAAGGCCAAGAGTGGACTCATGCAGATCAGCTCTGTTGAGAGTCAGCCAGAGCTCACAGCTGTCTGATCTGGCAGCACTGGCCAGGTATGAGACCACTTCGGGGACATTGCTAGTCCACTGTCATATGTCAAATCCTCCCTCTGCCAGGAGCTCCCTCATCTCGTCAATGAGCTGCTTTGCATCGTATGGGTCAGTAAGGGACTAAAGGCAGTTGTCTACATAAAATGAACTGTGCACTGACTCAAACACTTGCTCATAGCCTTCTCTGTGGTCTCTGACATGCCTTTACAGATACATACCAGGCTACTTAGTGCGCCGAAGGTAGAGAGCAAACTGACAGCAACTACGAACAATCCTGTGTCATGTGATAATAAAGTTAAAGGGCATGCTGAGAAATTGAGTCTCTAGGGAACAACAGAATTCTTAACAGTCTCTTAAGGAATAACAGGGAGTTTTTAAACAAGAGCCGTGGCAGAAATTTAAAAAAAAAAAAAAAAGTTTGACCTGAAGCCAAAAGAATTCTAGTCAACAAGAGGAACACTGCTGCAACAGGCCGAGGACAGACTGAGACCAGCCTGTCCGATTTGAACCAGCCACTTTGGACCAAACACTTGCCTCCTGTCGTGATAAATAATTATCATTTGAATATATTTCTCTAAGCCTGCAGGTCCTCCCTGATGGAGAGGGTGGGGCAGAGGTCCAATAAAACAGGGCTTGGAAAACAAAATCTACTGAGTAGCCACTCAACGCTTTCAGTTAAAACGTTGGTGCGCTCTCTTAAAAATGTGCTCCATGCGCAATGCATAATGCTCCAAATCCCCCACCATTTTACGCACACAGCAATCAATGTCTTATTGTTGCCTTTTATGATTGCCTATACCCTGAATTTCATCACCCATACTAATATTTAAAATGATGCCAATAAGTCGATTTAATTCAGTATGCTTAAATGGACTAGATAATATAGTTGGACAATATGCACTGTTGAAATTGTTTATGAATAGTATAACATGCACTTTTAGTCTCAACTACTGAAGCCTAAGCATTTTCATATTAATAATTATGAAAAGGCCTGTTCATTTGATTGTCTGTTCCTGAATTCATTGTTTAATGGCTGTTGTCTCAATACCAATACATTCAAACATACATACAGTAAATGTTGGTCTACTACCAAGGACTTTTCAAAAGGTGGCTGTGGGGTAAGTTGAGCCAAAAGCCAAGGGGTAAATTGAGCCAAAGGACCACAGAAGTTGTTATTTTCATTCTTCTTTCATTTAGCTGCATTCTTACCAGTTCATGAAAGTCAACATCCTGAAATATGGGTGGAAGCATTTTGTTTTAGTTCTGTCTCATTTTTCCTTGCCAAGATAACATTTTGAGTAAAAACTGACTCATCTTACCCCGCTCTCCCCTATGCTGCAAACCCTGGCACCCAAAGGGCTAAATGATGAAATTCCATGGCATGTCATACTTTAATGTGTTACCAAGTTGTTGCTGAATTGATGTGAAGATTCAAGAATGATTTATGAAAGCCGTAAGCCTACTGTATGTCTCACATTCTTATTGAAAAACTTTTTGTAAATACTTTGTGTATTCATATATGTAACTAGTGACACCTGTGTCGGATGTAGGATCCAAGGAGGGGGCTAATTCAGTCATCCTATCACTGTCCCACACGAGTTGAGAAAGGGGTGGAGTATTGTTTATATAAGAGATGGACTTTAATCTCAACTTTTTTTCTGGATGACAGTCTACTGCAAGCCTACTTTATCAGCTACCATCACCCTGCACTTAGACACCGCCTTCCTTACTGAGGCTGAGTAGGATCTGTAGTATGGAGACAGAGTTTGAAAAAAATGCAGACGTAGTATAAATGTTTTTCTGAAAAAGGCTATAGTGACAAATTATTCAATTGTCTTAAAGCAGAGTAGAACAAGCATCTCTACTGCAGCACAAAAACAAACAAAAAACTAAAAGAAACAACTAAAAGAAACAATCTTTCTCCACCTACGCCCCCATATCTAACAAGAGGCTGCTATAACGCTGCCTAATATCCCGCCATACTCACCATGATACATTACACATAACCAGTGATGCTAATGAGCTCATTAATTAAGCTAATTAATGCATTCATCAGCAAATATCTCTCTGTCAACATACTTGTCTTCACACAACACATGGACTAATGAACTCCGTATCTTAAAGCATTAAGGAGTTATACTAGTTTCAAGAAAATCAGCTTTTCTTCATTAATATGTAAATTTATGCAGCAAGCTGCTCCAAAATCTAATCAGATCATCTACTCTATAGAAGGAACCTGTGGTGTATGAAGTTTGTATCATGTATTGTTCTTGGGTTATTGTGTTCACAAGAGTGTGTCTACACACAGACAGGCAAACATAATGTCCCTCATACCATGTACCATGGTGCTGGGACATAAAATGAATAAAAATGATGAAACACAATGTCAACATGTTCAGATTTCAAGGCAATGAACTGGTAAAAAGCCAGAGCCAACCTTCCATTAAGAGCTGAGACTAAATGGATTCATGTATTGGACACATTTAGCTCTAGGGGCCTTAATGAAGAGATAGATTTTACTTGTTTTTTGTGAATCTAGGTAAGATATGTATCATGCCATCCAGTGTTTTTCTTTCAGTTCTAGCATGAACTGTATTGCTGGGTATTGAGATACTCAACTTTAAGATCTATACATGATGTGCAAGTATCTCTTATATATTTGGTATGTGATCAATAAAGTGAACTTTAAACTTTTCGGTATGGTATGTAATATGGAAACTGCATTTTTTCTTCTTTTGTGTTCAGCTCAGGCTGTTTCCCTGGATAACGGTGTTTAGATGTATTTTTCAGATCTTGTAGAATACTCTCTTGCTCCCTCCTGTGGGCAGTCCTTGAGGCTGCACCTATCCTCAGTCACAACCTGCCAGAAATGCTGCATAGCCAAAACAAGTTCATCATGACTGCTAAATAACGGGGATAATAAAGTATACAAATACAAATACAATTTTTTTAAAGACAGATTAGTATTTTGGGAGGGTGCTGGCTATTTCTTCACATTTCTATTATTGGTTGAGCCTTAGCACCTCACACCTTCTATTTTTGCATTCTGAGTTGAGCACCTCCCCAGTTTCTAGCCTACTTGTTGTTTGGACTGCTTATGATTTTGTACTGGCCCCCAGGGATCACCTGGTAAAAAAAATATACTTGATGTGGAAATCCCACAGTTTACTAATCCATGCGCACAGATTATAGTACTATTATTATTGTAATTACAAAGAAAAATCAATTAAAATATTGTAGTTTTAGCCACAGCGATTAGTTTTGACAGCTATTAGGCACCACTAGGCCTATATACAGTGAGCCATTATAGCCATTATAGACCGCATGGCATACATATAGTGAGCCATAACAGCCATTTACTAATCGGTGCGCACAGGTTAATCTTAGGGCACGATTTACTAATCCGTACCCATGGATTAGTAAATCGTAGTTAGTAAATTGGATTTTCACATCAATTATGCTATGTTTTTTTACCAGGTGACCCTTGGAGGACTCTGTAATTTCAAAATGGCTGCTTGTACAGAACATCTGTTGATTTTCATTGTTTTTTTCATTGTTTTATTGGTGTTTATTTGTTGTTCACTTTACCTGGTTTACATTAATAGCCATATATATACGTATATGTTATATGTTGTGATATATAGGATGTCCACATATGCTGTGGGCAAAATTTCATGGGAATTGGGATTAACGCAAAAATGATTCAATGCCTTAGGTTGTTTTTTTTGCCTATTTACCAAATGTGATTGCTGTAACATGAAGCAGTTAGGAATAATGTCTCCCTTCCTGTTTGTACATCTATATCTATATCTGTATCTATATCTATATCATCTATATCATCAGCGTTATACATGTGTCAATGCCAAATAGTTATGAGTATCAACAATCTGTGAAAGAGGCATGATGGAGGCAGCTCAGTCATGCTGTATGTAATATTTGGTGGAGATTGAGATTGTTTTTTTTTTTTCAGTTATGGTCTCTGGGGTAGCTACAGATTATTTTAAGGCAGGAGAAGAAAAGGAAGAAGAAGAAGAAGAAGAAGAAGAAGCAGAAGAAGAAGAAAAACAATAGTTTACTAGCACCTGTGGACTAATGTCAAGTGTATACAGGACTCAGTATTAGTTGTCACATTGAATCTAGTTCACAGTATTTAAGCAAACCAATTGCTTGTCTATTCGATTATCTGTAGAGGAACTGTTGTATAAAGTGTTAAAATAAAGTCAGCATTTAAGTCACCACACCATATTTCTTTACAGTGTTCAGTGTCACCAGTAATATTGCTTAATAAATCCCTTGTCAATGTATTATAAGGACTGTAGTAATCACCTATCCACCTTTACATATATCACTGACCACACATTCATATACAGGCAGAAGACATCACGCTATATGCCAACCCCCTCCACTATTCAGAAAAGCGAGGAGCAAGAAAAGAAACCAAAATGAAAGAGCCTGAAGAAGAAGAGGTGAGTACAGAAAGAAACAAATAGGAAATTACAAAAAATGACAAATTACAATAATTCTGTCTTTTTGTCTTTGTCTGTCTTTTTTCCTTGTTCTCAGTTGAGGGTCTGAGGTTGGAGGGTGCCGGTTTCATTTGTTGACGTCATGATGTGGATGTTGTGAAGCCCTTTGTGCTGTGCTCTTTCTCTTCCAAATATAAATAAAAAAATAAAAAGATAAATAGTTTTGTTTGTTTGCTTTTGGCTAAAATAGGCCTACAGATTTGCTATAAACATTAAAATCACCAGAATATGTTAATTCCCTCAAGGGGGGTTATATCTCTTCTGGGAGAGTAGCTTCTTGCACTTTTGTACTTTTATTTCACTGCATTTCAAAGCAGCACCTGGCTGAACCCTGACTTATGACCCCTCTGGTGAAATGTATACATGTGTGCTTCAGAGGGCAACAACAGAAATTCCTAATTACATTTAATTACGTTTAATGTGGTAATTGAAGAGCTCTGAGATGGATGGCCCCATAATGAAATAGGTGATGTCAAGATGTTGATATAGATGTAGATGCAAAATCAAACAAATGTAAGTTATGTTTGTTTTTGCCAATACTTCAGTAGCCTAGTTTAAGTGCATTTGGAGTCAAGAACTTTACCCTTGCAGTACATTTCTGTATGGGTATTTCTACTTGTAGGTTATATTTTTGTAAGCTTACTAGTGTTTCCATCTTCATCACTACAAGTTCAATCAAGCTGCAGTTACATTCCGCCTCACTAGATGGCGCAAACAAAACTCACTACTGTTTAACTAGTTTGACACATCTTGCGCTCTGCATAGGTTTACGGCTATTAAGATAATACTTTTTACAAACAACAACAACAACAACAACAAAACAATTGAATTTAATTTACCACAGAGTCCTCGTTGAAAGCATTGTGTATTTCGACCTCTGTACTCAAAAACGGCGAAAAATATATTCGTCAAAAAGGGTTTTATTTTGAAGGTTGTGACCGGAAATTCCCTTGGTTAGTTCCGGTTCAGTTCAGTTTTTGGCTTGAAAAGTGTTTGAGCTGAGAGAGGAGCAACTAAAACAAACACCACAAACTAGCCTACTTTGATAAAATGGCCGGAACGGCTTCAGTGGCTGGTGAAGTGTTCGTCGATGCACTGCCATATTTTGACCAGGGTTACGATGCAGCAGGCGTCAGAGAGGCGGTGAGTAACTGGCTTCATCTGCACGAGAGAGGTATCGGCTAACAGCAGCTAAACATGCTAAACCGGCATGGATGGAAAAGGTGGAACACAATTCAGTCCCACCAGGATTTCGCGGAGTTTTTTTGTGATGATTGCGGCCAAAAATGCTTGATTTTGCTGCGGCTTTTTATTTTTATTTTTTTAAATTTTTTTTTACAATTTGTGAGGTTTTATGTGCTCTTTTTGCGGTAAAATTGCAAGCAAAGGAAAAAAAAATATTTTCACTCACTCACTCACACACACACACACACACACACACACACACACACACACACACACACACAGAGCCTCCCCCTATTCTCTCCCACTCTCCGTTTAAGCTATTAACTCTTCCAAGAGCTTGAATTTTGCACTCACCTCGATTCTTGCTGCTTTTGTTTTGTTTTGCACGGTCTATGGCAGTAATTTTTGTTGGCAGGTGAGTTTGTTCATCTTCCACCTGAATGCGCGCTGCGATGACGTAAGTTACCACGACACCGAATACGACAATACATCCATGGTCCAAATCACAAGCGGTCTGTTGATTTGGCCATTTCATCCGGAAAAGTTGCGGCAATTTTGCAAAACTGCAAGCTCTCGCAAATATTGCGGGGATAGAGTTTGTTCTAATAAAATAGAGTTTGTAAGGTATTCGGAGGACTGGTTATTGATAATTGTATGCACATTATGGAGCCTAAGTTGGGTTACTCTGTTTCCCACAGGTAGTTTAATATTTGAAATAACGTTTGTCTACGTGTTCTTGAGGCCTGAAGTTTCTTCTTTAGCAGCTTAGACAGCCTCTCATTCCAGGCTACAGCCTTCAGAAACTGATATTGGTCGAACCCTGGTAGAAATTGATATAAATCAACATGCTGGCAGCCACAGTGCTTGACCTGTGCATAAGATTTATTTAAGTCTTTTTCTACTCCAGGCTGCAGCACTGGTGGAGGAGGAGACCAGAAGATACCGACCCACCAAGAACTACCTGAGCTATCTACCCACACCTGACTTCTCTACTTTTGAGGTGACAAAGGCTTCACATCTCTGAAACAAAGCAGCAGTGAAATTCCCATTAGACATCGTTTTACTGATTTAATGTTCCTATCACCCTTCAGACGGAAATCATGAGGAATGAGTTTGAGAGGCTGGCGGCTCGGCAACCCCTGGAACTCCTCAGCATGAAGAGGTAAACCCCCATACACTGCAGGAGCCCGCTTTGATACTATAGAGCACCAGATCACTGGAGTCAAGGTTCAGCGCTCTGCATCTACCCACTGCTGCCCAATACATAGACCACTATAGGCAGTCTATGTATTTACTGATTAACTGTAACTGCACCACAGAACTTGAATTAGTAGAATGGGTGTTCTTATTCAAATCAATGTTCCAGGACGGTCAGGGCGGCGGCCATTTTTATGTGTACCGTTGGGCTAGCTTCTGTATAAACCGACTTATGCCAAGTCACTGAGGAGAGAGGTTTTGCAATAAGGATCAAAGCAGCACGCTATCACCATCGCCTGACTGAAAGCATGGAGGCCATGTAAGGATTGTCGCATCGATTCACGTTTAATTGTTTTTATATTACTGTCTTCACATTTTATACATTCAACGATTCAGCAGATGGCCTGGCACACAGATTCAAACACTCAGAATTCTTTTATTCTGCGTTTAGGCTACAGCCATAGAATTAACTCAGAATCTGTGGCCTCAGCACAACAAATCTGCACAGTTCTGTGTCAAGCAAGTTCATGTCATCATGATAGACTTTACAGCCGTATTGCACAGGCTTGCATTGTCACCACAGCAGTTAACCCTTAAAATTCCATAATCATCCTTTTATGCTGTACTAGCTAAATTATGGAATGCTATTTCTATCCAATTCAAGTTCTGTGGACTGCGCCATCCAATATGTTGATGGTAGTTAAGTTGAAAGTTTGCCCCAGAGAAAGAAGTATAACAGACAACAGTAGTAGTGTTTACATTTTGTGAAACTCATGTTCTGGGCCAATCACAGTTATTGCAGTCTTGCGTCGCCCTACGCACAGTTAAATATTTGGAGAGGTGCACGTAAGGTACGACTGCAGGCTATGCCAGCACCGCAAAGACCTATGATGTAGCTACTATCACACATCTGTGCAGAAATAACCCTTTAGTGTGTGGTGGGGTGGAGGTGGTGAAGAGGTTCAGCCATTGTTGGTGAGTCCAGCTTCTCTGGACGGAGTGCTCGCTTACTTCTGTTTAGGAGACACTTCTGGATTTTGCTCTTAACTTTTTCCTGTCAGTGTCCATACCTGACACCAAAATAGTAATAATGATAATTATTTAGGCAAAGAAGGGTGATGGGATGCTCTTCGTAAAGTAGGCTAAGACGGGTGTGTTTTTATATAAAAAATCTTGTTTAGTGTAGCTTTAAAACGGTCCTATATATATATTTATTTATTTTTATTTATTTTTTTATTATTATTATTATTATTTTCCCCATGAGGTTGATGAAAAATTATTTTCACTGACTTTTTTTCTTTCTTTCCTGTGGAGATATGAGCTCCCAGCGCCATCGGCAGGACAGAAGAATGACATCACAGCGTGGCAAGAGTGTGTGAATAACTCAATGGCCCAGCTGGAGCACCAGGCGGTTCGCATTGAGAACCTGGAGCTCATGTCGCAGTACGGCACCAACGCATGGAAAGTCTATAATGAGTACGTGACTGCAACACGCTTCTCATAGACAAGCCACATGACAATAAGAGTCACTCCATCATTACTTTAATGGAAGATGACCACGATATTTGAATGGACCTGTCACATCGCACCAAACTCATATAACTGCTGACATGTTATCTTGTCTTCCTCCAGCAACCTGGCCTTTATGATTGAGATAGCTCAGAAGGAACTTCAAAAATTCAGGTGAGCAATCAAGTCAAGTTTGTGCTCAACAAATAGTGTTATCTGATCAGGCTGCAGTTTCTCCATGTTTTCTAATGTAACTTTTGTTTTTTTTGCACGCAGGAAGCAAATCCAAGATTTAAACTGGCAGCGTAAAAACGATCAGTTGGCAGGAGGAGCCAAACTCAGAGAGCTGGAGTCAAAGTATGTTTTTTTTTTTTTTAGAGCTTACACACATTCATCACTGTATGCAGGGAATCTGCAGATTCTTGGAAAACAATGTAAAAATTCTTAAATTGGATTACTCATGTTCTTAAAAGTCCTGCAATAGTGTTAAATACAGCCTTTAAGTCTTAAATTCAATTTTTGACATATTTTTTGGTGTGCTGTTTTTCTATTAAGAAATGAACCCAATAATGCAGATCCATATTTTGAAAGGACTGCAATTTTGATTATTTTAAAGTGTATTTCAGCTGTGAAATTGGTCTTGTTTTCATTCATTTCATTCTAACTGCCATTAAAAAGTTCTTAAACATGCTTGGATGTAATTAGGTGGAACTTGCAGACACCCTGGAATACTGTGTGTTCTATTTATATGAAGTCTGTCAAACTTGATGGCAGGAATTGAAATTAACACAAGTAAGATAAATTGAACTTGATTGATCCATGATGGGAAATTGGGTCCCTTCTACTCTAAAAACTACTTTGTCAGCAAGGTAATTGAAATTGGCTTAGGAAATTGTGAATTCAGTTGACCAAGAGGTTTGTTTCATACCCTGCATGAACAGCCAGGTGTCTCTAGTCTGGACTATGGAATAGATTTATATGATTTCTGTCTGTAATGACACCCTTATCCTCCCCTCCACAGCTGGGTGTCTCTGGTCAGTAAGAACTATGAGATTGAGCGGGCCATCGTCCAGCTGGAGAACGAAGTGGGCCAGCTCAGACAGCAGCAGGGGGACGAGAACAAGGAGAACATCCGACAGGACTTCTAGAGCAGCGGAAGCTCTCACCCTTAACAGCACTGACTGGAGTTTCCAGCCTAATGATCCCTCAATACGACAGATTGAATTTTATTCCAAAAGACCGACTTCACATGAACACCTCTGCTGGACTACAGTGACCTAACTGGACACGAACAATTGGAACTTGAAAGTGCCACCATTCAACTACTCTACAGTCAGGTGTGCATAGGTAATCCAGTTGTGGTCTACAAGTTAACATAGTCGCTGAGAACTAGCTTGAAGCAGGAAAGAGTACGTTGGTGTGAACTGTGTTCAACTGCATCCTCACAAACCAAATTTGGATATTCAGAATGAGCTACCTTGATGACACAGCATCTTACCAGAGAGACCGTCTTCATGCATCTGTCAGACATTTAACATTGAAAACAGTGCTGTAACCCAATGTGGCATTTTTCAGTGGGTCATATACACTTTAAAAAATAAGTGACATGTTTTTTGTATGCTTGTATGTTTCAGTCTTGGATGCAGATTGCCAATGTATGAGCATGTTCACATATGAGCAATGAACTGTACATGCTCTGTCAGTAGAAAAACATGTTTTTTTATGCTATTTTAATAAAATCAACATTTTTTTTGTTGTTCAATTTCTCTAACATGGATCAGTGTTTCCCCTAGAATTTTTTTTCAGGCCTGGTGGTATGCACCGAAAAAACCCTAAACAGACGAGGCGCGCGGGATGGCATATTGGCGCGGTCGGCTTCGGTCAGATGGCGCAGCAGGCGGTCTGCAATTTATATTTGCGTTAACATTTTTGTTCGCTTGGTATATTCAAGACTTAAAACAAAGTGATCACAAGGAGAGGATGACTTAATAAGCTGCATTTATTGCATAAAAATAAGCTGTGTAACCTATGACCTTTGCAAAACATTAGCATTATGACCTTTGCAAACATTAACATTATGTCTTCCATCTTCTTCATTTCTCCCTTTCTTCACAAACTCCCTCATATCAAAGCTGTCACGTTTATGTTTGTTTTCTCAGCAAGAGTCGTGACTTGTGACATCTCCAGCTGAACACCGGCTGCTCATTTTAACCACTGAAGGGCGAACTGAGCCGAGAGATAAATATGGCACTGGCACATTGGTGCTTAGATGTTGCCAATATTAATGGCGTTGTTGTATTTCATAACTAAATGGTACTAAATACCAGTTTACAACTCCAGAAAAGTGTTGTTCTTTAAGGAGGAGTCCATAGCAAATGAAAATTAAATTGTTTCTTTATTTGTTTTTTTGCAAAATGTCCTTTTCACAGCATATTTGCAGTCGATGGTGCAGTCCTACAAGTATCTTATATTATCCTATCATAACTGACAAAGCAGCATGGGGAGATGCTCCTTTGGCAATCAGGGCCCTATCCTTAGCTAGTTTGGCCTTCCCCATGATGTCCCAGGCTTCGGTGCTGTCTAACATCTGCTGCTGAAGCTCCTTGCAGTCAACATCCAGTTCCTTCTCCAGCTCCACGTCTGTCTGGCTGTGCTGCTCCTCATGGTCCTGGTCCTGCTGCAGGCTCTCCAAGTCCTCAGCTGGCTTCAGGAGGTCATAGAGGCTGTGGGGAGAGTCATGAGGTCAACCAGTGAACTCACAGATAACAGCCATTATGAACAGTATGTGTGAGAGGAGAGAAGATATGGAAATTTACCATTATTGTAATGGGACGATGGCTCCAGTCATCTTCATCTCTGGGTGCAGAGAAAAACAGACAATGCAAAATAGTACAACTAATAAAACAATAAAAGCAATAAAAGATTATAAACAACTGTGGTTATGTAAACATATGCTGCTGACAATTTCAGCACGTTAAGTAGACTCCTTCTCCCAACTTGTAATAAACCTCCAGGCAAAAATCAAAGCAAGACTGCTCCTTATAGAACAAACCAGTGTGATGTATTCATCAGTTAATTGGCTCCCTCTATATACTGGCTGGAAAATCCATTGGCTCACTCTTACACTATAGGTCTGCGAAATGTAAATGTAAACGTGTTGTATATGCAAGTATAAGTAGATGTAATTGTGTATGTATAGATCTATTTGCCTATGTAAAAGTTTGGTAAGATGTAGATCACATGAAACCAGTAGGCTATGTAATGAAGACTGGGGATCATTTCCTTTCTTTGTTGAATGAATCTACATTTCATTATGCAACAGTAATAATCTAAGACACTGATGAGAATGAAATATTGAAATATTTTGTCTGCTGGTGTGATATTTTGCACATTTTGGGGAGCAGAGCATGGATTAAAAAATGTCTTTTTGATGTTTAGTGGTGGGCAGGTTCCCTCCCTTTTCTCTTCATTAGTAACCCTTTTAATACATTTTGATGCCTGAAAATGATCCAATATGATACCAAAAATCTGCCTGGCACCAATACAGCATCGTTTTTCACCATCCAGACTTATATAAATATAATAAGAGAACACAGATACTCACGTCAAAATGTGCCTTCCCTCGGGGGTTAATTGATCTTCCTGGAACCAGCATGATGTCCTGAAAATAAAATCGAAATACTACGCAAAGCATTCTGTTCTATCAAAGTGAACACAAATTTGTAGAAATGTATGTAAAAAAAATTTCACACTTCTTTCACATTTCTTATCATCTGTTACTGCAATATTGTATGTAGATTGTATTTAGTGGTGGTGGTTCACTACTGTAGATCTTAATGTGAGTCAATGGGATTTTAGGGTGTAGACTGGACTCTCCATCAGAATACTACAGAATACCCACTATACGTGGGATACATGGTTGATTTATGGATGACATTAGAGTCCAGTTCTGGAGGTTTCAGAGAAAATAAATCATCCCTTTGCAATCATCATAATTGAAAATACAGAAGGTGCAGTTTCAGTGGGTTTCTCCAGTCCATTTTACTATGGAAGTCAATGGAGAAATTGGACAGGAAAAACTTCTGTATTTTCCCAAGCTGCTAATGTGAGGGGGATGATTTATATTTTCTCTGATACTGCAAGAACTGGACCCAAATGTCATCCATAAAAACACACAAAAAGTAGTTACTAATGTTTGTCTTGTTGTAGTTTCCAATTTGTCCAGCAGAGGGAAGGACAGGCCACACATTGGTAGGATTTGATGCAATTTGATGGGAGATTCTGAGATTTGGTGGAGTTTCATCAATCTCAAGCAAAACGGACAGTTCAACACTTGTAACAAGACAAGAAAGAATAACATGAATTTACCTCCTCTGTGTGCACCTCTAATTTGAAAGAAAACAAAAACATTTTGCACTAGATAACGCCCGACATGACAAGAGCACAGTAAAGATTATTATTTATTGCCACATTCCTCACTCTTATTACACAGTGTGCAAAAACAATCACTCATCAGCCGCGCTTCCTTTCCTTTCATCTTTGGCCAGATCCAAGAAACAGAATGATCAACTCAATCGAATGGCAAATGAAGAAGCCCAACTGCACCAGATTATGGAAAGCCAGATGTCGTCGGCCCAGCATAGAAAGGGGCTAGGTAGCTTGGTAGGAGTTACTACATAGACCAGCCAGGTATCAAACGAAATTCAAAGTCCAACAGAAAGTACTGAATGTCATGCTCACTCTCTTTCTCTTTTACAACTTCCACACATGTGCACATGTAATCCCACGTGCACGCACACGCGTACGCACAGTCGCAGGCGCCGTTATACCATTTGCGAAGAAACTAAAGGGTTTTTCTTTAGGAAAAGTCATCCACTGTGATTGAGTAAAAGTTGACTATGTGCAAAACGTTGTGGTCAGCATCAGCCGCCGGTAGCTAGGGTAGCAGAAGGTTATGTTTGGCCATGCTCCGAGTCTATATACTGAGAGTGTTGAGAGCGGGTACTAAGGTGACCGCTTCCGGCAGGTTCTGGTTCTGGTCCTGGTTCCCTTTGCTCTGCAAGACCTTCTGCCGATGCCTCTCCTCCTGGCGCTTCTTCTTCTCCTGGCGCTGCTGCTCTTTCCTCTGCTTGTTAGATACCTGGGAACAAGGGACACAGAAACCATTTGTATTCTGTAAACTCAATACACGGGAAAACCTGAAGCCTAAATTTTTACCTTAGGCTTGTGTGTGTTGCCGCCCTCTGGCGGCTGCTTGTGCTCACTGCAGTCTGTGGCTGCAGCTCTGCAGGCGGAGCAGGATCCCGAGGCGCACTGGCCCTGGCAGGACTGGCCCAGCACGGCGCCCACTAGCCACTCAGCGTTGATGGTGGCCGCACTCAGCTGGAGCAGGTTCTCCTCCTCACCTGGGTCACACAACACACACACACACACGAGCGGAACCAGTCAGTGGAACTTTATGAATCTTTATGAATATCGGCACAAAATATCAGGCAAAAATATCAGTATTGGCCTTCAAAAAACCCATATGGGTTGAATGTTAATGACGACCCTTGCTGGCTGATTTGCATGCTCCTCCTATCTTTTCCTATTAACAGAGTGTGCATGTCGGCACTCACAAAGCCCTGTTTTGTGAACTGCAGGTGAAACATTGCTGAGCCTGATGCTGAATGCCGGGCTTCATACTTTATGTAGCTTCTATGTAAAGACTGAGATTCGATCTAAGACGGCATTGAGACAAATTAGAAACCAATAGGTAAGACAACATTCAACTTGCTAGGAAAACAGTTTAACAGACTCTTGGCAGAAACACGGCAGTATGAGCGAGCAAAGCGGAGTTCCTGACCTTGGAGTCCTCGGTTCTTGATGGAGCTCAGGATCACGCTGTCCTCCTCTAGTGCCGTGGGCGAAGGGTTCGTCTGTCGGTCCCTCTGGCCATCCCCGAACTCCCGCTGCTGGCCTCGCGAATTCTGCAGGTTCTGGCCGCACCAAAGACAAGTAAACATCAGCAAAACACACCAGTGAACAGGTTTAATATTACAATCTCACTCATGTCAGGGATTAAAGCCCATTTGATGGCCTCTTCTTAGGCCATGGCTTCCAAATGATTTTTCTGATGATATTTTCTCTCCGTCTTCACTACAAGATCACATCTGGCTGAGGTATAGAGAGTGCCACACCTGACACCCACAGTATGTACCTCTATGCGGAGCTGAGCGGGACTCTCCGAGTTGTCCCCGACGCGCCTCATGCTGTCGTAATGATCTCCGTAGCGGTAGGCGATGTGCAGCTCTCGGCACACTTGCTTCTCCGCGCCGTTTATCTGCGACGAGAGCGTAACGTACGGCGTGTGATATCACACAGTAATAAGGCATTCGATTATACGGTGTCATTTGAAACGCCGTGCCTGTGCCTCTTCCCCTACCTCCCACAGTGGCGTGTTCAGCTGATGGATGACCACTTTCAGCTGTTGGCTGCGAGCGAAAGCCACAATGGCGTCGTTGCCAGCGAATGTACCGGGCTGGGAGAGGTTGGACACTGCGGGGAAAGAGGAAAAAAAAGATTAGTGACAAGACCGTCTTAGGCCATGATCACATAGGATGCTGTTTTGAATATAACTGTCATCCATACAGTAATCAAAATTTAGTTTCTAGAGTTCGTATTCTTAGAAGAAGTCCTCATGAAATGAATGGATGGTCTAGGTTTAACACTGTGGTTTTCTTACAGTGCTGTGCGAAGGGCACGTCGTCCTCGACGAAGGGCTCGAAGTCTTGTCGATGGGACATCATGTACTGGACGGTCTCCTGGCGAAGCCGCAGGTGACCCCTGGAGTGACCCTCCAACTGGTCACCTAGAGCTCTGAACAGGCAGTTTCTGCACCACACACACACACACATTGGTATTAGACACATGAGAGTATAATGATACCAAAGTGTGGCTTTGAGCTAGATGGGTCAGTGTTACAGTACTCGACCAAAAAGTGTCCCTGATTAATGCCGTTTGTTTTTTTCTCTTCATACATACCTCATAGAACATAATTACAGTTTAGCTAGACTCCACCATCTCTCTCTGGGTCTTACCCGTCTCCAGGGACTTCTCTCAGCTTGAGCCCGAGCGCCTGCAGCTGATTGGAGAAACTGACGAACTCTGCCCCCTCGTCTCCATCCTGAGGCCGGTTCTTGCGGTCCTTGGCGATGGCCCGGCGCGCTGCCCGCTCGTCCCTCTTGCGTTCCACTTCGCTCTTCTTGTTGCTACGGACGGGTTTCGCCGTCTGCTTCCTAGACATGGTGGCTGCAGCTGTTTCTGCGGGCCTACAACAGCAAAGTATTACTTCTTATGGCGGTGAACTGGCACATGGATCACTCACTTCCACACATGTGGAACCTATTGAGACAGACAGATACACACAGAAAGAGAGAGAGAGAGGGGGAAGGAGTTATTATATATACAGTCAAGTTTTCAGGACATGTAAAGAAATTATTGCTTAGTATAGCCTACGCTTACAATTTCCTTCAACATTAATTGGATGTCAGTGTAACTAAGGCTGCCACTTCAGCCAGTTAGTCTGTAAAGCTATAATTTGCCTGAGACACATATTTGACAATGTTTTAGCCCTGATGGAGAGAACCTTGCACCAAACTCCCTTCAAAAATCTGCCAATTCTATACTGCTATGCTAATCGACGTGCATAACTCGTAGATCATGACTTGGGTCTTTTTCTGAATCTTGATTGTCTACTGGTGTATTGATACAGTATAAAATTGATTTATCAACCAGTACTTATTTCAATAAAATCACTACTTGGTTTAACACTGCTCGCTACCGCCCTAAACAGCGTGTTTTGGTGGCAGAAGATGGAATTGACAACAAAATTAAAAACAAAACAAATTGAAGACTGTACCCGATCTATTCGCAAAATGACTTATGTCTGTTTCTACAAAGTGTGCCATTCTGTCAATAAGCAAGGCAACATTACATTGCCAGACTTCAGGATGGAGTTTTGCGTCACGTATATGAAAATGTGACATGGATGTTGTTGATGCATTTGATAACGCTAGCGGCGATACTCATGAATGTAACTTAACGTTAGCTGTGGGATAAATGGTTAGGTTAACCATCGCTTAATGTTCCTATTTGTACTTCAAGTAGCTAACTAGACTGACTAACTAACGACGGTTAGTTGGTTTACTCGACCCAGCGCATTTCTTTGCCACCGTCGTTAGCTAAGTTAGCGAAGATCGAAAGCTAGCATTCAACGACTATGGGGTTGTTACATAATGCCATATCTTCCCATTTCATAACTTACGTTAGGTAGCAAGCGATTGGGGAAAATGATGCAGTTCATAGACTCTTACTTACATTCAGCAAGATGTATTCGGCAATATATCTCTATATTCTTTGGCTACAGAGAGAAATATCCTGTGACTTCCCGTTTTGTTTACAATCCAGATTCCACACTTACTTCCGTGTACGTCAGAAAGTACGGAAAGGGGAATGGGCCAAACTTTAGAGGCACTCTACCTCTACGCACAGTACATGTTTTCACTATCCTCAATCCAGACAAACAGGCATTATCGTCTTGTCATACATGTATTAGTGTCATACATGTTTGTATCTATTCAATAGAAGCGCTAATTAAAGTTTTTTGCACGATTTGACGAGAATTAAAGTTTGCTATGTCCGTAGGCAGTGTTGTGCATGAACGTGCTCATTATTTGGTGAACGGTGAACTGAACGTACCGGTATCCGTTTGCAACTACTGAACGTGAACGTGAGCGTCGTTAATTCCCGCGAGAGTTAACGACGCTCACGCACTGTGTCTTACGGCACCCGAGGATTTACGGCACCCGGCATGGCTAGTGCAACTGGCAGTTCAGACGCAGCTACCAGTACTGCTGAAGTACTCTAAACACTCTAAATTGTGTGCTCTGTAGAACTGAAATCATAGCACATCTTTCAGCTAGCGACTGTAATGAAGCCAGTGGTGGAGCCTGTACCAGCTCGCTTGGAAGCATATGAATCTATTTTATGTTTTTGAACTGCTGCATAATTTGGTTCATGCAGGCTAAATAAAATTTCCATTGCATCTACAGTATACCTTTACTGCACCTCTTTTTTTCACTTTCTGCATAATATGACACATTGTTTAAGTGGTAAAACATATACTCACATTGGTTTTTGTTGGCTTTTAAAAGTAATTCTGTGATTCTATAGTAGTATACAGTAATTCATTTAGTTTGGGAAGTGGGCAGTGGCAATGATTGGGGGCTGGGGATGGATGGGTAGGAGGAGGTTCTATTGAAAAAGAATAGCTCGGAGCAGCTCATCAAAAATAAACGGAAGAAATGAACGTGAACTAGTTCATTTTTTGGGACTGTGAACTTAGTTCAAAATTGTGAACTATGAACGTGAACTAGTTCATTTTAATCTGTGTGAACTGAACTTTGAGCTAGCTCTTGTGAAGTGTGAACTTGCACAACACTGGTGGTAGGTACCCACCATTCTGGGGATATGCAGACATATTCGCAGTACAAAAGCAGCCAGGATCTCTCTCTATAAATGGGTAGTATCATATAATGCTTACTGTTGCCTAGTTCTAAAGACACAGCTATCTATCTATCTATCTATCTATCTACCCCTCTATTCAGATTGATAACTGCACCAGCCAACATTTGTTAAGTCAAAAAGCTTTGAGTCATGTTCATACTGCCAAATGTGCTCCAGCGCAGACTATGACTCAGGATAAAGTAGGAGGGTGAGTTATGTGTTTTAAAAGAGAGAAGGAAAAAAAAAGAACGCTTCTCAAAAACACTCCACCTTCTGCGCTCCTCACCTCTCAGAAAGTCTACTCACCACCGGCTCCTTCTGATGACAGCACACAGTTGGAGGATACAGTGTGGGGGAGGAGTGGGCCGAGAAGCAATAAGCAGAATGTTTGCTATGTAAAACACTAGCAGACACTGAGGAAAAAAAAAAGATATAGCCTCGAGACATAAAACTGCATCACAAAACGGGAGGAGGGAGTGAGACTTTATATTTCCTAAAAAAAAAAAAAAAAAAACATTACAAAACAGTACTAGCCCAGTTGGTGGGCTGGCTTTTAAGAAACGTGAGCCACACAATCTGCATACATCTGCAGAAGGAAGTTGGCATATGGCTTAGGATAGACCTCAGTGAGTGATGTGCTTGTATGTGAACAGATTTAAATGGCCTGTAGGCTATATGCATGCATTTGTGCAATCAGCCCCATTCACATGAGCAAACCAGGCAGCCCAGGACAATTGTCTTTCATTACAAATGCAGTATACGCAATACGCAATATGCAATATACAATATATGTGTATGTTTATGTATATATCAGGATGTAATAGGGGTATATGTATATGTATGTATGCATTTCTGTGTGTGTGTGTGTGTCAGTGGGTGTGCAAGAGTGCAAGTGCATGCATATCAAATCATCACTCTGTAGGTGTAAGACACCAGGCTAAAACAGGACATCGTACCAAAGAATTTCCCCAATACTACATTTACATTTACATTTGACGCTTTTATTCAGAGCATGCAGCTTAAAATTAATGAACAAACGATGGCTGATGTGTGGATCAAACCTGCAACCTTTTGGTTATGAGACAGTCTCTCTAGCCCCTAGTGCAGTGATTCTCAACCTTTTTCATATTAAGGACCCCTTATTTAGTCCACATTAGAGCCACGGACCCCCATTTGATGAGATTTTCTCTCACAGACCCAAATCTGAGTATATTTTTATTGTTAGATATGATGTTGTCTAGAATTCCATGACTATCTGTATTGTAGGTAGATAGATAACAGTGGAACTATGATCAAAACAGTCATTCTTCTACATTCTCTAATTGTGTTAACTTCTTGTAAATTAAATAATGGTGAAGTTTAACAATTCATCAATTTGCTGGGGACCCCCTGGAACCCCCTCAAGGACCCCTGGTGGTCCCCAGACCCCACGTTGAGAACCACTGCCCTACTACCCCTTATACTAATATCCAATAAAAGAAAACGTGTATAGGCCTCTATGTTGGATATCAAAGCAAACTTGTTGTATGCGTTTTTCACACATGGAGGAATGTGAGATCCCTCTAACGGTGAATACTGGACTATCATTTTCGCCCACTGATCTAACAGTTTAAGTCTAGCCTCTGTTGTTCAACAAACATTGGATTGCTTATTTGCAGACAATACATTAATTTTAGCACTCGGAAATGATGTGAGCAGTGAAAAAACTGATCTCTACCAATGTGACAGAATAGTCTTGCATTTGGCTGTCTGGAACAGTAGATATTTTCAAATCTAGTCTGTACCACAATAAGTGCATGTTGTACAGAAGACCACAAGATCAGCTGTATTCTGTTTCCATATTTCCATTTTGGTAAATAGTCTGTTTATGCCTTAATTCAGCAACTTCATTCCACTTTGGGAGAGAGAAGAAGCCCTTCACTGCCTGCTGTGTAAAATGTAGGCCAGACATTAGACCGCTGTGTGGTCGCTGTTCAGGGTGCTGAAACTAGATCCGTGCCTGGAGACAATTACGCAGACCGACGTGAAACAATCTGCAATAACCCTATTGTTTTTAACGCTGTTGTTGATTACTGGTTAGTAGGGCCACATGAAGAAGCACTTGCGGGAGTGCTTGACACATTTGGGGATCTGTTAGCCTAGATTCCGCCTTGACATTTCTCCTCAGGTTGTGTTTTACATTTAGAGGATATAGCTCTCAGTTTGGTCTGAACAGAAATAATATGAAGCAATAGGGTTAGTTAGTAAAACATTAGTAATGTATGTATGGATAAGGAATTTGTCATACTTTTGCCTAAATTTGATCTTGTAGTTTTTATCTTTATAATGTAGAGCAAAGATCATAAAAAAATCACATCAGGGCGCATTCAGGATCAAAGTTCCCTCTAAGCTGACAGTTGATGAGCTACTTATAATAACTTATCACATTAACCAAATAATATCTTGTCAGTCATCAGTCATTGCTCCACTTTGTCCCCAGAAATGTAGTCTATTTATATAAGAACATTTTGAAATTTTGCTGGCAAATGATATTAAATGCAGGGACTTTGCTATAGCTCAGTGTTTAGTGAACTGACGCCTCTGTCTCTGGGTAATAGATGGTTGGTTGTAGCCTTTTGACCCGAGACTCATTGAGCACTTTGGACATTAAACCGGCAGGATGGTAGGACCAGGAACAACCAGCCTGGCAGGAATGGTGCAGCATCAGAAACTGAAGAGAGAGAGAGACAGAGAGAGAGAGAGAGAGAGAGTAGGATGGAGTGTGTGTGTGTGTGTGTGTGTGTGTGTGTGAGGGGGGTAATGGGGTGGGGGTGGGGGTGGTTAGGGTTAAATCATCATGGAGAGTGCTCGCCTATATTCTTCCAAATCTGCTCCACTGCACCTGCAGGCTTCCACCAGCAATAAGCCTCTATATGCCATAAAGGCAAATTCAGTTTGCAGTTCCCCCCTTCTTATAGGCTACCGCCCACTACACACACACACACACACACACACACACACACACGCATGCACACTCACGCACACGCGCACACGCACAAGAGGTGGGAGTGGGTGCTCGTGTACATAGCCGCTAGAAGACACATAGGATGGGAAAATCATGCGTGTCTGGCTCCGGGCGTTGATGCAGCTGCCGTTGCCGGATCCCGACCGGGCTGGGGGTGCAGGGTGGGTCTAGATCCCGACCGGAGCTATCTGGACCTCATGTCGATGTTATCAACCCTTCCGAGAAAGGCCGGGGCCGCGCGAGGAGTTGGCGCAGCTCTTTGAAGACATCCAGGCGAGAGACACTGGCTTGGTTTGCGTCGATGGAGGACAGAATCCACCGCTGACTCTTAGAATTAAGCCCAGGAATAACTTGGAAAAGGGGGGTAGGTTACTGAGGGACACCGCTAGGACCCACTCGTTTTCTTTATTTTTTTTAACGCACCGGAGAGGGGGAAAGATCACCTTTGCATTAGTAATCAGGATAGGACCCCCTCCTCAGCAGCCGGACCGCGGTTGGACCCAGCAGCAGCGGCGGCGGCGGGCGGGCGGCAGCGGCAGCATCCGACCGGCGGAGATTTTTTTTTGGATGGAGAGGACGCAGTGAGGGGCTGAGAGAGCCGCGTTGCCGTGTGTAGGGGTGGGGGGGACGGAGACGGGAGACGAAGACGGAGACGGAGACGGAGGGAGACCGGGCAGTTTGAAAGGGACGGGGAGCCAGGAGCGGTGCGGCGGCTCCATGAGCGGCTCCTGCCGGGACAGAGCGCCCAGAGCCCAGCCGGAGCGTCTCCACCGCCGCGGGTAGAACCGGGCACCAGGACGGCGGCCAGTTTGGAAGTTTTGATGCATATGATCACAACCACCATGATTTTTATGATTCTTGGTGCTTCAGTTGTAATGGTAAGACATCATCATCCACCTCAGCCCTACCGGGGTTTTTCTTTGTATCCTCATTTACTAAATTGAGGCCAATGTTTAAAGAAATTCTTACAAACGTGCCATAAATCCTACAACACATCTGTTTTTTTGTGGGGAACTACCTTGCAGCAGGCCTATCAGTGACATGTGGAAGTAGGTTAGCCTACCTATAATTACCTGCTGTCATAAATAAATAATCTAAGTCCGTTTCGATGCAAGAGTTTCCCCCCTTAGAATCGGGAGGATTTGCCAAGGCTATTTTCTTTTCTTCATTATTGTTATGATAATTGTTATTTCTCGTTATAATAAAGAGCATTTGCTGTCTGTAGGAGTAGCCTAGCCTATTGCCTGACATGTCCCAGCTGACTGGAATGGTTCTTTGCAGGCGATAGCCTGTTTAATGGACATGAACGCACTACTGGATCGCTTTCACAACTACATCTTACCGCATCTACGAGGGGAAGACCGCGTCTGTCACTGCAACTGTGGAAGGTAAATGCCATCATCCTCTCATACAATATTCGGGGTGGACGTGGTGTTGTGTGTTATTTTGCCCGTCAATTCTTAATTGCTGAAGAGGCCTAGAAGATTTCTGGCGGTGAAGCCTCGCAAAGCCGCGCTGATATAAGCCTCTCCGTCTTCTCAAATACCGGATAACGCTTGTCCTCCGTGATTTTATTCGTGTTGTCTGCTTAGAACGTTTAGCTCGTTTACACATCGTGTCGGTGTTTTTCGGGGCTACTGGGGTTTCGGTTTTGCTGCATACGAAGGTGTGTTGGAGCCATAAATAGGTAATGAATTATGAGCAATATAGGGCCGTTCAAAAACAATCTGAGCATCAAGTGCGTTTTGCGTTTTCCACAGGCCTGCATGTTGTCAATGGCAATATGAGCCTGCCGAGCCAATTGTGAACATATGACTATGGGAGTGAAGTGGCCGTGGCTTAAGGACTGCTGTGGGGTGACAGTATGGGCTGCTGACCAGGCTGCCTGCTGTTTGCTCTCACAATGACAGCTCGTATTCCTCTATGGCAGCTTGTAGCTTCTACCAGGTTTAAGAGGAGGGGGGAACAGCAGCAAGACCTTCATTAACATTTTCAACCAGAATTCATCAGTGCTGTCATGCATTTCCATCAGCAACAGGGATCTAAGTAGGATTAGGCTGTATGTGCAAAAGTGTGGATGAGCACAAAGTGGGCCTCTGCTGGTCTGATGGGTGTTTTCTGCTCTTTCCCAAGGCTATGGCAACAGTGTTGGACTAGGATTTAGATCCACACCTACACTCCCCTATGATATTAGAGCCTGAATGGCCCATGTAGGCAACCTAGTTGTGCTCTGAGCCATCAGATCAGATGAGTAACTTTAGGCAGGGATTCGTCACTATTCATCAGTGCATAAGTTGAACAGACGCACAGTAAAACCTATAGTGTTCATACTGCAGTGGGGGGGGGGGGGTATCCTGGCTGTTCATTAGCAGCATTAAGAGGCCGGCTCCACAGTGTTTTTAAGAGGCTGTAGATCCAGAAATGGGTCATCATCAGGTGCTGGTAGATTACACTTGACATGGAGGAATAATCGGACCCAGGCTCTGGAAAAGGCCTGTCTCCCACATTAAGGGTTTAGCCCATGGTGGGATATAGACAAATCAAGACAGTTCTCAAGCAACGGCATTTTCAGAGAAGAAGATTTGGGATGAGATGATGCATAACTTGGAATATTATAACTTATTTCATTTCCCCCCCTACAAGTACCTGTGGATGCATAGGGATTGTTCAAATACTGGAACTGGACAATCTCCGTGGCCAAACCTCTGCCCAAGCCGTCTGTTTTCAGGCTGCTGTGGCCACACATTGTCTTTCACTGACCTGGAAAGGCTCCTGAATGAGAGTCAGTCATCTGTTTCTACATAAACAGCATAAAGCACCTGAGCTCGGGCTCCGCTACGCCTGGCCCTTCCTTCTGTCCGTGTGGTGTGGAGGTGTCGTGACGCCTAATCACACTTGAGGAGAAAGCCACTGTCATTTCATCTGGTAGTCTGTGTGCTTGGATTTGGGTGTTGTAGCTTCTCTGAGAGGAAAACTAGGTGTGGATTGTATGTGTGGCTGTGTTGTAGGGTTGCAGGTGGGTAGAGAAGACCGCACAGTTGTCAGTGGGTTGGTCCTTAGTGCAGGCAGCGCCCAGTAGCCTACTGCTAACGTGCCCCTGAGCAAAGGCATGGAACCCCTATATGCTTACCAGCTGGGAATAGAATGATATACTGGTTTGCTCATGTATTCCATACAAGTATGCGATTCTTAATATTAACCTGGGTTTCAATGGGGAGTTTTAGTGTTGCATGATGGTCTAAATGTTTCAGAGGCTTTTCCACTCTGACAAGAATACAATTCTTGGGGAACATTTTAATTTAAAAACTAATACTTTCTGCACTGCACTTCCCAGAGATCACCTGTCCATCAGACAGTGTGGGCGGTCCTGTGACTTTTCCTTTTCTGTTGATGCAGTTTGAGTTTTTCTTTTCTTTGTCTGTTCAGCCATGGTGGCTATCACTGCTCATGCGAACTACCCAGTTCTTCTTCTTCTATTTATTCCAAACAACCCAGAAATCACTTCCTGTACAGCAGAGGATTTTTCTCAGGAAAGAGCTACCAGACACCGGTTGTTTAGAACAGCAAATGTAAAAGCTTTCATGAACTGGATATAGGTTGGATCACTGTTGTGTTACAGCAATCAGAGAGTAGCAAAACAGGCATTTATTTATATGAAAATGTCACAGATTATTAGTATAATGCCTACCTGCACCCCAACCAGAGGACAAAAAGAGAATTCCCATAGCGGGATGAATGAAGTATATCAAAATCAAAAAGAAAATGGTCAAATTTGATGTTGAATATCAGCACAAAGTATTGGCTATCAGTAGCTCTAATCCAAAAACTATTGCTACTGGCCTTCAAAACCCATATCAGTCAAATGCTATTATCAGCCCTCTCCAGTGACGGGGATTGAACATAAGCCAACAGCATGCCTTCACCTGTCTTACACTGTAATGTGCCAAAGTGTGTCACTTTACAGCTATATATACACTTCCACCACTTTCTTCTATAAACTTCCAGTGTGTTGTGCTGTGATACTAGCTTCATATCAACTGGTGGTGTCTCTTTAACAAGACAGAGGTCGCTTGGTGGAATGTAGTCAGTGTTGAATAATGTGGCATGATGAATGTTAGTAGCTGGATGATTGTTGATCAGTGGTTTACTACAAAAATAAATTCCCATGTAAGACTTTGTTTTGGTAAAAATCTACTAACATCGACTTAATATTTCACTATTTTTTGCCTAAATTCCTCTATTTATGTGTGATCTGAACACCTAGTTGGTAGCAGTCATGCACCCTGTGGATTAATGGAACAATTATTCAAATTACATTGCATATTTAGTCCGTACATGTCTTTGGTTCTAAATTAGGAGTTTCATTCCAAAATTAGATATCACATTCGACTAACAGAAGCCTCCTTTGACAAAATAATTGCTGATATTAAAGTAAAATTCACTGTACCCAGTAATATTATTATAGTTATTAGATAACTTGAGACCTATACTTACACACTTGGTACATTTTAGATCATGTATTTATCTTTGTAAACTTTTATTTAGTGTACAAGATATAGTTGGATTCAAACTGGTGACGTTCCAGTCACAAGCCTGCTTCCTGCCTTTAGACCAGTGTTCTGAAAGTGGGGTCCAGGGACACCCAGGGGTGCTTGAAGGGGTTTCAGGGGCTTTCCAACAAAATGAGGAATAGTTGAATTTCACTAGAATTTAGGATTGTCTAGAAATTATCCCAATTAGAGGATGTGTATGAATGACTATTCTCATCATGGGTTTCACTCTCACCACAATTATCTCCCCAGACAGTTCTGCAATTCAATAGTAAATCAACATCTAAAATCCTGGGACTAAATCTTATCCAATGAGGCTCCATGGCCCTAATGTGTGTTTTTAGAGGATCCATTACATGAAAATGTTTGAGAACCCCTGTTTTAAGCTATGTTTACTTGTGTTTTTAATATATCTAAGCAATGCACATTTGTACCGTTGCCTTTCCACAATAGGTATGCAGTGTTTTGCACCGAAAGTGTAAGTTCAAGAGTAAATTGAGGGGCTTGTCCAGGTGGAGTAAATTGATCTAGACTTTTTCATATATACATCTAACCCTCCGCTCGCCCTCCCCTGTCCGGTTTCCCCCCTAGACATCATGTCCACTATGTGATCCCGTACGACGGCGACCATTCCTTGGTGGACTCGTCGGAGAACTACTTTGTGAGCGACAGCGTGACCAAGCAGGAGATGGACCTGATGCTGGGGCTTCTGCTGGGCTTCTGCATCAGCTGGCTGCTGCTGTGGCTGGATGGAGTGCTACACTGCGCCGTCCGGGCCTGGAGGGCCAGCCGATACTACGGTAAGCCGGCAGACACACGTGAACACAAGACGTCAGCAGCACATTTACCACAAATCTCTCTCCGTTCGTTCTAGTGCTACCTGTCGTTTTCCAGTCACCTACCTGGAGACGATGCCTAGCTGTATCTCTGCTAAAGCCTCGGACTTTAAGTTTATGTTTTACCACATGTGGTTCCTATTCAATAAACATGAAGAAACAGTTGAAATGTGACTTAAAAGAACTGCTAGAATAGAATGAAAGGTGTTGTTTAAGCAATAACATATGAGAGGGGAGTGCTATATTGTGGTTATTGGCCAGTAACGCCCTCTTGAGTATCTTATGGTTTTATATATAACATTTTTACAATAGTATCAAACATTAAACCAAGATACAAGCTTTGAGTGTTCATTTAATAATTGTATTTTGGCCTACTGGCAATAAAAAAATTAGTTCCCATTTCTATGCAATAAACATCCTTGCTTACATGGAACAGAGTGAATAAATTAAATGTAAACCAGGCGGTGTGATACATACTTACAAGGTACAAGTGTGTACATTCGGTTATAATCACTCGCGAAACGCATCTCAGCCAATCACAATGTGTGGTCGCAAACAAATGCTGTGTAATTCTGTGTTATAACGTTAAGCGTAAAATAGATTAAGGCTTTATAAAATGTTAAATGAATATGTGAACATGATCTGTTTATCACCAAGCACTAAACTGTACAGCTAAAACTGATTGTGACTGCTTGGAGATACAGTCCTTCTCAATGTAGCTGAAGAACACTGCCCTATTTTCAGATTCCCCAGTATCAGATTGTATATTGAAATGTCTTTTTAGCAGAAAGCTTTGATGCAGAAATTTTTATATGTGTATTTTAAATAGAAGTCCTAATAATCCACTCAGTAAGCATGTATCTGCCTGTATTAGCGCTTGCCAGGTTAACGCAGCAGTTGGTGGAACTCTGGTAAATGACCTTCCCCCCATTGCTTGGCCCATTTCTGGCTCTTCTCGCCTGATTTTTTTTCCCTCAGTTTACTGCGACCTCTAGGAAAATCGCAGCCAAAAACCTTCCAACTGTGTGATGATTCATAGGTATTAGTCCAGATAAAACACAATATGAAGTGCTGTCTGGAGAGCCTTAAATACCGTGAGCATTATTTCACTGATAATCCTTTTTGCTTTTGTTTTCAGCAAACAGAAGGAACAATCATAAAGTGTAATTTTTATAAGCAGCAGCTATCACAAATTGTAATAATTGTGTTCTTAACATATTCAACTCTTTAATTATGGGAAATTGATTAAAAAAATTGCACAAGAAAAATCTACTTTTTGAGAACTGTGATTATATTGAATCTAAAAAATAGAAGTGAAATTGTAGCGTTGAGTCTGATAGTGGAACTGACATTTGTGAGTCTGTCAGCAGACTGGATCAAATAATATTAAATGTTTTGTGACATACTAGCCTGTATTTCAAGCCACAACTGATACAACACCAAAGCTCAGTATCAACATTATGCTAAGACAAGATAAAACTTTAATGATCTCTGTGGGGGAATTGGGTCGTTGCAGCAGCAAAACTGTAAAAGGATATAGCAAAGAAAAACAGAATATTAAGAGAGAATAGAGCTAATGGAGGCCATATGCAAACATATGCAACTGACAATTACCTCACCAAAACATGTTAAGTAGAAATGTATGAATAAAAAGAATGAGAAAAAGTAAGGATTAGTGTGTTACAGATTGGAGTTTTAGTTCTACAAACATGGAGGCAGAAATAGGCTAATCTTGTTGATTGAGTTAAACCTCAATGGATAAAAAAAAAATTCAGAGTGCAAGTTAGCCAAGTGGCAAACTTGAACGGAAAAGAAGGAACTGGTCAAAATATTACAAAAATAAACGTCAATGATTTTTTGTTTTCTTTCATTCATAACTATGGCATTTATGATGTTGGAAGGTCAGCGGCTAGCTAACTAGCTTACCTAGATAACTATAGGCTAGTTGGCTAGTTTGAACCGGTTTGAACTTGGAAGGTCAGCTAGGCTAACTAGCTAACCTAGTTAGTCTTTGTACAGCTAGATTGCATTTTTTTCAGTTAGTAGCAGAGCACTAGGTTTCATAATATTAGCTTCCTCCTCTCTTACCCCTTACCTTTTTACTGGGCCTTTTTACTGGGTTTTACGGTCTAATGTTAGGCCTTATTAGTCAGAAAAACTGTGGTTCTTTGGTTCCACCCATTGAGGTTTAAATTAAAAAATTTTGGAAAACAGTGTATCTTTAGTGACTACCTCATTGTGTACCAGTAGGCGTAAATAAAAATTCCAACAAATACCATTACTGATTTTTGAACAATCCCGCCCCTCCGCCTCTTCCATCAAATAAAGCTGCCTTTCTCTCCCTGACTGATATCCCATTGGTTTACACTTTCCCTCCCCATGTTATGTCTCGCCGCAATATCATGTTTCAACAGGAAATACATCACATTAAGGAAGCAAGATGCTCTCAAAATGCCATTTCAATGTGACTTTAACTCAACCGATATTAGCCTATTTCAGCAGCTCTGCCTCCCAGAAATGTTTGTGTAACTAAAACTCTGATCTGCTACAGCATGATGAGGGTGAGCAAAATAACAGCACTAAAACTTACTGAGGCAAAGAAAGACTGTAGAATATGTACCATATGAAAATATACCAGAAATAAGTGGAACAAATACAAAAATATCAGTATATAACAATGAGAAGGATATATGAAGAAAACAGATATGTTCATTTCCAGCACATACACATGATGTGCAAAATGTGCGTTGCATTCACATTAATAGGTCTACAGAAGCCATAGATATGTACAGAAAGTGTACATGTGTGTAGATAAAAATAAACACCTTGTCAATGTATTGACTTTACAGAGGCAGATAACACACTGTAGGTACAGAATGTGCACATTTAGATATGTGCAGTTCTAGCCGCCCGTTTTAATAACATGATACTGTACCATGTGTTTAAATCCCACTTCATGTAATAGCGCTGCCGCTTAATTTCCTGTCTCCTGTCACTGCTGAAATATCGGTTTCATTCCTTCCGCCGTCTCCTCTTGTCTCAAAAAGACGGATGAAGGATGGATGTTGCTTTAATGAAAGAAAAATCTGGCTGATTTAATAAAACAGAACAAGTGGTTTACAGTTAGCCGATATTGTCTATGTGAAAGTGTCAGAAGACCTTCTTTGTCCACTCACCTTCTTCTGTCATATCAGAATATGTATACATGTATGTATAATATGTATAATATGTATGTATACATGTTGAATCTAGAATTAGACCAATATATCAGTTTGGTGATACATATCAGATATAAGCCAGTCAGTGTTATCCACATCTGATATGATGGATATGATGCAGTTTGATTATTATCCTGGGTTTCAATGGAGAGTTTTAGTGTCCATGGTGGTCCAAA
The DNA here is from genome assembly GCF_048128805.1 of Centroberyx gerrardi. Lineage (NCBI taxonomy): Eukaryota > Metazoa > Chordata > Actinopteri > Beryciformes > Berycidae > Centroberyx > Centroberyx gerrardi. The sequence continues at coordinate 28,811,775 of NC_136010.1, read as the reverse complement.
TGCTGTTTCAGAGGCTTTTCCACCCTGACAAGAATACAATTCTGAGGGGAAACACTGAATACTTTTTTGGCTTTTTTTCCGCATGAAAATGGTATTGAATATCAGCGCAAAATAGCGGCAGAAATATCGGCATCAGTATCGGCCTTCATAAACCCCATATTGGTCAAACCCTTGTTGAGTATTCCGTCGGCGTCAGCTCGCTGCTGTACGGCACTCAATGTCAGAACGGGCCTGTGTTGTGGAGGTGGCCTGGATCCTCCGCTTTAAGAATAATGCTAAACTAGGTGATGTGTGACCTGGATATATTTTGGCCCGCCATGGAAAAAGCTCCACAGGCAGAAAGGGCATGGTATCAAAGAATAGAAGGATTCATTCTTCACTAAATCAGTAGAAATCAAACCATGGAAACACATGGAATGAAGGGAAAATGCACAAATTTGGGGTTTTAAGATGGTAAATGCCTCTTCATTTGGTCAGTGTGTGAGCTGATGCTGGTAGATTCAGGTCCATGCTTTGCACATAGGTGTGGAAAAACTCATTTTGCAGCAGCGAGCGAGGCGATGGGGTTTTCTCCAGCGCATTAGCACACTGTGCAACAATACATCAACATAAAAACCACCCAGAGAGGGAACATCCATATTCATTAGCACCAGTTATAGAGTGGGGGGATATAGGCTTCTTCTTTTTGTACTGGGAGGGGAATGCCCCACTCCGCTGGTGTGTGTGTGTGTGCGTGTGTGTGTATGTGTGTCGGCCGGCCGTGACGTTGATGCTAGGTCAGACTCGTTTAGCCTCCCCGAGATGAGGAGTGAAGGTGAGGCTGACAGAGTGGGGAGGAGGGGGGGTGAAGGAGGAGGAGGTGGGGGGGTAGGGTGGAGATACTGTCACATCCCCACCCCCACCTACACACACACACTAGCTCTCTCCTCCAGAGCTATAAATAGAATGAGAGAGAGCAGCTGGAATAGCGAGTGAGGGAGAAACACACACACACACATTGCATGGAGATGCGCATTGATTCCCATTGCCTTTTTTTTTTTTCCCTTCCTTCCTAATTCCATCTATAGCTCCTCCCTCTCCCCCGCCCTGTTCAGTTATTGAATCTACTCCTGGCCATTTCCTTTACAATGCATCCTTCTGCATCCTCCCCCCCCCCTCCCCCCCTTCCCCTCCTCCCCTTATGGTTGATTTGACATGAATATCTGATTTATTCACCCTTGCGCCGGAGTGTCTTTTGCAAAGACACCTGGGGAAAAGAGAAATAGAAAAAACAATATAAAACAAAACAAAAAAGAAAAATGATGACTTGGCATTCACCATTTACCCCCCCCCCTTCCCCGCCCTTCCCTTCCCTTCAAAAGAGCTTTTACAATTGTGTCTTCACATCCCCCACACCCCCCTTCCAATTTTTCCGCATTGCATTATCATTTTGATTTTTCTCCAGACTTCCATCTCCATCTCTCTCCATCCTTTTATTCAAATGAGAGAAACCTGTCTTGGTTGCCTCTTTTCCTTTGGATACCCTTCAGAACAGTCCTTGTGGATTGCACACCCATTCACGGCTATAAATAACTCACCCCCCCCCCCCCCCCCCATCCTCCAGCAGGGCCATTTGCTACTGGGTTTGCTGTCTGGGGCTCTCCCCTCTCTCTCTCTCTTTCTCTCCGGTCTCAGCGGACCTCGCTCCGCCTCGCCGGCTCCAGCTTATAGCCTGACAAGCACAAATCCATGCTCCGCCATTCCTCCACCTCGCATTCATGAAATCCCAGTTCATTTCAGTCCAGTCACCGATTTGCGGCGGGTCGGCCTCTTATACCGTGACGCTCGGAACAAACACACACACAGAGACGGTGGTTGATTGGTCGAAGACAGAATGGTGCGCTTGGCAAGTGAGCGGCGTTGCTTATTGCACTCTATAAAATGGGGATTTGGTCGGTGTCCATTGTGAAAACCTTTTGTGGTAGAGAAATATAGCCATGACACCGGCATCGATGGCATATGTGCAATGTCCCAAACACAAGTGTGGAGAATCAAGGGCACACCACGCACTTGAAGAGATTGATGCCATTTTCCTTTTCTCATTCAATATTTCAACGCTCCAATCTTTTATCCGGTTTCTGTCATTCTGCCCTCACTGTAAAAACGCTCACCCCTACTTCCCGGAATTAAAAGTTGTTAAAACTATGATTAAGCTGGCGGCTGGACGACATGTTAAAGATATAGACCGGCTTTCCCCAGGGTTGAGGTCTCTGTGGAGCTCATAAGTCACCTTTACGCCGCAGACCTCATGCATGGATTTCACCGGTGGGTCATTTTTTGGCTCAACTGCCGCATCGTTTGAAAGTAACAGGCAAAATATTGGGCAGAAACTATTTCAAATGATTGTTAGGTGCTGAATTTGAGATGCATGAGAATAAAGCAGTCCGGCCTCCAAGTCTGAGTCCCTGCACTGATGATGCCTGATCTAGTTTATAATATTCACCAGGGTTTGACCAATGAGTTTTTGAAGGCCGACTGATACCGATATTTCTGGATTGAAGCTGCTGATAGACAATATTTTGTGCTGCTATTCAATATCTTTGAATTTGACCATTTCCATGCCATAAAATGCCAAAAATGTATTCAGTGTTTCCTCCAGAATTTTATTCTCATCAGGGTGGAAAAGCCTTTGAAACAGCATTTTTAGACCATCATGGGACACTAAAACTCCCTTGAAACCCAGACTACTTGTGTGGAATCTGATCAAACTGTCTCATTTGTATCTATTCAGGTTAAGGGCTTCCCATAGACAGACAATGTAGTATTGATCAATTTTACAGTAAATATGTAATCAATCAAACTGCATCATATCCATCATATCAGAGGCGGACGACACTGATTGGCTGATATCAGATATTTACAGCTCGATACATCACCCAACTGATATATCGTCCTGACCCTGATATTGCCCCCTCTTACCCCTCTGTTGCTTCTTGTTCCCCCCCCCTCAGATACCCCCTCCTGGTCGTGGCTGCCCCAGTTCTGCAACCTTCGAGACCTCCGTCGCCGGGCCCAGCTCCGACAGCTGGAGGACTCCAGCGGCAACATGGTCCACATCAAGCAGAAGCTCTACCACAACGGCCACCCCAGTCCCCGCCACCTCTGACTCTAAAAAAAAAAACCAACAACAAAAAACCAACACTACATTCCCCCCCCCCCCCCATCCAAACCCCTTCTCCTCCCCTCTCTAAACACCCCCCCCCCCCCCCCATGGCCAACTGCTGCCTCAGAGACCCTGGAAAACTGCCCTCCCACTTGTTCATAACGTGGCCCCCCCCTTAAACCCCCCCACCCCTACCAAATGGCGGGATTTTCTTACAACAACCCCCCCCCCCCCCCCCCCCCCCCCCCGGTGCCCATCAGCACCGAAACAACCGGAAACTCCAAAAAAATGGAGGAAGATGATGATTATTTGTTTGCCACTGAAATCTTGTCTTATGTCCATGTCCACCAGTGTGGGGGAGGAGGGAGAAGAAAAAAAAAAAAACATTTTTAAGGGTGTTTTTTCTGTATAGAGACATTTTCTGTGTTCATTGTTAAAAACTTGGCATGCTCTTTTAGAACAGGGTAAGATGTGGGCAGTGTATGGAATGGGGCGGTTAAGACCGGGGTGTCACGACTATTTTTTTTCTCTATCAGGGGGGTGGGGGGACTTTGTTTGGGGCGGGGAGGGGGCGAACGACAGGGGGGGGGGGGGGGGTCAACATTTTTTGTGATGAAACGGTTAGACTGCTGCTTCTGTACATAGTTATAAATACGGGGCAAGTGGGATTTAAGTCTTCAAAGGGGGGGCGTGTGTGTGTGGGGGGGGGGGGATTTTTGTGTGAGTCGTTTATCAGTAGAAAACCCGATGACGGGCTGTGTGGGGGAGATAGTGGAAATGCGACGGGAGAGACGAGTCTGTTTGAAAACTGGATGTGAAACCATGTGATTTCAGCTAAAAACACGGATTAATTAGCTTTGTTACTTAGTGAATTAAATGAATGTATTAATTTTTTCCTGTAAATATGTGAGGGGGAGGGGAGTGTGTCTGTGCTTGCGGTCTGGGTTCTCTCTGCTGTATTATCCTTGTTTGTTGAGACGCGGGAGGAGACATTTATGCCAGCCAAGATGAGACGGAGACAGTTCAGAGCTTCCCCCCCTCCCCCTCCGTCTTCCCAACGCTGTGTTCAACGGCACAGTTCAATTTGCTACATCCAATTCCCTCACACTTATCAGGAGCAACCAGCCTATCAGCAGAGGGAACCCTCGCCCGGCCCCCCCCCTCGCCCTCTCTGTCCAGACATTGCTGTTGTGAGGATGAAATGTCTGTTTTATTAAAAGTGCCATTGAAGCACAACAGTGACCTCTGTTTGATTGTGTCATTCCCAGCTTATCGGCAATATGAGAACGTCGGTCTCATACCGAAGGGGTTTATTTCAGCAGAAACAATAGACGACAGATTATGAAGCGAGGTCCCGCTGACAACTTCAGAGTCTGCTTTATTGTAATTGACATGGAAATTTCATAAGCACTGACTAACAACACTTCTGAAATGACTAACAATGTCAATAACATCCTGATGCAATCTACTACTGTCAAAAGCCCTCCAATATTATCTAGTGCTACATTATGACAAGTTCTAGTGGCAGTGAGGGAATTTGAAACTATATTTCACTTTGGTAGGACTTTGTGTTTGTTACATAGACCCTAATATTGCCTGATGTCATTTTCAGATTTTTAAGAATTGTGCCCATTTGCAATCATTAATGAAGAAAGTAGTCAGCTTGCACTCTGACCCAGAGCAACTTATGGGTGCGCAGGTAGGTGTTCAGTGTCTTTCTCATGTACACTTTGACAGGACACATGGTGATGTCTCTAAGCCTAACCCTAACCAAAAATGTCCCACCAAAATGAAATACTACAGAGTTCAAACCCCAGCCATTTTTTAAACACTTTATTACTGGCATTTCATTCTGTCCTAAACAATGCATGAAAAGACAATGCACAATCTCAACTCTAGACACACTCTCACATGTAAATCCCAAACTGGAAGAATATACCACCACCAAGCCTAGTCAGCAATGACAGGTTCAGATGTACCGACTATCTTCTGGTTAGTTTGACTTCGCTTTCAGGCATTGATAATTCAAGTTAAAGTTAACAGCATGAGAATGTGCGCCGACACCACAATTCCCAAGTTTTCCAAGTTTATATCTTTATCTCATTTCTATGCCATGGACACATTTCAATTCCGTAGAAACCCAGAATAAACTGAATCCACCTTCTACCGTTTTTGCCTGCTGCATCAGCAGCTTGGAATTTTGTATTAACAGAATTCTCACAAAATTCTCAGGGAATCACAAAGGGTTACAGATAGAAGAGAGGTGCCACAGGTGGGATCAGCCCATACAGAATGGGATCATACTTATGGACTGTGGCACAGTCTCATATGATATTAAATTTTAATAGGATGTTGAAAAGTTCTTGTCAGCTGCCAACTAGGCTCTGGCCCCAGAAGAAAGATTATGACAAGAGTTTAGAGAGTTATGGCAATGGAAGATTAGCTCATGACTATAGCAGTGATAGTAGAGGAGAGGGAATTCAAGGTGAATGTTTCAAACTTCTCCCTTTCAAAACTTCTGGAATAAGGCACGAGTGTTTGAGAATACCAACAGTCCTACAATCACAATAGCACATTCATACAATATCTTTAATTCACAAAATTTCATTAAAGATACCAAGTGCTTGTTTTACCACTGAAATCATTTCTTTGGACTAGGGTGGGCTGGTGCTTTGTCACCATCTCCATTCTGTTTGTTTGAAGCAGGGTCCTCAGTTTTGCTGGTTTCAGCCTCCTGAGTGTTGGCAGTTTGAGTAGCAACTGACTGCTTGGTGGCTGGACTTTCATGTGTCTCTGAGTATTTTGAAATGACAGTGTCTGCATCAACTTTTGTTGCTATGTCAGGAATAGCTGCTGTGTCTGCCTCCTCAGTGACTTCAGTTATTATAGCCTCTACCTCCTTGGCAACCTCTGTTGCTATGGCTTCAGCTTTCTCGCTAGCAACCTCAGTAGTCATAGGCTCGTTCACAACCTCAGTAGCTACAGTCTCAGACTCCATGGCAACCTCTGTTGCTACGGCTTCAGCTTCCTTGGCAACCTCTGTAGCTGCAGTCTCCGCCTCCTTGGCAACCTCTGTTGCTACGGCATCAGTCTCCTTGGCAACCTCTGCTGCTACGGCTTCAGCTTCCTTGGCAACCTCTGTAGCCACAGTCTCCAACTCCTTGCCAACATTTGGTGTTACGGCTTCAGCCTCCTTGACAACCTCTGTTGCTACAGCTTCAACCTTCTTGGCAACCTCTGTTGCTACAGCTTCAGCTTCCTTGGCAAGCTCTGTTGCTACGGCTTCAGCTTCCTTGGCAACCTCTGTTGCTACGGCTTCAGCTTCAGCTTCCTTGGCAACCTCTATTGCTACGGCTTCAACCTCCTTGGCAACCTCTGTAGCTGCAGTCTCCGCCTCCTTGGCAATCTCTGTTGCTACGGCTTCAACCTCCTTGGCAACCTCTGTTGCTACGGCTTCAACCTCCTTGGCAATCTCTGTTGCTACGGCTTCAACTTCGGTCACAATCTCCACAGTCTCTGTCTCCATCGCCGCATCTGTCGCTGCTGCCTCAGCCTCCTTAGTAACCTCTGGTGCTTTAGACTCGGCTTCCAAGGCAATTTCACTTTCCATAGCTTCAACCTCCTTGGTGACTGCTGCCTCCATCTCTTCTGCCACGGTTACTACAACATCAGCTACCTTAGCCACATCAGTTGCTATGGCCTCAGCCTCCTTAACAATGGTTGTCAGTGATTCTGCCACTTGAGCAACACTGGTTGCAATTGCCTGTGCCTCCTTCACAGCATCAGTTGCTAGCACCTCAGCAGCAGTGATGGGTTCAGTTACTACACCATCAGAGGTGGCTGCTGACTCAGATACTTGGACAACGGTCTCCTGAGAGATTGCAGCCACTGTAGCCTCTGGCTCCTGCACAACATCAGAGACAATGGCCTCAGCAGTTTCCTGGACAGTGGAAGCCGGGAGGGCCTCAGCCTCTTGCACCTCGGTGGTTATCTCCTTCACCTCAGGCACAACGGTCTCTGTAACTATAGATGCCCCTAGAACCTCCTCAGTCAGATCCTTGATGGTCTCAACCTCCTGCACCAATGGGGCAGCACTGGCCGTCTCAACAATGGTTTCGATTGGTTCTGCCTCTTCGGATTTTGGAGCTACTGCAGTTGTCTCAGCAACAACAGAAGCAGCAACTTCACTCTCTTTAACCAAGGTGGCTGCCTCTTTGAGGATAGCATCTGCTTCCACCTCCACTGGTTCAGCTGCCGTTGCTGCCTGGGCACTGGTGATCACGGCCTCGACTAGTGGAAGGACTTGTTGGATGGTTGGGGCTGTATCTTCAGTTTGGGCAAGTGAAGCAGCTTCCTGGGCTGTAAACCCAAGGGTAACTGCTGCAGCTGTTTCCTTAGGGAGAACTACTCCGATCTTGCCAACCCCTTCCCCTGCTTCCATCAGCAGCCAATCCATTTTCTGTGCATGCTGCTTGATGGCGTCATCAACTCTTGAGTCAATCATTGCTTCGGTCAGAACTCCATCTTCTGAGGAGTATGCCGCAGCCTTCAAGGAAAACAAATAAAAAAAAAAAAAAGAGGATTGGCTTTGAATTTTCTTCTAATCAATGTCATATTTTGTGTCAATAGTCCTCTCTACTCACCTGCCAGGCCACACCAAGTTTGGAGATTTCACGACCAGACATGCCTTCTGCTCGATTTGCAATGTCTGAACACTTCTGTCCATAGTCAAACTGAGCCAACTTCAGTCTCCTGTTGAGTTAATGCAAAGGAGTAAGTGAGCCTTGGGATCTTAACTTATATCCTATCATTGATCATCTATATATTAAAATGTTTCCAACTGGCCAACGCGATCTGATACAGTTACTGTACTACTCCCAGAGGACTTAAACACCATTTCATGAAAGCAGTGTATAAGACTCAGGCACCATATCAGTGTCAGGACTGAACACATTATGCATGTCATTATGCAACTTGAGCTAGTAAGGCGACCCCTAGGGACCAATGCTTTCCTTGCTGGAGTAAATCACTTCTGCAACACGGAAATAGCAGGAGCACTATTGCTGAAACAAGTATACTCACTGTCTCCCTGCAGTGGCGGGACCCAGCACAAATTTGTCAAAGTATAGGCGCACCAATCGCTCCCTCTCCGCCAGCCCTGGCAGGGCAAAGTTGACTATCTCATCGATACGGTCGTTTATGGCCCAATCAAACTGTTCTGGTTGGTTACTGGCAAGCACCAGCATGAACCTGAGGAGAGAAAACGGGATTACTAACATCCAGCCGGTGACCTTTTCAGTCACGGCAATGACCTTTTCACGCACCGCCGCGCACATTGAATAATGTAAGATACCGACTTGTTGCTCTGCTCCCCGGTGCGGTAAAGGAATGCATTGAGGGTGGCTCTGAGGTCCTCGCTGATTTTCTCCTGCAATGCAGAAATCATGAGTCATGAATATATGATTAAAACACATACCATGATCATCATGCATATGGCTCGGCTGCTGAACTCACAGTGGCTCGCTTACGCAGGAACGCATCAGCTTCATCTACAAACAGCAGGAGGCTACAGAGGATCAGAGAACATCAAACAGAATGAGGTTAATAACTTCACCAGGGGCTCTGACCAGAGGAAGCTACAGAGCCTTTTTTACATTTCAGCAAAATGCATCAATCTGGTGCAATTTCACATGAACATACATGGGTGTAAATAGAGCAGCACAAATTCAAAATACATTTTTACACATATTTTCTCACGTTTAAGGCAAACAATGTCTGAAGTAGAAAATAATATAGACGTTTCATGTGAACGGAATTAGTATTTGCATTTAATGTTCAGCAGCCCACATAAATAGAGCTGAATGGGAGGATGAACCTGACATGATATACTTCAGTAGCAAACTGACTAACCAGCTGGCACACTGAAAAGAAATAGTGACATTTTGTCTACAGTGATCCAACATTATATTGACTTTAGCAAAGCTCAAAGTCTTTAAAAAATGTCTGACAAGCCATTTTGCGTTTGGAAACATTAAGTTTTTAGCTGTAGCTTGTAGGCATCTAACCTTGAAGCTACCAGCCAAGTCCATATCCTACCTTTTTCCTCTTCTGAAAACGTGAAGATCCATATATTCTGCCTTGTCTTTTCCTGACACTGCGTTTCCTGGCTCTACCTTACCTCCTCTGACCTAGACCGAGGACCGACCGATTAAAATCATCCATAATGTATCCTTTAGTTCGACTCAAATGAACTGACAGTGATTGACATAGCGCCTTACCAAACACACACACATACCAAGCGTGGACAGGCGAGGTGGATTTGTGTCCTAGCATGTACCTCGACGCACCCAAATCCAGATTTTAAAGCTGGCAGCAGCACTACCAACTAGCTGACATTTGAAGGCAGTATTTAACAAGTCTCCACTATTGAACTTTCAGAGGCATCGTTAAACACAAGGTATACAGTGTTAATTCAGCGAGCGCTAATGGAGTCGGTTAAAGTGTCCTACCCACGCCTGCTGGTGCTGGCCCAGTCAAAGACTTTGTGCATGGCAGTCACTCCATCCCGTCCCATGGGTGCCACATCTCCACCCGTCATGATGGCGTAGTCCATGCCTGAGTGGAGAGCCAGTTTCTGAAATGCAATGCAAGGACCATTGATCAGAAAGTAAGAGTGGTGAAAAAACAAACAATCAATTATTTTCTTGGAATTCATACAATGTTTCCTAAAAATCCAAAACTATGTATACATGAACATTTTAAAGTGGTAACCTGCAAGTTTTTTTATTTTGGCAACATTTTTAGTCATAAAAATTAGTAAAAAACAATGTCATTACTGTTGTCATTTTATCAATCAGTGATAGTGAGTAGCCAAATACATTCATTTACATAAAAATGTTGCGGCTTATTACTTTAAAGGACAATTGGAAACACTGTACTTTGACCTGGCATCTCCATATACCACTAGTATACTGTAGCTTACATCAGGTATTGGACAAGTTATTGCCAAGTTCTACCTTGGCAAAGAGTGTCTTTCCAGTCCCAGGCGGTCCGTACATCAGGATGTTTCTGTACAGGCCTTTATTCTGCCTCGTGTTGCGAGTGGCGATGGCGATGTCCCTTACACGTTCCTCCAGAGCTGGCTGTGTGATGCGGACGACAAGGACAGCATTCAAAATATGAAGAAAGCATGAGTGGCGTTAAATTGAATCTCAGCATGCAAAATAAATGAATACTAATCATAAACCATGTAAATCACTCACACTAAGAACCACACCCTCCAAGGCGTCCTGGGGTCTGCTTCTCAGACGCTTGGTCGTCTAAAAAAAAAAAGAGGAAGGAAACAAATTGTAGAGAGACTGGTTCCGCACCTCCATTATAAACGAGGCCAGAGCGGGTTACGGCTACATTAGCGGCGGCGCGACTACTCATTTTTACTGGTTGACAAATCACGTTAAGCACTTAACTACACAACCGGTCGCAGGAATTATGTCTGATTTGTGAGTGGTTATAAATAGGTTTTCTCACACCAGATCAAACACACGGCCTCATCCAAACAGATTATACAGAGAAGCTACTTCACTTTGAATATTTTAAGCTACCAATCAATGACTCTTCTGCTTTGCCACAGGTGAAGTTCAGCTTCAACAGTTTCTCGTTTTACACACACTGGTAGCAAAGTTTTCACCATTTTCATTTTCTGCTCTACAATTAAGTCTCCCAAGTTCGGTCCATGTGGCAGGATTAGCGCGATGTGTTGTAGGTGACAGCTGAATGAACAAATCCACTGAAACCATTTGTTGTCAGGAGCTACATTTGCTGTGCTACCAGCTGTTACAGGCTGATGTAGAAAACGTCAAGTAAAACAAGACGACGGGCGGCGAACATTTCCCTGTGATCCAGCCGTATCACAATATAGGAACTGTGGTTACTCAGGCTATTCATGTAAGGGAAAATATTTGACTGATAAACGATGCCCAGACAGGCTAAACTAATCACCACAGTTAAGGGGACTTTATTAAATTTCACAACTTTACAAACGCAAACTTGCATTACAGTAAATAACTAGGTTGGCACTCAGTAGAGCTCATACCCCCGCCAACACTATGAAATTTTCAATATATGCCAGTTCCACGTCAGATTTTCACCAAAGTTAATAATTTCTTCCATGCCACATTACCAACTTGTTTCACATTTTCATGACTGGACCTGAAATGGGACATGAGATCTGCCTGTTCACATTCCAATCAGCACTATATCTGTTCAGTAGTTATTAGAGCTGCCCCTCTACCAAGTTTTGGGAAAATTACCAGGACGGTTCTATCTAAAATGGAAATGAGCTCTCCAGTGGCCCCATGTTGTTTGATTGGGCCAATAATGGAGGGTTTGCCTCTTCTTCTGTCTGCTGATTGGCCACAGTTTGATGGTGTTACGTGAATCCGTTTGGAAGTTGTATGCCTTTTTGTGAGAAGCCATGGCCACCACCATGCCCCCCTTTGGCCAATCGGTGTAAAAAGTTAATCAGTTCTTCCTTCCCATGACCAATCTTTCCACAAATTTTCATGCAAATCAAATAAAAGCTTTAAAAACTGGAATCTAGTTCTACCTTGATGGGGTGTTTGACGGCCTCCCCAGCAGAGATCCTGGAGGTCTCCCGGACCAGCGAGGGTTTGCCTAGGCGAGCCTCTATGTAGCGCCCGGCCACCCCCGTGGCATTCCTCGCAGAATACACTCCTACTGCCAACAGGGTCAAGCCAGCAGCCTGCAGAGAAAACACACAAGTATATAAAATGTAGCCAATAATGCGATTCATTTTTCTGCCCCACGATACGCATCGTCACATTTTTGTATCGCGATATTGAATTTCGATATATCATCCCATCCCTAGTAAAAGACCGTTGTTTCCTTGTCTGTAGATGAAGATCTTCCATAATCCTCAGCAGGCGAGATGTGACAAAGCAGGACAGGTCTGCCTTTGTCTTACCGTGGCTGTGAGTTTGTCCCAGTCGGAGACGAAGGCCTTGAATCCCTCCCCAAACACTGCTCCTGCCGTCCTGCCGGGAACAAAGCACGATTATCACACCGACTGCCTCCATTATGGCAGCCGCAGACACTGCTGCACCCGACCAGAAATAACGACAGGACAGACAGACACTAGAAGATAACATTCCGGTTACTCTCAGTATTTAGGAAAGCTGAAAGTCCTTCCACCCTCACTTTATAGATTCCAGGACAGTTTGTCTGTGTTCTGCAGCTTTCAGGCGGATCTGCTCCCTGATGATGTCGGCATTCTCCCGCTCCACTTTGGCGCGAGCTTTGGCCTCCGCCTCAACGCGAAGCAGCTCGTTCTTGTGCCTCAGGTCCATTTCGTGTTCGATGGTGGCTAGGTGGGAATGAAGCAGGTGGGAATTACCATGTGAATGAACCACTGCATGCAAAACACTTGTAAACAAGACTAAACTGACTTATAAATTCTTTCCTCTGAGTGCCTAAACTTCCTGGCACTTATTGGACAAACCCTACCCATCTGGCACTCAAAGGGACATTAAAGAGTAACTAAACCCCAAACCCAAATCTGTGTAAAGCCTGACATCTAATGGTAAAAAGCATGCTACTGAAATTGCCATCTGCTATTGGCTGATCCTTTGTACAACAGGTGGTGACATCACCTGGCACCAAAGATCAGCCAATAGCAGATGGCAATTTCAGTAGCATGCTTTTTACCATTAAGTGTCAGGCTTTACACAGATTTGGGTTTGGTGTTTAGCGCAATCTATGACTTTTATCTATCTACTTTGGAAGTGTCTTGAAACTCCAATGGGTGGGGAGTTTTTGTTCCATAACAGTACAGGTCAGAAAGTGAGGTTTGAGAGCCAGAAATCTCAGCTCTTCTTTGAAATCGCTGAGTCACTGGTATTAAATCAACAACCCTGTCAACCCCCCACAGATATATTATAGCCATGTTGTGCTAAGGGGCAGGAAAAATCTTATGTATTGCACCTTTAGGATAAAGTAGGATGAAACAATGAGCTCAGACAGTGCGATTGGCTGTCGGGGTTAGAAGTGAATTTCAATAAGTATACCAAGACAATCTGACTTGCAGATAAAACAAATAAAAGCCATGGTGCCTTGATAAACTTCTTCTGAAAAACCATAAAAAAGGTATTTGCAGGTATTATTTGGCCCAAATCTGGACAATTGCTAGTATTTTCTTGTACCTTTCCTCATAGCCTCCTGCTTCATGACCGATTCCTCTTGTTTGCGGAGGCTCTCCTCGTTGAGGAGTTGCTGCGGGTGAAAAAACGCATGATAAACACTCCATTCACGTATTGATACTTGATATTCATTAACAATGTCACTTCAAAAAGATTACCTGTTGCCTGAGCTGATCATCATACCTCTGCCTGGCCAGCTTGTCCTGATACTGTGCCCTCTAGAGGAGATACACAAAAGAACAAATCAATCAAAAATCGATTATTTACAATTGAAACTTGGACAATGGAGAACGGAGTGGGAATGTGAATGAATGAGAGGGAAGCCTGTAATCCTCGTGCACACATATCATGTTGCACTATAAGAAGAGAACAGCAGCTGATAATACAGCTAAGTCCATACTGCCTGGTTTTGCTTGGTCTCCTCAGCAAGTGTTTTCCGCCTCTCCTCCCCCTGGACCTGGATCTGCTCTCCCTTCAGCTGCTCCACAGCCGCCTCGTATTCCTGTTGGGGAGTTTGATTGGGTTAGTCATGTTAACCCCCTACCCCCCCCCCCCCCACACACACACACACACACACACGCACACACCTACCTTCACTTTACTCTGATGCTCCAGCTGTACGGTCTGCTCTTGCATACGAGCCAGATCCAGAGCTTCTTTGGCATGGCCTATAGTACCAGACAGTGAAACTCATATTTTCAGAAAAGCATTTATGTTTTTCTCCTTAAAAGCCTATCCTCACATAATTAAACAATGTTGAATACTATTTACTCTGATGTCTATGATGAATTTACATCATTAAGACTTACATCAGCTGAAAAAGATATGTAAAGTGCATTTGAGTTTACCCTCCAATATATCCCTGTTGCCTGGTTTTGCATTAATCCCTCTATTTCTCAAATACAGTAGTAGAGGTCTTCCTTGAAACATAGCATGGGCTATTTGACACCCACTGGCTAAAAATACACATACAGTGACCTGCAGTAAACATGTTCTTTTGCACACACTGACATGAAGGGAATGTGATCTGAACATGTGGGACAGGAGGAGTGGAGCTCCCAAGGACACTTTGTTCCTCTTTATTATCTGACACGCCCACCAAAGCTCCCGAACTTTGCTGCAGGCTTGTGAAGGACAAACAATTTCTCTGTATGGGCCTCATTGGTGTAGGTCAACCTAACATGTGCACGTGCCGTTTGACTTGTTACTTTGTAGCAGGTGTGCGCAAAAGTAAAGAATTTACAAGAACGTTCGGTTCGCACTCGCCTTGAGAGAACGTCTCGCCAAACGCTATTCAAAAATCTGCCATTTTTTCACTGCCTTGCTTATCGGCAAACACACGGACCTCGTGACTTTAGATCTGTTGCGAATGGTTAAGGTTTTATGGAAAAGTCGGCATCCATCCAATGCATCAAGCAGCCCCTTTTTTTCTTTTTTTAAATCTCAATTTGTAGAAATGGTTCACAATGCGCTCTCCCGTCCTGCACGATGTGTTTTGCTGGCAGAAGATTGAGGGAATAACAGGGGAACCAATTCTAAAAGTTGAAATTCTATTAAAATAATGCTGCTTGATGTAACAGGTGTATGCCGAATTAAAGAGTAGATCCTAACCATTCAGGAATGGTCTTACATAATGTTCTTCGACGTATGTTATTTTGCCAACAAGCATGGCAACATTACACTACAGGATATTATATGGAGTCCGGCATCATGGACGAGAGAACTTAACGTACCAAAAAATAATAATTTGCAAATAACCCAACCGACAAACAATGAAATACAAACACGTTTTAAATCTCGATGAAATCGTTACGCACGTGATTTGTCAAGTTCCCTCGCAGCTTTAGCAGCTCTTTCCAGTCCAGTCGGGTCAAAGTTGCTCCACTTGTCCCTGGGTTTGTCTCCCCCCGCACCTCCCGGAGCCCCCGGCGCTCCCCCGGCCTCTCCTCCAGGCGGAGCCGCTGTCTGGTCCTCCGCCGGCGGCGTCCCAGAGCCCTTCCTCCAGCCGAAGAGCCACGACATTATGCTCTAGTGTGGGCTAGTAGGCTGCAGAGTCTCGGTTCTTCACCCTCTACAAGCTGCACGGCTGGTTTACACTGGGGCCATGCTGCTTTTAGCTAGTGTCAAGCCAACTCAAAAATAACAAGAAGACTTCTGGCCATTGCTTTCAAAATAAAAGCCGTATTGATGAACATTTAGGCTACTGCTACGTTTTTGGGGCATTAAGTGCAAATAAAACATATACCAGACAACTCGGAAGGATGTCAACTGCATTTTTTTTTCTCCTTTTTTGTTTTTGTCTTTTGCTTTCAATTTAGGCCCTCCATGGCACTCCAAGGCACTCCATGCACCATAATGTAATATATTTTCTGCAGCGAGATTATCACTCCATATTTAATGTAACGATTTCACTAAGCATTTTTATATTATGTTTGTTTTACTGTCGGCTACGTAATACATAATAATTATTTTTTTTCCCACGTGACAAATTTTGCGTATTTATTTTGAAAGTAAAATTTAACTTCTGCTATTATTCCGGTTAACTGCGGCCACTTTGTGGTGCGTTGAGTTGGTATGCTCACCACGCATGCGCAACCCGGCCGGATCAGACGTCTTCCAAGTCTGGTTCTCAAAGTGGGGCCAGGGGACACATAGGGGCCGCTGAGGGGTTCCAGAGGATCCTCAGCAGAATGAGGAATAGTGTGATTTTGCAATAATTTAATTAACTAGAAATTAGAGAATATATAAGAATGACTATTCTTATCCTAGGTTTCACTGTCACCACTATTATCTCCCCATGTACGGTGTAGATAGACAATTCAATACTAAATCAATAATATATTCTTTTATGGGGTCTCTGGGACTAAATCTGATCCAATGTGGGTCTGTTTGGGTCTTTAACTCTACCCTTTAATTCACCACCATATGTCTTAGTCCATAGTGTGTATGTCTGTTCCACTGATTGGCTGTAGTTTCGTTAAGGGCATCCATTCTGTCCTGGTGAATGGGAGCAGCCTGTCCACCAAGGGAGACTGGCAGATGGCTGTTACGCAATCATGATATTGCAGCACTATGACACACACCTATGATAATGTAGACATGATAATCACACATGATTTGCAATTTAGGCTGAGAGTGGTTCATGTATATCTTACTATATTAAAGGGGTAGAACCATCTGGACACATGACAAAGAAGTGTGAATGCTCCTTTAAAAGATGAGATGGAACTTGAATGATTCCTGTGGGGAAATTGGATCAAAGTAGTGATAGGATATAGCAAGGAAAAATAGACTGTCAAGAACAAGATATATCAAGATATGTGCAATATAATCATATGCAAAAGATTATGAGAATAGAAGAAGAAGAAAGCAAATCATCATCATAATCATCATTTATCCACCTAAACTGAAGCGCACAGAAAGGCCTGTGTAGCACTGATGGTCATTCTGTAACTGACCCCCGTTTACAGCAATGAGAGTTGTGAAAGAGGCTCTGACATGTGCTGCCTTCATATGCAGTCGGAAATATCACAATTCAAACTTGAGCAGCACACGTACGAGCCAACATAGTGAAACATGAGCTTTTGGCTTTTACACAGAAACATGACTGGGAAAGAGGGAATTTTCTCACTGACGTGTGGGAGAAACATACATTTCATGCCTGATGTGCAGTTTCCCCTCTCCCTTCTGCAGCTGCAGCACAAAGTAGTTCAGCTGCCGATCGATTTATAAAATACAACAACACTAACAAACAAAAAAAACTTTTATTACAGAGTCAACTTTGTTGGTATTTCCCACCCAAAGCACTTGGCTGCGCGTCAGGTCGTATTTACCACTTGGAAAGTGGGAAGAAGGAGCATGTGGGGAGCGCATGAAGGCAACAACAATGACGCAATAACTCTATTCCCATTGGGCTAGTGCTCTTTAACGTCACGTAGAGGCACATAGGGGGCGGGGCTTAGGGTTGTATAGAGTTGAGTGGTTGAATTCACTGTATAGTCTGCTGTTCTTAAAATATAGAGACGAAGGCAGGAAGATGTCGGTGCTTTGTGTCGCTCTTAGCCGAAATGTTTTGGCTATTAGGAATTCTGGCGCAATGGTAGTAAGTACAAAACAATTCAATATATGTTATATTATTTTTAAAATAATAGAAAAGACTAATGTCACCCAGTCTGCTTAGGCTACACTTTGCAAGACAGGATATGTCTACTTGTTGGTGACTATTTGTGTGTGACTATTTATGCTAGGCTATATCTCCCAATAAGGGCGTATATTTTTTAAATGACACTCAGTTCTGTTTCGATAAATGAGTCTGTCTCCCCGGGCAGGGTTGCTTGCTTAAACATGACAACATGTTGAAGAAGCCAATCAAAGTAACTTACATTTTAGACTGGTAGCTTCGCTGTTAAATGTAAATGAGACTGGTGGTTATTATTTGAATTATGCAATACAACCCACCTTTCTTTATCAATATACTATGACCTCTACGCTTGTTTGACTTACGCATTGTGAGAATGAGCTGAGCAGTTGTGCAACTCTTCCAGCCTTCCACTACAGATTAGTCGTTCTGTGACAAAAAAACACTTTCCCTCTCATAACTATAGAATAATTTAACAGGTATTATTCTCAAATCCAACTTTCATTGTGTCGAGAAAGGCAGTTAGGTAACCAGAAACTGCAAAGTGATGTCAGTGTAGCCATGCTGCCGCTAGGGGGAGACTCATCACCTTGTTATGAAAGGAATTTCAATGAAAGGAATATTTCTAATAATCATTTATAATAGTAACAATACTCATTTAAAATATGATGATAGTTCCAATGGATTTAATAGAAATGTATAGTATTTATGATTTTATAATATTTATAATATGTATTTTCCCCTGCTGTTACAGGATAGGATTACCAAGTGCTGCCTCATATAGCCTTTGTTGATGTAAACAACTGCTATTTCAGACATCAGTGTGTCATGGTGTGTCCTTCATAAAGTTTTGTACACAACTCATGCTTTTATTAATTTCCAGTAAAACTGCTACTACTATTACTACTACTACTACATAATAATAATAATAATAATAATAATAATAGTTAAGAAATGCTTTAGTGTAAGGCATAAAAATAGTAAAATATAAGGCGATAATAGGAAACACTTTCAAAATAAAAGTGGTGAAAAATAAAAAAAACAAGCACATACAATTAGATAATATAAAAACAGGAAAAAACACAAGATTGCAAGTGGGCATTACGCAAAGCAAGTCTAGAAAAATGTGTTTCAAGGGGTGATTTAAATGATGATACTGAATTGTCCCCAGTCTAAAAAATCACCTTCGGTCTGAGTCTGGACTGAGGGACAGTCAGAAGGCCCATTGGAAATGACCTGCCTAAACAAAACCGACACTAACACAAACCAACTCAAATCTACCCTCTCCCACATGTCATCAAAATCATCTGCTGCCTGTAAATACTGTATTTGTTGATCAAAGACTGTTTGATACCATGGCCACGTTTGAAAATGGTATAATCAGAAGGACTAGAGAATTTCAGGCTGCGTTAAGAGATCTGCAGCATAGCCAGGGGCCAGACCTAGCCATGGTTTAAACATGATCAGTCAAATCTTAAAACCAAATCCAAATCTAAATGCTAACCAGTGGAGGGATGTTAAAGTCGAGGACAGCTGGTCTCTTCATTTGGCATCAGTTAAAATCCTAGCTGCTGCATTCTGAATGAGCTGGAGGTGTGAGAGTTACTTTTGACTGAGGCAGGAGTAGAGAGTCGCATACAAAATAAAAAGTATTACAAATTAAAAGCATCTCCTCTAAATCTCTGGAGGATAGAAAAACACTTGATTGTGAATTAAAGAAGAAAATTAACATTATGTCACATGCCATTGCATAAAGATTTGTAAGAAAGAAATAAACTCATTCTGCAGTCATACTTTGTTGTCATTGAACTTTTATTCATTACATCGTGTCATGGTCGTATTGAATCCTGAACCCCGTATTGCGTATCGAATCATATGGTCTCATCCCTACTGTCTCTCTGTTCCTGCCTCCATCAGACGGTGCGGTACGCCCAGACTGCGGCCGCCCCGGCTCCTGAACCTAGGATCAAAAAGTTCCAGATTTACCGCTGGGACCCGGACACTGCCGGTGACAAACCACGGATGCAGACCTACGAAATCGATCTCAACAAGTAAGAGATGAATGCTTCCGTGGATGAAACAATGTTAGTCCGTATCTTCACTTTCTTTATCAAGAAAGTGAAGTGAAATTGCATTAACATATGAACATGTTCCTACTACTACAGCTGTGGCCCAATGGTGCTGGATGCCCTCATCAAAATCAAGAACGAGATGGACCCCACCCTCACATTCAGACGCTCCTGCCGAGAGGGTAAGGAATAGAAAATAACATTCGGATTCCGCTTGCAAATAATTAGATTATAATATAGACATATTCCATACACAATTTTCCTGTTAAATGAAGCATGTGATAGCAAATGAAGCTTATTGACAGGCAGGGATGGGATGATATATAGAAATTCAATATATCACGATACAAAAATGAATTTCAGTGACACTTTGATTGTGTATTTGTTCAGGTATTTGCGGCTCATGTGCCATGAACATCAACGGAGGCAACACACTGGCCTGCCTCAACAAAATCGACACTAACACAAGCAAACCCTCTAAAATCTACCCTCTCCCACACATGTATGTCGTCAAAGATCTGGTGCCTGTAAGTAAAAGACACAAAACTAGTATGAATATAGAAGGGGTTGTATAAGTAGATATTCAAATGATTTAAATAGACAGGTAGATATTGTCTGCCTGTGTGCCTGTTGTGAGTTTTTCTTGTATGATTTTCAACAGGATATGAGCAACTTCTATGCACAGTACAAATCCATCGAGCCCTACCTGAAAAAGAAGGACGAATCGCAGGAGGGAAAGGCGCAATATCACCAGTCAGTGGAGGACAGGCAAAAACTGGTACATACACACACATATTTTAAACAATATAGGGCGCCCAGGTGACGTAACACACCCTCTGGCAGCCATGTTGGAGGTCCTCAGCTCTTGGGACAACAATGACATGTATACTATGCTGTTGTTCATGGTACTGTGAGAGCGTACATTTTTAACAGCTGCAGTTAGACTCTGCAGTCCTTGAGAAATAAAATGCACTTTTCAGCACTTACAGGAAAAATCCTCCCTCAGATACACTGTTATATATCATCAGTTTGTGATGTTCAATGCATTCCAGGAGTTATTTTGTGATGAGGTGATGTAATTTACTTTTTTGGTGTACCCACTTTCCCTCAACCTGCCTCTACTTCAGTTAGTGGTTTCCTACATTTCCCAGAATGCCAACCCCCAGAGAAGGGGCGTGAACTTATTGCTTTCAATCAAAGTGGAGGGGGGGGTATGGGCATATAAATATAGCTAGCTAGTCAACTGGTTCATGACCTTTTAAGGTTTTCATTATTTTTATGCTTTGGTTTCTCTCTCTGCGTGTAAGTTTGGCGTTTTTAAAACAATTTTTCTTTAAGCGGAGGCTTCTGTCATCTATGTCAGATGTGATGTGACTGTCAGACTTACCAGTTCTCTTTAATCCAACAGGACGGCCTGTATGAGTGCATCCTGTGTGCTTGCTGCAGCACCAGCTGTCCCAGCTACTGGTGGAACGGAGACAAATACCTGGGGCCCGCTGTCCTCATGCAGGTGGGTCCATGGACTGTAATTCAAAGTCAATAACCTTTTTCTAAAATATGAGACACATATCGCTGCAATTCATATGATAATGTGGTGAAAAATTCTACATGATGGTGATTCTACATGTTTGTCAACAGGCGTATCGCTGGATGATCGACTCCCGTGATGAGTTCACTGAGGAGCGTCTGTCAAAACTGCAGGACCCCTTCTCTCTCTACCGCTGCCACACTATCATGAACTGCACTAAGACTTGCCCCAAGGTACATTATAGGACATGCACACACACACACACACACTCACATGGGTTTCTGTCCCTCTCACATTCACTATCTGTTTAACCACCTCATTGGTTTATTCCACAGGGACTGAACCCAGGAAAGGCCATCGCAGAGATCAAGAAGATGATGGCGACCTACAAGGAGAAGAAAGCAGCTGCTTCGTGAACCTCTGTCTGAAAGTCCAGCTGCCTCAATTTCCACCTATGATAACTCAAAGTGAATTAAGAGAAGAAACCAATAATGAACATTTCATTGCACATTTGCCTTTTTAAACAGTGTCTGCACATGGTTCAGGAGGTCTTATTCATTATTATTGTCATTATAGTTGTCAAATATTAAATCTCAGTGAATTAATGTGATACATTTTAGAAGTGATTTAAATAATGGCAACTTAATGAGACTGACTCTTGCAATAGGATGCAGGCACTTTTTTTTTTATGAGTGTACATGTGAATGACTGTGTGTGTGTGTGTGTGTGTGTGGGAGGGGGTGCTGGAAAGAAAAGGAAGAAAGGGAATGCAAGGTTTTCAAAAGTGAGCTTAACTACAATGTACAATATGTAGAGAAGTATTAAACCAATCCAGGGTTGTATGCTGCTGTGTTATAATCACATCAATAAGATGTAACGCTTCGGACCATGATTCTAATGTTTGTCTGTTCAGTGAATATACTGTAGGCTCTGTTGTATTAAATAACACTCTGGGGTAAAGCTGTCAAAATGTAAATATTTAAATACATGTTCATTAAAGATGTGTTGAGCTCAGTGTGGAAGTTAAAAGTAGAGTTTTTAATGACAAAACAAGAAAGCACCCTTTTTTTTGACTGAAGCTATTTCACTTGCCAGATAATGATATTATCTGGTCATCTTTGCCATATCACAGGTTTCACTCTGTACACTATTATCTCCCCACCTACAGTATAAAGTCTGCACTAAGTAATACCTAAGAAGACAAACAGGGGTCATTATTGGTCCGGTGGTCCCCAAGTAAAATGAGGAATAGTTTAAGCTATTTATTCTCTACTAGTTAAATGAGAAAGCAGAATAGCTGCTCTGATCACAGATTTCACTCTTCCTTGAACAGACAGACAACAAATGTCTACTAAGATGAGGTTCCCGAGACAAAAACTTTATCAAATAGCAGGTCTGTGAGACCCTTGCAACTAGCGCCGAAACCCCTTTCAAAACATGTCAGTTCAGTGTTAGCTTATGTTATACACGCGATAACACTTCTGACCTTTGAGTCGTTACGGTTTTCTGGTAGTTTCGGCACGAATCCAATAAGCCAAGCAACACTAATTTCTATAAAATGTCAACTTTAGAATAACTTCACACTGCTTGCGACCAATGTCAAGCTTGAGATGTCATTGAAATACGTGTTGCTTGGTGTATTGGATGTATGCCGAATTAAGAGTGGACTTTATTCTTCTCTTTGGTAAAGGTGTTAAGTGATGTCCTACCAGTGGCCGATAAACACGGCCACTTAAACTGAGGATTTTGAACATAGTCTGGCGTGACATTGTCGCCATACGAGAGAACGGCACGTTTTGTGGCTATTTTTGACCACGCGACTTCCCGTAGAAACACATACAGTCGCATGATATGCATATCGTAGCGGACTCAGCATTTGAAAGAGCCCCTTATGTCTGGGTTGAGTTGAACTGCGTTTAAATATGGTGTAAAATGTTGTAGAGGAGGCTGTCACCGTGACCGGAGGATGGACAGGCGTGGTAAGTGTGTTTGGCGGCTAATAAGTAACGCTCCCTCCCCTCCTGACAGCAGACAGTTTACACAGTATGGTGTGTTTACTAGCTAAAGCCAGCCAGCGGTTGATAAGGAGCTAGCTGACAGTGCATAGGGCTGTCTCTTTATCACTGACAACAGGTTTTGGTGGCAGTAATGTTGTTTGTGTATTCACAGAGCGAGCTGCTTGTCAGTTCATCTATAAACTTTACCAGTTTCTCTTGGCTTTGGCTTTCAAAAGATGGGTTAACTATATTCTGCAAATACAAAACTGGTTAAACAGAGTTTAGATGGGTTTACCTTCAACTAAGATAACAATAAAACGGTTGAACTTGGGTTGTAGCAGCAGCAAATAGTAATAGGACACGTCAAAGAAAATAGAATATACAGTAAATAAGAATAGAGCAAATGGGGTATGTAAACATAATGCAACCGACAATTACAACACCAGAGCTCAACAGCATCTTTCAGGGTTTGCAAAATAACGGCAGTAGAACATTCTCAGACAAAGATAAAAAAACCCAACCAAAATTATTAAATATAGGCAGTATGACAATAAATGATCAATTAATGAGAATGAGAGATTAATGAGATTGTAAAAGCCCTCTTTGCTTTTAATGTGCAATTTAAAATCTAAACACTTCATGCCATGTATACAGTCAAAGGGCTGACAGTACATGCAAAATCATTGGCAACTAATCAGCAAGGTGCACTTTGAGGCTAATATGGTCTCATTGTTTATGCTATGCTGCTAATACTACTGCCAGTGCTATTACTACAGTATTGATACTGCTACGGCTACCACTACTACTACTACTAGTATTCCTCCTCTTCTTCCACCAACTTTTCTTGCCTACCCCGCCCATTCAGACACCCCGGCTGTGATATTCAACCACCTCCACACTGGTGAAGCCGCTCTATGATCCATGACATACATCTTCCCCTATGTCATATCTTTCTAAAGAGGGATGGCCTCCATCCAAACAGGAGAGGTGCTCAGATGGTGTCGGAGAACCTGGTGTCCTGCCTCCACTCCTGACAAGCTGATGTGGTGCGAGATATATTTTCCTATTCAATACCCCCTTTAAAGGAATTTCCCATAGATAAGATCTTCTCCTGCCTTAGACACTCGGCTGCACCCTCAGAGCCTCGCCCTGTGGTCATTAACACTAGGAATCTGGGTTACATTCCCCTGCAACCAGGAACTCTTTCCATCCACGTTTCAGTATCCATCAGCTTTGGCCTACTTAATGTGATATCCTTAAGTAACCAGTCCTTTATCTGTAATGACTTCATTATCTCTAAAAAACTAGACTTTTTCGTGGTTACTGAAACCTGGCTGAGTCCAGATGTCTCTGCCCCATTGCCCGTTCCTCTTATTTTTTAACAAAAAGGTGGAGATGCTCGCCATCTCCCCTCCCGACCCCTCCCGTCTTATTAGCTACTCAGAGAAACAACGCCTCTCTAAACCATTTCAATCCTGTTTCCATTTCATCTCAAGGAAACTGTATGTCGTATGAAGAGATGTCTCCTAGATGTGGTCCAGCAAAGTTCCTCGAGGAGGTCTTCGACACAGCTGATTCCAGTATTTTGGAAATAATAAATAGCTCCTTTGGCCACTGGAATTTTCCCCTCCACCTTTAAACATGCAGTAGTCCAACCTCTCCTGAAGAAACCTAGCCTTGACCTATCTAAACTCAGTAACTACAGACCTATTTCCAAACTGCCATTTTTAATCTAAAACCAGAGAAAGTTGTTTTTAACCAATTGACTTTTTCTGACTTTTTTTAAACAGCAACAACATGAGAAATTTACTGCTAATACTACTACTACTGCTACTAATACTGCTACTACAAATAATGATAATAATATCAGTGACAACCACAACAATATTAGCATTACACATTTCTTAACGTTACAAAGACCATAGTTTAATACAGTCAGGTGTCACTCAGGCCCACCAAACAAAAGAGAATGTGCAGGCTGCTGACCTTGACATAGCGTGTGGACTAAACTGGTGTCAGACAGTTTCTTGAGGTTCATGTCAATCTACTGGGTGGTTTTTGCCTCTTCAGCTCAGATGACTGTCTTGTGTCTGGTGGTTTTTAGCAGAGTCACTTCCTTTAGTGTGCTTTGAAATGCTGGCAAGTTTGCCCTCTGCAAGGCTCAGTTTCAAGATGAAACTGATGGGATTTCTCATGCTGGTCCACAGCTCATGGGGCAGTGCAGGATTTATAAGGTCATATTTTTAGGACTATAATTTCTACACTGACCTTGTTAAAAGTAGTCTTCTCCTGAAAATGCAGGTTGCCATCTAAGCAGAGTCACTTATCTTTGGTTGAGAAGGATGATTTACTAGTGGCATAATGATGACTTTCACATGTCTGCAATTCCTGCTTTGGGGTCTGTTTAGCTGTGGCATGTGAATGGATTGGTTACTTGAAACCAGTTGGAAATCAATACTAGTTTATTGTAACTGACTGTTTAGGCAACAGGGGCTGCTACATTGTAGTCTTATTGTGAAATAAGGAATGGGTTGCTCTTTAAAAGGGAAGTTTAAGATGTGTCCCAGTCTAAATAGTCTAACGCATAGTGAACCAGGAAGGATGGCTTGAAACCGTGTTCAAAAACTACTGGGGTTTGTGTGCAAACCTGATGTGTAACCTGATATTTTGGGTTGCTTTTGTTGGGCAATGGCCTAGTTATGGCAAAGCAAGCCAGTGCTTTGGCAAAGAACCCACTGCTTTTTACAATCAGCCTTGATAATAAACTCGCATGATTAATACAAGCACATGCATAGTACTGCAACTTAATGAAAATTCTGATGGCCTATAATTTGTTTGCTTCTCAGACAGAATTACAGAATTAAAAATTGCCCTTACTGCTGGTGGAAAAGATAAAATGACACGTTTAACAATCTTATACTGTAGCCTGTCTTCCTTTGTGCGATAACGATGCCAGCTTTCCCAGCTTGTCAATATGATAATCGTGACCACTGACTACCAATATGAAAGTAGCCTAGATGTAAAACTATTTATCTTCTCGTTGGTGTACGTATCCTACGTCTATTTGCCATGTAATGGACGTTTACTGATGTAAAACCAAAACTCCTAGTCACCTCGGTTCCATTGTCGGACGTGAAGCTAAGCCCAGTTGCGGCTAACGCCTGTTATTGTTTTAGCCTTTTTCCTGGCGTTACTTCTCCTTTCTCATTGACGAAATGGGAATCTGGGCGCATGCATCGCTAAGCCTGTTTAAATACTGTGGGTTCACTGTTTGTGGTGAGCCGTGGTCCACTTTCCAATAAAAAAAGAAGAAAGAAGCCAGTTAGAGGCTATAGCTGTCCGAAAATAGACGCATTGACAGTAGGAGGAAACGTAAGCAGGTGGAGTGGCTCGTGCGGACCGACAGGTAACGCTAACAGGTGGGAATTCCACTCGCAGCCGTCGAAATTAGCCCACTTTATGATGACAATTTCGGGAAACGTTGAGCTTAGGTTTGCGGTCTGGAGTTGATGGTAAGCAGGCTTCTTCTTAAATGTATTTTAATATAAATGAAGTGTGTTTTGTTATGAGGTTTTCGGGAACACGAAATCTTTAGAAGCGGAAGCGATAAGCGAGTTTTTGGGTAAACAAACAAACATAACCCACTTTACGGTACTTTATGGTATTTTTATCTCCTATGGTATCACCATAACATTCCTATAATATTCCTATAGGGACTCTGTGGTACTCAATAGTGAGTTTATAGTGAACTTATAGTAGTGAACTTATGATACTTTATCTCCTCTGGAATCCCTACAGTATTTCTATAGAGACTTCTAGTGTTTCCGTGGTACTCAGTAGTGAGTTTAAAGTGACCGTTTTATACTCTATGACAGTGATTCTCAACCTTTTTCATATCAAGGACCCTAATTTTGCACACATTAGAGCCACGGACCCCCATTTGATGAGATTTTGTCTCTCAGACCCAAATCTGAGAATGTTTTTATTGTTAGATATGATTTTGTCCAGAACTCCATGACTATCTGTATTGTAGTTAGAGAGATAACAGTGAAACTATGATCAAAACAGTCATTCTTCTACATTCTCTAACAGTGTTAACTTCTTGTAAATGAAATAATGGTGAAGTTTAATAATTCAGCAATTTGCTGGGGACCCCCTGGAACGCCCTCAAGGACCCCTGGTGGTCCCCGGACCCCACGTTGAGAACCACTGCTCTATGACATATATATATATATATATTTTAAATCTCCTATGGTATCTCTATAATATTCTCATAATATTCCCATTGAGTTAACGTGTGTCTGTGGTAGTCAATAGTGAGTTTTTGGTAACCTTATGGTATTTTTATTTTTCATCTCCTGTGGTATTACTATGTGATTCTCTGTAGTAGATGGATGATATTTTGAAGTTTTACTATCACTGCATGGTATCCTCAATTCTGTAATAGGATTGCTATAGTGCTTTTCTAAAGGAAGCACATGGAAGAGAACATATTTATCCATGAACACTTTATTGTACTTTCTGACCCAGACTATCACTGAAGTATTGTAAAGCTTAATGGGCCTCGCAGAGTTGCTTTCTTGTGATGTGATTTATGATGCCCAAGGGGTCAGACTGCATCATGGACAACTGCTTTACATTGTGTGTTTTGTTAATATTGACTCTGTGGGTGCAGCTCAGTTCATGTGAATGTTTATGCAGAGTAATGTCCTGTAGGTAGTGTGCTGGAGCCGCAGAGCGGGCTTCCCTCGCCCAGCCCAAGAGACCCCCTTCTCAGTCCTGAGTCACACATGGTAAGAACCTTCCATAGTGTTTCTACTGAACCAGACCAGTGATGGTTAGGCTATACACTGAAGAACTGATGGGTTTAAGTCAGATCAGATCAAACTTTAATTCCCTGTGGAGACATTGGGTCATTGCCGCAGCGGAGAGAATGAGACAGTTGGCGAACATATTGTGAATAATACTTCAAATTAATAAATAAAGATACAGTGTCCTCCTTGACAGATTTACAGGTTGAAGTGTTTGTGTGTGTGTGTATCCCTTATCAGTAGAACCTGGATAGAGAAATGTGATGGGGTGTGAAGATATGCACTGTAAGCCATTTTACATGATCACATGTACAAAAGGAGGAAAAGTATAAACAGAGATATGTGCATTGTATGAGATAAATACATTGATAGCTATCACCTTGTTAAATTTACAGATGGAGTTAGCAATTAAACAGAAATGAGTCCGGACGTGCAAAATGTGTATTGTTAGCGTTCACGGATGGTTTTGATTATATTCTATGTTTCGTTCTTGAAAGCAAAACACACTACTATTCCGATCTGGCAGCTTCACTGCTTTTTGTCATGCAAAGTGGGTGTTGATAAGCTAAGCTGCTGGTTGTAAATTAACAACTGAATGACTTTGAGCTGACTGTCCACCTCCTCTACCCTCCCAGGACGTGCAGGGGTACAGGTGGGTGTGCTGGCGGGTGTGGTTGTGTCGCCTGGCTGCCATCCTCTCCCTGGGTCTTCTCCTGATTGTGTTTCACTGGCGCCCGCGGCTGGCCGTCCTCGCCCGCTGCAGCTCCTGCCCGCTGGCCTTGGCAGATATTCTACTACTAAGAGTAAGAAAATAACTAGCTTCCAATGACCCCCTTAACACTGGGTGTTAAAATGTGTCTCATGTTCTCATGTATACATGTTCAAATCGGATTTCTCTTTACAACGTGCACGTCTCCTCTGTAGGGCTGCAACTAACGATTATTTTCATTGTCGATTAATCTGTCGATTATTTTCTCGATTAATCGATTAGTTGTTTGGTCTATAAAATCTCAGAAAATGGTGAAAAATGTCGATCAGTGTTTCCCAAAGCCCAAGATGACGTCCTCAAATGTCTTGTTTTGTCCACAACCCAAAGATATTCAGTTTACTGTCATAGAGGAGTAAAGAAACCAGAAAATATTCACATTTAAGAAGCTGGAATCAGAATATTTTGACTTATTTTTCTTAAAAAATTACTCAAACCGATTAATCGATTATCAAAATAGTTGGCGATCAATTTAATAGTTGACAACTAATCGATTAATCGTTGCAGCTCTACTCCTCTGATAAAGTCCTTTAAGATTGACAGTAAATACTAGGGTTAGACCGATATATGGGTTTGCTGGTATATTGGTATATTGGATATTTGCCCCATCATTGAGTAGGTATGGTGGGTCACCCTGTCCGTAAAGAGCTGATAACCCTAAAATAATTTAATTAGTCTGGATTTCAGTGGAGAATTTTAGTGTCCCATGATGGTCTAAATGCTGTTTCAGAGGCTTTTCCACCCTTTTGTAATTTTTTTTGCATGAAAATGGTCAAATTTAAAGATGTAAAGATATTGCCTATCAGCACAAAATATCGTCTATCAGCGACTTCAGTCTAAAAATATTGGTATCGGTATCAGCCTTAAAAAACCCATATCGGTCGAACCCTGGTAAATACCTCATCTTGCTTGTTCCCCATCCACCAGTATCCTGACAATGCATTTTTACAGCATTTACAAATGGCTTGTGGAGAAACAGTGTTGTTTGTCCCATTAAAATCCATGTTGTGCTCTGATTCACTGCATAAGATGCTTACAAACTATATTGTGTGTTCTTGTGTCTCCTCCTTCAGGACAGTTTCGGCCAGCAGTATGTGGTGGAGGTCCTTACAGAGGAGATGGAGGAGGGCAGGTCGGCTCCGTGTCTCTATCTTCTCACAGCATCACCTTTCAAAACTATGTTTAAGAGAATTGTTGAAAAGTGATAAAGGGGTTGTAGACTGTATGTAGGAGACTGAAGACTCTACTTAATTAGTTTCTCCCCTTTCAGTATGGAGCTGGTGGGAGACCTGGAGGATCGTGACTGGAGAGATACAGTCCAGCTCCACAAAGAGGAGGTAAGGAAGGAGGAGAGTGTTTTAACTGACGTGCTAAGAGATCTTCTTCCCCAGAATGACATCGATTACTGTTGTCTTTCAGAAAACGCTGCTGCGCTACTACCTGTTTGAAGGGCTGCGCTACGTCTGGCTGGCCAGGAAGGGCGCTTTCTGTCGCGTTAGGTACTGAATTAAGCACAAGGGTTTGACCAGTATGGGTTTTGAAGGCCAGCGTCGACACTGATATTTTTCGATTGAAGCTGCCGATAGCCGAAATTTTGTGCTGATGTTCGAAATCTTGAAATTTCACCATTTTCAGCCCAAAAAATTCCAAAGATGTATTCAGTGTTTCCCCCAGAATTGTGTTCTTGTCATAGTGGAAAAGCCTCCGAAACATCATGTAGACCATCATGGGACACTAAAACTCTCCATTGAAACCCTATGGCTTCCCATAGTCAACAAGCATCTAACAAACTGCACCATATCCATCATATCAAAGGTGGACGACACTGACTGGCTATTGAATGAACAACCAGTATTCTGTTATATTTGTCTAACCCTATTATGCACAGAAACACAGAGGTACAACAGGCATCCCATTAGTTTGGTTGGCATTTAAAAAAAAATAGAGAAGATAGTTCTTCATTTTTTGTTACATGCAATATTCAGTTGGTGTTTTGGCCTGAGATTAGTCAAGTGAAACTTGCACAGTTTGGTTTTCTGATACCGCTACACATACATCAGCAATACTGTAAACCACTGTAAATCTGTTTAAATCAACAATATATCATTATAAGCACGATTAGGATGAGTTTGCCCATGATTTGAAACATGCCATATTGACCCCTATGTCTCGTAGGCCAAAAAACATCTTAATATCAAACAGTATATAAAACAGTTATGTTTTAAGTAATATAGGTAGGAGTTGAACTTTTCCCTTTTGTACCCTCTTTGTCTGCAGTCTCCTCAATGAGGACTGGACCTGCAACGATCTGTATGGCTTCCAAAATGGCCTGAGTCCCCTGGAGCAGAGCTTGAGGTATGAAAGCGTGAATGAACGGAGGAACAAACTGGTTATTTAATCTTGAAGGGTGCCACTCATTTATTCATTACCTCAACTCTTTCAGGAGGCACATCTATGGGCCCAACCTTATCGATGTGCCTGTGAAGTCTTACATGCAACTGCTGGTTGAGGAGGTGAGATAGAAAATGATTAGGCAAGCAAATTTAGTGTTGGAACAGATTAAACCAACCGCTTACCACCCATGCTTGGTAAGCAGTTATTTGCAAAGAAACGTGCAAAATATGTGCTGTATTCTCCATTGAACCTCCTTGCTTCTGTCTCTCTCTTCATCTGTTTCTTTAGGTCCTCAACCCATTCTACATGTTCCAAGTGTTCAGCATTACCCTGTGGATGGTTGATAAATATTACTATTATGCCACCTGTATCTTTCTTATTTCTATCTTCTCCATCAGTATCTCGCTCTATGAGATCCGTAAGGTGAGCCCAAAGACCCAGGCTACTTACCCTGACCATAGTTGGCATACTTCTTTCCCTCCAGACAATGGAGGTGTATTTAAGATCCAGTTGTAATGGGTAATATTCCAAATATCCTATTTGACCTTGTACTTTACACTCCACAGCAAAGCACCACTCTTCGCAGCATGGCCCAGCTAATCACTACTGTCACAGTACGAAGAAGCTCTGGAGGTGAGTTTTTCCATATGTATTCTTATTCCTATATGAAATTTTCTCATGGTTTTAGAAAAGGATCTATCTCAAATTGTTGTTTTGGTTGATATGACCCTCTTTGCACCTGGCATTAACATGCGTCCTGGGTGATCAGATTGTAATCAGAAAATCCAGGGCCCTCATTTATCAACGTTGCATAGAAAAGGTTCTACATTTTCTCTTTTCTCTTACAAATACAATTTTGAATGTTCGTACATACAGGAAAATTGTTTTTTGTTAATGGGCATACGCACACCTGTAAGTGATCTACCTTGATAAATACCACACATTCTGAATCACCAACTTGCTCATGCACAGCCAATCATTAACAAAGATACGCCCCAGTTGACCATGGTGACAACCTTCCCTTTAAATACTGGGAAAATGGCACTGTTGTCTCCCTAACAAACAAGCAAAGAAATCCAGCCTGGGTGTAGGTGAGAGTCTGGAGGCAGAGCAGTGGCAGAAATATACAAAAATGGTTTGAGGCTGTTGCGCAGCGGTGTCGCCAAATCCTCAATTAAAGCAAGACAAGCCATTTTATGCACACCACAATCAATGTCTTATTGTTACCTTTTATATGATCGACCTGTAGTCCTACACCCAAATTGTCTACACCTTGAATGTCCACACCCATACTAATATTTAAAAAGATTGATCAATTAGCCATTTTAAATCAGTATGCTTAAATAGTGGATATTATAGTTGGACTATATGCACTGTCTCAATTGTTTTGCAATGGTATAAGATGTACTTTTAGTCTTAACTATTGTACCCTAAAATAAGAAATATGAAAGATATGAAAAACGTCCATTCATTTGATTTTCTTTCTTGGTGGTCTTTCATTAAATAGATGGTAATAATACCATCTACCTAATGAAAGGTAGATCAGGTTAGCTAGTGCAAGACCACCATATTAATACAACATGGTCAATGTTAGAACAAAGTGTAAAGCAAAATGGAATTTGTGATTTTTGGATCCAAAGGTGAGTGTCTACTACATGCCTTTATAACTCTGTTGTTAATCTGAACAAATGTTAGGAAGTGAATCATGTTTAATGTTAATGATCAAATGTTTTTATGCCTCACTGAGTGAGGGCCAGGTGAAGCCTTTTATTACACTGTAGCTATCCAGTCCCTTTGTGTTAAAACCAGAACTGTCTATAAGGACTTGATGGCAGGGTCTTAACAGCAGTCTGTTTTCTCAGAGGAGGAGTGTGTCAGCTCGGTGGACTTGGTGCCTGGCGACTGCCTCGTCATCCCTCAGGAGGGTCTGCTGCTGCCCTGCGACGCCGCTCTGCTGGCTGGGGAGTGTATGGTCAACGAGAGCATGCTCACAGGTGATCACAATGCCACAGAGAGCCTTCAAAATACAGATGGGGTGTATAGGCAACTTCAGCCTATTGTCGAGGCCATCACTATTGACTGTGGAACCTCTCATAGTGCTGTTGTCTGTGGTCTATGAAACCCTTTCAGAACCCATTGGATAACCTCAAAAATGCATGGTGGTCAAGCTAAAAACAAAACTGTTGATATTTAGGAGGTACAAGGTATTTTACCTGATGATAATCTTTTGATTGTCAGTGAAAAAGGCCTGCAAAGTAAACCTTATTCTGGCCTGTTTCCTCTGTGGGTCTTGCTGGAGGCTCTCAGTAGTCAGTTGCAGTTTAGGGTTTGGCTTTTTACAGAGGACTTCATGAAAAAAAAACATTTTATCCTGGATATTTTGCCTAGTTCAGGGAGAGTTACATTTACCCAAAATGTAAAAATGGAAACCAAAATTGACAGTCCAAAACTTCCATCCGAGACAAAAAGAAATCGCTCAAAGTCGTTCAGTATCTTCAGTATCTTCTCAGGGAGATGTCAGTATAGCAACCTGTTCTCCGTTCCTGTGTCCAGGTGAAAGTGTCCCGGTGCTGAAAACCCCACTGCCGGCTGGTGAGGGGAGGTACAGCGCAGAGACCGAGCGCCGACACACCCTGTTCTGTGGCACTCAGCTCATCCAGGCCAAAGGGGGAGGGCCAGGAGTCGGGGGAGCCGTTGCTGTGGTCACCAGCACAGGTGAGGGGGGAATTATACAACTTTCAGCTGTGTTTTTCCTGTACATATGCCAGTTTTAGTCAGAAGCCATAATGAACTCTGATGTAAACCCAGATATGGTTTTTCTGCTTGTGTCCCTCCCTCAGGATTTTTCACAGCCAAAGGTGACCTGGTCAGCTCCATTCTGTATCCTCAGCCAATCAACTTCCGCTTCTACCAAGATGCTGCCAAGTTCCTGCTTGTCCTGGGCGGTATTGGTAAGTGTATTGCAATACCAGAGGCAAACTTTCCAGTGTTGTGTAGTCCTGCTAAATCAGATATTGGGCTTGTCCTGGAATAGCATCAAAAATGTTGCCTTAAAATTTGTTTCTGATAAAACTGAAGCCCTAAGTAAAATGACAAGCAGGTCTACAGTAGTGCTGCTTGATGCTTCTGCAGAGCTATTTTTGCCTAATAATTCAGACAGTAATTGAGCATGCATTAATTAGCATTTCCCAATATTCTCTTTCTTGCTTCAGCTCTGATTGGCACCATTTACAGCTTTGTGGTCCTCAGAAGATCCAATGTAAGTGTTATTTTTATTACTCAGCATTGACCTGATGTCATTTTGTACAGATGGGACGATATGCTTATCTCACGATGCAATTTGATGCGTTATATGGGGTTCACTATTCAATACAACCACGATACGATGTAATAAATAAAAGTCTGACTACGACAACAAAGTCTGACTGTGCAGAATTATGTTTATTTCTGAGTCACAAATCTTTCTAGCGATGGCACTGGCTTGCTGGAATGTAAAAAACAATTTAATAATGTCATTACAAAGTGCAAATAATATAATTTGGATGGAGACCTTGTGAAACTGTGATGGGCGGCTACTAAAAAAGCTAATATCTCGATTCATTTTCCTGCCCCATGATACGTATTGTCACCTTTTTGTATTGCGATATATTGAATTTCGATATATCGTCCCATCCCGAACAGATACAGTATAATGACAAGGGAGGGACAGATGTATCTTCTGCTTTAGTTCTCTACTTTACATGGCAGCAATAAATAAGGCAATGTCACTGACTAGTTGACGGTGTCCCCAGGTCACCGTGATGGAGCTGGTGATCAGGACCCTGGATATTGTGACCATTGTGGTGCCCCCTGCCCTGCCCGCTGCCATCACCACCGGCACCATCTACGCCCAGCGGCGGCTGAAGAGCCAGGGGGTCTTCTGCATCAGTCCACCGCGCATCAATGTCTGCGGCAAGGTCTCGCTGTTCTGCTTCGACAAGGTGAGGGGGAGCCCAGAAACTGAAGTGCATGTGTGGAGGGGAGTAGCTGTTACATTCCACTTTGTATTCACCATTCTTCAAAACGCATCATGACTTGATGAAGGACACATATTGCAGGAAGTTGAATTATGAAGTGTACCAAAAATGTGTGCCTCTATAAGCAGCTAGGCTATGCAGTTATGACTTAAACTATGGATTTGGTTTCATCAGGACTTCAAGAAATAATGTATATGAGGAATAGTGGAGGCTATTGGAAGCTACTGCTATAGCTAGTGTGTTTAAAATGGCATGAGTAAAAATTAGTGATCGTGATGAGTTGATTGTTGAAAAAATGGAATACCAGTTTTTTTTTTACAGAGGATATTAACTACATTTTCCCTGCATTTTTAAAAGCGTTATATTGTATCAGCACTGTATTGCATACAGTCCCTTTCAGAGCACATGTCAGCGTCTCTCTGTGCTGTTGTCTCGCCAGACAGGAACTCTGACGGAGGAGGGTCTGGATGTGTGGGGGGTGATGGAGGCCGGAGCGGCCGGTTTCTCGCAGCTGGTCCCAGAGCCCAGACTCCTGCCCCCGGGTCCCATGCTGTCCGGCCTGGCCTGCTGCCACACCGTGGCCCTGCTGGGAGGCCAGCCCCTCGGAGACCCGCTGGAGCTCAAGATGATCGAGTCCACTGACTGGGTATGATGCTGTGAAGCTTTGTTTGTGTGACTCATTATTTGACTTGACAATGACTTTGTAAAGAATTTGTAAAGACACAATGATATTGACTCCGTTTATGTGCACGCAATAATTAAATTAGTCTCAACTATATTGTTCAGCTATATACACAAACAGAAAGATAATATTCCATCAGGCGAACAACCACCAATATGAACAGGAATATTTTCATTAAAACAGTCAAGCGTTTTTCATTAAAATACCCTATCTTCATATAACTTAAATTAGTCTGATAGTCTTTACTATGGTGTATATTATGAATTTATCATGAAGACTGGAGAAAAAGGTGGGTAAAATCTATTCCACAAATAAAAAGACTACCTTTTTAATTGGGATTGAATATATCGTCATGTGCCTGCTCCACCATAGGTAAAAAAAATCTTTCCTTCTCTAAATTGAAGTCTAGGTGCTTTCATTGTATTTTTGTTGCTCCTATGCAACTTCCCCATCATTTCTGCAGTGCTCAGACATGAGGCATTAAGGCATGAAATTCAAGGTATGTTGGGCAGGCGTTACAACTTGTGAAAAACTCACAGGAGCAGGCAGGAGTGTGTCTACATATACAACCCTCTTCAATAATGTGACTAATACAGTCCCCACATGTTTTAATTGCAGAATTGATGCTCAAAATATTCTCATAATTTCATTAAGAACATTCACAGCAACAGCTCTACAACAACTAAAGACTGTGATTCCGGTTTTATAATAAGTTTTCTTCTTTACCTGCTCACAAAGTGTAGCTGAGGTTTTATATTTTGTTGTTCAGCTCGCTACACAATCCTAGCATCTTGCTTGTGCATCCTTCAGGCCATTCATGTACCCACTCATATAACATTTGAACTCCATCTTACAGTGTGGTAATGCGCATCTGTACCTGGTATCTCGTTTTCTAGACACTACAGGAGCCAGAGGGAGATCGAACAGCGCTGGATTCAGAGTTCGGAGGTCACAGAGTTCTGGCTGTTATGAGACCCCCTGCACAACAGCTCCAGCCTGAGGGCAGTGTGAGTGTCCTTAGTAATTAAACTGGTGAAAATGCTGAAAAACAAGATATATAGTCAGTGGTCCAGTCCAAGTGAAAGAGTTGTCTAGGTAAACTGTCTTCTTACTGTCATCTAATCATAAAAAAGAACCAATATCTGACTGAGTGTTCCAGTCATGCAAGAATTTCTCTTCTTCTCTTTCTCTTCCCTGTCAGTCCACCAGTGAGGCGGCGGCCATCGTGCGGCGCTTCCCGTTCTCCTCGGCCCTCCAGAGGATGAGTGTGGTGACGGTGGCCCCCGGGGGACACCCCGCCCTCGCTTTCATCAAAGGAGCTCCGGAGATGGTGGCTAGCCTGTGCTTAAAAGAAACTGGTCAGTTGGATTGAAGATGTTTTTCACTCCGAAGTTCATCTGAGGTTTTTATACTAGGGCCGACAGTATGTGACAGCTCAATCTAAGTGTTACATATCTTGAGGCTGTAAAAAAAACTTTGTTTACATTTGCAGTGTATGGAAACACTATAGTAAAGCAGCCCTTCCTTTTGAGTTGTGATGAGTTAAGAAACTACCAAAAAATCTGTTATTCTCCTTTAGTACTGAAACTATTAATTGATTAGTCTATCAACAGAAAATTATAATTTTGATAATCGATTAATCGTTTTAGTCATTTATCAAGTAAAAATACAAAATATTTGGTGGTTAAAGCTTCACAAATGCTAAGATTTTATTACTTTTCTCTGTTTCATATCAATATACAATGAATAGTTTGACTGCTGGTCAGAGTAAGTAAGCTATTTTAAGAATCACTTTGGGCTCTGGTAACTTGGTTACTATTTTTGACATTTTACAGATAAAATGATTAATCGATTAATCAAAAAATTAATCGATAGATTAATTGATAATGAAAATAATCATTAGTTGCAGCCCTTTTCTCCATATACAAGTTAAACCCTAAAGAGCATGAATATTCCCAAAATGTAGATGATTAAATTGATTCTAGCTTGTGTCTTTTAAGCCTAAATGTATATAGAAAATGTTGTGCTCAATGTTTACAGTGCCGGCACAGTTCTCAAGCATACTGCGCAACTTAACCAGCGAAGGCTTCAGGGTGCTTGCACTCGGCTACAAAGCATTAGATGAGAAGACTGACTTGGGGACCATTGAACGGTTAGTCATTAACACCCCATTCTGTATTTCTGGTTGACTTTTAATAAGTCCTGTCTGGCTGAAAGAGATAGAGCTGAGCATTTCCTACTTACTTTGGCGGTTTGATGCTGCAAAAATGGCTCTCACTGGGCATTTTTGGAGTGTTGACGCAGTTGTGTGTCTCTCCACAGAGGGACGGTAGAGAAAGACATGCAGTTCCTGGGCTTGCTGGTGATGAAAAACCTGGTGAAGCCAGAGAGCGCCAAGGTGATCAACACCCTGAGACTGGCACACCTTCGCAGTGTCATGGTCACCGGTGAGGGATATTTTGCATTTGTATCCAAGCATAACACTTTGCAAATATATCCCTGTATGTCTTCAAGAAGAACTCTGCCATGCCAAACTCTTGTTTTGTCCTTCTACATCTAGGGGACAACATTTTAACTGCAGTCAACGTTGCAAAAAGTTGTGGGATGGTGGGGTCTGACGAGAAGGTGATATTCGTTCATGCCACCCCTCACACCGCCCAGTCCACGCCCACCCTGAGGTTCCACCTGGGAGATGGAGGGGCCGCCACCTCCCAAGGCTCAGCAGAGGTCGTTACTCAGGTTGGTCTTCCGGTCAGACACTCTTGTCCACACGACAGTACACTGTTCCCGACTCTGTTAAAGGCTATTAGCTGTACAATATTGTGAAAATACTTTTTAGAAGTCTGGGAAGACTCTCCCATTGACATTCCTCCACTCTTCATAATGAGAACTGTGGCCAGACTCAGCTGTTGAGTGCGTCATATAAAATGTATTTGACTCTGTTTACATCTGCCATTCATGTGTACGCCATGCATGAATGAGCTCATCAAACAGTTAAGATGCAAATGTTGCTGGCATGAGAAACGAGTTTAACGACTTGTCTATCTGGCATTTCGTCAGTCCAAATGTTGGGGAAGGACGATAAACCCTCTGATGATTTAGAGGCAAATCCGTCCTCAGTGCGAATTGTTTTGAGTTTACAAAAAGGGATCATCATTTGTCCTCGGGAAATATTTTGGGTAGGAACCAGAACTTTGTTTTAGACTTAGAGCTGTTGCTGCATCTCAAAGTAATAGGACTAATCTATTTAATCACTTCAAGAATCATCTCAAAATCCTGTTGTATCCGTGCCTGAAGGCTGCTGTAGCATCCTGTCCTCATCCTCTCTCTCTAATTTAGTTCCCAAGTTCATTGAGACCAATAATGTGATTCATAATGGTGATCGCAATATTGTAGAAAGTAGCTGATATTATGATTGTAGCCATAATTGTGCAGCCTCAAAATGATGAATATCGAAGGGGATGATCTTTTGTTAGATGTCAGACTGAGAAGAAGTTGTCATGGTTTTCTTTTCGTAGGCAATCATGATCTTTGATTAGAAATTGAATCTCAACATTTGTCCAACCTGACACATTTGCCTTGCTGTGTGACTTTGCAGCAGTGTGAGGAATTTTAATGTGATTGCTGGAGAAGAAATGGTACTCATTACTGCCCTTGTTAGATAAGTCTGGTTGGCTCCCTGTCGCTCTTGTGTCGGCAAACAAAGTCTGAACTAAATCTATTGAGGGGAAAAGGCCACATTGCAGCAGTTCATTCAGTAATGCAGATTATCAGTGTGGGATGGTTCCCTAGATGCTTGTTGTACTGTATGTCTCACACAGTATCTGCAGGCATAGTGTATATGCTTTGTTACAAAATGTATTCTTTGGATTCAGAAATGAAAAGTCTCACTGATTGATGAGAAATCAAAGCACTATAAATGTCCCTTATTTCATTGTTTGATTCATTCAGTCCTCTAGACTGTAAAACATTTGACTGGCTGATTGTTTTTGTCAGTTTCAGTGATTAAGCAGTTATAGTAGTGCAAATAATTTATACACAATAAGCATAATCATGGCCTGCATTATGTACATATTTTCATACTACCAGAGTGAAATGCTTTTTTTCTTCTCTCCACAGGGCCTGTACCAGAGTGATATTGGCTATCACTTGGCTATCAATGGCAAGTCCTTCGCTGCCCTCTGTGACCACTTTCCTGAGTATCTGCCAAAGGTGAGATATCTTTCTTAGTCCAGGGGAAGAAAAATCACCAAAATAATACTCAAGTTTTTACCCGTTCTGATACTTAACCAGGCAAACACACCAAGAACACATTCTTATTTAGAGCAACAACTGGAGGAGTAGTCACAGTTCTAATGATACACTTTGTTTGTTGTATAATCTTTTAAATCACTTAGTAAAACCCATTATATACATTTGCTTTGCTTTTATATTTCTTACCTTGCTTTCACTGCTTTTGATGTCGATTTTTATCTTTTTTTTTGTCACTTTTGTTAAGCACTTTGTGACTGTTTTGAAAAGTGCTACATACACTGATTATTAAGAAGAAGATAATTATTATAATATATTGTTATATTGTCATTGTAGGTGTTGATGCGAGCCACAGTATACGCGCGCATGGCTCCTGACCAGAAAACCCAACTGGTGAAGGAGCTGCAGAAACTGAAGTGAGTTCAAACACAAAAAAAGGATGGATGGGGAATACATAGCTGTGTATTGGGTAATATCAAGCAATATACAAGGATATGATTGATCTTTTGTTTTGCTCTGTGATCCAAGGTAGGGTTCGACCGATTGGGGACTTTGCAAGCTGATGCTGATATTTTTAGATTTAAGCTGGAAATAGCCGATATTTTGTGCCAGTTTGACCATCTTCATGCAAAAAAATCCCAAAACCCCAGAATTTTATTCTCGTAAAGATGGAAGAGCCTCTGAAACAACATTTAGACCGTGGGACACTAAAACTCTCCATTGAAACCCAGGATGATGATAATAACAATAACAACAACAACATATTCATAAATATACTTGCGTGGAATCTGATGAAAACGTTGCATTAGAATCAATTCAGCTTCCCAATGTAGCATCGATCAATTCTACAATAATGTAATCAATCAAACTGCATCATATCAGAGGTGGACAACACTGACTGGCCAATATCTGATTTTAAATAGGGGCTAATACTGGCAAACCAAAATATCAGTTTAACTCTAATCCATGTACCAGTGTCATAACAGTTGTATTTCACTCAAATATGACCACATTTTTTGTTGAAAGCATAACTGACAGCTGAAGGGAGCGGATCCTGACACTCAACAGCAGAGCTATCCTTACCCTATGCTTATTTTCACCCATCACCCCCTCTCTCTCTCTGTTACCGTAGCTACCGGGTGGGGATGTGTGGGGACGGGGCCAACGACTGCGGGGCCCTGAGAGCCGCTGATGTGGGGGTTTCCTTGTCCGAGGCCGAGGCTTCGGTGGCCTCACCTTTCACTTCCAAGACGGACGACATCAGCTGCGTACCGCTGCTCATCAGGTAAGCATGATTGTGAAGCAGGGAGGGGCTACTGCTCCCATGGAATAACAAGTCAAATAATAATATTACTCGTGAACTGAATTTCTCTCTTTTCTGTTCAGAGAGGGCCGCTGTTCTCTGGTCACCTCCTTCAGTCTCTTCAGATACATGGCCCTGTACAGCCTCATTCAGTTCTGCTCTGTTCTCATCCTCTACACAGTGAGTAGCAGTGCAGCACATCACACTCACACTTACAGTATAGGCGTCTTCCTCCGCTCTGTCCCTAGCCAGAACGGCCTCAAGATGACACTGTCGTTCATTTGTATTCATGTGCATCTTGAGTCTGAATGCCACCCATTCAAAACAATGTGGGTTCATTGTTTGTCTTGATCACATACTGTACAGCAGGCTGGTCAGAGACGAAATCTGACGCGATGCCTTCCCCCTTGAACATTTACAAAACAGATATATGTCTAAAAAAAATAAAAAATTCTTGGAGTTTTTCCATTTCTGAGACATTTAATGTGGATTTTAACAACAAAATCGAACTTGTGCTCAGACTTGTGATGCACATAAATACAAATAAATTGTAGCGACATCTTGAGGCCATTCGGACTACACCGTTCTCAGTGTCCATTCTGCTCCTCATTCATCCTTTCTTCTGTGAATAGATCATGTCATATCCCTTTCCCTTTATGTCCTCTGAGTGTTGTTATGATTAGGCCTTATGTCCTCTGAGTATTGTTGTTAGTATATCTAAAATAATTATTATTGTCAGTATAGCTAAATTGTGATTTTCTGGAAGCTGCTGCGTCAGCCTGATTACTAAGAGTCACCTGCGAGTGACCGATTCAGTTTGTTTGCCTAAAAAGTGCTGAGTGCTGAAAGAGTGCTGTCCTGGATTCTTATTTGTTACACATTTGTTGAGGACTCACATAAATGAATGAAAGATTCAAGTGAGGGTTGAGCTTAACAGTTGCTTAAAGCTGTGATCAGATGGGGCACTTTTTCACGGTTTCTTCACCCACCTTTGATGCTTAAGTAGCTCACAGTGAAACCTGTTGCTTCACGTTGTGTCCTCCCAGGTGAAGACCAACCTGGGCGACCTGCAGTTCCTGTTCTTCGACATGGCCCTGGTGACCCTGCTGGCCATCGTGATGGGGAAAGGAGGCCCCAGTGAGGAGCTGCACCCCCGCAGGCCCCCGGCCAGCCTGCTGGCCCTGCCCGTCCTGGGCAGCCTGCTGATCCATACCTCCCTGATCATCCTGGGCCAGCTGGCCGCTCTCTTCATCACCACCTCACGGGACTGGTCAGCACCCTCTTCATTGTCTCGCTGCTCAGATAATAAATCACCAAATGAATAGTGAAAAGAAACAAATCTGTCAAGTCCTACTCCTAAAGAATCTCTGCTTCTACTATGCTAAAT
Organism: Centroberyx gerrardi; assembly: GCF_048128805.1. Lineage (NCBI taxonomy): Eukaryota > Metazoa > Chordata > Actinopteri > Beryciformes > Berycidae > Centroberyx > Centroberyx gerrardi. The sequence goes on along the minus strand of NC_136010.1, from coordinate 28,769,077 downwards.
AATTAGCATAGTAGATTATCTACCAGAGACACAGAGGTGATTTTGGTGCCAATCCTCTCCTTGTCACATATTGGGAAAGGTGACCAATGAGCCAAAATGTCGGTGTACTCCTTTAAGGTTTGAGGGTCCTGCTACAAAGTTTTGTTGTGGCAAAAAAAAAAACATTTATGCCCAGATAAACATGGCAAGATGCATTTTTCAGTGCATCTTCCTGTAGCAGACACACTTTATTTTTCTAATGGTTCATCCCTTGTCTCTCTTTTTTTTAGGTTTGTTCCACTCAATTCGACAGTGTCCGGAGCAGCCAATCTGCCCAACATGGAGGACACCAGTGTGTTTGCCCTATCCGGCTTCCAGTACATCATCATGGCTGTGGTCGTCACCAAGGGTTACCCTCACAAGAAACCTCTCTACTACAACTGTAAGTCATCAGACAACGCCCTTATGTATTGTACTGTAGGTTCATCTGGGGCCCACAATGCTGTTCTAAAAGAATACCATGAAATATCAGCTTTCAAGCATGTTTCAGTATCCCTTTACCGCAGGATGATTTGGTCTCTACTATGGAACAATTAGCAGAAATGATCTGCAATGTCGCTGTTCTTTGATTTCTATCTTTATGAAATAGATCTGTTTTGTGATTGAAATATATACTGATTTTAGACCCCAAGTACCAGAACTTAGAACTGATTTTCATTTTTTTTTTATATCTTTCCAGTCGTATTCCTCTGTATACTACTGACCCTGTTTGCTCTGATGATTTGGCTGGTACTGTATCCTGGTCCTGTCATTGGCAAAGTGCTTCAACTGTACAACATCACTGATATGAACTTCAAAATGCTGCTGGTCGCTCTGGCCGCCCTCAACCTCCTCATCTGCTTCCTGATGGAGGTGTGTATTTAATTAGCTGAAATAATTAATAATTGATAATCCCTGTGGGGAAGTTGGGTATTATGTGTTTACACAAATTGCCCAGAGAGTAGGCTACATTTAAAGGGAGTCTCCCTTTGTGTAGCCTAGATGTTGAGGGTGTGGTTAATTTGGGATTAGATAGTTAAAGGAATGCTTTTACTTCTTTCTTTTTTTTAAAAAAGTTTTTGGGAGATTGGCCTCCAAAATCATCCATCATCCCCAGTAGATCATTGACTCTGGTGCTCCATACTAACACTTTAGCAAACACTGTGTTGAGTGATGGTAAACTGCATGCTAACACTTTAGCATACACTATGATGAGTGACAGTAAGCTGCATGCTAACACTTAAGCATACAAGTGATTTTTAGCTGTACAGTCTCCCATTGCCCGCCACCTTCACTTCCTATGGCAACAAAACAAACAAAAGTCACACCCCAAGTCTCTTAGTTAGGAAGAGAGACCTTTCCTCAGAGAAATTAGTCCCTGGTTGTTAAAAACCTCTTCAGCCCTAGGCCTATTTCTCAGGCCTCCTGCCCGAAATGACATGTCCAAAATGAATAGAGTATGTCTCCACAACTACAAGGGCTATATGAATAATCTTGGTATCAAAAGAAAGGTAACACCTGTGGCTATAGAAGTGTCAGAATCAATATAGATGTTACTGTGTCAGAGTAAATTCAGCTAGAACATAGTAAAAAATGTAAATTTTAATTTTCGCCTGAAAAAAACACATTATTTAGAGTGAATACCACCTTGGAATTATGGGATAGTAGCCCAATTCATCTAGGGAGCAGTAGACCAATATCTGATGAGTACCTGTGCCAGGATAGATGCTAATAAAGTGAACCAGAGCAATTTTAGAGAGGTTTTAGTAGAGGTCGGTCCAGGCAGACCACCAAATGGTGCCATTTGGGTACCTTTGGGTACCATCAGTGCCATTTGACCTTTCTCAGGTACCAGACTGTAAAACTAATTTTATTTCACTGACATATCACTATAGGTATTCATTCCATCCAAATACAACTGTTTTTGACTTGTTTTGAAAATTCACCCAGACCTCTATACATTTTCCCATTCAAAGAAAACCATACAAAGGAAATGAAGTTTGACTCCAACTGGTGCAGATATATTTTAAACATTAGACCTTACATAGCTGAGAATATAATGAAACATGCAATAAAACCAAACTGTAAAAACAAAGGTAAAAACACAGGTAAAAACAACAATCACTTTTTAGATAAAACACAACACGCTGGCAAGAACTTTGAACATCTATCTAACTAATCTATCTAACATCTAACTATATTTACACTAATTTCCGTCGTGCCACTCCTGGAAGCAGTTATTTTTTGAAGTGAGGCACAGAGGGACCTGGTACTTCCTGCAGTACACAGGTGTCTTCACCCTTTGGATGCCAACATCCTGGCACCTCCTGCAGTACCTCCTGGATTGGGAAGCATCGGCCCCATAGTACATAGGCATGCAGGTGGGTGGTGGTGGTGCTGAGCCTTCAGCAAACTCCAACATTTCTGCAGCAAGCTTCTCCCTGAAAATCTTCTGGGTGTGTGGCTTTCTCATGGTGGGGTCATTCCTTATCTTATACAGCTCCTTGTGGAGAAGGAAACTGTTCGCCACTGCGATGTCCACAAAATGGTAAAAAAAAAGTCTTATACCATTTCATGGTTTTGTGGTGGACACTGTAGTAACTAATCAAAGCATCGGACAAATCCACACCGCCCATGCTTCGATTGTAGTCAGCTACAGCGTCGGGAACAGGTACAGTCTTAGTCTGCCACACACCAGCCTCTTTCACTTTTCGTTTGACAGTATGTCCACTGAAGGCTTCATGCACTGTAGAGCACATGGTCACTTCACGGGTGTCCATCCACTTCACAAACAGGAGTTTGTCTTTCCTTATCCACCGCAAATCTCCCCTCTCAGCCTTTTTGGGTAAGTCATTCTGCTCAGTCTTTGGAAAACCAATATGATTCTTCCTAATGGTCCCACAACAACTGATGTTTTTGTTGGACAAATCCTCAAAGAGGGCAGGGCTGGTGTAAAAATTGTCCACGAAGAGTGTGTAGCCCCCACCGAGCAGAGGAAATGGCATAAGGTCCATTACTGAGGAGTAGCTCAGACCCTGGCCTGTGGTTAACACACTCTTACCCGTGTACACAAAAAAAATCCATGTATAGGCTGTTGAGGCGTCCGCAAGCACAAACAGTTTGTACCCTCACTTTGTGGGCTTGTCCTTCATGTACTGCTTCATACTGATGCGGGCCTTGGACGCCACCATCCTTTCATCTATGGAGATGTTTTTATATGGCTGGAAATGTGCTTGGCAGGCAGACACTATGTCAGTGTACAGGGGCTTGATTTTGAAGAGTCTGTCATATTCGGCAGTGTTCCTCTTGCGGTCGTTGTCCTCATCTTCTTTTGGGTTGCTCAGGTGCAGCAACCACAAGATGGCTTCAAAGCCATTCATTTTTTCACTGGGGAAGCGGAAGTTATATGGCCATTCCCTTCTCCAGTAGTCCGATCTCTGATGAACATTTACATGGCCTGAGAAAATTATAATGGCCATGAAAATATAAAAATCGCTCACCGTCAGCACTTTCCAAACAAACTTCCTTCCAGCCTGTAATCTCTTGACGGCGTGGCATTGGTGTTGTCAATGAGACTACGGACTACAGAAGCGCTAAAAAACAGCTGGAAAAGAGAAAGGGGAGACCATGATGCGGTGGTGTCAAATGTGGGGCCAGGGACCCTGGCTGGCATGAATCTGAGTGGGTCTGGTCTTTTGTCTTTCTCCTCTCTGTTGTGCCACCTTTCTTCCTCCTCTTCCTCTCTCACTCTTGGAAGTGGCAGACCCACCTCGACCACGCTTCTTAGGATTTGCCGATTTGTATGACGCTTTCCTTTTTCTTTTGGGTTGCATTTCTTCAGGTGAGTCTGAGTCCGATGAGGGGGGGGGGGATGTTGATGGCTGAGAGGTGGGGGTAGGTGTTGATGGCTGTGGCTGAGGGGAGGGGGAGATGCTGGAGCAGAAGCGCGTCGAGTGGAGCGGCCTTGCTGTGGCTGAGAGGTGGGGGTAGGTGTTGATGGCCGTGGCTGTGGCTGAGGGGGAGGGGCAGATGCTGGTGCAGAAGCGGTCGATGGAGATGGCTCATAATCATCATCATCATCATCACTGTGGAACCAAATGTGGAAGAAAAAGAAATATATTCATTCACTGGCCTAGTTTTTAAAACGTAACTCCAAACAGACAAGTAACAATATATGGATGTTGGGGTAAACTAGTCCCTACCCGGGGATGCACGCGCCACAACTACGTGCAGACTTCCGGGGATGCGCGTGCCACAACTCCGCGCAGACTTGTCAAAAAGGTGCATAAACAGCGTAAATTTGTGAAAATGGAAAAATCAGCTCCGTCAGTCCCTGCCTATGCCAATGCTCAATGGCCATGTGCAGTTTCAGATTGATCGGCCAACCCGTTGAGGAGCAAAATGGATGCGGACAGACAGACGGACAGAGATTTCTTCATTTATAGTAGGATAGTAGGATAGTAGGAAGTAGGATAGTAGGATTGTGCGGGTAGCATGAAGTAGCAAAATCGCTAGCGCCACCTATGCGCGCATGCACCGTTAGCGTGTTTTTGCTACGTGCTTATGTAGTTGCTTGGTGTTGGAATTGTGTTTCGTTTAGGTAAAAATGGTTATCATGGGCTTTTAGCCGAGCTTCTTCCCGTTAAGTGGGTATGCCACATGAATATGTTGCTACATGTTAACATGCCCTTAGATGGCGTTTGCTGCAAGATGGCTCAGCTGCCCCCGGTTCCAGGGGCGCTCGGGATAAAACATTATGATATTTTTGTATATTTCCTTTAAATTTTACCAAACTCCTTCACAAAACTGCCAGACTTAACATAATTTAAGATTACTTACCATTTAGCTTTAGAGCTACTACAAGTTCCTATTTTCTCAGTTTTGAGATAATGCTAGTCACCTACTATCACTCAACATAGTGTATGTTAAAGTGTTAGCATGGAGCAGAGGAGCCAAGGATCTACCGGGGATGTATGGATGATTTTGGTGTCTATGTTCTCATCACTTAATACACAACTTGACCAAGAGGCCGATCTCCCAAAAACTCTGTTTTCCTTAAAGCCTTTGTTAATTGCACAATTGCTGTTCTCACCCAGGTGCTGATAGACCAAGGTATCCTGAGCTGTCTTTGTTTGCTTCGAGGGAACCGCCCGTCCAAGAAGCAGTACAAGCGCCTGGACCTCGTCCTGTCTGACTCCCCAACATGGCCGCCCCTTAACCAAGCCCTCTCCTCCACACAGTACACAGTCATTGGCCTGAGCTAGCATCTGCATGCCGCTCTGTTGGACAGTGTGCTGCTCACCCCAGCCAGAAAATGCCACAGATGTCTGAGCCACATCCACAACTCAACCAAACACAGCAAGGCTTCAGTGCTGCATTGCTACGGTGGTGTCCACCAACAGTGCAACACCATGAAAACATGGCCTAATGTTATTAATAAAGACTATTTTGTATACTGTGTGTGTTTGGAAGGGATTCATATTATCTATTGAATTAAGGTCTGGCACATAAGTGTATCCCTAGGGATGTTAAATACTGCACTTTCCATTCAAATCATACTAAGTTCTCTTTCAAACATTGATTTTCTATCTCACTATGGGGTACACATCTGAGTTCCCACCCACATCCCAGAATATCACTGCAACCCTTCAGAATGCTAGAGCCTCATTCCCAGGATCAATGTAAAGGATGTGCATTTGAGGAATGGTAGAACAGACAGTGCCTTTCCAGTGTGTTGTGCCAGTGGTTTTATTATTTGTGCATGGACTACTGGATAATGGAAAAGCCTCCTACACTATTAAAGTGTAACTGGCTGCAATTTCAGCATGCCATACAGGTTTTGGAAATAGTGGGGAAACCGACTGTATTAGCAGATCAAAGATGCTCACTGCCTACACCCAGTATTCAAGAGGATATTCTTCCTGTAGCAAGTGAGGAAACAACTTCTCACAATCCAATTATGGTCCTTTTTTATAGATCAAAAATCAAAAGCATCCTCAATCACAATCTGGTGTCCTCCTGTTCCACAGACAAGCTCCAGAAAGTTGTCTGCACTGCTGGTCAGCTGGCCTTTATCAAGGAACTGCATGGTACCAGGGTGAAGAAAGATGCAGGAAGAATTGCCACAGATCCTACATCCTACATCTATCTGCTTCAAAACCCTTGCTTAAGGAGTGCTGGTCTGTTGGTCTGCCGGTCCCTCTGCAAATCCCCACAAGCTTTGGAGTCCTTGGTTTATGCACAATCTTGCACTACTTACAATGTCTGTGTACTTCAGACTCAGGAATGTATGTTGTCAAATGCTCATTTCATTCATCTCAGTCTTGTATACAGAAGCATAACTTCAGTATACAGAACGTAGAGTGTTATCTTCTGTCCACCCTGTCTTGGCAATTAAAATGATGCTGTTATCTATGCATTTTTGGTGCACTCTGTGTATATTCATGTTGCTATTGCTCCTGGATGTCATCATTAGCACATACTTTTGTGTGGGCTCGTCTGCTGTCATGGCAGCCAGTTTTAAAGATAAGTACAGGAGTCAGTATATCCTCGTAGTTTTGATTATAACATAACTCCGGCGCTTTGACAACATGAGTGAGATACCTGTGCCTCATCAGATGAAACTCCTTGCATGATGGGAGGACAAGGCAGCCTCACAAAATTTCATGAAATAAGCACCACCTCTGAAACACATACTACATGTTGTGGCCACAAATGAAGAGAAGATTATGTTCCTTCAACACAGAAGGATTGTGTGACAAAAGCAGGAACTGGACACACTATTTTCACCTGTTTCACCAGTTTAACAGTTAAATTGAAAAATCCACCCTGGAGACTACTGTTGGATATCATCAATCTGTGTTTTTCAATGCATTTCAGGAGTTATTTTGTGATTTAAAAAATGTGATTATTTTATCTCTTCATTTTTTCTGTCTTTTTTTGCCCGTATCAGAGACAGGAAAGTCTGCGGATGACAAGCGACAAAGATCCTGGGTCATTTGAACCCAGCACATCACAGTTACATGGTATGCACCTTAGACTACTGATCCACCAGGAAGCCACATCGCTGCCTCTTCTATGATGTATTGCTCCCTGTATGATTGTTGAACGTCTCTTGGTGCAAAATGGCAGCTCTAGAAAGAAGCCCTCGCTCTTTGATTCTGAGGGACTGACACCAAAACCTGACGTTTACCACTGATGTTTTAGATCCTGAAACATTTTCTCATATCACACTCCAATGTAGCTGTGCTGAAAATATTGTGACATCACATTGTCTGTTTGGTCAGATAAATGAGATGTCACTGTAGTGAAATCAAATGATTTTGTTATAGTTGTTTTCATTAAATCAGCAATACTTACCTAGGAATGCAATCTTATGGCATTGAAATTAATTTCTTGACTGTTTCAAAATAATTTTATGGAGTTGATTTTGATACCTCTATTAAACAAAAAAAGTATTTTAGATATTTGATATAAGTAAGGGAAATGACTAAAATCTTCTTTGAACCATTTCAGCCAGTGTAATTAGATTATTTAATAGATACACATGTTCCTTAACTTTCAAAACTCAATTCAAAAACAGATGTGACAGCTTGAAAAAGTCTGGTGGAATTCCCCTTCTAACAGCCCTGACATGTGCCAAGTACTCAGGACTGTTATGAACTACATGCTTGAAACATATCAATATACGTCACAACATGAAAATTGTTTTTTGCAAATAATTTTTATTAAATCAGTATTTACAGGCAGTTTGTGTTTCACTCAGAGCTCGACTAACCCTGTCCATCTCCTGCACTTCCAGCTAGATCTCCACAAAAACAATCTCTTACCAGTATTCAGAATTTCCCTTAGATGTATTCATAGTTTGTCACTCAAACTCACTTACACACAGACTATGTTAAGTAAGCAACCAGGAAGAAAAGTTGTGATAGAGGAGGCACACGCTGAATTCAACCATTACGAGATAATTTCTTTTGAAAAATCTCTCTTCAAGATGTGCACCATTGAATATGGCTACGTTGAGATCTTTTCCTTGTTTTGACATACATGTGGGTGAAAAACTATGAACACCTATTGGGCACAATGCTACCGGACACCCCAGGTAGTCATTTTATATTTCTATTTCATACACAGCCGTGTCTACACATTCCATTTCAGCAGCGGAGCGTCAAGTCACACGCCAGCTGGATACTGAACCATCACACAGGGAGCGATGTTAACCATTTCTCCATATGACAAAGATGCCACGGTCATATTAGTGAGCGGACACAAAACCAAACCATCGGACAGACAGGCTTTGACTGGCATTCAGATTCCTTTCATTCCAAACATGCATTCATCCTGGGACATGGGGCAAAGTTTCAGTGACATTTCACTGCACACTTTATATAGCATCGTTTCTAAAGTACGTGCCGACGTGAGTTTTAATACGGACATTTGCTGTTTGCGCAATCAAACCCACCGGAAAAATACAATCTTAGTCCATTTCATTCATTCAGTCTCTTTCACTTGCACCTGAGTTCCTACGCACATCAGTGAAGGACATAATATGAAGAAACGAGCACACAGTTGACATGGTGGAGATATGATGGGAGAGGTTTATGAGGTACAGCAGTAAATTCATTCCCCATCTGACCCTCCCTCGAGTTGCTGCCAACACCACCTCAAAATAATGAATTAACCGATATATACAGGTTGATTTAAAATGGGCTTTTAGTTCATTTAGATTAAAATACTGCTCTGACATCGCTACCGTCTCATACAAAAAAGGCAGAAAAGCTGCTTAAAAATGGACTGAAATCCACAATCTCCTCTTCATTTCATTTTTTTTTATTATTCTTTTACTTTTAAATAGAAATGATGACAGTCTGAGGAAGACGCCAGAAAAGCTAAAAAAAAAACAGACAAACCGTAAACAGAACTCATCAGATATTCAACTTCAACACGCATGACCCTTACCCTCAATTTTAAAACAAATGGCAATGTACAGATTATTAAAGAAAAGCGAGAGAAAAAAAAAAGATAAAAACAAAGCGAGACAACATCTGACAAATTAAAAACATAGCACGGGGATAGGCTGAGTAAGGGGTGGATAGTGATCTGTGGTATTATTGCTGGGGAGGTGCTGCTGCGCATGTACCAGCCCGTCTCATTTTGCTATGGCCCGTCACAACTCCTCTCTTCTCTTCAGCCACCCTTCGCTCTCAAGTCTTTGCCGTCGGAGGCATCCATGGCTAATATCCAGAGGAGCCTTCGGCCCCGCGGGCATCCTGCGACGGACCCGCCGGGGACTGAGGAGGAGAGGGATGTAGGTGAGGGGCGTCTCTTAAAGGGATCATCACAGTGAGACCAGAAGATGTCCTTAATCACAGTGTCAAAAAGACTGGAGTGGGGAGAGAAGAGAGCACATTTTCCTTTTCACTTCCTCCAGGAGTTACTTACTCCCCTGCCAATCCCACACACACTGCTGGTGGGAAGAGCTGGGGAGCGGTGTGGCCGTGTGCACGACCCATCCAACACCATGGAACTGAAGGAAGGAAGTTTTGAAAATGCATCGCTGCCTTTGCTAGCAGGCGGGCCATTTGATATTCCACGCTTATCCTCTTGGTCTCTCTCCCCCCCATGGCTGGGTGGCCTCTGGCCCACTTATCTGTGCTGTCGGAACCCTTGGGTGCCGTCCGGGCCGGCTGGCTGCCGGACAGCGTGATTGTTTGATCGGGTCTCCTCTGAAGGCAATGTAGAGTTGTTGCGCCCCAGCCTGCTACAAAAAGAGAAAACAAGAATATGTTAGAGACATATTAGAGACAGCAGTGATTTGCATAAGCCGGCTGCTGGACAGAGAGCCGATCAATGACTCCTTTCCACTGTTTGTGGAGCTGGGTTATTTTACTTGGTTTTAGTGCTGCGCCAGAACAGGAGAAAGGAGCATTGCTTCTGTTGCATCCCATCCAATCCAACACAGCCTCTTGTTATGAAAACAAAAGTGAAACTTATGATTCTGTTCTCCACAGTGCTTGCATGTGTAATGATGTGTGCTAGACAGTATCTTGACACTTTTTTTAGTTGTCAGATGTGTAAAAATGCCCAACAGTCAGATTTAGGTCAGGTGAACATGAGTGTAATGCCACCCATGGACTCAAGCGTTGCCCTACTCTACAGATTCAACTCGATACTCCACTACTGCACTGAGAATTGGCAAGGACAATGAAGGAATAAGCCAGATAGTCAGATATACTTTAGTTGTTACATGCTGCATCAGTTACACAATTAGCCTTGTTTACATATGTAACTCCAGTCCTCTGAGATAGGGGTTTCATCTACCCACTGTAGTACACTGCCTACTTATTGCAGTCACTTCTTATAGACCAATGCTCAATAGAAATCATAATTGAACTAGAAATGTTACCATACAGCTTTTGAGGTAAACACATTCAAATACTCAATCATTATGTGCATTTTGAATGGAATCAAGGTGTCAGAATGCCAGAAGATACACCAAAATAGAGCTTGATCATTAAACACTGACCCCCCTTGTTGGCTACTTAGTGTATTTCAGTAAAACACAGAGTGCTCAGCACAGTGTGGAGCATACTATTCACAGCTCCCCTTCAACAATGTTTTGTCAGACACAGAGTCATGTAACTTTCAGCGGTTGGAGCAGTATATGTGGATTATTACCTGTCTGTGTTGGGCTTGTCCTGAGGCGACTCTTCTGGGCTGGCACTGCCCAGTATTCTCTTCCTGGCCTCTGCGTACTCAGCCTCACGCTGGGCCAGAGACTTCACCTGCGGCGTCGGTCTATTCTGATTCAAGGGGGACCCCAGCGACCCGTTGCTGGAAGGGCGCTTCAGGATGCGGATCTGGGGTGGCGGTGCCGCTGGTAGAGAGTCGTCCTGGATCACTATAGCCGTCTTCAATGGCGACCGTGAAGAATTGTTACTGGACACTCTGGCAGCAAAGGGGGAACAGACAGTCCACACAAAATGAGTGGCATGATAGACAGAAAGAGGTCATTACATTAGAAAGGAACACCACAACCAAATGATTTATGACAAGTTACAATACAAATCGCTCTCTTGTATGGAGAGAACATCACACCAATCTCCATTCAAAAGTCTGGCAATTCAATGTTGCCTTGCTTATCGGCAAACGCACATTCCTGGTAGAACATGACTTAACACTGTTTCTGAATTATTAGGATCCACTATTCAATGAGACAATCATCAAATCAACCAAGCAGCTCTTATTTAAATCAAAATTCACCTTTAAAAATGGTTTGACTGGTATTCCCACCAAAATACACCAGTGGGCGTAGCGAGCAGTGTGAACCAATGAAAAAAGTTGACATTTGACTGAAATAAAGTGCCTCTTAGTGAATCATCTGTTCGCTGCACTTAAAGAGTGGCTCCTAATGATTTATAAAAACGTCTTCTGTCATGTTCTACCAGGTGTGTAAGTGTAGTTGTGTGCTGATAAGCAAGACAACATTAAATTGGTAACATTACGGTTTTAAATAGAGAGGCACATATCTGGGCCATGTCTCTTCTAGTTGTGCAGTCCTTACTTTTCTTTCTGGCTGATCCTTAGCTTCTCTTCCAACCGTCTTTCCATTTCCTGTGGGGAAAAATAAAGGTCCAAGCATGAAATATTGCCATAGCGCTGTGTAAACAACACTGGCAGATTGACTGGGGCGGGGGGTGCAGCAAGTAGTAAGCAAGTGGGAGCAGTGGATGGAAAGCTAGACTCAGTTTCAAGCTATTTATACATCTGTAGGGCACTTGCCAAGTCATGGCAAAGACTGTCTTAACAGTGGTCAACAAGCTAACATTAGCTGGCTAATTTAGGTATTATATGCAAGCGAACATTGGTCATATAAAGTTTGACTAGTTAAGTTACGGTTTTGAAAATACGATTGAATGCTGAGTAAGAAACGGTATACATGTTAAGTGGTTGGTGAGTGTGTAATTTAACTGAGGTAACATGATCAAACGCTGTGACGTTACATTGCTTTACAGTTCGCTAGCTAGCTAACTTGCTAGCTGCTAGAGCATTCTGGCCAACTTATTCCCAAAGCCACGTTGTTGACGTGATTAGCTAGCGATAGCCTAGCAAACTAGGTAACGTTAACCACTGACAACTCACTGATTAACCAGCTTGATGACCTAGCTTGCTACCCAGCCACCTGTTGACAACATGGCCGAGAAGGTTATGCTATAACAGCTTGGCCTGGTAACACGCAGGCAAGCATCAAGTTAGCTTAGCTGGCAAGCTAACCATTAGCTAGCCCCGGTACGTTTCGTTCTCTGGTGTGGATAGAGCGTTACGCCAAACTAAACACAAAAAATAAATACAATTTTATGCTACTTTGCTTTTCGGAAATCGTACACACTTGACATTTTACGAAACGCAAGCCACTTCTGGTAAACACGCGACCCACTAAGTATCACTTTATTACAGTAAAATTTCTACTTTTTAAACTGGTACACTCTACTAGCTGCCATCACCGTGTAAATTGACGTATTTTGGTTGAAGAGTGTGGGAAATAAATGCGAACCAATTAAAGTTGAAATTTTCTTCAAATAAGAACTGACTGATGTATTACATGTATGCCGAATATAAAAGTAGCTCCCAATGATTCGTTAAAGCTCTTTAGTCATATTGTAGGAGGTGTGTGTACGTTTTCCGATACGTACCTAAGGCAGCATTCAGTTGGCAGATTTTTGAATAGAGTTTGGTGTTAAGTTGTCTATACAAGAGAACGGCAAGTATCGGGGCTAACAAGTAACGTTAGCTAACGTTAGCTTCTCCAGACGAAATGTCAGAGCAGTTTAGCCAACCCAGAATTAATTGCATTAGTTTAGCTACCGTATGCTTGTTGGCTAGCCAACTACCGTCGTTAGCCAAAGACAATGTTTCAGGCAAAATAAAAAAAAACATCACCTAGCTGGCTAAGCGTAGCCTAAGCGTTTCTCGTTAGCTCGCCAAGTTTCGTTAGCTACCGTTAGCTGTTGGCCTGTGGGAGACGTGACATGGGATATAGGGACTTCTCATACCAACAGCGTTAAAACAAACAGGCTTGCAAAAGTATCGACAAGCCGAACTAAATACTCATCTCTAACTTTTCATATATATATATAGCCTCTGATTTCTTACCCCGCTGTCAGCAGCTTCCTCCCAACTTTCGGCGACCTCCTCATCCATGTTTCATTTTGTTTCAGACACGCTGCGGAGTTGGCTGTCCTGGGGCTTCGTCAGATCCGCCTCTCGGTTGTCCGGAGCCTCTGACATCAGACTGACAGGACTCCAGCCCCCATTTCCACAGTGTGTCAAGTGTGCAACCCCGTCCACACAGCTGGGTAGACATGGGCTAGAAGCCCAACGGCCTTTAGGTAGATTAAATATGTACTGCGTGCGCAACGGTATGTTTTAACGACCAATCTAGCATCTGTTATTATCCTGCTCCTGTGGATGCAAAGCAGAGGCTCCAGTGTGACAAACCAAAGCATGTAACCAGGTTGGGTTACACTGTAACAGCTGATGGGCGGGAGCCTGAATCACTCGCAAACTTATTTTATAGTTTTACAGTTGTTCACACTCCATTAATTATTTATTGTGTTTATTAAGTTTATTCAGGGACAATGAACAACAAAATAAGTCTAAACAATAATGACAGATGATGCGTTGTACCCATAGACTGTACGTTTGTGCAAACTTTCAGGGCAGAGGGAAGATTATTTCCTTGTTTTTTTATTGCTTTAAATGAGAAGGCCGATTGTGCAAAGGTGTACCACCTTTGCACAATCGGCCTCGTTCAATCTCCTACCCAGAGCTCGTTTGGGACTGCTACAGTCCCCTCTAGTGGCTGATCTTGTAGCCCTGTTGTTCTGATGAGGAGGGGAGTTGAACAAAATACTTCAATGGTGGAGGAGCAGCATTATCTTGAATACTAAACGGACATCTGAAATTATGAAAGTTTAACATATGCTTACAGAGAATATGAGTGATGATAAGTTTTCTGTCAGAGATTTTGAGTGCTTGTTTATAAAGTGATTCTAATGGTTTCATGTTTTTTTGCATGCTTGAGACTAGCATGTGATGCAATATGAAAAGTGGAAAAAAAATGTCACAGTGTAGGATCTAGAAGAATCGCTAGATATTTAAATTCAGTGCCATTTCTTATTTTTTGACCTTTTAAAAAATGTCAGGATAGTCATGTTTTTGTTTAATAGCAGTGGTGTAGTCTACGTGATACGCAGGTATACGCCGTATACCCACTAAGAAGGCTCCAGGATTTCCGTATACCCACTTACAAATGCGCAAGGATACGTAACAATATAGTTTTGTGACAGAACTTTCACTTCAGTGATTTTGTTTCGCAAATACCGGGTAGAGTATAACTGCAATAAAATAAGTTTTGCAGGGGAAGGCATCTCCTCCATTCACGCTTCCATTCATAAAATTCACCCTGTGCGCTCTGTCTGTGTTTCTGTCGCCTCTCACCATCCACGCTCCATTGTGAGCGCTGTCTACAGAGATCTGCCCGCACAGAGTGCGGGGTAAATTCGAGTTAGAAGTCAGAGCGGGCCGTTTATTTTACGTGAGCCAACTTTAAAGCCCGGCTTTGGGTGCATCGAGGTACAGGCCGGGACACAAATCGAACTCACCTGTCGCTGCTTGCTATGTGTGTCTGTTTGGTAGCAGGCTCTGCCAATCTGTCATCGTGTAGTTTGAGTCGAACTAAAGGAATAGGCTACATTATGGATGATTTTAATCGGTCGGTCCTAGTCTAGGTCAGAGAAGGCAAGGTAGGCTACAGCCAGGAAACACAATGTCAGGAAAAGACAAGACAGGTTATGGATCTTCACGTTTTCAAAAGAGGAAGAAAGGTAAGATATGTTATAGGTTAGTTTAATCAAGTGATTGATTATCCATATCTGGAAAGACAGCAAAAATCAGGCAGCTGTGTGGTGGCGAGTTGACTATAGGCGGTCAGATGGAGACTGGAGTGTTAGCTTGGACTGACACTTGGTTGATAGCTTCATGGTTAGATGCCTACAAGCTACAGCAGCTCAACATCTTCAATATAATATTGGATCACTGTAAACAAAATGTTACTATTTCTCTCCAGTCAGCAGGTTAGTCAGTTAGTTACTGAATCCTCCCATTCAGGTCTACTTATGTGGGCAGCTGAACATTAAATGCAAAAACGAATTCTCTTCACATGAAACATCTATATTATTTTCAAGTGAAGACATTGTTTCCCTTAAACGTGAGAAAATGTTTAAAAATGTAATTTTTAATTTGTGCCTCCAGCCATCCTCCAGCCATTCAGAATGGATTAGGCTTTTCATGGTGATCTTTGATGTGGCATTGAAAATATCAGCTTCCTAACAGAAGGACATCACAGGTTAAATAATTTACTTCTTAAAATGAGTTATGCTTAACGTTAAGTTTCCATACATAACAAACAAACCAAAGTAGCTCACTATTAGGTTGTAGTAATATAGTGATATATGTAGTGAAATATATAGAAATATAACTTTTGATTAAATATAACTCACTGGATTACGATTGGATTGGATCTTTTTTTACAGTAAAGAGACAGATGAGCACATAGCCTATAGTATATCATGTATATTTAAAGTTTTATATATTAATTGATAACTGTGTCTCTGTTCATTTTTGGCAAAACCTGAAATGAACAAGAGAGAGGAGACAGAGACAAAGAGAGATGATGGGAGGAGACAAATAAGTGACAAGAGAAGAATTCAGGAGGCAGGCCTGAGGACAGAGACAGACAGACTACAATATACTGTATCACTGTTGGCCTGTACAGACTGCTGCTCAAACTGTTTACTATGCTGCTTCATTTACACCCATGTTCATGTCAAATTACACCAGATTGATGCATTTTGCTGTTTAAATTTAAAAAAATTTCTCCTGGGGGGGGGGGATGCCCCCGGACCCCCCTACTATAGTTCTGTGACTTCCTCTGGGCTGAGCCCCTGATGTTCTGAAATCCTAACAACGCCCCTGAGAATCACTATTCTATTCTATTGTGGCATACTAAAGGAGATATGCGTTAGTGAGTGTGGTGGTGTTTATGGGGTTGTCGCTCCGGGACGTGTGTACGAGGCTGGGAGGGAATCATCACAGTATACCTACTACAATAAACTAGACTACACCACTGTTTAATAGTAAAGTACATGGTCACTGTTTTTTTCCACATTTAAAGTGAGACAGGAGTCATGAGTTAAGTTTACTCCTGCAATCCTTCAATCATGAATTGACATTAGTTCACATTTTTCACTGAGTTATACCTGATGATTTGGGGAATATTTGAATTGTTCTGTGGCAATTATAAAGAGAAACAATACAAGAAAGAAAATAAACCATCATCCTCTATAAAATGTCTATAATCCAACAGATCAAGAACCAAGCAGATGCTAATGTGTGCTGGTGAACAGTTCCTTTCGTTGAAGTGTTATTCATCTACTGGTTCCCCCCAGGGATGTGTTCTTTCCCCTTTGTTGTATATTTTATACTCAAATGGCTGTTGCAGCACGGTAGATGACAGAGTGGGCATGGTCCAGTTAACTTCCTTGTACTGAATGTGTAAACACCCAGGACATGATTGTTGACTTTAGAAAACAACCTCTGATACGTGATAACTCAGTCATTGAAGGCAAAGTTAGGTGGTGGATAATAAATTTAAAAAATAATTTTGTCCACACAGCAGTAACTTGCTGCAGGTATAGTTATTCTTTAAACTTCTTTATTGTCTTGGCCATTTTCCATCTTACTGTCTTTTATGTTTTTTTTTATCCTTGTGTTATGGGTGTATCCTGTTTATATATTTGTTTTTGTATGTGGACATATCTGCTCTGCATGCCAAACAACTTTCCGCTCAGGGACACAACAATAAAGTTCTAATTGATTTACATCTAAGGTAGAGACACATAATAGTAACGTCTAACTAATGTAGCCTACATTGGCTGACGTTTTTGGTATTGAGCATTCAAAAGTAACATAGTCTAGTTTTCTTATTATGAATAATGCCAAGGTAATCCAGGAACATCAATTTACTCACTCATTAATGTTACATTGTATCCATCCTCCTACGCTGTGATGTAGAAAGATTAAAAAAAACCAAAAAAAACCCAAACAGTTTATTTACAGTTCCACAGGTGAATCCACAAGGCAGTCTGTTATCTAACACAGGAGTAAAATCTGAATAACTATTACAAAGTAAGTAATCCAACCTTCACAAAGGTATGATCGTATAATTTATTCAATCACATAACATTGGCTTTATTTGCATAAATCTTACATCCGATGTGAAGTGATTCAGTCTGGATAAAGTTGAGCTAAGCTAACGTTGGTACGGTTAGCATAACGTTACGGAGTCAGCTAACACATCCATGGGTTAACGTTGGACAAGTTAACTTAGTTAAAGATAGAAAGGTTCGGTAGATCATAGACTAAACTCTGCATCTGTGATTTGTGCCCCACTCGTGTCTATTGTGTGTTGAGCGTTATGTTGTGTTTCTTACAGGGAGTCAAGTTCATGGCACACATCAGGCAGCAGGTGGCTCTGCAGTTTTACTCATGTGAGGAGGTTTATTCTTAACTTAATGTTGAGCATTTTCAATGTGAGATGGTTCATACATCAGTCACAGACAGCAATGACTTGGTAACACCCTTTTCACCTCTACTGGAGCCAGTGTTTCACAAATGAAACTGTTTTCACCCTGTCATGTAGGCTAATCATGATGATGATGTTGATTTTTGTGTGCTAACTGTTCTCTGTAAGACACTGAGCCACTGAGTTTCTTCTGTTACAGAAACTCCTGCTCTTCAAGAACCACCTGACACTTCTCACTAGTTAGTAAATCCATATGTATTCAGATGTAATGCATGCTCAAATGAAGTCAAAGAAGGTTGTAAGGTGTGAGGTAAGCATCCCCATCTTTTTTAAGCTTACTTTCGGCACGTGAGGCGGGTTTATATGCTCCAGTGGCATGTTTTTTGAGTGATTTTAGATCATTTTTTGTTGTTTGTGATCCTTTCTGATGATAAAGCCATTTATCTAAACAGGACCGTAGCATATATATTGGAAGTAAGCATGTTCAATTATTTATCTGTTACAATAACACCTACAGTAGCCTAGATTTTCCCACCTTGCTTTTGCTGAATCTTACCTTGTACTGACATATTACAGCTGCTCTCTGTGGACTGGGGCTCTCAAACCATCCACCTGTTATAAACTAGTGTTCTAGTTCAAAGATGATTGGTCTTTTCTAATCATTAGATTGGTCTTCTTCAAAAAATTTCTGAAAAATGTTGAAGCTTGGCAAAAATAAAACGTGTTGAAAATAATCCCTTCAGGTCTTTTGAAGCAGTAAAGTACGTATATTCCTACTGAAATCCATTATTTTCTATAACTTACTTCAGATTGATACTGCTTACTTTGAGGTGTAGGCTACTATGAATTTATCTGATGAAGAATTTAACTCAGCTGCACCACTGTTCACATGTAAGCTATATAGGCACATAGAACAGGATATTTGTTTGTTTGTTTTTTCGGTTTTTTTTTATTTTCATTTTACAATCACAGGTGGCAGTTCTAATAATATTCCAAAAAAAAGGGGAAAGAAAAAATTAAGGGGTAAAAGCGGAAAGCAAAAATAATATTTGGAAGTTATACTTAATTGTTTTCTGTTTCACTTGTTATAAATCGTTTGAAATGGCTGTAGGTTCCGAAGTAGCCCTACATTATCAAACTTTTATTTTGAGAGGAAAATCAGCGAATTTCCGATGGAAGTCATCAAACTTTTATTTTGAGATTAAAATCAATGAATTTACGGTGAGACCCGTTTTGAAGTCCCGTCCCCTTCTCTGGGCTGCAGACATACAGTATGTGGCCTACAGTACAGTATGGGCTTGAGCAGCCAGACAGGGGCCCGTCGCTAGACGTCTGCAGCCAGACCCTACTGTGGAGAGAGCGCTTGCCTGCCCCATGGCCTGCCACCATACCTCACTCGGGCAGGATCTATGTGCAGGATTGCTAAATCATTGGAGAGTGAAGGACACGTCACGTCACGACACGACATGTGAAGGACAATCATTTAGCTGGAGTGCAAGGAAGTGCTGCAAGAGGAATAGAAAGACAGAGCTAAGAATCAAAGGATGGCAAGCGAAGACCAAATTAAGGTAGGCAAGTTTTTATTACATGAAATCATTGCAAATGTGCTAACTTTAAGTAGGCTGTACATGTCATGTGGTTGAGAAATCTCATTATTTCTGCAACACAGCCTTTAAGAAAACTTGGACTTACAGGCAAGTAGTAAGTAGGCTAGTCTTGAAATGATGATAATGAAGAACTCCTCATGTGACTGATAACTTCAAAGCGGCAGGAGTTTGTCACGGGGATATCCCGTGCCCTCTAGAAAGTAAGATGCAAACGCACACACAACGCTGCATAGCCACTTCTAATTACATCTTACCGGCATAGAGGTGTCTGTGTTGCCGGTTATCGCTGCGTTTGCTCTCTCGTATATTGTAATATCTCGTATTGTAAGGCCCTGATATAGTCCAAAAAATTGCCACGGACGAGTAGCGGACACGGACAGCCTGCCTACGCAGTTCTATAGTACATTTTGGCGTCTGTGCGACTTTGTCGCTAGACTTAGCCTTTTCAGACCCCCCTGGCGACTTTATTTCTCAAAAGCGACTAGCGACAAATCTGCCGACTTTTTCTGACCATGGGAAGCAATGTTAATGTGTTGAATCCCAAAGCATTTGGCAATAAATTGGTATGACTGATGCCGGTTTGCTCTACTTGCTTGTCTATCACAGCGCTTCCCACACAGCGTAGCCCCCCTCCCTCCGCTGAGAGCAGGGACTGTAGGATAGGGTCCACTTGTAATTACTACCGGCGTACGCCGTAACTGGCCCGGGTGGGCGGAGTCAGCACTTATATTAAAACGGGAGTTAGGATAAATAGAGAGATGGGGTTGAAGGGTGAGATGAAGGAGGAGAATAAAGAAATGTTCTTTATATTAAAAGTTTGATTAATTGACTGTCTGTCTTTCATCTTAAAAGGTAAACATTAAGTATGGATACATGAAGGTAAGAAGTTCTTGAAGGATCATAAAAAAGGGGATTACAAAAGGCATGTATTTTGAGTGACACTGTGAAAAGGTAGAACCAAAGACTATCTAATCTCAGGTATAACCAATACTCATAATAAAGATAACTACACACTAGACTTACATAAAAAAAAGCTAACACATTCATTGGCAGTGCTCTTATAGTATTGACAGTGTGTGACTTCTAAAAAACTTCTAAAAAAAAAAGATTCATATTCTTTGATACATTTTGTATGTTTGTTGAAGTTGCAAATGACACATTATCGATAGTGCCACAATAATGTACCATAGATCTGTCAGTCCTATTCTTCAAAATATATTTATATCCATAATTGAATAACTCAACATGTGAAGTTCAGTAAAGTTGTGGGTTAAACAATACAGAAAGTAAGAGTTTTTCTTATGCATATTTAGTACTATTCTGGCAGAATTTAGCATGATGACCAACTTAATTATTTCCCGGATTTTATATTGGTTGCCGTAGTCCCTAAATGTATGTAGAAATGCAGGAAATGGGATTCAAATTGCATTTTTTTTTCTGGGGGAGTACCCCCAGACTCCCCGTTTTATTGTGTCCCCCCCACTTCTCAAACCAAAGTTACGCCCTTGGGTAGAGGTAATACATAGCGACACATTTGTAGTTTTACTCATTTACACAAAACATTGCAGTGTGAATAAAAAGACAAGAGACGTATAGTCTTTGCAATTAAATGTATATTTATTAATGTACTTTTCACGAATGAATTGTTTGTCACCTGTCTTCTGTGCTGCACTGGACGATCCTCTGTTTTAAACCCGAAAAAAACGGGCTTCAATTGGCCAAATTTTTGTCTGCACTGTATATTATCTGCATGGGACTGCACTGCTTGTAAATAAAACACCTGCTTGACTGATGAACAGAACCATCTCTTTTGTGCCTCAGCCAATCGGCCAACTTTACAGAGTTCTTTGTAGAAAACGGTGCACAAAACTCACGGTTCGTGTACGTCGTTGGGGTCACAGATCCACATGGTTTTCAGTACAGCAGAAAAAAATGCAAAGGCAAAAGATAATATTGCTTTTTATTTATTTAAAAAAAATGTAAACAGTGGCTCATGTGCCATAATTCTTTATGACCAAAATAAGGCACAAAAGCACTTGTATATGGACAAACTTTAATAAAGAAATTAAAAAAAAAAAAAGAAATGTCTGCATTGCTGTAAATGCAAAGTAACTTAAGGAAAAACAAACCAGACCATCTCTCATTATCAATATACAGCGCAGACGTTGAGATTGTGCCAGAGTACAAATGCCTGCAATCACTGACCACCAGCTGACCTGGAACAGCAACACAGTGAGGATATAGGGCAAGGCACAGCAAAAGCTTTTCTTTATGAGGAAGCTCAGATCTAATGTTGATCAGACACTGCTTGCCCTGTTTAAAAAAGCAGGGCAAAAAAAGTTTTATACAAAGCATCCTGACTTTCTTCATTGCAGGCTGGGGAGGATCTCAGTCAGTTCAAAACAAAAGCAAACTCATCACCTTATCAAACAAAATTGTCACTACCAAATTCACAACGAGTTCTATTTCACAACTAATTCACTACCCCCTAGGGTGCTTTCACCCTAAACAAGGCTGGTGTCACACCAGCCTTGTTTAGTCTTGTTTGCACGGAAGCCTTGTTTGCACGGACTAAACAAGCCTGGTGTGAAAGCACCCTAAGGTGCCTTGTTTAGCCTTGGACAGCCTTGTTTGCACAGACTAAACAAGCCTGGTGTGAAAGCACCCTAAGGTGCCTTGTTTAGCCTTGTTTGCACGGACTAAACAAGGCTGGTGTGAAAGCACCCTAAGGTGCCTTGTTTGCATGGACTAAACAAGGCTGGTGTGAAAGCACCCTAAGGTGCCTTGTTTAGCCTTGTTTGCACGGACTAAACAAGGCTGGTGTGAAAGCACCCTAACAAATTCACATAGGACCTAGCCAGACGCATCACCAGCGATCGGGGGTAGACAAACACAAAAACTAATGATAATATGATGCCCATTGTTATTGCCACATAACGACGCACAGCATCGATCAGTTCTCTCTCTCTCTCTCTCTCAAACACACACACACACACACACACACACACACACACGTCACCATGCGAAACTAGAAAAATAGGAACATCTACTATGAAAATAAAAAAATTGCACTTCATTCCTGACATGTATTACGCAATGCCAAAAACTATGTGTTTCTCTCACCTTTACGCAATTCCAAATGCGTAACGTGCATTTCCCGTTAACCGTCATCACACATTGCAAATTGCTAAATACGTAACCTACAACCAAGAAAAACAACACAGTAAATATGTAAAAAGCACAGCCCAGCAAAAAGTCATGACCACCATGATCATGACCCTAACCTGTATGTTGACATGTTACACTGTCATTCCTATATTCATTCTGTCATGTGTGTTCTTTGATGTCTTAAATGTTATCTCTGTGAAATGTCTGTAAATGTCTGACGCAATGCTCTTACATGCAAAGCAAATTCCTGTAAAAGGCTAAATAAATGAAATCTGAAACTGTAGTTATAGAAACTATAAAGTTAATATACTGGTTCTCAAATAATAAATAAAAATAAATGTCCATTAGGACAAGTGCAGCATATTCAAAGTATCTGGTTATTATCTGGTTATGTGGTTTTGAATTATCAATTATTAATTAATGCATGTCTTAAACATGGCCGCTACTCTTCTTCTACACCCCTTCCCTGTGCAGGGAGCCCCCAATGGGGCTAACGTTTTCCAGTTCACATAGATAATGCACATTACCAAGTCATGTGACTCGAGTCACCTCATATAACTTTTAAAGTTGAGGGTCTGCACATTATTTGGAAGCTGATTTGGTGTCATTTCAACTCACGGTGTAAAAGTAGTTCAACTTAATTTGTTTTACAGTTTATGAAAAAAACTGAGTTCATAATTTCCACTAGGTAGTGTTGAACAAAACCTTCCTCTCACATGGGCCTACATCCTCAGAAAATTGCACACTGGTCGCACATATGGCTGATTTTTAATGCATTTTTGACGTTTTAAACTTTGGACAGTTGCAATAGCGCCACCATCAGGAAGATCAGCCCCATATTACAGTATACTGTCTATGTCTAAAATTGAAGAAAAATCCATCATGGTAGACATACGTCTTCCTATTGGCAAAGTTGTACAGTGCAATATGGGAGTTATGGCCTCCTATGTGTAACAAGTGTATATATTTGATGCCCCATCTGGTTTTGAGTGACAAGTCACCATGAATATCTATCATTTGGCGAGTCTCCTCATACAGGCTTGAACCCCTAACCAGCACAAAAACAATGGGTTTCTTGAACCCCTAATTAGTCAAATGTAATATACTGACATACTCATTATATATTCACATGTTTGTGGCACTTCTACTCTGTATGACCCTTGACAAGTCTGATATCGCAGTACTCTTTGATTTTCCTTGAAGGAGTGGGCAACCCGTGGCTCTTTGAAAGAGGTGCAGGGAATCCCATTGCTGGAGTCCATAGTCACACACTGGAAAAGGGTGGAGACGTTCAGAGCTTTTCCAGAAGATCTGCTCATTGCTACATACCCCAAGGCAGGTAAGGAATATTGAGAGGTCAGCAACTGTTAGCATCCGGACCCCAAACCAGCAGGTTCAGGGACACCTTCTACCCACAGGCCACACACCACACATGCATACTTGCACAGCTATTTTATTAGACTGCTATTTTACTACACTGCTATTTTATTGCATTGCCACTTGCATTGTTGTATAGTATTTTGTTTACATTGTTGTGGCTAGCTCTAGGCTCAAGAATTTCATAGCTAGCATTATCTGCTTCTCGCTGTTTTGTTGTCCTCATGACAATAAAGAACCTTGAACCTTGAACCTTGTAATTATGGCTCTATTGCAAACTTCTTACATGATTAAGTAAGTGTGGCATTGACTATGATAGTTCAAGTTAAAGCTAGATTTATTATCAAGGGTGGTGATCTGTTGATTACTGCTTACTCTGGCAGGTCCTCAGTGCTCCTGCTGCTTGATCTAAGCTCAGCCTTTGACACAGTGGACCACAACATTCTGTTCTGTTTAAAACATTATATTGGCATCCAAGGGTCAGTTCTCTCATGGTTTCGCTCTCATATATCTAACTCACTGTGTGGTTTTCGGCAATACAACTTCTGATCATTCCAGTCTTAAATATGGTGTACCTCAAGGATCAGTTCTTGGGCCTTTACTATTTTGTCTATATATGCTCCAACAGAATGTTGTGGTCCACTGTGTCAAAGGCCAAGCTTAAATCAAGCAGCAGGAGTACTGAGAACCTGCTGGATCTAAATCCAGACTGAAACTGCACGTGGGAACGAATTATGTCATGTCCAGACAATCAACCAAGCTTCAATACGAAATCGAGTCATTAGCATGGACCATTGAGAGCCTAGGAAAAAACTGTATCCTATCCGGACCTATACCAAGTCTCTCAAAGAGCTCTGAACATTTCAACCACATTTTCAGTCTCCATCACTGGCTGCAAAATTTTTGCACAGCAACAGGTTATAGTTTTATCAGCCACTTTGACTCTTTTTGCACTAAACGGAACCTATTCAGGATGGATGGTTAACATTTAAACAGGAAAGGGACAGATGATTTTTAGCCTTATCCAATTCATAGCTTAAAATTAACTTATCATGACAGCAAGACCCTACCCAGACCTCTCTTCCTTTTATCACGATCCCAGTTATTTGTAACAGCAGGTCACATGGTTGTTCCACCTTTTCACGTACTGTCATTCATGACAATCTCATAGACATCCTACTACAGCCCAGGTATCCTTAACAGTCAACCGTAACAACTCTTACAATGGGCTTATTGAATGCAAGGTCACTTTCTAACAAATCCAGTTTTGTTACTGTTATTTCTGATAATCACATTGATTTTATGTTCTTAACTGAAACATGGTGTAAACCATCTGAATTTAATTTTTTAAACGAAGCCTCCCCAGAAGGTTACACTTATACTGAGAATCCCAGGTCTAATGGACGGGGAGGAGGACTGGCCTCTATTTTCACTACACCTTTCAAATGTTCTCCTGTCACACTGGGACATTTTAATTCTTTTGAAAAACTGACTCTCACAATTAAGGATAAAACCCAGCTTCTTTGTATTTTAATCTACAGACCCCCAAAATCAATAACAGGTTTTATTGATGAGTTCTCTGAACTCCTTTCAATAGCTGTAACCAGGTCTGACAACATTTTAATACTAGTGGACTTCAATATACATGTCTGCTGTCCAGGGAATTCATTGTCCATGGAATTTTTAATATGCTAGATACCTTCAACTTCACATATTCCCTCACAGGACCAACTCACAATAAAGGCCACACTCTTGACCTGGTCCTGGCACATGGCATTGCTGTTTCCAATTCATCAATCCTCTCCTGTCCTCCATCCATCTCAGATCACTGTCTCATCCAGTTTGTGATCAATTTAAATATTCCACGTAATAACTATGAAGTTATGCATTGCAGCAGGTGTATCAACACCACCGTGTTGGACTCACTATCCAAAGAGCTGCCCACTACTCTGGCACCACTCATCCTTTCCACTGGCTCCCTACGTGAATTCACAGAGGAATTCAATTCTGTATTGACTAGAGCTTTAGATACATTCGCTCCTGTATCCACTCGCCCTCCCAATAAGTCATCCCCTTGGTTCAACGATGCCTGTCGTGCATGTAAAAGTCAGTGCCGAAAACTAGAACGTCAGTGATGGGCTAAAAAATTGGAGGTCTTTCGACTTGCATAGGATGAAAGCCTATTAGCTTATAAGTGCACAGTCACAGTAGCTAAAACAATATTATTCTAAGCTGATTAATTCTAACAAAAATAATGCCAGGTTCCTGTTTGACACAGTCGCTAAGCTCACACAGAAACATCCCCCTTTTCACTGGCCTCTGTTTAGTGCAGATGATGAACTTCTTTGAGTCTAAGATCAATTCAGTTAGAAATGGAATTACTAGCTCTCTTCAGCCCACTTCACATAGTTGTCACAATTTGAGCCAATCTCACTTAGTAACTTTACAGCACTGTACAGTACTGGCCACAAAATCTACTACCTGTCAGCTTGATCCACTCCCAATGAAGGTTTTCAAAGAACTGATCCGTGGTCCGTGTTAGTGACTATGGTCCGACAGACCACTGAATTGGCTACAACCCCCTCTCACAGGAAGGCTAATGTCTTTAGCCGTTTTCTGCCCAGCTGAATTAACAGGCGATCAGGGGTGCAACAGGTCAGGTTTAAAAGTCTAAAAGTCTAGGCTGATTACTGCTTTAGAGGTTTTAACCTCTAAAAGTTGCCCTTAAAATCATCTAAAAGCCTAAGTATCCATAAAAGAGTAAAAACATAAATACAGTAACAAAATAGGTTTGGGATCGAGCTTTCTAAGCGTTCAAACAGCACTAGCAGCTCTGCTCTTTCTTCTAGGAACTACATGGATCCAGGAGATAGTGGATTTGATCTTGAACCGTGGAGATGCTGGGAGAGCCAGACGTGCTCCGACTCATGTCCGCATGCCTTTCCTCGAGATGACCACCCCGAATCCCACTTTGTCTGGTTAGTATGAGTGTACACAGCATGAAACTCACATTTTTATATTTCATCTACTGGCCACTGGATTCAGAAATGCACTAGCCCATCTAATCTACCCACTATGGAAAGTAGTTTTTAAGAGCAGAGAAGATAACAGCATGCGGCTAGTGCTAATTTCAAGCCCTGCGTGTATGTGTATATTGCTAACTATAGCATCTTACATTTATGCCGTCTTGATCTGGATTAAGAAAGACAAGTTCAGTGGTTCAAGTTTGAATGTAGTCCACCTTGCTGTCTGCAGGGATCACACATTTGGAGCAGATGGAGCCTCCCCGTGTCATCAAGACTCATCTTCCCATCCAGCTCATTCCTAACACATTCTGGGAGGCAAGATGCAAGGTGAGATCAAATACACTGGTTATGATATTACAAAATTATATGATGGTCACAGTCGCCTTTTCCACAAAATATATTGGATAAGTAGGAGAATCATGCGTTATTGACTGAAAAGTAATGCTGAGGAATTGGGGATGTAGAGGAGGGTAAACCCCCCTGAACTCAGTTTACCCTCCTTTTTATTTACAGAATAGAGTTTACCCACCTTTTAAGGCTGGCATAATTTTTTAGGAAGTAAATTGTTATTATACCTCATAGTTAGCAGCATCAAACTGATATAATTTATATGAGGATAGGGTCTTTTAGGGGGAAAATAAAACATAAATTGATGCTTTTTTGAAAACAAATAATCACCCATCTTTTTATTTACCACTATATCACTGAGAGGAACACTGTGTTTGCTTTATGATAATAAAAAAAAAGAAGTTATTTGTGCATGTTTTTGCAGGTGATCTATGTAGCACGCAATCCCAAAGACAATGTGGTGTCATACTTTCATTTCGACCAGATGAATCTGGTTCAGCCGGAGCCTGGACCCTGGTCTCAGTACCTGGACAAATTCATGAGAGGGCAGTGTGGGTATTGTTCGTAGATACTTGGATACTTGCATTACTACAGATAATTTTCTCTTTTTCAAAATATTCATAATCATTTTTTGTGCAGTGGGCTGGGGTTCTTGGTATGACCATGTCCAAGGCTTCTGGAGGGAGAAGGAAAAGAAGCAAATTCTCTACCTTTTCTATGAGGACATAAAGGAGGTAAATAGTGCTTGACAGATGAGAGAAGGCACAAGCAACCTGGTTCCAGGACATGACTGCAACACAGGAATCAAATGCTAATATTGCCATCTTTTTCAGAATCCTGAGAGGGAGATCCATCGAATCGCCGACTTCGTTGGTCAGCAGGTATCCGAGGAAATTTGCAGCAACATAGCGCAGATGACAACATTCGCTGCCATGCGGGAAAACCCCATGGCCAACTACTCTTGCATACCAGACACCATCTTCAATCGACAGGCATCAGAGTTCTTAAGAAAAGGTGGGGGAGAGTGAGAGACAGAGAGAGTGTGTGTGAGAGAGATAGCGTGAGAGTGAGAGAGCCTCAAGTCCTATCTGTTTCTGTTTTGACAGGGGAGGTCGGCGACTGGCAGAACCACTTCAGTCCAGAGGAAAATGCCACATTTGGAGAGCATTACAGTAAAATGATGGCTGATTGCAGCATTCCATTCCGCTTCTTGATTTAAGGAATATTTTAAACTCTTCCATCAATCTGGTTTGTGGATTCCTAAAAGCACGATGTCAGAAATGAGTATGACTAAAGAATGTGATTGTGACAGATTTGCATTGATTTTGTAATTTAATTTATTCCTCACAGAATACTTGAAGACTGTTTGCAACAATAAATACTTTTTAGAATAGAACAACAAAAACACTAGCTGCTAAGTTTCCCACATATAAGTTACTTTGATATTATCAAAACATAAGTGTTTTTTATGAACTGAAGACAGACTGCACTCCCAGGAATGACATACTAGATGTAGAAAATGTGCTCAGTAGAGCACAGACCTCCACCATGTCTGACAACACCCCGCAAAGATTATGCATCTTTTGGTGATATGCCACGCCCGCCACCACGCCCCCTTTTGGCCAATTTACATGAAAAGTTAATCAGTTCTTCCTTGGCCCATAACCAACCTTCATACCAAGTTTTCTGCAAATCCGTGCCCAACCTTTTGAGATATCCTGCTAACAGACAGACGGACAGACAAACACACAGATGTGGGTGAAAACAAACATTGCCTCCTTGGCGGAGGAAATAATCATTCAAAAGGCTGTTTGAACTGTATATTCCATAATATTTACAATGGTGTGATATGGGGGATTACTTTGTATTTTTGTAGTTTCTGTGCCTTTGATAAGTCTTTGTAAGGGTTTTACTGCTTGATTTGAGCAGTTTGTCACAATGTAAAAATGCAATAAAGTAAAAATGCACTGATTATCAAAGCACCTAAGGCTGTTTTGTCATTTATTCCCTAAAATGTACTAGTCACAATAGACACTAGTACTTTTTTCTTTTTTTTTATTATCTTTTTGAGAACAACACGAGGACTATACAACACTAACCCTACATAAATCTCATTCCCCATATCTCAAATCCCCCACAAAAACAAAACAGACAAAACAAGGCAAGGGAAGCACAACATGATGAGATATAACAATCATGACAACGTGGAGGGAAAAATAAAAGGTTAGTCAGTGGAGTAATGAGGGTCGAGCCTACTCCAAACAATCAGGGATCCTGATTGTTATCCAAACATATCATATCCTCAAGATATAAAAGACAAAACAAAAAACAAACAAGATAAATAGACAAACAAAACAACACAAACTATTGCACTCAGATCCTGCCGTTGTCATAGTCACTGACATTGGTGTAAGAGGTTCTTAAAGTCAAATTCTGTATGAGATTGCCATATTTTTAAAAAGTCTGAGGATCTGCCTTTACTCTTGTAATAAATGTTATCCAACGTAAGGTAGCTTGAGACTTCATTCCACCAGTGGACTATTACTGGGGGTTTGGATACTTTCCAATTTAAAGCTATGCACTTCCTAGCTGCCAACAAGGTAAGATCTATGTACCTGCTTTCATATTTATTCCACTTGTCAGACATACTAGTTCCCAAAAGACATAAACGAGGTGAAAAGGGCATAGATACATGTAAACATTGTGATATTATCTTGGTAACGGAGTTCCAAAATGAAGAAAGTATATTACATGACCAAAACGTATGAAAAAACATGCCTTTTTGTTTCTTACAACGCCAACAAAGAAATGACATCTCACTGTTCATTTTATTTAGTTTCTCTGGAGTATATTAAACCCTATGTACCATCTTAAATAGAGCTAGTTTATGCCTTAGATTGTAAGAGCATTTATGAACTTTTCCACAAATATAAGACCAATCGTCTTGATCTATTTCCATATGAAGATCTTGTTCCCACTTCTGTCTTAAATAAACTGTATTTACCATTGAACTTTCAATAAGGGCATTATAAATCTTTGAGATAACTTTTTTCTGTTCTTTTCCCTATTGTTTAATATGACATCAATTTTTGATGGTTTAGGTTCTTGCTCAGTATTTACTAAATGTCTTATTTGAAAAAATCTAAATAAATGGGAAGAGGGAACTCCATATTTATGTTGAAATTGAGCAAATGAGAGAAAGGTCCCATTTTCAAACAGGTGAGAGATTTCCCTTATACCTTTATCATACCAAGGTTTGAACGTGTCATCTTTACAACATGAGAGACTTGGATTTTTCCAAACTGGGGAGAAAGGGGAAAGAGGGTTGTTGTAACCTAACAATTTATGGGACAATTTCCAGATACGGAGGCTATTTAGTATAACAGGGTTCTGGGTGATTTTATCCACTTCTCTGAAATCAATGTATGGTAGATGTTCCAAGTTGTATGGGTAAATATCCAAGGATTCTATTCTTTTCCATGAGCATGAAGTATTTAAAAACCATTGTTTAATCTGAGTAAATTGAGCTGACAAAAAATAATAATAAAAGTTGGGAAGCTTCAGGCCACCAGTTTCATATGGTAAATACAACACTGGCATCCGAACTCGTGGGGATTTGTTGTTCCAAATAAAGGAAGACAGCAGACTCCGGACCCTTTTAAAAAATGATTGTGGCGGTATAGTTGGAAGATTTTGAAATAAATATAAAAAGTTAGGCAAAACAGACATTTTAACTATGTTGACTCTACCCATAAGAGAAATGGGAAACTGACCAATTCTCTTTAAATCCTCCGATATTTTATTAACTGCTGGAAGGTAATTCAAACTAAAAGAGTCTTCCGATTTTCTAGGAATGAACAAACCTAAGTACTTAATACATTTAATGGACCAGTTCCAATTGAGTTGATTCTTCAGTGGTGTATAGTCAAAGTTGGAAATTGGCATTATCTCCGTTTTATCCCAGTTAACTTTGTATCCTGATAACTTCCCAAAATTTTCAATTAAAGATAACATAAACGGTATTGAGTTTACAGGGTCATGAAGATACAACAAGATATCGTCAGCATACAAAGATATAAGATGTTCCTCCTTCCCAATCTTAACACCTTTAATGTATTCATGAGATCTAATCATTGCAGCTAACGGTTCGATAGCAATGGCAAGCAGTGCAGGTGACGTTGGGCAACCTTGTCTTGTGCCTCTTGAAAGCAGGAAGGGTTTAGAATAGTTGATATTTGTTTTAACAATAGCCATAGGAGAACTGTAAAGAATTTGTACCCAGTAACAAAATTTAAAACCAAAATTGAATCTTCTAAGGACAGACATAAGGTATTTCCATTCAACTCTGTCGAATGCTTTTTCAGCATCGACTGAGAGAATAACATTCTGGGAATTAAGTTAATTAGTATGGTAAAGAATATCAAAGTACCTGCGTAAATTATCAGTAGAAATACGACCATGAACAAACCCGGTTTGGTCTAAATGAATAAGACTAGGTAAAACTTTCTCAAGCCGTAAAGCAAGGACTTTAGCAATGATTATATAATCTGCATTAAGAATTGAAATTGGCCTATAGGAGGCGCACTGGAGAGGATCTTTATCTTTCTTTTGGAGTAGGATAATGGTAGCCATACATAAAGACTGAGGGAGAAAACCTTTGCTAAAGCAAGCATTGATTATGGAAAGAAAAAGAGGCAATAAATAATTTGAAAAGTGTCTATAAAACTCGATTGGAAGGCCGTCTAAACCAGGAGCTTTACCATTTTGAAGTGTAGCCATAGCAGACAGGAGTTCTTCTGAGGATATATCTTGTTCTAAACGTACTCTATCCACTTGTGTTAAAGTAGGCAATGAAATGTTATCTAAAAAGGATTTACACCTATCCGGTTCATATTGTGAGGTAGATGTACAGAGTTCAATGTAATATGATTTAAATGCATCATTAATCTGAAGAGGGTCCATTGTAATGCATCCATCTTGTTTTTTAATCTTAAGAATTGTTCTGTCTTCTGATTCCTTTTTTATCTGCCTAGCTAGTAATTTGCCTGCCATTTCACCTTGTTCTACGTAAAATAGTTTTGATTTTGTCAGTGCAAGTTCACTAGCATATGTATTAATAGAATTATATTTCATCTTAAGATCATCTATCTGCAATAAAATATGAGGATCATTAGTTAAACAATGTTGCCTCTCCATACTAATTATATCATGTTCAATGCATTTCAGCTCATTCTTTGTTTTCTTTTTCAAAGATGAGGAAAAAGCTATTACACACCCTCTAATATAGGCCTTAAGTGTGTCCCATATTATCAATGGACATCCTGAGCTATTTTGGTGTACCTCAATAAAGGTTTCTAAATGAGTATTAATATAAGTTGTAAATTCCTCTTTTGAGAGTAATGTAATATTAAATCTCCATGGTTTTGGATTTGGTGGTAACTTTTCAAATTCTATTTCAAAACTCAATGCAGAGTGATCTGAAAGAATCCTAGCGTGGTAAGAGCAGTTTGTAATTTTTGAAATATAATTGACTGGGGTAAAGAAGAAATCTATTCTTGAATAAGAGTTGTGCACATGAGAGTAGAAGGAGAATGCTACCTCCTCGGGATGAAGTGTTCTCCAAACTTCATCAATTCCTAAGTTTCTTGTACTGTTTGCCAAAGCTGTTGACATATTAGGTAATGCATATTTACTTTGAGAAGATCTATCCAATTTTACATCCAGAACACAATTAAAATCACCACCCCAAACTAGAAGTCATCAAAATACTGCTAGTCACTGTTTAATAATAACTAGTAACAGCAAAATAGTGGCAAGTAAAAAGTAGAATAGGAAATAGTGATTACTAGTTACTAGTAACTAAGAATACAACGAGTAGAACTGGATTAGAGACTCAAGGTTTAGGTTTAGGCGCTCCTTTATTCCTGCTGCTATTAGATGTTTTAACGAGTGTCTGTAGGGAATACAGAAAACTGAATGTGAAGAATATGGCTGTAGCCTGTTTGCATCCAATGATAATGAGATAGTGACATTTGGTTTTTATATAGGCCTACCTATATTACCTTCTTTGTCCTGCTGTGTGGGATTGTCTGTATTTGTTATTGTTTTGTTGTTTGTATTGTTTGTTAATGCTCTATGTTTTTTATGTAATGCTGCTGGGTGACACCCAAATTTCCCCCCGGGGATTAATAAAGTACATCTATCTATCTATCTATCTATCTATCTATCTATCTAAATAGTGACTATTGAGTAATGAAAGGTTATCTAAAATGTGTAGCCCTGTAGGATTCAATTAAGAAAACTGCTTATTTTATTTTACTAGGAAGAACATAAAAGGTGACTAACTAATAGAATAGAATAGTGACAAAAAAAAAAGAGCACTAGTGACTAGTGCTTTTTAGGAAATGAATGATAAAACATCCTATAAGCACTAAAATATTGCACTGGGTTCATTTTGAAGGTAATCTTTCAATAAATGCACAAGGGCTGAGAAAGTCCTAATCAACGAAAATGTTCTAGCTTGTGGACTGCTAGAGAGCACAACTGATATCTTCCATCATTTTAGAGTGCAATGTCTTAACTATGGCGCAATATCCTCCATATTGTTATGACTCAGGCTGCTGAGGACCTCGGCTCCACTGAAACCGTCAAATGACCTTTGGTACGGGACACAGAGCAGGCTTCTGAGAGGGCAAAGCTCAATGCTAAGCCAACGGAAATAAACAACGAAAGAGCTGATAAATACTCCGCACTATATAAACCGATCTGGAATAATCACGAAATATGTGTATTGATTGTGCGATGGCACAATTTATTGCTATAACAGTGTAACATTCAAATTGAATTTACTTTTTTTGTTTAAAAAGCCAGAGGTAGTACAATGTTATCTTTCATTATGTCGTTTCTTCCTGCTTTACCGGAGTGGCTGACTCTGGATGCAAATCCACTGGATAGTTTACTTCAAGGTAAGTTCATGCTCCGTTCCTTTTCTCTGCAGTTTGGGTAGGACTATACAATATTTATAATAACCTATAGGCTCCCAGTTATGCAGCAGGCTATTTCTCAACTGTATAAGTGACTGGAGTGTGTTATTGTTAGTGTAAGCTATTTTTATTGAGTTGCCTCTTAGCTAAAGGCTCTGAGGGAGTTCCCTTTGGTAAGCAGTTACGCAGTGGAGATCTGGGGCTTTTATTTTGAAGGGTAAGAACGGAAGTGGTAAGTGTGTGGTGGGCTGTGTTTGACTCGCTGGGAAGGAATAAAGAGTTGGCGTCTTGTTCAGATGACGGAGCCTCCGTGTTTTTATTTTATAACCTGCAGAAGTAGCCTATAGGCGCAACACATAACCCTCGGCTACATTGGTGGCAGCGGTTACACCAATGTAGCCGAGGGTTATGTGTTGCGCCTATACTTCAGCAGGTTATAAAATAAAAACACGGAGGCTCCGTCATCTGAACAAGACGCCAACTCTTTATCCCTTCCCAGCGAGTCAAACACAGCCCACCACACACTCACCACTTCCGTTCTTACCCTTCAAAATAAAAGCCCCAGCTCTCCACTGCGTAACTGCTTACCAAAGGGAACTCCCTCAGAGCCTTTAGCTAAGAGGCAACTCAATAAAAATAGCTTACATTAGTGATGAAAATGTTATCTGACCTGCAGGACTGGTAGGCGCATGTGGGATCTCTGTGCTATGTAACCTGATGAGAGTACACTTATTTTTAGAGGCTGAGAGGTGAGGAAATGGATTTTGATACATACATGAAGATGATTTTGATGTTTATTTGTGTTACCTGACCTGACTAGGATGTCAAGTTACAAGATTTCACAGTTTACTTTCATTTGTTACTTTCTTTCTCTTTCCCTCAACCCACAGCTCGAGTGATGACAGCAGCAGTAAAGACGCGTCAAGCCAGAGGACACCCAGACATCAAAGCAGACCTAAAAGTGGACTGGGTGGGATGCTCCAGTTTTTGTTTTTGATGGGGCTGCTGGCTGTAGTGGGCTCCCGCGTGGCCTCCCTCGTGGTACTAGAATTTTCTCTTCGAGCTGTCTCTGCTTGGGCTACAGCTGGACCAGTAAGCAACTAACAACAGGATCATCTCTAAAAAAAAAATCTTCCCATTGCACTAACCAGTATCTCCTGATTTGTTCGTGTCGGTCTCATTTTGCTTCTACTTCTCAATTTTACTCAACTCAGTTCTGGGTTTTGTCGCATCGCGGTGACTCTTGACATTCATTATACAGAACATCTTCCTTTCATTTGTTTAGATTCACCCTTCAATTCCCCCTCTACTCCTCTAATCCACCAGGAGTCCGGGAGGTTTCTGCAGCAGCTGCTGGTCCAGTGCCAGTTCTCTCTGGGCTGTGCCCTAAGCTGCAGCCTGCACTTCCTCCATGAGGGGGCGCCGCAGCGTTGGCTATGCCTGCTCCTGGCGGCGGCGCTCAGCTGGTTCCTGGCCAAGCAGGCCACACGCCTGCTGCACCATGTCTTGGCTCTGTACAAACTCCACAGCTCGCAGCGCTACTGCGGTGTCTGCATCAGCCTGCTCTCCTCAGGCCGCTCCCTGCTGCCCGTGCTGTGCAGGACCCTGGTCATTACCTTCTCTGTGGCTGTGGTAGCCGCTGTATCAATCATCAATAAACATTTCCTCTCTGCAACAGAGGCCCTCAGGTTTTGGACACCATTGACTATCTGCTACACGCTGCTGGTGGTGTACATGCAGGGTGAGACACACATGTATGGCGAAAACTAGGCTACAGGAAACTCATAGCTTATGTCAGAGGTTTTGGTACAGTGCTCACAAGACAGATATTTGACATCATTGACCCATCTGGGCAGGAGCTCTATTAATAATCCCATGGCCTGTGACAATTTGATAGTATGGACCCCTCTTGTGAGTGGAGAAGAAATTGTTCCATTGTTCATCAGTTTGTTGTCTCCCTCTGATGGGGGTCTTGACTCAAAACATCATGCAACATGTGTCTATCATCATTAATTCGAGCATCCTGATGTCTCAACAATTATTAAGACCTGCAATGTGCTGTGTAACTTTTCCTAGACAATGTAGCAGGCATCAACGGTAGCTAGGACTCCCAGACAACAGGGATCATTCACATTCTCTTAAAGGCTAACCAAAGCTATCTGTCTTTCCTCTGGTGACCGTTCCATCTCGTGCCGCTGGTTCTTCTGGCAGAGGAGCAGCACCGGCGGCCCACCGGCCAGGCCGTCCTCAACACAGTGGTGGTGCGTCTCGGGGGTCTGATGGTCCTGATGCTGACCGTTGGACGCTGGGCGGACGTGCTCCACATCCTGATGTGTTTCCTGGGTGAGGCCAGCTGTCTAATCCCCACCAAGGATCTGCTGGATGCCGCATCCTCACAGGTCGGTGAGTCTCCCTGGAAGCAGCGCACAGGGCCGAGAGCACTTTCTGTCCCATCGGGACCCGAAACTGGGGCACAATATCGATGTGTTCATTAGACTGGGTCCCAAGATGAGGCTGAACTTCTCAAATTTGTATCCCAGGTGGAAAAGGTTTAAGACCCCCAAGACAGATTCAGGTCACAGTATTCTATGATTCAAAATATAGAGCCTACTTCTTATATTGAGTTGTACTTATACCTGATTTAGTAGTTTCACCAAAACACAAAGCAGTAGTGGCAAATAAAAAGGTGGGTAAACTATGACCTCAAGTCAGTGATCATCATAAGGCCGCCAATATCATATATATTTTCAGCCAAGCATTAATTTACGACTTTCCTTAAAAGGCCCAATCCTCATTACTTAAATCAGTTTGAAACTACTTACAATGATGTACGCTATGAATTTATGACATTAAGGTTTATGTCAGACTTAATAAGTGGGTAAAATCTATTCTGCAGATAAAAAGATGGGTAATGAATTTCAGTGGGTTTACCCTTCAAGACATCCCTGGAGCAAACCTTATCCGTTTAGCCAAGTTAAAAGACCAGACAACTGCTCAATATTATAGTATTAGTATTATCATACTGTAAGATGATAGACTTAGGGAAATGATGTCTGCAGATATTCTGACTACTATTGCAGGCCAGCAACTGGGTTATATATAGGCCTACTGTCATCTATCAGGTTATGTCATACATTGGATATGTGATGTTTTTGTGTGCGTAGGATGAAGAGGAGGATTATAGAGACTACATGAGAGGAGAACACCGACGAAGACCACGGACACAAGGGAAAGAGCAGCAGAGTTAACCATTCTGGGGATTAAAAATGCAGCCGGACTGTTTTTGATATGGGATAAGCTAATTTACATCTATGTATTTATGTCCTATTATTTAGGCTTTTATCAACAAGTAAACTTTTACATGTATAATGTAATGGCATTTTTTTTTTTTATTAAACATCCACGTGACAGATTTTACCTGCAAAGCTTTGGTGGTGACTAACATTAATTTGTTAACAATTATATAATGAAGCATTGCATATTGTGATTAAAAATACTTTACACAATTGGAGCTTTTAATTTGACCCTAAAACAAATCTATAGTGGTGTTGCATGAGCAGAGATGACAGAAATGCACTGAGAATGCAGAGGGAAAAAAACACTTAGCAGACGGACACAATGTATCATATTTGTTATGCAGTAGCCGTTTTGGCTGTAAAAGGTTACAAATAGATGCAAGGCAGTAACTTCACCTCCACCAGCTCATTCAGTGGCTAATGACAATAATCTTTACATCATTATCATTACTGGCTCACCCATTTCCACACAACCTATAGGCCTATAAATGTCAGTCTGTTTTTGTCGTGGCCCTCAGAGACTCGTCAATTTGAAAAGAAAAGGCAAAATGGCTGACGACAATGTTAGTGCTGTAAAGTCACACAAAATGGCGTTAGACAAAGAAAAGGCTAGCTTACTTAGCTTTAACCTGCCGTTAGCCTGTATTCAAACCAATTTTGGCCAAAGAGACATTTAAAACCCCGAATAGCCTTTATCAACGGTCCGTGTTTGCTTACTGAAATTGAATTAACCTGAAAACATACAGAAGCCTTTTAAAAGAGATTCTACACTTATCTGGCTTCATGTTACCCTCCCCATTACAATACAGTCGAAGTAAAAGCCTTACTTCTTGTGCAAATCTGCTCTAGCTTGTATCCCCGACCACCCCCACATCAAATTTAATCCACATTTTGACGCTGGTATTATGCCCATTTGGTATATCTTTATTGAAAGCTGTGAACTGACAGGAGCATATTCCATCAGAGGTTTTTTAATATGAATTCCGTCATTATTCCATGTCAAAAAAGGCGTGTGAAATTACAGTGGGCTACATTAGCCTGATAGTCCAATTTCCAAGATAATAATCCAGGGCTGGGAATCACTTGAAGAGGAAATTTAGTTTTGGTGTCTAGTCGTTTCCACCACAGTACGAAATTGTACTATCCCATAAGATTATTGGATGTTTTATTGAATACGGTTCCAATTCAGGAGGAATTCGGTAGAGAAAGGGAGGTTGTTTCCAGCAGCGCCCGACTGTTGTAAAAATGGCCATTGAAATGACTGGAAACTTGTCGCCTCCTCTGTGTTATTGGATAGGGGTTTCCAGACTTTTCTACGCACATCTGATAGGCAGGCTGTACGCATGCGTAGTCTGGAGTTTTGCAGTGCCCCTGTTACCGCAGTTTAACGCATGCGCAGTTCGATTTTTAATGTAGTATAATAGTATAATAATAATGTAATAATAGAACTATGTTCTCTGACCAAAATTTCCATTAAAACTTTTTATTCTAGTAGATTTAACTGCTTTGAATCCTCATCCTTTCATATACTGTCACATTCAGCTCTTAGTGATGGCATAAAATGGGTAATGGGCAAAAAAGTGTCTTATTACCAGTGATGTAGTGAAGGGTAAATATACCTAAACTCAGTTTACTTGCCTTTTTGTTTACAGAATAGAGTTTACCACCTTTTTAGGTTGACATTAATTGTAATGACTTCATGGTGTAAACATGTACTATCAAACCAATTTAAGTTTTATGAGGATAGCGTCTTTTAAGGAAAAATACATAAATGAATGCTTGTGCTGATGATGATCACAGTTGGAGCTCATAGTTTATCCACCTTTTTATTTACCACTACATCACTGTGTATCACCTTGGACAGTCTCTTGGACTTTTGGACATGCGCCTGATTGCTCATGTTACTGATTAGCTTAAAAGAGAACTCAAATCAGGTCAAAGTTCTTGACTTAGTAGCCTCCACTCCAATTTGTCCTAGTAACTTAATTGAAATACAAGTTCAAGGTTCAGCTTTATTTGTCCCAATGGGCAATTGCTTTTGCAGCATAGCCTATATTAAAAGCAAAAACATAAGACAGACAACAGACAGTCGCCACTGAAAAATGTCAAGACAAATCATAATCCTCATAATCATCAACATTGTGATGATTGAGTCAGTCAAAGTCAAAGTCTTGCATCCCAACACTTGAATGAACATATTGCATCTTGAATCAGATTTTCTGTCAGTGATTTTAGCTGATAGCCCATCAAACAATGTATTGTTCAAAAAATACTAAAGTATCTTCTTATCAGAGTTTTGTGAGTGAGGGACTTGTTTCTTCTTCTGAATATCTTCAGCCCAGTGACATGTAAAAGGGATTTGGTTTGATTGAAAGCTTTCCTCATAGGACCAATTTCCCAGACATGTGTCAATCCCACAGCTGCCAATCCTCCCTTATTTCTTGGGAGTTACCCTATTTAATTTTTAATGGGATCTCTGTTACTTTCAGTGGTTTTAATAGGACAAATTAATCCAAACAGACAATCAAGATATGAAATCCTAGACCTGGTCTGAATGTTATAGGGATTGTCAAACTGCCAAGGGGGATCTACAGGAGTGGGATGTGTCCAGGAAAATAGTCCTAAATCTTAGTTCTGTTTTGGTCATGCTCTTAAAGGTCACATCCAATATGATTTTGGATCCCCTCATTTCCCAATCAAACACACACTAATACAGGAATAGGCTTGTAATTCAATATATGAATTCATGTCCCATCAATAATTCTGAATATAGGAACCTTTCACTCAAAACTAGAAACCAGAGTCTAGACTGTAATCTGTTCTGTCATCTGGATTTGCAGAATCATGTAGCTGCTCCATTGACTTCAGAGAACTAATCCGTTGATAATAAATGAGAAATTGACTCTATGTAGTCTACCTACCATTTATCCCTGGAAAGTCACAGCATATTGCTTTACTCAGGTCTATCAGGTCAAAATATAATTGGCTCAGATTTGCTTAGAGTAGGCCTTTATTTTCCTGTTTCCTACAGTTCCTAAGTTCCCTCTTTATGCGTCTTCAAGATCCTCAACATAAAGTTTTTATGCTTCAGTGTAAGTAGCTTTCAGAATGATCACTTGTGAAAGGATCTTCAAGGGGAGTCAACTCACTTAACCCTAATGTATGGCAAAATCCCTGCATCTCATATTATTTGCCACCAAAGCTTATAAACCTACTTATGTTGACTACATGTCTGGAGACAAGTGGAGCAATTACTGGTGACTAATAAGATATTTAGTCAATGTGACAATAGGTCACCAAACTATCAGTTTATAAGGAACATTGGTCCTGAATGCTCCCCATATGTGATTTTTTTTTAGATATGGCTTCCAAATATATTTTTTGGTTATTTTTGCTTTATCTTTGCTCTCCATTATAATGATTTAATACTATAAAATCAAATTTGGACTCATGTAAAGTGCTTCCCCTTGCCATACCCGTCTGACACCCATGGGATCCTCCTGTGAGTCAAAGCTTCTCAGATGTCAAAGCACCAACATTCAACCAGGGGTTTTCTCACACATGCGCACAGAGGAAAGACTATCTCATCGGGGGAAAAAAAAGTTCACACACAAAGCTACGCCTGCGCGGTGTGCCTCTCATTACGAGCGAAGTTGCTGCATCTTTTTAGGAAGCTACAAGCTTTCTTTCGACACCCAAAGGTCGCATGGTGTCAGGGACGCGCCTAGTCACGGGAACAGTTCGGAGCGCGTTCACGAGGTGCCAGATCGCGCTTTAACAGTGAAGAGTATCAAACAGCGTGCGGGGATCCAACCTAATGGTTTACATTGGGTCACAACGAGCAGTCAATGATTTGCGCGGAGTATTTTTGGTCCGGCGTTTATTTTGCAAACCTTTTCTATTTTGCACGGGAAGAAACTGACATAGCAAACTCATCTGTATGATCGGGGGACAGGAGCACACAGTATGGTCCGGGAAACCAGACATTTATGGGTGGGAAATTTACCCGAAAATGTACGAGAGGAGAAAATCATTGAGCACTTCAAGCGGTGAGTAAAAATGAGCGGCGTGTGATTTGCTAATGTAACAACGAGTCCACGGCCAGCATCTCTGTTGTGTCACATTTACTGAAGTCAGGATGAAGCAGGAGGTTCCCCTGTAGCCAAGTGCCATTTGGCAACTGTGCTGACAGCTCTCTGTAACCAACAACACTGCACTGGGTTTGAGCTGAGAAGAAACGGCTAGCACACCTCAACCACCCAGCTAGCTGGCATATGGTTTTGGCATTTTGGCACGGTTACAAACTTGTAGGTCATAACTTGTCGATACACTACATAACCTGTCCTTTTTCGTGGTGTGGCTGTTTTAAGGACCTTTCCCACCAGGTAACCGAGGAACAACCTTTTCAGTAGAGTAGACGCCAGTACACCGTCAGTGTAAACAAACTTCAGCCTACCTGGGCTGCTGCTCCCTGTAGCTTTTACACAAGCTGTGCATTTAATTGCCTGCGTCTTTGCAAGTATGCTTGCAGTGTAACCATGAGTGTTTTCTAGTGCTTCAGCAAAACCGGGAGCCGGTGTTTCACTTGACTTTCTGTGAGTTTGTCAGCTCGGGTCACGGCTTCCTTCGACACATGTGCACTTCTGGCAACAAACTGTGGTTAATTAGCCTACTTGAATGCGCATCAAAGTGCCGTAACAAAGCGGTTGCAACAACCAGCTTTTTTTTTTTTTTTTATCTAATACAATTCAATGAAACATCAAAGGTGACGCGACATCACGCCGCCATCCTCGCGGCAACATTGTTGCAAACTGGCTGCGATTGAACAGCGTGCAGTGTGTTACCGATATGCAACATTGTAACATCGTAGATTACTTGTGTGCGAAAGTAAATAGACATACTAATTGTCTTTGCTACATGGTAACAATACTCTTTGCCCCAGCTGCCGAATTGCTTAGCCTTAAGCGTAACTGATCTGATTTTAATAAAAGCAAGCAACATAAATCGTTATTAACCATTTCATTAGTTGAGGTTTTTTTAATTGAGCTCAGCTTGTGCTAAATGTTAGGCTGCCGAAGCGGAGTGGGAGCATGCACCGTCTTTAACCTCTTTGTTTTCTTTGTTGAACCGGAGAAAAAATGTAAATATGCATTTTTGTGTGGCTTGTCACGGTTCTCTGCGCGCTCTCGCCTCTCGTTGCTCGGCTGTCAAGGAAAAAGCAGCCCGCCTCTCCGTCCATATGTGCAGGAGAATAGTCTGCTGAAAAACATCATAGCTCACCTATATTGGTACGCTACCCTTTCCAGTGGTATGTTATGCGTCGCCAAATCGAACATAAGCTGCCAATTAACTAACATAAATCATACACGCGGTCTGTCTAGCACAATATGAGTCGAAATGCACGTTTGTCCCGCAGCATACCCTCCAACATACGGTTTCCAAAATATAAACTGACATTAATTTGATCCATTGCACCCTCTTGCTCTCGTTATTGTTTACGGTAGAGGGATACTGTGTCTCGAGTCTCGAGCTGCAAATATTGAGGAGCCGTGGCGCTTATCTAGCCATGCAACCCTGCAAAACACTTAATAGGCTACCTATTACCTTTTTATTTACATTCGCCTATGTTATAAGGTGCCCAAGTTTGGGGAATGATGACTGGCAGTATGTTGTAGGCTGTGGGAATAGCGGTGGGAAACCGTGTCGGGGAGCCCTTTTCAGCCTGCCACCTCAGCTCCGATGTTAACCAGAGGTAGTCAGAGTATGCAGGTGCATGACAGCCCAATGTGTGATAGAAGTCATTGAAGATGGGGGACGGCAGAATGAGTAAGCAGTGTGAACAGCTTTTCTAAAATGGCGTCGGAGGCTATTCAATGTTGGGAACTGGCATACCAATATATTTATGGGCACCCTACTGTCTCTCTCGGACAGCGAAAATATCCTCCCGAAAGACAGTTTTTCATCCCCATGGCTTCTTGGGGTAAAAAAAAACCCATAACAAATGAATGTGCTAGTAGGCTTTGTAATTATATATCTTATAAAGCTTGTAAATATAAATGAATAGACTACCCATCAGTCATTACACCCATCACTTAATGAGGTTATTTGCTCATTTATAGGCTTATTAACTAAACAATGGAAGGCATGCCCTCATCTACATCATTAAAAAAAAAAAGTAAATGTTAGGCAAGGCACTGCTTTTTCCAATTGGGAAAATTATGGTATATGTATATTAAAAGATGCTAAATTGCACCAAAATGGCTTTGCTTACACTTGAACAGAAGGAAGCCTAAACATGCATAATGCATCTGGACTCTGGAAACCCACAAACAGCAAACCAGGAAATGTCGCGTCTCCTTCTATGCTACTCAAACCTCGTATGAATGCTTTTCAGTAGCATAAAAGAGCACCTCCCCCTCAGGAAAATACTCCAGGCATTGTTGGGAAATGTATTTATTAACATGCAATGTGCCAGTGTTTCAAGTCCAGTTGCTGGGTTACTGTTGCCTTGCAAGAAAGTACCAGAGAGTAATAAATCACTAGCAAAGCCACGTCTCTCTGCTTTGCAGAATCCTCCCCCCCCCCCCCCCCCCCCATGACATCAATTCACCC
The DNA here is from genome assembly GCF_048128805.1 of Centroberyx gerrardi. Taxonomy (NCBI): domain Eukaryota; kingdom Metazoa; phylum Chordata; class Actinopteri; order Beryciformes; family Berycidae; genus Centroberyx; species Centroberyx gerrardi. The sequence continues at coordinate 28,724,998 of NC_136010.1, read as the reverse complement.
ATCACTGTGCAAGGTGAAAAAGGTGTTATGAGAACAACTGCATTCATTTTAACTAAGAACTCAATTTGAAAACCGTGCTTGGACAATCAGAGATGTTAAAATCAGAGATGTAACAAAGCAGCTGTGTAAAACCTGCTGATCATCTTGTTTTGCTTCCATTGTTCCCTCTGTAGATATGGACGGGTGGAGAGTGTCAAGGTCCTCCCTAAGCGGGGGTCAGAAGGTGGAGTTGCGGCCTTTGTGGATTTTGTGGACATTAAAAGTGCTCAGAAGGCTCACAATGCTATCAACAAGATGGGGGACAGAGACCTGCGCACTGATTACAATGAGCCCGGCACGATTCCTAGTGCCGCGCGGGGGCTGGACGATAGTCTGTCCTTAGGCTCTCGTGGCCGGGATGTATCAGGGTTCACAAGGGCGGCAGGGGGGCCGGTGTACGGGCCCCCTGCGTCGCTCCACAGCAGAGATGGACGCTATGAACGCAGACTAGACGGGTAAGTGGACAAAGTTTCTCTGAAGGCAGGGGGGACCTTGGTTTCTGGTAAACACCTTACCCCCAAGCATCTTTCCACCATCTGTTCATTTACTTGTTTGGGGGTTAAAGAGGAGAAAAGAGAGTTCATGCTCAGGAATTAAATCTTTTAGGCATCCCCTCTAAAGTCCTCAGAGCGTCGCCATCGCTCTTGGATTCATGCTTGCAGGTAGACACCGAGATATACCGTAAATGAGAGCATGTTTTGTACATTCTGCACACAAATGTATCTGTCACTTATATGAATAGTCAATAGTGTAAATGGCTGTTGGGGATTATCTTTGTGAGTTTAAACATCTCTGTGAGGTGGATATAACATTTGCGGAAAATACGGGGCAAATATTGGATATCGTAAAAATTTCCCAGGATTATTGGAGATTGCTGGAGAGAGAGAGGAAGGGAGAGAGAGAAAGAGAGAGAGTGGTCCAGCGGCCATCCCTGGGATTCCCCTAATCTGGAGTTACCGTGCCCCGCTCGGTGGATTAATATGTCACCCTTTTTATTCTCACGTAACAAAACAACCAAGAGCACACATTTACACATTTTAAGACATGCCAACTATTGTTTGGATTAGTCAAATTGGGTTTTCAATTATGGTGCACCCCTCCTGGAGGTGTTCACTCCTCTCGTGGTCTGGAGTCATGTGGATAACCTACCCAGGATATGTATCCCCCCCCTGTTGGATTAATACCGGCCAGACATCCAAAGGATATTCTATCATTCTAAAGGTATGGGTTGTTTTTTCTTTCTTTTTTTTTTGGTTTTGTTTGGGATTATGTCTGAGATCAGGGCATTACACTGAGTGCTGGGAGACCTCTACTGGTGATCCAACAAACCGTGAGCAAATTACTTTTTTTTTCTTCTTTACTTCATGATGATTTTTCTGGAGATAATTTTTTACTTTTGAACCACTGAGACTTGCACATTCAGCATTCGACGTGGATGAACACGGACTATGTTTGGATCGTACAAATCAAAGAAGCATGCTGGAAATTTGAGACTGGAAAATGGTGCCATCAATGCCACTGGAGATTACTTGCCTCTTGTCTGTGGATTACCTCACCCTTTCCTGAATGTGGAACTATAACTAACAGTCCTTGGATACAATTGCAGTCAGAGTCCGAAGTCTATATCGTGCCTGTGAACTGTATTTAAAATCTGTTCACTGACTTAGCCTAGGTTTGGACTGCGTGCGGGTCACTGGTGAAGGAGAATCATGGATAGACTACAGACATGAACATCCACGAGCTTCAAAACTGCCATGAATATTTTTCCCCTGGGAATGAATACAGTGCAGAAAAGGAGCAAGAATCTGGATTACTAGTAAGAGACATCACCTTCCTTCTAAATCTGTCTTGGCCAGATTTGTTTCCCCTCTGTCGATGGAATTGGACTATTTCACCACTGTGCACTGCGCGATCAAAGTGGAATGTGCAGGACTTTTACAAATGAAGATGGAAGATTTAATTTTCCCACCAGCGTCTCCTCTACAGATTCATTGGTGTTGGGGAATCAATGGAGCATCACTTATGAAGATGGACTCCTGGATACCATTTCTTTATTTTACTGGACTCAAAGAGCAACGTCGATAGTATATTTGTACATTTCCACATTTATTTTTGGATGGATGTTTGGACTGCTACTGGCTTTTTTTTCCCAACGTACAAAATATGAAGCTGGATCAGGACAAGGCCTAGTTTGTTTGATTTATTTTAATTAAAATTTCTACACCATCTCATCCATGCACCTGAGGTCCCCTGCCATGCCGATGAGGATTACATTTTCTAACATGAACAATTTTGCTTCAGTTTTTACCCCCACTCAACATTTTTTGCCCATTTTTTTTTTCTTTTTGCTCACAAAGTTCTATCTCCCTAGATTGTATTTGGAATTATAGGTCAAGTTACCACTCTCTCAAAAGGTTGGTATGTCCTGCCCTGTGTATTTTAGCTGTTCTCTCTAACCCCCTAGTTTGAACCCCTGTCTCTCTCCATTTTCCCCACTAACCGAAGTAGCCGGTAAATAGACTGTTATTACTGCCTGTTTGTCTATATGCAGAATCTGTACCTTACCTTTATATTGTTTTCCTTTTTCCTCCTCTCACCTTACCCCCACTCCCAGCTCCTAACCTCTGCTCTCCCTATACTGAATAGTTCTATGTTGCAGGCATTTTTCATCTGACAAGTGATCAAAGTGAAAAATGTCCCTGTTGAGATGTGTATATGTATATGTATATATATATGTGTGTATATATATATATATATATATATATATATATGTATATGTATATGTATATGTATATGTATATATATGTGTATATATATATATATATATATATATATATATATATATATATATATATATAAGGCTGGCTTAATGTAACATGAAGATTGGGGCTGTGGTGTTGTATTAACGTAATGCACATTTTTCCTAATGCCTTTTTTAAAAGCAGCGAGACAGAATTTAATGCTTATCAAATTAAGGCGGAATCAAATTCACTTTTGCACTTCTTTGATTGCTTTCCAATTCAAGGTGTGTCAAGGTCAAAGGGTTTCAGATTGCTATTAGATGATATTTAGCCTCTAGTTTAATCTCGCCACATGTTAGTAGCTTTGGTTCCATCCTTGCAATTTTACATTTTCTCCAGCCTCCTTTGTTTAGCTGAGCCGAGTCAAGCTCAAATGACAGGGATCTAATGTAAAACCTGTCATAGGGTGCAGTCTCAAAATTTGAATCTCAAAAATGAACTGGCAGCCAGATATGAAAGCACAAAAAACACAGCTACACTGTTGTTTTGCATGAAAACAGTAAAGAGTAAACCATTCCTCATTTTTAAATGGACACTTTGAATAAAAAAATGCATATTTTACTTGCATTCATGACCGAGGCACCACATAAGACGTCTTTTTGAATGTGCTCTGGCATGCTTCCTTATAGTTATGCTGTTCACATAATCCCAAAACAGTTGACGTGCTTAGCATGCACTATCGCAGACTAATAATCAAACACGGAGAGAAATTATGGCAAAAGAATCTAGCTGAATTTATTTTTAAGCTCCATGAATAATGTAAAAATCTGTTTTGTGTAAAGTGAAATTGAAGGCTATCTATTGAGCAGTGAGCCTCTGCTACCAAATTAGCATTTTTGAGAGCATCTAGGGGTCAAGGTAATCCATCAATTTCACAGCAGACATTGTTGTGCCATAGATGATATTCATGAATCCTGCACACAAATGATTAAATCAAATAAGCTGAAATTGAATTTGCCCCCCGACCTGCTGTACCTATGTATAGTGCAGTGAAATGGACTCGGGCTTCACCTAAACCGTTTCATCCTTAACATCAGTATGTGCATGCAGTCTTTTGTTCTAGTGCACAATGGCATGTCTTTGGGTGGAAAGACTTAATAAAAGACCATGCTTCTATCTATGACCTGAAATAATGTTAGACTCTATAGGTTCTATATACATAAAATGTTTTACACTGATCAAAATTCAGATAATTCGGTATGAAATGCATATATAATAACTGACCCTGTAATCCCTAAAATCCAATCATTTAGTGCCATTTGGTGAATACTGTTAATTTTTGCTTGAACCAAAAAGTGTAAAAAAAAAATAAAAAAAAAAATATAAATAATAATAATAATGGTCTCACAAGGATAGAAATATGTGGAAAATCCTCCAAAGTGAAGACATTTTGACAGTCCTTACTTTTTAAGGGGCTATAGTTTAGGGTTAGGACTTGAGTCAAGGGCTAATATTAGAATTAGGATTAGGTCAAGGTTAGGTATGTAGAGGAGAGGGGTAAGGTTAGGGAATGAATGTAGTCTACAAAAGTCCTCCCAAGTATAGTAATAAAGCCGTGTGTGTGCATTTTGACGAGTGTAAAGGGCAGGTTGGGTATCCTTAAGAAGGTCATCTTATGGGTCATTTACCAAGACACCTTTCAGGACATCAAAAACGATGCAGACGAAGACACCGGTGTCATATTTTTTTAGAAATGGCAACAGCCTCCTGTTAGTATTCATATTACTTGTTTCCTCAATATATGAATAAGATTCAGGCCATTTTATCATTTTGATAACTGTTTTGGTTCCATAAGACAGTCCATCCACACATGATCTTTATTTTGAATCCCCTAAGACCTATTTTGGGAATGCTTTGAAAACCATTGAAAGGTTTTAGATGTGCTTGTGTACAAGCAACAATTACCTAAATGTTGGCCTCAATGCAGGTCCATAGACACTGCATGAAAGCAATCCTTAACTTGTCCCTGAGAGAAAAAAATTAGTTTGACGTTTAGTTCATTAACTATACTATCAAGTCACTGCTACGTTTTAGGAAACTTGTGTGAGTTTTCAGCTTGGTCAGCAGCAATGAAAGATTCAAGTCTCAGTTCATGTCTGTCACGTTGACAACGGTGGCAACAAATTATCTGATAATCATAATCTTATGAATGTGTACAGCACTAGAAAGTTGTGAAAACCATGGAACTTAAAAACCTTACACAAGGAAACCTATAAAAATGTGCAAGTGTGCACAATACCCCGGTCATAGAACTAACTGGAAAAGGTTGCTTGTGATTTTTAAAGAAATGCGTTGTGCCCCCATTGATTTGCACTGGTATTGTTAAGAAAATACTAACAGAAGGCTGCTGCCAATTTCTCAATAACTACAACGTTAGCCGTTTCAGAATTGACTCCACCCTGCATCTGCCTTGGATTAGTACTTCAGGATTTTCCAAACAATTCTTAGTGGATGGAGCAACAGTTTAGCAGCAAGCAAAAATTGGAGAAATAAATCTTTACAACATTGGCATGAAAACATCTTGGATGTTCTCAAACATTCAAAGATCCAAAACATATGGATGCTTTAATTAATGATCAATGAGGAAAACATGTAAATCCTATCCAGGGAAACAAATGGATTTTTTGTCCTGAACTTCAAACCTATATAACAAGGCACTTTTGTCGTACCTGAGATTCTACATAATTAATTTCAGAGCAGAAATGTTCAGAATTTTTAGAGAGGAGACTTAGTTTTGTTATTTGTTTAAGCTTGGATTTTTGAGTTTGCACGTGACATTTTCAAGTTTTATGTTTTTTCTCAGCTATCCTAATGCCTTAAATAATTTCTTGTTCCAACACTACATTATCTATAGGATTGGCAATAAATCTTACAAACTGTGCACTTGGCAACAGTAGCAGTGGATTTCTAGAGGTATGCAGGCTTATCTATGCCAATAGGTTATGTTTAGAAAATTAGTCTAGCACAGCACAGACATGATCTTCTCTAATATATTTACAGGGTCTCCAGTATTTTATTCACCTTGTTAATGCAAATCTGTATTCAGTGGAATTCATTCTTGCACTGACTCTGACTGAAACCTCACCAAAATCAAGGATACATTTACGAATACCGGGGTTCATGATATTAATTTTCTACCTCTACTTTTTTCAAATGATTCCATAATCTGATCCTTCCCAGACCCCCTTATTATTCCATATCTCAAATGGTTTACAGTGTCACATTTTCCTGTTGATAAATAACTGACTATCTCATATCCTGACTTTAAATATTATGTAATTGGTTGTAGAGAACTATGGGTAGTCATGAAAATTGTCAAGAGCAGAGAATTGCTTCTCAATATAGTCTAAATATACAATAAGTGTATTGTGCAGTTAATATAAAATAATAATAATTATGATCTCACCTTGAAATAGGAATAATTTAAGGTGACATTTATGCAAAATTTGTACCATTTTGACAGTTGCATTTTGAATTTTCTCTTGCTAATATCTAGCAGAATGTTGAGCCAGGATAATAGCTTTTTTTCTCCACTTCTAGCTTGAACTAGCCCAGGAAGCAAAAGTTGTCTTTTTTTGGGGGGGGGCATTTTTGCATTTATTAGATAGATGAAAGTGAAGAGAGACAGTAAAGACAGAAGAGAGAGAGGGATGACATGTGACAAAGGCCCTGGGCCGGACCCGAACCCAGAACGCTGTGGCCACATGGCATGCGCTCTAGACCACTGAGCCACCAGGACGCCCCAAAAGTTGTCTTACTCTGCCAGTATAGCAAGGGTTTGAGCTGTTGTTATATCCAACCATGTTTTGCCCTGTGTTGGAACAGCATGGCTAATATGCTGATATAATTTAATTTGAATTCAAACAATGGTAATTGGTGTCCTGCCCGCTCATTAGGGGGAGGTGGTACGACACAGCAGTCATATTACCGAGTTAAACTGTGATTGCTTGATACAGAAACAGGGTGCTCAAATCAGAACAAAATTTCCTTCTTAGCACTGTTTAAAATATTCAGCTTCATACAAGATGCTTCTAAGACACCTGGCTTGTTGAGGAAAACAAATCCTGGGAAACTCTTTTAACATCATAAATAACATGGGCAAGCTTGTCAAAAACCACCTCTTCAGTATTTTTTAGCACAAGTCCTGCAATTAAGCTTTGAAATATGCTGTAAATTTCTGTTCTATTAAACACTGAATGTGTGCCTTTTGCCAAAAATCTCTCAAGTGCCCCATGGTGTTTTATTAATATTTTCAATATTGTATGTTGTATTTGCGTAATAGAATATACTAGTTAATATAATAGTGATTTATGTTTGAAATGAGAAATGCTAATTGTTGCAAGCCAAGACTAATAATTTGAAGGAAAACGCATTAATAATCACAGAAAAGCAATCCTCAGCAAACTAAGAAGCCAATGTTTTAAATCTTAGGTTAACACCTCCAAGGTGCTAGAAATTCATGAAAGTCAATCACTTTACTTTTTCATTGTAAACATCAGTGGTTTGTAACTTTGGTGTCTTCGCAGAATTATCTAATTCTGTACCATCAAACCACCAAGTCGTAACAAGACTTGTCTCAAAAAATCGCTAGAATCGCTAGTTTAAATTGTTGCCAAACATTTTGTCAACAATGATGGGATAAATGACCCAATAGGCAGGTGAAGAATTCTTTTAGATGCTTGAAATATTAAAACCCTTTTCAAAATGCTTCAGTGCCCTGTCTTCCCATGTGTGTTCTAATTTAAAAAACACCAAAGACACTTGATAGTTTTGATTGTCCACTGTCTGATGCTAGCAGCTTTCACATATCTGTCAAATATAAGTGTAATGTGATGATGTCTCTCCCTAATTCTCCCCCTCACCCCTCTCCCTGTTACTCAGGACTGCTGAAAGTCGGGATCGGGCATATGATCACAGTGCCTATGGACATCATGATCGTCCTGGTAGCAGTTTCGAACGGCAGCGGCACTACGAGACGGACTATTATCGTGATGCCAGAGAGAGGACTCTAAGTACAGCTGGGAGTGGGTCTGGTACCTCCAGTGGAAGCGGTACAACAGTCTCGGCGGGAGTCAGTGGAACTATCGTTGGCGCTGTTGCCAGCAACACTGGAACAGGTGGATCGGCGGGGGCCGCGCCGGGAGGAAGCGGAGGAACCACGTCCGGCGGGGTTGGCTTCTACCGCTCCCACAGCAGGAGCCCCTGTCGCTTCGAGACGCCGGAGCCTCGCTATGAGTCTCGCGCCAGGGAACCCTTTACTTTGGCCAGTGTGGTTCACAGGGACCTTTACCGGGAGGAGAGGGGTCGGCGCGGGGAGCGGTCATACCGCCACAGTCGCAGCCGGTCTCCACACTCGACGCATTCGAGAAACCCCTCTCCTCAGAGACTGGCGAGTCAGGCCACCCGTCCTCCACGTTCACACAGCGGCTCCGGCTCTCGCAGCCGGTCCTCCAGTTCAGACTCGGTCAGCAGTACCAGCAGCAGCACTAGTGGCAGGTGAGTGAAGCTACACCCTCTAATTTCAATGTCAAGGTTTCTACCCTTGCAGGGTTCTGAGTCCTGAGGACCAGGATTAAAGACCACTCGGCTAAGATCCCTGCCTGTAATGTTACAGATGTTAACTGGACACTTTAAACATTACCTTCATCTTTCACCACAAAGTCGTAAATTGTATTTTTCTTGTTATCCATAACACAGCCTCTTCTACACTTGGCTTACTTTGGCTTGCTCCACCTGCCACCTGCCGCTCCAACTGACTTCCTCTTCTGTCACTAATGATAGTATGACATGCGCCCTCTGTGGCTGGATGACTTCATCGCATCACAATCCACTCTTGCTCCCTTCTTTTAAATGCCATTTTCAAGCCGATTTAAATTACATTTTCACAAGTTTTCTTAGACAGCTCAAAATTATGTTCAGGTGGCCCGCCCAAGGTTTTACAATGCAGGAAAAGCCCTATAAGATGCAAATATCACTGTTACAAATGTCTCACCACTCAGCAAAACCCAGAATGGGACAAATCATTATGTGGAGTTTGAATCAGCACTTCAAATTTACTGGCATAACACAACTGGCAGCAGTACAATGAAGAGCACTGTGCTCAAAACATCACATGTCTCAGTGTCAATAATTTTATACACCTGGGAGCAGCTTTCAGTGTGCAGATGTTTTCTACCATACCCATGTTTTGCATGGACATTAGTTCAACTTTCAGATTAGTGTACATTTAATCTGTTTTTGCCAAGCTACGGTTGTTGTCTTACTGATGGGCTGTTTATAGGACTAATAAGTCAGAGCTTGGAAAAACAACTTTTGGTTATATCAAGCTTGTATCTGCATTGATTTGTTGGTTACCACTGTTCAGAGTTTGGAATTAGTTCCGGTCCACTTTGCTTCACACTCGAGGAATCTCATCTCTGAGATAGATTTTTCTGAGAAATTTACAAATACTGTAAAAGCTTGTGAAAGGGGTTCAGGAATAAATTAAAAGATACAGTCTCTCTAATCTCCTCAACTTGTCTTTGGAGGAATAATAACTAGCTAATACTGTCTCATGCACAAGCTAGGGGAGTCACTTGCATACAGCATCCATAATTATTTATCCAGAATTGCACTGTATATATGTAATGTGTGTACGATTTTCTCTAAATTTTTTGCTGTCATGCCGTGGGGGTATGTCAATTCTAGTGCTGCAACCAAGTGTCCATTATCACTACAAACAGTAGCCCCATTATGTTGTTGTCACTTTTATTATGCCAGGGAATCTTAAGAGGTTGCTCTGTTTTAAACTGAACATACTGATTCTGGGTTTTGCGTGGTGCTACATTTGTAGCAGTGATACTTGCATCTAATTTCTAGTAAATGTATTGGATTGTTTTAGTTGATTTGGTTGCAGTGTAGTAATGAAAATTCTACAAGGAAGTGACAAAAAGAACAAAATTATCAAATCCTACATGTCAGGTTTTTACTACTAGGCAATTGATTATCTCAAACCAGTATTTATCTTTTGATTTGGTGTTATGGACTTGTGCAACTATGGCATGTTGACATTTTGATTTGCACCAATAGAAAAATGCATGAATGCATTTTGTGAATGCAAGCGAGGTTTCCACTTTTGAAAACATCAGTATGTTTGTGTAAGGGCTGCACTCCACTAGATGAATAAGATCTGATAAGAGCAATTGACTTCACTATTCTCCACTTATTTATTTTTTTTGTTTGACTGCATCACCTTTGGACACAGCAGACCCCAGAGCTGTGAATGCATGTAGCGACACATGTGGTCTGATGAGGTAGTGCTATGGGGGGAATTTTAGGAGACGGCTGGTATATTTTTCTCACTGCCTACCTCGGTGGATGGGTAATGGCTCCCCCCCTCCGTGAGATCCAGTTGGAACTGGAAATTTCTGGCCAGTGCTGGCTGTCTGCCCACTCCCACAGGCCAGGCTCCGTCAGCAGCACTTCCGGGAGTGTCTGAGCACAGGAGGAGAAACCGAGAAGGAAACAAACAGCAGAAAGCCTTGAAAACTGAAGACAGGCATGGGAATGGAGAGGGGTTATCTGGTTTGAGCAGAAAGGTGCATGAGACAGCCGTGCATTTTCCCCTCACAAGTATAAAACCATCTATAAATACTGATAGCCAGATGCACACCAGCACCGTACAAACATGAATTGGTGGGGAGAAAGGGAGGGTGTTTTTCCCCTCTTGAGCTGAGAAAGACATTGCAGACTTATACAATGGAAAGGCACACTCGCAGTGTATTGCATGTCTTCAGCATTATGTAAATGCTATCGGTCTGTATGCTTAAACTTGAAAGGTGTCCATAATATTCCCTCTTTAATAAACCGAGTTATCTAATCCTTTTTGTTGTCCTGTAATTGGTTCAGAACAGCCATACATTTTGTCACCTGTTCATTGTTTGCTAAAATTGGTCTATTGACTTTTTGACTGCTGTTCTTGGCTGTGCATTGAAATGTAGATTTTAGCACATATCAGATATCTGATCCATGAAGGATTTCTCAAAAGCAGCACAGCATTTTAATTGTTAGAGTAGCACTTAATACTGCAAAATGATAATTCTCTGTATTTGAAGTTTGTTAAAATTTGATTACAATATCCAGAATTTAGCATATCGGTGCATGATTTTTATTTAGCTAAGAATAAAAAAACTTGAGTATTAAAAGTTAGAAGTAGTAAAATCTTAAGTATTACTTGGCTGTGCAAATGTCATTTGCTATTCTATATTTTGATGGGCTTATAATTTTCAACTTCAGTAGGTTGTTCATAGAGGTTCTGTTGTAGTTTGAATTTAATTATTGATATTTGATTGTAGGGCTACATTGAACCTGGCTTGATAGGATTAATTGGGTAGTAAATGGTAACAGTCACAGTAGCACATTTGAAATACCTTTAGTACAATTTATTGTACTTGTATAGTTGTAGTAAATGATGTTGTTGCCTCACAGACAGTTTCATCTCTAAGCCTGTGTTTCTCTCTTGCTACAGTGATTCTAGCAGTAGTTCAAGTGATGACTCCCCGGCACGCTCAGTGCAGTCTGCTGCTGTTCCTGCACCTTCAGCACTTCCTTTATCCTCCCTTGACAAGGATGAACCACGTAAAAGCTTTGGCATCAAGGTCCAAAATCTTCCTGTGCGCTCTACAGGTGAGTTGTAAGCTGCTCTTGTATCCAAACACAAGGAGCTGTTTTTGTGCAGAAACAGTAGCGTGTAGTGTTTCTGCATGTCCCTCAAATATTTAAACATTTTAGCAGAAATCATTATCAATGGTTGATTATGCCATTATGTTAACTCTTTTTTTAGTATACATACTTGTAAAAACCTGTTAACATTTGATCTGTTCTCTACAGATACAAGTCTGAAGGATGGTCTGTTCCATGAATTTAAGAAGCATGGAAAGGTCACATCTGTACAAATCCATGGAGCCTCAGAGGAGCGCTATGGACTTGTCTTCTTTCGCCAGCAAGAAGACCAGGAGAAAGCCTTGGGAGCATCAAAGGGGAAGCTCTTTTTTGGCATGCAAATTGATGTTACCGCCTGGAATGGCCCTGGTAAGTTGTGGCTGTATAGCTATATTACAGCACAGATACATGGTTATTGGCAAACCATACAAGGTTAATAATGACCACCTAATTTTCAGAGACAGAAAGTGAGAATGAATTTCGGCCCTTGGATGAGAGGATAGATGAGTTTCACCCAAAAGCCACACGGACGTTATTTATTGGAAATCTGGAGAAGACCACCAGCTACCACGATCTGCTTAACATCTTTCAGCGCTTTGGGGAAATAGTGGTAGGTTGATGTTGCATGTTGAAAATCTGGCTGTATGCCTGTATGTTGCCATGCTGCACAGTTTTAGATGACCATACTTGTTATAGCAATCATTGAGAATATATTTATTTTTCATTATAATCCTAAAGGATATTGACATCAAGAAGGTGAATGGAGCCCCACAGTATGCCTTCTTACAGTACTGTGACATTGCCAGTGTATGTAAGGCCATAAAAAAGATGGATGGCGAGTACCTTGGCAACAATAGGCTAAAGGTGAGGATTATCATGTCAATTTTATTTTAATCCATGTCTGTATTTCTTCACAACTGTCAATCATGATACAGATGAGTATTATTTATATAAATTCAATCTAGTCAAATTTTGTTGAATTGCTTAAATTGTTTGATGTAGATAAAATGATCAAGATCTGATATTTTATCCTCCTTTTTCAGCTGGGCTTTGGAAAGAGTATGCCTACGACTTGTGTTTGGTTGGATGGATTAGCATCAAATACCACAGAGCAGTTTCTTACTCGTCATTTCTGCCGCTATGGACATGTTGTCAAGGTAAGTTTATTTTTCCTTTCATACTTGCCCATTGTTTCCTTTCTGGCACCATATGACTCTATTTTCTCCTTCTTCCGCAGGTTGTATTTGACAGAATGAAAGGAATGGCCCTTATCCTGTATAACAACATTGAATATGCACAGGCTGCTGTCAAAGAAACAAAGGGGTGGAAGATTGGGGGCAATAAAATCAAGGTAAGTAAAGCAAAGCTTGCTCTAAAATTATGCTCTGTGATCAAATGTGTTCCTTATGCCACATGACAGACTATAATTGCAATGTCTCTCTTTTTAGATTGCATACCATAATTTCCAAGTTTCTAAACGATGTGTGCTTTTTCTCAGGTGGACTTTGCCAATCAGGAAAGTCAGATGGCTTTCTATCGTTCAATGCAGGCATCTGGCCAGGACATTCGAGACTTTTATGACATCCTTTCTGAACGAAGGTTTGTAGAGTTTTCTGAAGAAAAATAATACATTAAACCTAATAATATTTTGGCCAAAGTATGATGTAATAATGACTTGCTCTTTCTCTTCACTTTATTTCTTGCCAGGGATGAGCGGCGAACTCAGTATGAGTTTCAAGCAGAACGGCCATATTATGAAAATGTACGAACACCAGGAACATATACTGAAGATCCACGTCGCAAATACCCTGCTAGGAGTCGCGAGTTCTACACTGAATGGGACCCATATCAAGGAGATTACTATGATCCACAATACTTTGAAGACCCCCGAGATTATAGAGAATACAGAACAGACCCATATGAGCAGGACATCCGCAAATACAGCTATTTACAACGGGAACGTGAAAGAGAGAGGGAGCGCTTTGAAACAGATCGTGGACGTGATCACGGGAGGAGGACAATTGAGCGTAGCCAAAGCCCATCTCACATTGCTTCTCGTCGTCCTGCCAGCCCCACTGCATCCCCCTCCCTTTCTGAGAGGATACCAAGTGACTCAGACCGTCGTATTTGTTGTCGATCTTCAGAAAGAAGTGGTAGCTGCAGTTCAATCTCCCCACCCAGATTTGAAAAGCCTGAAAAGGCGCGAGCTGAAAGGTATAACAAAACCGATAAGCTTGAGAAGGATCGAGTTTTTGAAGTTGAAAGAGGGAATGTGGGTGAAAAGGAGAAGCGTGCTGGACGTAAAGATCGAGGAGACAAGGAGAAAAGTGAGAAACAGAGACTGAAGAAGCTCAAAGTGGCATCACCCATCATCCAACCATGTGATACAGAACCCGAACCTGAAAGAGATATTAGCCCTGATTCAGCTCTTAGAAGTAAAAATAGCAAGGTCCAAAAGGAAGGCTCCAGCAAAGGACGATTAGACCTTCTGCCTTGTGTGGTACAGTTAACACGTGTTAAAGAAAAAGAAGGAAAATTAATTGGTCACAGTATCCCAGAAAAACAAAGACCTAGGGGTGGGAGTGACAGTCCTAGGTTGGCATCACCTTCAACTGACCAGAGGAGTCCTCCATTCCGCTCAGAACCATCAAAAGGTGATATCATTAAGCACGGAAAGGTGCCCAAAGAAAAAAATATGGCTAGTCTGGTCGAGGTTGTTGACAAGGATGCTAAAATCAAATCCAAGAAACATGGAAAATCTGAAGTGGGATTTGATGGTGGTATTGCTGTGGATATTGACCGTTTAGCTGCAAGGAAAAGGCGTTTTGAAGACTCTGGGAAAACCGATCGACAGAAAAGAACTAGCGAGGAGGAGATTGGTAGACTAGGACTTCGTAAACTATGGGACAATGCTAAGGAGACTGAGCCTGATAAGAACCTTTTGTTAAAAGGGATGCATAAGAAGGAGTACCGCAAGGATAAATCTGAACGAATGGTGTCTGTTAATAGTCCAAGAGATGAACAAGACTCTGAAAGCACCTCCATGAGCCTTACTTTGGAGCGCCAGTCACGACTAGGAGAGCTAACTGAAGATTCTATAGATCAATTAGACTCTTCCTATCTTAAATTGGAATGTGGGGGATCAAAAAGCCAGAGCAGTTCAAGTCTCACAAAGATATCAGATGATGGCAGTCTTGATCTGGATGAATCAAAAGAACAGCAGAAACAGGCTGTGTCTGAAAATGAAGAGGAAGGCATACGGCAGTGCAGAGACTTAGGTGAGGGTGACGAACTACTTGTGGCCCACATTGACCAGACTAATAGCTGCAAAAAACAAATGGAACAAAGTCGATGGCTCAGACATAAGCTTGGCGAGCCTGATAGGTTTGCTAAATCTGAAAGCCCACAAGGTAATGAGGCTGACAACTTTGAAAGGGATTGTATGGTGCATGATGTAGGAAAACCAACTCAGGATGTCGCAAATGATGATTTCCCTTCCTGCAAACGGAAAAAATTGGAGCATTTTGATTTTGAAATTATCAATGCAAAAAGAGAACGCAACTTTGGGAGCTCCCAAAAGTTGAACGAGGATGTTTATCAGAGTATTACATCTTCAATAGGCGTTGGACACTTTTCTGCAAATGAGGAAGATGAAACTGCCCAGATTTCCCTATCAGTCATAAATAAAGAAAGGAAATCCTCTCCAACAGCAGATGATAAAATATTCTCACGCATTGAGTCATTGAAATACAATTTGGACCTGACAGCCAGTCATTTTCAGTCTCCTGACACTGAGCTCCCAAAGCTTAAGACAACATTGCTTGGATGTGATGAGGAGTTACTGCAACGTTGGGAAAGACGGATCAAGTCTGATTCACTCAGAATGGAGATGACCTTTCCAAGTGGTATTGCAAAACGTGAAACCATCCGCAAGCGCCTTGGCCATGATTTGGAGCCTGGAGAGGTGCAGTCAGATTCAGATGATGATGATAGAGAAAACAAACGCAACTCTCCCAAGTCCAATACGTCCCTGTCTTACATCCTCAGGGAACGTGAGGAGAGGATGACAGACCTGAACCTTTCAGGCTCCTTGGAGAAGAATAAGTTTTATTCTTTTGCATTAGATAAGACTATAACTCCTGATACAAAAGCACTCCTTGAAAGAGCCAAGACACTGTATTCATCCCGGGAAGATAATTGGTCCTTTCTTCCCTCTCGCTTTCCAACCTCCCACAGTTGTTCAGATAAGGAAAAGGTAGAGCTAGCACCTCGACCTATTCCTTCTTGGTACATGAAAAAGAAAAAGATTCGCACTGACTCTGAGGAGAAGCTCCATGATAAAAAGGAGGAACTCAAGCCACAGAACCAAGAGCATCAGGAACTCTTTGCCTCTCGTTTCCTCCACAGCTCAATCTTTGAACAGGATTCACGCCGTTTGCAGCGTCTTGAACGTAAAGATCAGGATTTAGAGACAGGAGTTGCTAGGCCTCTTGCTAAGCCAGGTGCTACTGAGGCACAACCTGTATCCGGGGGAGGTGACATCCCACAAGAGCCCATAGTGCTCTTCCATAGTCGGTTTTTGGAGCTCCAACAACAAAAGGACAAAGACCATCCTCCACAGGATACTGAGAGTGTTGCTATAGTGGTGGAGATTAAAAGAGATGAAGTGCAGAATGGAGATAATGAGCTGTCTGTCAAGATATCTGAGCCAGTTGATGACAAATCAGTCAGCCCCTCACTAATCTTGTCAGTTTCCCCATTTGTTCCTTCCCCTAGAGAGATGTCTCCACCAGAAAGGAAAGAAGTTTTAACTCCATCCTCAGATCATTCTGTGTCTGTGATCAAAGAAGAAAAAGTAGAACATGTTGTTGAGGTATCCCCATCACAGTCTCCTACTGTGGAAGACTTCAAACCAGCTGCTCTTAAGCTAACTATAACCCCTCCACTTGTACTTTCAGAGCCAGAAACCGAAATTGAGCCAAAAGTGGAGTTAATTGAACCCAAAGTGAAAATAGGAAATAGTTTGGCTGTGGGACATAATGCTGTCTTGGAAGATAAGCCTCCCACTCCTGGTGGTTCCTTAAGTAGTTTTGAGGCAGAAACTGCAGAATTCCCTTACTCTGCTTATCCAAAGCTTGCAGAAATATCCGAAATCGTTAAGATGGAGCCTAAAACAGAGAATCAAGAATCAAAACACTTTGAGGAATCTCCAAAAACTGAGACAGACAATGATGTATGTATGCCAGAGCTAGAGGCTGAAATAAAACCATTACCAAGCCGCAAACAGCCCAAGAGCAAAAGGGCTAAGCCAAATCTGTCAGTATTGCGTACTCCACAAGCCTCCCAAATTGCTGCCACTGAGAAACCTGCAACTCGCAAGAGTGAACGGATTGACAGAGAGAAACTCAAGAGGGCCTCATCTCCTCGAGGAGAAGTATTGAAGGCATCATCTGAGCCTAAAACCACATCCAAGTCACCAATTCATGCTTCAGATTCTGAACAAAACCTTGAGTCAAGCTTGATCCATGGGCGGACACGTCGCAGAAATGTACGATCAGTTTATGCCACGCTACATGAAGGAGAGCAAGCTGGCAAAGAGGTAGTTGAGTCATCACGCTCCATGCGCAAACGTGGTGCTGATAAAGAACAGATGCAGCAAGATGTTCAGAATCCATCTGCCAGCACTAGGCGAGGTCGTCCACCTAAAAGGGGAGCTAAACGGGGGGAGGATGTATCGCCAGTAAAAGGGGATCATCAAAAAATAATGGAAGAAGATATAGACATCAGAGAGACCTCAACCACTGTGGATGTCCTGAAAGCCTCTGAGGGATGGCGCTCACCCCGCACCCAGAAAGTGCAACAACCTCAACACACTTCATCTGCTGGAACCTTGGTTAATAAGAAAGCAAGTAAAATAGACAAACAATCTGGGATCACTACATCACCAGTTGAAGAAGCTGTTGATCTAGTAAGTCTTGATGAGTCAGAGCTTAAACCTAAAGTTGATTCTGAACTGGTTGGGAAATTATCAGAAAAGGAAGAAAACCCAAACTCGCCAGTGTACAGAAAGGAAAAAGACCTAAACGATCATGGTGGAAAGAAATCTGCTGATGGGGATATTGAAAGGATAGACCCCACCCAGTCAGAGAGGAGACAACAGCCTGAAAAGAGTGTTAAAATGAAAACACCAAGGTTGAAAAGAAATACCAAGCAGGTCATTGAAGATAAGTCACACAGCCTAAAAAATCTTGAGATCCGTGTAAGTGTTGATGATGTGAAAGGTTTACTTCGCTCAGAGGATGAGCCTGAGTCATTTGAAGCTGCTACTATTACAAAAGCCAAACAAGGAGTACAAGAGAATGAGGAAACAAAGACCATAGGTTTTCTGAAAGAAGCGAAAGAGGTTGGTGCACAACAACAGGAGGAAGCTCTATCAGAACCTGAACCTCCTGCTGATCCAGCTGCTGCTTTTTTAGCACGGCAGATGGAACTGGAGCAGGCAGTTGAAAATATTGCCAAACTCACAGTAGAGCAACCTCCTCGACCTTATAAGGAAGCACCCTCAGTGCGACCTACCTTACTGCCTCCTGTCGTAGTGGTGCCAGAGGTTGAGGTTGAAGAGGAAAAGCGAGCTAACCCTGCAAGTGAAACTGAACTTGCAGCTGCTATTGATTCCATTACAGCTGAAGATATATCTGCAGATGCAGATGGATTCACAGCCCCCTCTACTTACCCTGCTCTTATTCCTACCCCTGAACCCTTGATATCACCCTCCTCCAATGAGATTATGGAACCTGAAACACACATGGCAATCAATAATATTCTTGCAGCAGACTCAGATGATGGTCCCTTGACACCCAGTCCAAAGACACTCTTGGCACAGTCTAAGGCAGCCGAACCACCTGTTGCAGTGCCTGAGCATTCCCCTCTACTTGAAACACCCAAGAAAGCAGGCAAAGTCAGAGCCAAAACTCAGAAGAAGTCGAGGAGTCGTAAAGGTGCAGCCAACAAGAAAGGCGAGACTGCTGAAGAGGTTTCAGAGCCAGAGCCCTCTCCGATCAAGCTACCCGAGTCAATCCCAGAAGACCTAGAAACCATCAACTCAAAGGCAGTTACTGTTACAGCCGGAGCAGCAGCCTCAGTGGTCACTGCTGTTGCAACTTGTAGGCGTGACATTACAAGTGCTATGACTGGGGACACGCCTAAAGAGGCAGAACAGCCTGCCGTTGAACAACCTGTACCCAAAGAATCTGCCTTTCACTCAGGCACAAGCAACATCTCCAATTGTAAAAAACGTCCCCAAGCAGCGGAACCATCTACCCCTGCTCTTGCCCCTTCTCCTGTCCGCCCAACACCTGTATCCCAGTTCAATGTACCTCTGCCGCGGCCTGGCAAAATGCCAGTCTCCCCAGACTGGGTTCCTAGATCTGAAGAAAGTAGAATATATGTTGCTCCTTCATCTCATGTTACGGTGGTAACTTCTGCAGCAGCAGTAACTGCACTTGGAACCCCTTCAGGGAATCCACCAATGCCTCCTGACACCAAGGCCTCAGATATTGACCCTAGCTCTAGCACCTTAAGAAAAATCTTAATGGAACCTAAATATGTTTCTGCATCAAACAGCAATGCTATACCTACCACGATGGTGACATCTGCACTGTCAGACCCGTCACGGATGTCAGAGAATGAAAATCCCTCTGACATAGTGGGCTCAAGGCAATTGCATCCTGAAGAAAGACCACTTTTACCACCCCAGCCCACACATCACAAACCTTCTCCACTTACAGAGTCCCAACAGAACTGTGGAGAGAAGGCCCAGCATACAGTCATTTCATCTCCCACTACCTCCGTAATAAGTAGAATTCCAATGCCTTATGACACAGAGGAAACTCCACGGATTTCCCTAAGCAACCGAAACATTGGCCTATCTATTCCCAAGCAGAAATTTAGATCAAACTCCAATGAGAATAGCCGCTACCATGGGATGGATACAGTAGAAGATGGAACTAGAGGGCGCTCTGTTGTTGAGGCCACTCCTTACAGTACAGGCTCCAGTCCTGGCCTAAGGGTCAATACATCAGAGGGTGTTGTCGTTCTGAGTTACTCTGGTCAGAAAACTGAAGGACCTCATAGGATGAGAGCCAAAATTAGTCAAATTCCCCAAGCTAGTGCTGGTGACATAGAGTTTCAGCAATCTGTGTCCAAATCTCAGATTAAGCAAGAGCCACTTACCACATCATCCCAACCTCCTACCCCAAAAGGACCCCCTTCAGTTTATGGGCACACAGGGGTTCTCTTAACTGGCCAGTCTTATAACTCCCAACCTGTCATCTCCAGTACCAAGCAGGAGAGTCCTGGGTCTGACAAATCTGAAGCCCCATATCACACAGGATCCCAGGGTGGAGTGGTAAAGATGTTCCAACAACCAGTTAGTACTCCTCAAGTCTTGATGTACAACCAAGCTGTGATACAGCAGCAGCATGGAAAAAGAGGACCAGGAACAGAACCTCTACCAAAAAAGATGGACATAGCCAAGGCTAACCTCAGCCCAGTCATGAGTCCACACCACCCATCACTATCTGGAACCCGCATGAGTCCCAGCCCTGGCATCTCAACTGATCGGCCACTTCCACACCTAAAGCAAGAACCCCAGTCTCCACGAGCAACTGTTCACTCCCCTTCACCCTTTGCCAAAGCCTGTCCTCCTAGCAGTTCTCCCATTGGCACGTCTGTGGTTCTGGGCCCTGGCATGCCTCCAATGTCTCCGTATCACTCTAGTGTGCATCACCCACACCCAGAACAGTCCTCTGTTATAATCCAACCTCACAGTGTAACTCAGTCAATGGCACATGAAGTCAGGATGAACACCCCGCCGATGTCTGGAATTAACTATGGAAGACGAGCTGATTCTCTGCCATCTCCCCGCCCAGGGCCTACACAGCGCTCAAATACACCTCAGCCCAATGTAATCCGAGACATGGTGCTGCAGTCCCATTCAGGCCCCCAGGGGTCAGTTTTGGGTGGTGGTGGCAGCAGTGGAAATGAAGAGGACCCTAGACACTTTAACCAAGCCCTTAGTAGGCCTTCTGTGCCCCAGCTCCAGTCAGATGTAATGATGATGCAAAGCGACCACCGAGGGCTCCACCCAGGCATACGCTTGGACCAGTACAGAGACATGCACCAGCGCATCCTAATGCACCAGCAATTGGGAGAGCAGGCTGCTGCAGAAGCACGACAGTCTCGCACCCCAGAGGCTGGCACAACCTCTTCCGGCAACATCTCTGTGCCATCTAAGAGTCCTATAGTGGGGAAGAACATGGCACTGACAGCAAAAGAGTCTCCCAAACCACTGGAAGGGAAGATGTCTCACCAACCCCCTACTGAGAGTAGGATCATGGGAGTCCATGCACCTAGTCCTGTCATGGTGTCTCCTCACCCTCAGGGGGTTCAGCTGATGCATCCAGGAGGCACGGGCTCCTTTCCAGTGTATCGGGACATGCGGGGTTTCCCCTCCCAGTTTCCAGGACATCCTTCATTGGGACTGAACCTGGCTAACCGAGGCATTGCACCATCACAGGTTAGGGGATAAACACTCATATTACATACCTTTCAATTTAAATATATTTTCACCTCTCACCTTCTTGTTCAAATACTTTTGCATTCTTGAATACACAATATGTATAATTACATTTTCTATTAATAAATCACATTCATATATTATGCAATAAGCGTAGTTTTATTGATTTGGTATATATTTTCTTTTTTAGGTCCCTCCAGATGCTGAGTTGGGTCACAGGGGTAAATTGTCTCAGTCACTCGGGGGAGGTAGTGACTCCAAGCCTGAGAATTCCCACCTTCGCCATGCTACCTCTATGGACCTCTCACACATTTCCCGGATGACGAGGGATACAGTCTCACCCTCATACCAATCTCCCATGACTTCACCTATGACGTCCCCCATGGCTCTTACTCACAAGCCAGATCTATCTGTCCAGAAGGGCCCTCCAGCCTTTCTGCCAACACCTCCGCCAGCAGTGCCCCCATCAAGTTCATCACAGCCACGACCTGATGCTAAGCTGGAGCATTCAGGACATCGTTCCATTGACATGGTGCAGCTTTTGACGGTAGGAAGACAGAGAACAGCAATGTCATCATTAAGAAACCATAATACATTTCATCATTTTTCAGTGCAAGTCCAAAAGGAAAAAAACATTAAATCAACCCTCTTCTGGTCTTTTCTTTGTGCAGAAATACCCAATCGTATGGCAAGGCCTGTTGGCACTGAAGAACGACCAGGCTGCTGTCCAGCTGCACTTTGTTTCTGGCAACAACGTGCTGGCCCAGCGCTCTCTGCCGCCCCCAGAGGGAGGTCCTCTTCTCCGTATTGTCCAGAGGATGAGGCTAGAGGCCACCCAGCTGGACAGTGTGGCACGCAGAATGACTGTGAGTGTTTTGCCTTCTACTGTTGTTACCTCCGCCATGGAGGTTATGTTTTCACCACTGTTAGTTTATTTGTCTGTCTTACTTGTCTGTGTGTCAGCAGGATATCTCAAAAACTTGAGGATGGATTTCCATAAAATTTGGTGGACAGATAGGCCTTGGGCCAAGGAACAATTGATTAGATTTTGGTGGTGATCTGGGATTTCCGCCATTAGATAATTAATGTTTTTTAGCCACAACTATGAAACGCAGCCAAGAAATCAATTTAGCTTAAAACTTAACTAACTTAAAGTAATAATCAGTGACATTTTTCTAAAAGTAAAAGTCTGACTATATCATTGACTGGTATAGCACAATAGTGATCAACCTATAGCAGTTCACAGTTCATGAAACCTTTTACATTTGCTGTTCTAAACACCCGGTGTCTGGTATGTCTTTCCCAGCAAAAATGTTCTGGCACACAGGAAGTGATGCGTTTCATGTTTGTTTTATATTTGTTTGTAATATATTAAAAAAAGAACTGGGTAGTTAGCATGAGCAATAATGGCCACCACGGCTGAACAGACAAAGAAAAGATGACAGCAATGACTGTTGAACCTGATGTTGTACCACGACAAAATAAAAATAAAAAACATGGATCTTGCAGATTACCACTTTAAGTGGTAGAAATTATGTATGTGGGTGTAACAGCAAGTTGGAGAATTGTTGAGCATTGGTGGAGGTTTGCGCTCTCTCAGTGCCTTTTAGTTTAAATAAGAGATGATGGCTGTGACTACCAAATGATATACTATACTCCATTCAGGATGCTAAGATCCCTTGAGAAACCAATGAAATAATTTTAACCACTAAACTGATTAAAACTCTGTTAAATTGTTAGACAAGTGATGCATTTGTCTCCGTTCTGTGTTTTCTGTATATTTTCATGATAAAGACTTCATTGTGGTTATCATCCCTGGCAGGTGGAGAATGACTACTGTTTGCTACTGGCCCTACCCTGTGGTCGAGATCAAGAAGATGTCCTTGGTCAGACCCAAGCCCTGAAAGCAGGCTTCATCACCTACTTGCAGGCCAAACAGGCAGCTGGCATCATCAATGTCCCCAACCCTGGCTCCAATCAGGTCTGTGGTCATTCTGTCGTTTTTTTCTATTCTAACCTGATTTCATCTTTTTGAACATTGCCTGTGGTTTTGTAATGTAATGTCATGGAGTTTTTGCTTGCTCTCTCATTATATTGTCTCCGTCTTTGCATCCACAGCCAGCTTATGTGGTGCAGATTTTCCCGCCATGTGAATTCTCGGAGAGCCACCTGTCACGCCTGGCCCCGGACCTTCTCAACAGCATCTCCAGCATTTCCCCTCACCTCATGATTGTCATCGCCTCTGTGTAAATTACCTCCATGTTTTTCCTGAAGCAAGCCAACACCAGCCTTTTTGGACTCATCCAGTTTTGAAAACTGGGAATGCCTCATATTTTTAATGGGTTTGACCTTTATTTTTTTTTTATTATTAATTTAAGCATGCACTCACTTTTACTTCTTCACTTCACCAAGTCCTTAAGTCACCCATCCACCTCTAATTCCAAAACTCTCTGCCTTTACAGAGAGCATATGAAGGGTGGCATGGGGATTTTTGATGATCAATTCTCTGATTGCTCATTTCATTTTTGCCATTTTTGGAGGTGTTGTGGATAGCATCCTGTATTTCAAAGCATTCAAAGGGGATGAAACAATGGATTGAGACCTTCTTAAGGGATGTTTTTACTTTCATAAAAATGATGATTGTGATTTTTTTTTTTTTTTTAAGAGAACAGATCTGATCAGTCATTGCACTATGTTAAGGAAAAAAATTTAATTGTGAACTTTGTACAGATTTGAGTATAAAATGATACATGTTATGAAATTATTACTCCAGTGATCAGCCATGCTTGCGCAAGATGGAAGAAAATCTTTGCCTGGAAAATGATCGAGAATCATGCCAGCCTGATCAATCATCACACCGCTTTTGCTCCTTCACCATCAGCCAACTTCTTCTACTTCATTTCCAGAGTCAACTCTCTATCCCCAAGTGTTCCTTCCCCTAGGAACTCATGAGGGGACATTAGGAGTTGTACAGTTTACACTCAATGCCTCAACAGGGGACTGTATAAAGAATATTTAATTTGTTTATTTTTGTTTGCCTCTTCTTTAAGCCTAAGGGTATTGTGGACAATTGTGAAACTGTAAATATTATAAATATTTAAAGACTGAAGCGATGTGGGGAGACCAAGTGGATTATTTTACAAGACAGATCGTCAAATTTCAATGTTTTCTTTCCTTTTTTGGGGGGCAGGGGGGAGGAGGGGAACGGTGGGAAGGATCCCTACAAGATCCAGGAGTGATATTCACAAAAAAAAATATTTTTTAAATTGATTCTGTGCCAAAATGTCTTTTGCAAATGCTAAACAAACGCAATGTATCAAAAAAAATTGATCAGAACCTATTTTCATATGTGACTTTGTATTTGCCACTCAGAGGGCAGAGTTGATTCCCTTTTTTTGGTATTGTTCATTAACCCAACTGTTACTACAGCGCTATTACATTATGAAATTGTATCCTCATTTTGAAGGAACAGCTGTATTGTAGAGGTTGAATAGCAGCTTACTGTTCACCATACTGGTCAATGTATTTCTGTCTTTCCCTCTCCTTGGTGTTGTCCTCTACTGCCCCCTGCTGTTTGTCTGAACATCACTCTCCCACATATTAACGACTGCATCCTGAGGTCAATTAGGCAATGGCTTCTCAACAGTTGAGCTAGGGCATGCTTTATTTTGAAATCCTAAAGGGTAAAGTAAAATCATAAAGGCGAAGAATGTGACTTGAACTTGAAATCATGCCGTTAATGGATGTGTTAATCGTCTGTTTCCATCCCTCCCCTTAACTATTGTCTCCTTGAGCCAAGCTGTAAATACTTATGTCCTCAATCTGTGCTCTTGTGTAGTTTTTCCCCTTTATAATTGTCTCTCTTCAGGGTCTTTATTTTTGTTTTGTGCAACAAAACAAAGCAGTCTGAAAGAGACAGAAGCTAGGTGCGTGAAACCGATGCTGAAAGTAAAACCATGCTTGTCAGTTTTGTGGTGTAAATATTTCTATGACTGCAGGCTGAGTACTCTCATGGTTATGTTGAAGGCACTTCTAATTTTTGATAAACAAATGAGAAGAAAATAAAAAAAATAAAATAAAATTTAAAAAAAAACAGAAAACGGTGATTAATCTGAAAACTTTGTCTTTTGATCAATCTTCATTTTGAGTGTATTTTGCTGTTCCTCCATGAGGACATTTTAAACTGTAAAATAAATGGTTGTTTGACATACTTCTACAGATCATTAAATGGTCCATCACTCTGGGTTTGTGTTTTTGTGACTTGCCTTCAGAAACTAAAGTTGATGCACAGACATTAGCATTTTTAGACCAGGAAGGGAAATCTTACTCGCCCCTTAGCCCATGAGTAGTGCAAAATTCATCACTATCCAGAATCTAAGGAAAAAGGGTTAAGGAAAAACATATGGAGATGGTAGCAATCAAGGCTCCGTCTAATGTCCGTAACCCTTAGGTTTCATCTAATATGTAGGAACACTAAGAGTTATGGTAGTTCCAGTATTAAAAATACTAACAACTCTTCAATTAATTTACCACTTGTGACCCTTCACAGCAAGTAGGCCATGTAGACTTGCAGTGATCACACTGTCCAACCATGTTCCTCCTCAACATCAGGAATCAATGTTGCAGTGCATTCACCAGTCAGAAGATGTCAGCATCTGCCTCTATAGAAATTCTAGCCATGTCATGCAAATCACACTACGACCAGTCATTTCAGTTCAGTGTAAAAATGGTTTGCTCCTTGAAAGAGTTGGCCTTAGCTCTTTCTCAGAGCATAGTCATTATTCCATTATTTTTTCCATTGATATATTGTGTGAATGTGTCAGAAGAAAATGTGTAGTCTATGTAGCAGAGTAGCCCTGCTAAGACCTTAAAAACCTCTCTTAGCCAGGAAGGACTTTGCCTTTGATTGACTTATAATGTTTTTGTTTGCAGCCAGGCAGACCTGAGTTTAATTCTGGTCTACCACAAAGGGAACTGTGGGAGATCTCGTATGCCTAAATATATCTTGCTTGGAAATATTCCCCTTTGGCTAATAGTGTACATGGGCTTACTGTCTCATTGTGTCAATACTGTAATGTATATGCAGGATCAGGAGTGGAGGCGGTGCAATGGCACACAGACCCATGACACCTGTCCATAATAAATAGTGGGCCCCTCCTGTATAAAATGTCAATGGAAATTAACATCACTAGTTAACTATAGGGTGGGAGGCCTATAAAAACTTGAATACAAACATCTTGTAGCACTCTGTGTCAAATACTGTACATGTGGATGCAATGGAAAGATGAAACTTGTATGTCAATGACAAATCATATTTATATAAAGTTTTTTGTGTCTCAGCTCGAAGAGCAGCACTAAAACGGCTGCGGAGCAAGACTTCTAAAAGGAGAATGAGCACCAAGACTGCCAAAGTTGCAGTTTTACCCTGATCCCCGAGGCAAACAACTCCATGGTTCGGGGAATTTTAAGACTCTGGCCCGAACATTAAGGTTTCCGGCTACTCCTCCCGTCAAATTCATGAGCACACTAGCCTACAGATTCCTCAGAGGGATGCCTATGGGGAGTTAGTGGCGATCGGAATTCCATTTGGGAATGTTTGGCGGTCAGGGCTGCAGCGTCTCTCATTATTTTTGGAAGTACTCTTTAGAGCGAAATTAATGTCCTTGAATGCGGACGGCCTGCTGTGAGGAGACACCAACTGTATGACTTTTAGGTTATATATCTCTCGATTTCAGTCATCAAAGGATGATGTAGATGTATTTGTGGTCTCTTCTGTAATGGACTGTTGTTTTCTAGTTCTTATCCCACAAGTCTGATAGAATAATTTTGGTCAAACCTACTTTTCATTTCCAGATTTTCCAATAAAATAGGATGACATTGAGGAGCACCATCTCTGGCAGCATAATCCGGCCACTGAATATCGGAAGCAGGGTAAAGAAGGTCATCCCAAAGTCGTCATACGCTCTACTCCCCTTCTCTCCTGTCATTACAGTAGAAAGGAGGTAACGTGACCACGCAGAAGAGGTGAAGCGTATGCGATTTATGGTGCCTTGACAGGCCAAGACTAGGAATGTTAATTGACGCCCTAGTCGCGGCGTGAGAAGAAGCAGATCAGGGTGGGACACGGTAGTGAAAGGCAAGACAAGGAAGACTTAAGGAGAAACTCAAGACACTTCCCTTCACGTTGTTCCCCCTCCTTTTCAAGGTTCCTGGGCCTTCTAAGATTACAGACTCTGCCTTTGAGCGATGAAGCGAGGCTGAGGAGGAGTTATGTGTTCTTGTTCTGAATGCAGACCTCATTCATATTTCTGCGCAGTTCTTCTCTTGAATTCTTTGCCACAAGATTACATTCTGAAAGCCCAATTTTAGCTTGGAAATGTAAAGAATGTTGAAAATTCAGAGGTTGGTTTTTTGGACACTGATAAGTGCTTGTTTTCTTGTTTTTGTCCTTTTGGCATCGATCTCCCTACATTCCATGCTGATGTTGGACCATTTTTTTTTGCCTTGGATGCATAAGAGCACAGAATAAACAAAGAAAAGATGACACTTCGGCTGTGGTAAAAATGGATTACTTGATTACTTTGCTGCAGGTGTGGGGGTGAAGCCTTGACGCAACAGAGCATTCAGTCACTTTGTGCTCGACCATGCACCCCTCTCATCAGCAATCACCATGCGTAGATGTGCAGTGTTTGTGGTTTTCTGTAGCATGCATCTAACGGGAGACCTAAACCACCAATCACTGTTGAGTAAAGTAAAAAAGGACGGGATCAGCGGTTCCATTGCTGCTCGGTGAACTTAAATGTGAGTGGATGTAGATGCATCAACAACGTGATGAAAGGAGCTCTGGAAAGTTCCCACAAGCATTTACACACACACACACACATGTCTCTGTTTAAGTCACATACTGAGAATCGAACAGTCGAAGAGAGAAAACCTGAGGAAACTTGTGCTTAGAGAAAGAGCTGTTGAGGCTAAAGGGTTGTAAGAAGGTACATTTCTGCTCAACAGATGATATCACTGGTTGCCAGGAGTGCAACAGCTTTCTCACCAGAAACCTGCAGGCTTAAGCCTTCATAACAGCAGCAGTAGTTCCACCCTCCAGAGGTGGTTCACTAAATTCTCTTTCTGAGTTGTGAGACTGAAGCTGGCCAGGGTGGACGCAGTTGAAGACTTCAAATGACTTGGCTCACCCCTCCCTTTAGCTGCGTGGGAGGACTTGATAATAGTGTTGTGATGTGTTCCAGGTCATAATCATTTGGAAAGCAAGGGTGTGTGTGCATGTGTGTTTGTGTGTGCGTCTGCAGAGGGGAGGGCCTCGAAAATAAGAGAACACCCTTTCATTGCTGCACTGTGATAGCGTGAGCACGGCTCCCACCACAATGACTCCCAGCCACCAAATGCGCTCTTTTGTGGACAATGACTACCTCATGTGACGCTGGTTTTTGGGTGTTAATTGCAGTTGTTAGCTGTCGGGAGAGTAAATCATCAGCTTAACACATGTTGACGTTGATTTCCTGGCATTTACTGTGAATTCTTGTTTCACACATCTCTTTCTCATTCCCTCACGTAAAGGATTAGTACAACTTTTGGCCCATTGTTCACCTTACCCAATACCTGATGAGAGGATTGGCACCAAAATCATCTCTGGTAGCTAGCTCTGTCCAGTGCACACACACTTTAGCATACAATATGTTGAACATGAGAACTTGTAGCAGCTCTGAGGCTGGATGGATAGTTAATTTTCAAACCTGCCAGGATTGTTTAGGGGATTGGTAAAATAGACAACATTTTCTTAATTCTTTCATAAAACTTTCAGTGGCAGGAGATCTCTCCTCCTGTGAGACTTCGAGCGTAACTTGTTTTGTTCACACAGGAAGTGAGAGAAGTTAGCCAGACCGCTAAAGTTTTTACGCTGTTGATTCGTAATGGACTTTACTAATGGTTTCAGAAGTTGAATCTATGTAGAGTAAAAACCAGTACCAACTTTCTAAAAGGTTTATCTTCATACTGTATAATGCTAATCACCTATGTTTAATATACTGTATGCTAAAGCGTTAGCATGTGCACCGGACAGAGCTGTCTACTGGAGACACAGAGATGATTTTGGTGCCAATCCTCTCATCACATATTGGGTAAGGTGACTAATGGGCCAAACTCCAAAAAAAGTTGGTTTAGTCCTTGAAGATATTGTGGCTGCTGCGGGGAATGAGGCACTAATGTGGGAATAGAAAACATAGCGCAGAATTTTTTCATGAACAGCCACAAACACAAAGTAGACATGGCTGATTTCCATGTTAAGATGATAAGGTAATACATGGTATTTGTTTATTGTGCTAACATTACAGTTTGCAAATGGGTAGGGAAATTATCAGTGGAATGTTTGGGAGAAAAACATTTGCCTGGAGCCTAATTTTAAATGCCTTAATCCAAAAGATTTGATTTGAACACAGAATTGAGAGACATGGACTGAGATAGATAAGATGCTGTTTTAGTACCAGATTAATATAACCAGGAAGTACAAGAGGCAAAGGTCATGTAGATAAATACACACAGGGTTTATCAAGCAATTCAGAAAAGTGCACTGCTTACTTTTACAAGGCCTTCTCTCTTGGAAAATGTCCTTGGATATATGAATATATTTTAATGCACTTCAAGTTTCTTTTGCCAATTCATCTTGTGGAAAAATATGACATGTAACTTACAATACACGTCCACGTAAAATGAGAGCGTTTCTCCAGGCCTCATTTCAAAGGTCAGTGTCGTGCAAACACGATAGCAGCACTGAATGAAACGGTATGATGTGATCGTTCCACTTTTTCCTACAGTCAATACATTCGTACAATGGACAGCAGTCAAAAATAGATCAAGTAACTGTTGGGGTCATAGTACATATTAGGTGTGGACAGGCAAAGCTGCAGGTATACGGCCTCACCCAGGTGACTCAAACCCCATAAACACGACACCTTCCGCTGACATCATCTCCTGCTCTCCCAGGTTGCAATCTGATATCTGGGATGTTATAGACGAGCTTTCACATTGCATTTCTCACTTCCTCATTTGGCTTCATAAAACCTCTGTGCTGCCTTTTAACACAAGTAAAATTCATATGCAAATGTGAGTTATAAAGCTTTTTCAATGTGTTCTGTAGGCTATTTAGATACATGCAAATATAATCCTTATTTACATGTTTCATGTAAATAAGGATTTTTGACCGCGTTTACAGCACTTGACTTCTTTATTGACCAGTATCTAATCAATAAAAGGAAATAAAGTTATTTTATAGTCAAAATTTAACTTTAACGATGAACCTTCACATTTTAACTGCAAATTTTCATACAACTCTCGACTTTTTGTATTCAAATGAAACTAACATGACAAGAGAACTTACACCCGAGTTCATCACAAGTAGTGTGCATGGACTGCTGCAATAGAGTGACATTTGTTTTTCTGTTCGTAAGACAACATATACACATTTTAGAATAAAGCACATTGTCATGTAAGCATATTCACATAAACTGATAATTAATTAGGACTATTTAATGCTGTGGGACTGCATAGAAGTAAGTGGATTTGCGGTTGTTTCACTTTTCACGGGAAATAAAAGATAGGCTTGTGTTTTTTTTGTTGTTTTTTTTTAAGTCCTTCATCTATTCTGGATTCAACCGCTCTCCGCCTTCGAAACCCAATCTGTCAGTCAGTGTGAATAAGTGTGAGAGATTGAGATTCTGCCTGGGGTGCTTGGGTAGCAAACCTAGACTGGGGTCACTTGGGGTGCTTGTCGATTTGGAAACAGAGTGTGCATGTGCCTGACTCGTATTCGTACACTCAGAGGGAAAATGATGGGTTTGAATTGGTTGGGATGGGTAAAAAAGAAAGTGGAATTGAGGAACATAAAAAAGACAAAGGAAGGCATTGAACAAGGGGAGTCAAGATTCCCCAGCGGGCAATGTTGTTTTCCATTGTTGGGAATGTCGGTGAGTGTGTGTTTGTTGGAAAAGCTTATTGCCCAGCCTCTGCATTAGCTGTTTTGTAGACCTCCATTGCTCAGCGTACAGAGTACACAAACTCTAAGCTGTTTACAAGAATATCACAATCTGCTGCCCTCAAACCTCAACCATGTTATGATTTATGGAAAACTGTGGTTTAACCAGGGATTTAGGCAATTACCAAAGTGTAGTTTCACATAGAACTCGGATTTATGCCTTGGTCAGAGACTCAGGAGCTTTTCAAGTTATGCTTACTGGAACACAATGTCGCAAGCGATGGCATTTTGCTTATTTAAAGCTGCACTAGACAAGTTTGCACACTGGTGGCCCCAACTGGCAGTGAGAGGTAACTGTTTGAATTTGGAGGACTTCATTACCCAGAAATCGATCTGTGATGCTTTATACCAAAGGATACGAACGGGACAAGAGAGGAAAAAGATTGAACATTGGTGAGTCCAGCTTTCTCTGGACGGAGCGCTGCTCACTGTTGTTTAGGAGACAGTTTATATTTTACTATTAAGCTCCGATTCACTTCTTGTGGGCAGAGAAGTGTACGTACCTGACACCAGAATTTAATTTGGGCAAATAGGTTGAATCTACAGCGTCTTTATTAGTGGGAATGGGACGCTCTTCTCTGTTGCAGCCCCACTTTGCGATTTAGGCATATTTTTACATAACAACTTAGTTTAATTTAATCTTGTGCAGCTTTAATCTAATACTTACTATTGCACAAAAGTGGACTGGTTGCCTCAGGAGCAACGGGTGTGGTCTTGAGCTGCCGAGGAAAAACATACGCACCTCAAAAATTCAGACTCATTACAAAGCTTATTTTCCCCTTTATTCCCTTCTCACACCCACACATCAGCAGGCAAGCCTCATCAGCCTCATAGGTGCGGGGAAAGAGAACGACGGGCTGCTTTCTGCGGCATTTGCCGTATGTGTTTGTCGAAAGGGATCAAACAAGCAAGAACAGGCTCCTGGCGAAACAGGCCCGACGGACAGGCGTTGATAGGAGCCGTCATTCCACAAGCAGCTGTCATACGAATTACTTTGTTCAACCACCTTCACCACTATCACCAGCAACAGCAAGTCCCTCGGTGCCGGTGACCTGGAACTCTCTAATACGGCTAGGAAGAGACACCTGTTTGAGGGACACACTTGCATGCGAGCTCACCAGAAGCATGCAGGTACATGAATGCACACGCCTGTATGTGGTCACACACAAATGCACAAACACACACACACACAAGCATGCACACACACTCTTCCTTCCCACACTTGTTCCTATGGATGTCACAGCTGCAGTCGGGCTGTCTAAACACTGCAAATGCAACTGTGCTGCAAGTGAGAGTGAATGCGCGTGTGTTTATAGTAATTTGCCATCTGGAAAGTCATTTTAGGAGTGTTTAGGATGGCAAAGGGTTAAAGACTGTAAGTTTTATACCTCTTTCTGGCAATGAGACAGCAGTTGTATGGCACCACCTGCGTTCCTCTGTAAACAAGGAAGTAAAGTGATACCATCTCGTATGCTGGTATTTTGGATCTGTCCCCACACATGCGCCTCGCCTTGCAATATCACCTGATTTACAATAAGAACTTTTTTTTTTATCAATTCATCCATTCCCAGCAGCATACCTGGGTGCGGTGGCAGGGTGAGAGGATAGAGACGTGGGCCCATAGGTGAATTTGTTTGCTTGGTCAAGGTTTGGATCAATGTATGATTAATGTATGTATGTGGTTTGGCCCTCATAAGGTTTTGAAGTGCTGATGTTCAATGTCTTTAAGTTTGACCATTCTCATTCCACATAAAAAAGAAAATCCCCCAAAACACTAAAACTCTCCACTGAAACCCAGGACACTAAGACAATTACAACTACTACCAATATTCATGCATACTTGTTTGAAATCAGATCAAAATATTGCATTAGAATCAGTTCTTCCCATAGACAATCAATCAATTCTGTGATGATCAATAAATGTATAATCAAACAAACTGCATCATATCCAGCATATCAGAGGTGGACGACACTTACCGGAACAGATCTGCTTTTTAAAAAAATCAGCAAAATGATATAGCAGTCCAATGCTAGAACGTATATCTTAAGCATTTCACATTTTTTATCTAGCTCTTAGACATGTTCCAAGGGATAAAGCACACATCCTTCCTTCAAGATCTGCATATGAGACACGCATACTTTCACCAACACACGCACACATACAGCTGTCCCAACACTTTCATTGGCATAACAGCCCTTGGTTACTTGGAGGCGGTTGAGAAGGGGCATGTGCAGTAGAGTCAGACATGCCGGCCATGCCTACCTCAGCAAACCACAAACCTCTGCCGGCCGATGCAGGACAGGTGCTGCTTAGGTGACGTCACATCACTGCTGGGGAAGCGCCTGCATACCCAGGACCGGGCACTGATGACCACTACGACTGTGAGATAATTGAGATGTAATAATAATGAGAATACCAACGCTACTACTAACTAGATGGCACTCAGTAGAGCTCATACCTCCACCAACACTATGCAATTGTCAAGATATGCCAGTTCCACATGTCAGATTTTCACCTCTCGCCTCTTATTAACTCAAGTTAATAATTTCTTCCATGCCCCATTACCAACTTGGACCTGAGATGGGACATGGGATATGCTGCTACCACTATTGCTACTGTTACTAATACTACTAGTGCTGCTGGGGTGAAAAGCCCTCTTCGTTTGGCACCAGACAGAACTCTTGCGGCAGCATTCTGGATAAGCTGCAGGCATGACAGAAATGTAGGAATGAGGCAGGAATAAAGGCAATTACAATCATCTAAGCAAGAGGAAATACATGCGTGAATGACCTTCTGCAGATCAGCTGAGGATAGCAGTGGTTTGATTTTCAAACTAATTCTCAGCTGCAGACAACATGACTGCACAAGCCTTTTAACCTGTTCAGTAAAGGTTAAATTGGAATCAAAGTACAGCCCTAGATTCTTAGCTACAGGTTTAAAGCCGCCGTAAGTATGCTTGATAGGTTGACATCTTGTTTGAATTCAACAAAAGTAATCTCCATATTGGGTATAATATGGGATAATATGTCAGAATCTTGGCAATATTGATAGCGTCTTTGCTTTCAAAGTAAATTCTGTGGCTCGGGCATCTGACCAATTGAGGTGAACTCTGGAGCAGGAAAGCTTCGCTCTGTGTTGTCAATCAGCTGACACCACTGGCTGGGCGGGTAGAAGAGGGAGGGGAGAGAGGGAGCTAGGGGCGTTCATCTGTTTGTCTTCAAACTTACCTACCGCAGCTTTAACATTTGAGGCTAAGTTCCCTAGTTAACCAAAAATTATACTCAAAAAGGCAGCTAGACTGAGAGGAACAATTTCTGATTTGTTGTCATTGGGTTGTAGAAAGTTCTTGGACGTGTAGCACTTAAAGTCTGAGAGGCAGTTATACTGACAGTTGTGGTTGCTGGGCTGTCAAGGGAGGGTGTTGACTGCGACACAATGGAATGACACATTGTGTACATGGGTAATATGACCAAGGGGCTTTTTTACAGTCTATGGGCAGCATGTATAGGGAAAATAAAATGGGTCCTAAATAGAGCCCTGTGGGACACTGCAGGTCATATATTGAGAAGAGGAAGACGTATTAACTACTGAGACAGAGATGGTTCAATTGGAGAGATAAGAGTGGAACCAAAAAGAAATACAATTGGACAGTCTCCTGCATCAGTTGTTAAAAGGTAATTTGTGACCTTCATAAGACTCACTCTCAGTACTATGCAGCAGTCTAAAACCAGACTGGAAACACTAGAATAATATATTATATACTAATCTAACATAACATAACATAATATAGCAATAATATAGTTTTTCATTTATTTTCCTGCATATTTTCTATTTTTGGATATTGTTGTATCGTACATATTTTTCATTTATTTCTTTGTCTCTGTACATTCTACTCCTGTTATTTGCACACCCTGCATACATGCTGTAATTCATATATTTCATACTTTTTATTCTTATATTTCTACCTAATATAGTATGTTCTAGTGTTGTAATTGTCAGTTGTCTTATGTTTAATACTCCCCATTTTCTCTATTTTCATTTCTATTCTATTTCTGGTTGCTGTGTCCTGTTAGTATTTGCTGCTCCAACAACCTAATTTCTCCATCATTAAAATTTCATCTTATCTCAAAAAAGAATAGAATAGAATAATAGAATAGCTGATGCAGGCTCACACACATGAAAGCATCCACGGACACACACTCAAAGCACGCCTGCACGTACTCCTCAACACCCTACACCCGAACACACCTCTCCATTTCCTCCCACTCTCCATCCCATCTGATATCAGCTGGCCCAGTAGGGTCATCTGGAACTGAATCAACAGGTGGCTTTCAATGGAGGCTCTCAGCGGCCCAGGGGCCTCCAGGAATCCATCTCCACTTTATTCTGAGCTCGCTCTCCTCTCGCTCCTTTCCTCTGCGCTTCCTTAACCGTCCACAATGGCCTTTAAGCCGGCGGTCACTCGATATGGAAGGAGGAGAGGAAGGAGGCTGCCTTAAGGAGCAGGTCATTCTACTTGGGTGAGCAAACGGGAACATCTGCCACTCCAGCTTGACCCGTGTCTCCAATAAAGAAACATGCGAGGCGTCGTCTGAGAATATGAGCACGTTCCAGCTCAGGGCATTGGAATGCTGAGATAATGTTGTGATAAGGAGCTGAATGAATGGTACGCTGCATCCAGTCCAGCATTTCCCCCAGCAGGGAAGATCAGTACTTTCCAAGGCCACTTACCTCTTACGGGCTAAGTAGGGAGGGAGGGAGTGAAGAAGGAAGTGTATATGAATAATGAACTTAGAGATACACTAAAAAAGCGATTTCAGAGCCCAGTTTGACAGTTTCCTCCATGGTGATAATGGGCCTCTCGAGGAAAATGTGAGGTAATGAACTGTACTGTGTAGATCATGTAGGAATACCTCAACACATAAGGACAGTGGTTCTTAAAGTGGGGTCCAGACAGCTTGTTAGCATTGTTAGCATTCCTCATTGAAAACAAATGTGTAGCTACTGCCAGCTACAAGCTAGCTCATTCGCTCTTTTCAGCGAAGAATGCTAATAATGTTAACATGCAGTTGCTCTCTCTGTAAAGACACTGCACATCGCCTAAAATAGATTCCTTGACATTCCTTGACAGGAGAACACGTAGTTCCCCTCACCAATACATGTCAGTGCAAATTTTCATAGTAGATGCTCCTTTTTTTCTAGTTTCGCATGGTGACTTGTGTGTGTTTGAGAGAGAGAGAGAACTTATTGATGCTGTGCGTCATTGTGTGGCAATAACAATGGGCATCATATTATCATTAGTAATTTGGTAATTTGGTCACATTGAGTTGGCAACCCTAACTGTAAGCCTTGAAACTGCCAGAGATTCATTTCAGCATCAGCTGTCATTGAATGTTTCCCTTCAGCACTAGCCTCTTAAACTGTTTGAAATACAAATGACCACATCGCTACATTCAAGCCAACCACACACGGTTGGTTTACATTACCACTCAACACGTAGGTCGCAGATGCCCTCGAGCTTCCCGGCCTCCCACCTCAACACACACACACACACACACACACACACACACACTCACCAGGGCACCATTTGCATATTACCACATACACACATACATAAACATATTATATACAAGTTACATCTGTCCCCACTGTATGTTGATTTATCCATATTCAACCGCCATAGGCTCTTTCTTCAGTGATTGACGAACGCGAGTAGCGCTGCGCGGTCTCGGGCCGTTAGGTACGAGGCGAGTGCAAAGCAGCATTAATGAAAATTCATTGTGATTATTATCTTTCCTATAACTGTCAAGCGCAACAGTAAACGTGTCCCCCGAGTGTAACCATATTCTATGCTACCTCACAAGGTAATTTGCAATTCATCCGAACAAACAGCCCTGTGTGCCCTATAAGACCCCCTTATCAGATAGCAGTAAATCTGACAAGGCACATGGAACTACTTTTCCCGTGCCAAAAACAGATCCCGAACATAGCTGCACCGGGATCAACAGGATCAGGTGTTAGATTGGAGGGGGTAATTTTGAGGGGATGGGAAGCGCCAGTCTATATGGCTAATCAGACTAACAGATGAGCCTATATCCTGTTCTCGCACATGCTGGCCCGGGCCACACTTGTCGCACTATATGTTTGTGTGTGTGTGTGTGTGTGTGTGTGTGTGTGTGTAAGGGCTCGGAAACAATGGGCCTGCTGTTTGCGCCCGTCCACTGCTGCTGTAGCTGCCTTACACCTGTGCTTGGCAGCCCTCCTAACACCCCCCTCCCACACACATACACACACACACCCTTCTACCCACCACCGACTCCCCTAGCCCTGAACCGCACACCACCCCAATCCACTTTAGTTCTCAGTTTACATCCTGCATTAGCTTTTAGTGCCGCACTACAAAGAACAATGCATATTCAACAAGGCTTACCGGCTCGGATAATACACACATGTGGCCCCTCAGGCCCGTCTTATCGTTTCATAACAACATGGGAGAAAAAAAAAATGGGCCCATATCAAAGGTTTCTTCATTCCCCTGCACCCCCACCCCGCCTTTCCTCTCGCTCCATCATTCTCTGAACCCATAACTGAGGAAGGAGGCTTCCACTCCCACTCTCCGTCCGCATCGGAGGACGAGGTGCGAGGAGAGAGAGTAGGCGAGGGAGTGTGTGAAGTGAGAGGACGGCTGGGGGGTGGGGGGGGGGGGGGGGGATTTAGGGGGTTCAAAAGCCCATGGAGAGCCATGGCATTTTTTCCCTGGTTTGAGGGGGCCTTTGTGAAACCAGAGCACCCCAGGCTATGGGAAGGCATGGGGAGGGGGGGTTCGGGAGGGTACAGGGAGGAGGGGTGGGGGTTCGGACGTGGCCTCTGACAGCAGAAGCCCACTTCTGTTTCCCGCAGTCGGCATCACAGGTGTGTGAAAACGAGTGTGTGTGTGAGAGAGAGACCCGTGTCAAATCAATGACACACTGTATTGTAATCATCCATTGTGGGGGACAAGGCCGGTGCTCAAAGGTAAACACCAATGGGAATAAACTAGGGACCAGGTACAACCCTCTGGCTACACCATTCAGTGATATACAAAAGGGTGGTGGTGGTGGTGGTGGTGGTGGGGGGGTGTTTGGAGAGCAAGATGTAAAGTAGCCTACGGCCCTCCTTATCGTTTCCACAGCCAATGCCCAAGATTTTGCCATAGTAACAAGCGGGCAACAAACAATGAGAGTAAGTCAGATAAAGCTTGACACTGAATTCCACTCAGCACTAGTTGCTAGGTAAAGGACTTTTCCTAATTCCCCATATTCATACTCCGCATTCCCATTCCCACTCTCTCATAATAAAGACTAGATTAAACTTTTTTTTTTTGCTCATAACTTCACTACTTCCCAGCTAAAAGGTTTGCGGGGGTGCAACATTTTTGGAATACTTCCCATAAAGTTTTGACGGGATATCGGTAGGCCAGCTGTACTGTTGAATTCTGGTATTCAGAGCTGCTATTATGCTTATATGAATACATTTCTCTCCGCTTGTCACATCGATTCTAACTCTGTATGTGGGGACTCCTTATAACAAAGGGCCATAAAGTAAAGCGGCTCCTCCTCCCTCTCCCTCCTCGAGCCCATTCAAGACGGCAAACAGTTCAAAATCAATATCTCCATGCAAATGATTTGGTTGCTCTCTAGGCTGCTTGATGGCCAGGTAGGCTAAACTGTAACCAGCCTTACGGTGCCTTCAAGTGCTCCATGTAAACTCTAATTTCTGAGTGCAAAAGTCCTCAAAAACTTGTGGGCAGATTCAAGGAGAAGGGTTTGGCTGCAAACCAAACCAACACGACTCTTAGGGTCTCCAACTCATTTTCTATTTAATCTTTATAATACAAAACTATTGAGGGATAAAAATGAATATTCAATTGAATTAATGGTAGTAATGGTTAACGTAGGGATGGGATGATATGTTTATCTTATGATATGTGATATGGGGTTCATGATTCAATACAACCATACAATGTAATAAAAGTTTCACAGTCAACAATGTCTGACTGTGGAGAATTCTGTTTATTTCTGAGCCACAAATCTGTCTATCTTTGTATTGCGATATATTGAATTTCAATATATCGTCCCATACCTAATGGTTTACTACCCGACAAAGGTGTTGTGTACTTAACCTCCAAAACAGTACATGGTGTCAATATAATGGACAGCAAAGATCCAAAGCAAAAACCACCAGAAATCTATTTGTGAGCCACAAAAAAAAATCACATCAGGACCAGTGATCCTTTTAAACTAGCTTGACCCATGTCTAATAATTTATCATATTGCCTAAATAATAATATCTTGTCACTCATCTGTCATTAGTCCCACTTTGTCCACAAAAAAAATTGCGGATTTGGAAGTTAGCAGGTTTGGAAGTTTTTCTGGCAAATTATATTAGACACATTGACTCAAAAGACTGATATTTAGGCTAACCCTTTTCCGGGTCGTTCGTTGTGATTCCGATATTTGCGACAGCACTTGAAGGCAGCACAAGTTTCCCATGTGCCACACCCCCCCTTTTAACACACGCACGCACGCAAGCACGCGCACACACAAACACACACAAACACACACAAACACAAACACACACACAAACACACACACACACACACACACACACACACACACACACACACACACACACACACACATTCCAGCAGGCGGAGTCCGTGACGTCCTCCGTCATTTGTGAATGAGGCTTGAGAGAGCAGCGCTTACCTCTCAGTGCAGAGTCGCAGCCAAGCCCAGGAGTAAAAAGGGAAAGAAAAGTTTGCCAAATGGATATTTTCGGGGGAGTCCGACGTATATTATTTTCCTATGTACTCATTAACGGTATATTTATTACATTGCAAACTAAAGAAGGTGAGTGACTTTTTAAAAAAAATTTATATCCCGAAAGTTGGTTTCAGTAGAAAGCAATGTGTTTAATTTACAGCCCATAGGCTCAGGTTTATTGAACCATGCGTGCCATGTGAGGAGAGGCAGCGTAGAGGAAGTTTAACACCAGGAATTTGATACATACTTTCTTATTCTTATGACAGTAATAATATCTTTCATTCTAATTGCTAGTGGATTTGTAAAAAGTTTCCCTAGGCTACTCCCGTGTATTTATTCACCAACTGAGCTGAGATTTTACATGCGCTGCTCTCCAACTCTGTAGCACCAGCATGTGAAGTTTTGAAAAAGTTTTGTAGACTGAAATTTCCTTCCTGTTTTTTCTTTTTTATGGCTCATATTCTAAACAGTTCTAACTCAGGGCCCTATTTTTCATATTTTAGATTTAGGTTTTTAATCATCTATACAATATAAGTTATGGAGCGCAATGAGTTTTTATTTTTTTATTTTTTTTATTGGTGAGGTTAC
The DNA here is from genome assembly GCF_048128805.1 of Centroberyx gerrardi. Classification (NCBI taxonomy): domain Eukaryota; kingdom Metazoa; phylum Chordata; class Actinopteri; order Beryciformes; family Berycidae; genus Centroberyx; species Centroberyx gerrardi. The sequence goes on along the minus strand of NC_136010.1, from coordinate 28,684,446 downwards.
TTGTGAGTTATAATAATGAATCATAATGTTTAACCTTTTCACACCAGCTGATAATATGAGCTTATTAATTATCAGCCATGGGGTTTATTGCAATCAAAATGACACAATGATTTCCACCCATGCATCACTGCCATTTGCAAATATTTACTATATATTGTTTAATTGAAGAAAAAAAAAAAATCTGACTATAGATCATGTAGCTTAATAGGCCATTATTCCTGCTAATGAGTCATGATGAGTCACATGTGTTTCTAAGGTTTATTCTAATGTGTTGAATCTGTCCTCTCTTTCCCTCAGAGGTGCTTTTGGACATGAAGGCATCAGGGAGTGAACTGGGCTGGCTGACTTGGCCCTTCGAACAGGGAGACAAGCAAGGGGTAAGTATGGCACCCGTCCCCTCCGGGTCCCATGTTTCCATTTTGGAATTTTGCCTTAGGATAAACCTGCATGGAGGAAAATGCACAGGCTGAACTGAGTGCCTCCAGTGCTTTTCGCTGCTCAAATATTTGCCTGTTTGACTTGTGTGTGGTTCGCTGTTCATCAGTCCTTATATATGTCAGGTTTCTACCAAGTTTGGCAGCCAGAGCCTAATGGTTGTGTGGATCTGGATACGTGAAGGGGTCGCAGAATCCTATCAGGGAGGCTGAGTTGCCTGCGCAGCATGTCTGGGCTGCACCAAAGCATAGACAGACAGAATAGCTGCTAGCTCTTGACAGAGAATACTTGTGGCTTCTTGCGGTTTTAAGGCTTCAGCTCCAGAATTGTATGTTAGAGTGCAATTAACTTTTAAAGTTTGCTGCATGTGGTGCCTCTTTTAGTGGGGGGGGAGGGGCTGTAGATGCAGCCAATCAGTTAGAGCTATCTTTTCCTTCAGCGGGGGAAAATGTCTATCTTTAGAGCCGCATCTACTGAACGGCTGCATTATTACATCCAATTGCCGTGATTATCTTGTGTCAGCATATAAAAGGCATGTGTGCTCAGTTCCATATCATGGTTCCAAAGTAATTGACCAGTCAGGCTCATGCAAATTCACTGTAAATTGGCTCATTTCATGTGCTGATGACTCAAAGGCATGCTTGGGCATGCTGGCAAGTTTCAACCACAATCCACATTGGCTCACCTGACTTTCTTTAAAAACTTTCACCGTTGAGTAATCAGATTCACACTTTTATTCCGCAAATAAGCACCAGGGGTTTTAAGTTTTTCTGAGGTTTGAATAGTTGTTGTTGGAAACACATTTTTTATAGTCGACATTTAGTCATGTTACCATCATCATTTATGTTGATTATCATTTTAGCTGGTTTTAAATACCCCTTATAAAAGATGTTCAGTAGCAGTTTTATAGAGGCGTTGCTTCTGCTGTTGTACATCAAGTTTATATGCAGTGCCACACACTCAGCCAACAAAGCACATTCCTTTAATTAATAGCATAGTGGCAACATGCAGAGAGCAAACCACAGCCTCTGCCCCTGTGGGGCCAATTGTTTTGCAGCAGCCAATGTGACGTTAAAGCATGCTGTTGCATTTTTAAACATATCTGTGGCAGCATCGAGCATCGGGCCGCAACATTGTTTGGATGAGATGTCAGCAATACCAGTGCAATGTGAAAGACTGTGGAATTGTGTTCATTTGTTATCTCCTCTCCTCAATGTCAGACATTTTTTCCCACACAGAGTCCTCCCTCAAGGCCTGCTATCTTGACTATGGTCTAAAAGCTCATAAAGTAGAAAAAATCTCCTTGTTAAAGAAGTGCTCCATTGCTGTGGAGAGGATACCTTAAAATATCCAGTGGGAGTAATTAGCAATGTATAGACCTGTGGGTTCCCCACACACAGACTGTTTTTGTTTCCAGGCTCAGATTACAGTGGTTCTGGCCTGGACCTTCATGTGAGGCGTTATGGTGCCCCTATATTTTTGGAACCCCTATAGCTCACTATACTTAGGGGTTCCCCAAGGGTCAGTGTGTGTGCCTCTAACCTTGTGGGTTTGTGTGTTTTGTTTCAGTGGGAGGTCGTCCAGAGGACCCTGAATGGCTCTCAGTTCTACACTTACTCTGTCTGCAATGTTGGGGAACGTGAGCAGGACAACTGGCTCCGCACCACCTTCATCCAGCGGCGCCCATCGGCCTCACGGGTCTTCGTGGAACTCCAGTTCATCGTACGCGACTGCAACACCTTCAGCGGCGCCTCGATGACCTGCAAGGAGACGTTCAACCTCTTTGCCTCCGAGTCGGACGCGGACGTGGGCACCACCTTCCGCAAGGGCCAGTTCAAGAAAGTCGCCACCATCGCACCCGACGAGATCACCAGCAAAAGCGAACTGCGGATCAACACCGAGACGCGCGTCGTGGAGAGCCTCTCTCGGAAAGGCTTCTACCTGGCCTTCCAAGACATCGGGGCCTGCGTGGCTCTTCTCTCCGTCAGGGTCTACTACAAAACCTGCCCGGCCACGGTGAAGAGTCTCGCTGCCTTCTCCGAGACGGTGGCCGGAGGTCAGAACCAGGCGCTGAGGGAAGTGAGCGGGGTGTGCGTGGAGAATGCCGTCAGCGAGGAGCTGCCTCGCATCTACTGCACCGTGGATGGGGAGTGGGTGGTACCGGTCGGACAGTGCCAGTGCGAACCGGGCTACGAAGAAGTCGAGGACACATGCCAAGGTAAGGGCGTTCTCTCTCAGGTGGCGCTCCTGCATCTTTGGTATTTCTAAGTCATTCTGCCCTCTGGCTCTTTGGATCCTGTCTGAGTATAAAGCCAGTATACAGCTCCCATGAGATTTTATAAAGCAATCTTTTGCCATTAGTCACAATTTAGCTTTTTTTTCTTAATTACCATAGCTTGTAAAACACGCCAGCATGGCAGACTGTTGATATTTATCACGGGTGTTATTTATCATTGTGCACTGGAATTCTCCCCTTGGCTAACATGCCTCGTCTGCAATGGAAGGAATGCTCAAGCCTACTTGTACATGTCACGGCATCATCCCTGACCTTGAACCAATACCTGTAAAATGTGGAAACTTGCTTTTTGGTTGCAACTATGATTCCAGGAATGAATATGTTAACTATCAGTTTCATTTTGGTCACAATCATGACTGATTTGACACCTTTTTCTTAAGCCCCGTAATGAATATTGAATTTTCGAGACACCTTGCCAAAGCTTTCACAGCACTTCCCCATAGTTAACAGTGCAATTCATCAGGATCTCTGCCTGTCACACCGGGTAGTTTCCTGCTCACTCATTATCATCCATTATCTTATCATGTTTTGGTCCGCTGCATAATCCAACCATATTTCAATCCTTTGACTTTGTAGTTGTGGTACAGAGGCCCTTTATTGTTGTGGGAAGGGCTGTCAAAATGACTGAAAGTGATCAAAGCCGGCGCAGAAGCCACTAGGCTACTGTACTGTGATGGATTAGCGTCTTCAAGGCAGATGGGGAGGAAGGGGAGGAGGCAGGAAGAGGCTCCTGAGCCTCGGTGACTTTGTTCATCCCAAGCATCAGAGAAACCAGTGGCCCTCCTCTTGCGACCGGGCATGCCGGCTACATGTTCCCCTGTCTGTCTCTACCTCTCTCTCTTTCTTTCTTTTTCTCCTCTCTCTTTCACTCACCGAGCTTCAGCATTGGGGTGTGACAGCAGTGTATGTGAATATACTGGCAGGCGTGCATGGGCCTGTTCGGATCTGTTCCATGACAGAACACCTTAAGACTCCCATCGACTGAACGCAACGCACTCCTCCTCCGCTGCTCAGATTCCGTCTCTCTCTCTCTCACACACATGCATGCACACACTTAAACTTTTACTTGCACAGCTCCATGTTCCCTTAATCAGACTCTTGCGCACACACCTCAGACTATAGCTGTAAATCCACAGGCAGCCTACCTGTAATAGATTTGCTCTCCCAGTCAGGTTCCCTCCCATTGGTAACAGACAGATATGAGCGATGAAGTTTTCTGTCAGTACATCGTTTCGGCTGAGGGAGAGCGCCAGGTAAGCTGATTAGGGAGGAGGAGGAGGAGGAGAGGCAGGAAGGAATGAGAGAAAATGCATACAAAAGCCACAGAGAGTTTGTGTTTAGCAGAGGGGTGTGATTTTAAAACAGAAGGAGGTGAGGAATGGAATGTAAAGGTAAGAGAACAATGAAGTGCTGTGTTTCCCCGTGAGGCTGGAGGAGCCCGCCTCCGCCGCCTCCCCCCCCCCCTCCCCTCAGTTGGTACATTCCTGCTCAGTTTGCTCAGGAGGAGCCTCCCAACATTACTCCAGACCTGCGGAATTCCCAGGGGGGGAGAGCAGCTCTGGGTCAAGCCCTCGCGTTAAAGAAACCCCCCCCCCCAAAAAAAAAAAACCACCTAGATGAAGTCGACTGGGAGGTTGAGGATGAGCGGAGCCAGTTGTAGATGAAGGTGGAGATGGATCACAGGGTTACGATGTAAGGCCAAGATGAATGGCTCTAAGGGCTTTGGGTGGAAGCTCATACAGACACACACTCACCCCTCCTTTCCTATATATGCGTTCTGTCCGGGTAAAAACCACAGAACTGCAATTCTGGTGTTTTTGTTACTTGAGTTGAAAGTTTCCATGTTCATTGATGTGTGTGTCCATCTCTGGTGCTCAGCGCTGACTGCTGTGGTGTTTCTGCACTGCTCTTCCGAAAGATCGCCTGTCAATCAAACAGTGTGTCCAGTACTGTGACGTCTTTTTCCTTGGATTTTCTGTTGAAGCAGTTTGAGTTTCTCTTTTCTTTGTCTGTTCAGCCATGGTGGCTATCACTGCTCATGCTAACTACCCAGTTCTTCTTCTACTTATTCCAAACAAACCGGAAACATAAAACGCATCACTTTCTCTGCGCCAGAGGATTTTTCCCAGGAAAGACCTACCAGACACCAGGTGTTTAGAACAGCAAATGTAAAAGACTTGATCAACTGGCTATGAATCAATCGGTGATAGAGAGTAGCAAAACAGACATTTATTTAGGATTATTACTGTAAAATAAAATAAAAAATCGTGTTTTTCATCTCCTTGGTGAGAAAATAAACATTCTTCTCTTAATTCCGGAAAAAAGTGTAATTTATTGGAAATGCGAGGTTGGCTTTTAACCCGATGGCAGCGCTGTGGGTTTCCAGTTGTGACTCACTGTTGACATTGACACACTTTTCCTCTGCTGCCTATCACGCCCTTCCTTACCCTTAATCCTCCCCGGCACAATAGAATGGCATGCCTTATGTCACCCGACAAAGGCCCACAGGCTGCCCTGGCTGGTCCTTGGTATTGTGTACAGCTGTCCGGGCCCACACCTCCTCAGCCACTGTAAAGCCCTGTGCACACACTATATGGCTGGCAAATAGGGCTTAAGTCCACATCATGGTTTCCAAATGGCCTTGTTTACAAATGGAGACACAATGTGGAATATTTGGGCCGCTGAGGGTAGTTTCGGTGTCGTGGTGGAATGGCGTCTCGGTGGAACTGTCCAGTGAGTTCCAGTAAAGTTATTTTTCCTCTCGCCAAAGAGGTTCCAGTAAACCTCTCTTTCTTTCTTTCTTTCTTCCTTTCTTTCTTTCTTTCTTTCTTTCTTTCTTTCTTTCTCTCTCTCTCTCTCTCTCTCTCTCTCTCTCTCTCTCTCTCTCTCTCTCTCTCTCTCTCTCTCTCTCTCTCTCTCTCTCTCTCTCTCTCTCTCTCTCTCTCTCTCTCTCTCTCTCCCTCTTTCTTGGTGTCTCATCTCATCCTCAGCTGATGTAACAGTTGGTGACTAAGTTGTAGTTGTGTGACTCTGCGCTGTGGTGAGTGATTTGTATGGGTAGTAATTGACTTGGGTGTGTTTGCGCTTTTTAAGCGAAGTAACTACTGGTTCTGCATGCTTTTTTGTCTTCGTGCAATCACATTTGCCGTTCTCTCTCTCTCCCTCTCTCTCTTGTCTCACATCCTTCCTGTCCCTGAACAGTCTTTCTATTTAAGCTTCAATTTTCCGTCTTCTCGTCTCATATTTATTTGATTGTTTCTAGTCTCAACACATTGTTCCCATCACCGTTTTACAATCCTCAATGCAATTTTCTGAACACACTGTTGCACAAGCTGTCCCAAGTACAACAAACTGCCAGACAAACAAAAGGGTTTTCGTCCATGTGTTGTTTTCTTGTTGCTCATCGAATCATGGAGCTACTATTATTCTTGGCCGGGGTGCAGGTCTCGAATGTGACACCAATAGGGTTTAAACATCCCGTTTCACACGGCCCAGATGGGACTATTTAGACTCTGTACCGTTCTCTTGTCCCCCAGTAAATAAATACGTTTGTTTTCTCCGCGACTGACTCCTGAAGATAAATAGAGGCTAAATTTGAACAGCGCTCCCAATCTGTGAATCATAGCTTTTAGCGGGGAGGGAGAGTTATTCGTCCGGGGGAGAAACGACTGCCTGTGTTCACATATTGGCCAAGACACATAAACATTTAGTGAAAGTAAAATGTAAATTCTCCATAGTATGTCACTTGGAGATGTACAGCATAAAGAGGCATGGATCAAGTGTTCCTGTGTTTCTTTGGTGCTTCATAGCCAGAAGTCTAGAAATCTACTTGTACGTGGAGCCAACTTGTTGATCATAATCACTCTGGACCTTTTAAGACTAAGGTCTTGAGCAATTTCAGCTTATCTGATGGGGAGCGTACCAAGAGAAGCCAACACAGGACCCCACCTCAGGATCTCAGGGATTTGATTTAGTTGACTTACAGTGGAGAAAAGGACCAGAGATTGCACATAATGGAATCATCTCACTCCTGTGGGATAATCCCCGTATCGAAATTTTCTGCTCTACTGCATTCCCTTGGCCCTTGATCCCTGCAGTCGGTCCCAAAAAAAGTCGTTAGTCACCAACTTATCTGACGCTGCTGCACCTCATTTAGATGCGCAGGCTAGATAGAACCTCTCCTTTTCTTCCTTCGCTCTCGGGAAGAACGGGAGTTTTTTTATTTTTTTGCGAAAGCCACCATCATTACTTTGAATTAGCGGGATTCTCAGATCTCGTGCCAAAGTAACGTCTGCCTGGCGGGCTGAACTTGAGGGAGTTGGTTAGATAATGGGGGGGGCGACTCTGGAGATGCTTTCAAGTGGTGTCATGCACCGTCTTGTTGGGCCACGTTTGGAGTGAGCAAAGCCCCGTCGATTACTGTGAATTCTCAAAGAAAATGACATCAAATGTAGCGGAGTTGAGAGCTGGCAGGCCTCTCCTGCGCTTTAATGTGGATTAGAGGAATCTTACTGTTGCGGTTTAATAAGTGCGCTTAATGTGATCGTTGAGGCTTTGATTTGTGTCAGAATACATAGCAAGAACTCTGTATCAAATCTTAACTGATATCAGATATTTGGCCCTTGAATGCTCTGCATTTTTTAATTTAATGTCATTTCAGTTTTGTTGGATAGTTTACAATGGAGAATGACTGGGAAGACAGGAGAGGCAAGGGGGATGACATGCAACAAAAGCTTAATTTGAACCCACAACATTATGGGCAGCTCAGTGAAACGGCAGGATGGCCCTCGGCTACACCACATAAAGTCTATCTCCTGCTTTTGAAAGGAGAGCGAGGACTAATCATAATGGTGCACTGTGTATTACGCTGTCACAAGGATGGCCATTTTTCATATGAAAACATGGGAGGGCCGACACTGTGACCACACAGCTAACAACTGAACCTAAACACAATAGCATACCAGCTCGAGGCTGTATGGCAAAGTGTCAAAGTCCTTGCACACAACCAGTTTAACTTGGTGCTGGATCCACCAAACAGAAACATCAATGCAAAAGTTGCACTCAAAAGTGAATCGTAATGCACTTACTCAATGCTGCTTTTTACAATAAATACATTAAGATCACCTGGTTTGTGCTTTTTTTTTTCAAATCTTGTGTATGTATGTGACACAGCTTCAGGTGACACATACTATACACCAATTTTCTGCTCAACAGTGCACTTTTATGAAGTATTCCTGGTTTTTTTTGCTGGGGGTGGGGGTGGTGAGGGGGACACGTTTCCTCTTGGTGACATTCCTGGGCCTGGAGGCTGTGGTGGGTGGTGGTGGTGGTGGTGGGGGGGAGTCCAGAGCAATGTGGAGCGCATTGTATTGTACTGCTGGAGTGTGAGGTCAGCACTCCCCCCCCCCCCCCCCCCCCCCCGTCCATGTCAGTCAGTCAGTCAGTCAGTCGCTCCACCCCCCACCCCCACCCCCACCCTTCACCACCAACAGGACGAGCCGGAGCGGAAACCGGAGGTCACCTAATCCCGCAGTGACTCCCCGACCCGTTGGCTCAGGGCTTTCCATTGTCGCTCCGCGCTCAGCAGCAGCCTCATTCAGCTGCTTTCCATTTTTTTTTTGTCCTGCCTGATAAGTCATTTTGTTTATTGGTGCATTTGGCCCCATTTTTTGCAGTGGCGGTGGCGGTGGGGTTGAGGGGGGGGCTAACCAGGAAGCAGACGGTTGTCGGCATCCAGCGTGTGACCTGTCGGGGAATGGTGCGGTGGGTGTTGTGTTTGCCACCTGGCTGTCTGGATTTGACCTGCAGCGTGGGAGGAAACGGGACCAAAGTGACCGAGACTGTGGTCAAGCTGAGGCTAAAGTGTAGGGAAAAAGCTACCTGTGGCTTTCATGCCGTCCGTTTCCGTTACAGGACGAGGCGGTTTCTCCAAGGTGTCCGCCTCAGCTTTGAACGTGGTTTGTGCCTCTTGGCCTCCGGTTTTCTTCTTCTGCTGCTCTCTGTGAGCACGAGGGGACAGAGGAGTGCGAAGAGAAAGGGGATTAGGGGAATTTATTGTGTTTGTTAACAACCCAAGATGAAAGCCTGAGTGCAGTTGTAAAACAGATGTAATGCCCTTACAGCTGCTCCATTGGTCAGCTAATCCTTTTGACTAATGTGCCTCCCCTACCCCCCCACCTCACTCCCATCAGCCCCTACACCTTTAGCACCCCCACCTCCTCCTCCCCTTCCTCTACCTCGGTGACCCCTGGCTCATGTTACCGGCTCGCCTCCCCCATCAGAGACCCCCATTGTTCCACCTCAACCACCCCCACCCCAGCTCCCCCAACATGCTAATGACATGTTGTCACCCGCATGCAAACAAAATGACATGACATATTGCAATTACGGACTCAGGAATGAAAATAGAGGGGGGGGGGGGGATGGGGTGGGTTGAGCCGGGCTGAATGATGAGAAGGAGATGTGGAAGGAGAGGGTCCGGACAAAGCGAGGACTTATTTTCCTTGCAGATACAGAGGAAAGACTCTTGGGGAGTTGACCTGATAGGCATCTAGACATTGTATTTACTCCTTTATAGATTTATTTTTCTAAGTTTTGTTTTTGTTCGCTGGCCATACTTCTGAATTTAACCTCCTTCCCCATGAGACGAGCCACCGGCTGCTGCTGCTGCTCTTTCTCCCTCCTCCTCCTCCTCCTCTTCCACCTCCTCCTCCTCCTCCTCACTGCTAGCATGTGTTTGTTTTAGTTGGCCATCGACTCCCTGTAAGCCATGCACAGTTTAACTCACAACTACCCCGAGGCAGACATGACCTTTTTAGCTTTTAAAAGCCGAGCGCTGGAGTCGATTGTGGGGGCCCCCCTGCCACTTACTCTTGAAGTCCTGGAGGGGATTGCTGTTGTCAAACCGCCATGTTAGCCATTCATCCATCTATCTGACCCCGCATTCATCACTGTCTCGCATCTCATCCGTCTTGACTCCTGCCGACAAACCGGGGGCCCCTCTGGGCTCCCACTCCAGAGCCACTCGGGGTTCCCAGAATGCAACAGGTCCCTGCACTCGCTCTCAATAAACAAACACAGAGGCTCTCGAGACGCACAGGGGCCTCTCAAATGACAAACAGCGGCTCGGTCCGTGGCGAGAGGGAGGAAAAAAAATGGACGTTTTAAGTTTGTCAGATGGTTCGACTCAGAGGAGGCTGAGAGACTTTTTGTTTATGAGAAAGGGATAATGTTCGCCTCAAGAGCCCCCCCCCCGGGGTTTTGCGCCCCTGTTCATGTCGGGTCAACGGATTTCAGCTTCCTTCTTGGTTATTATTCTGCCTCGGGCCTCGCTGGCAGTCCGAGCGCCGGTTCTTCTTTCGCTCACGCTCTCCTGTGTTTTGCATGCTTTGATTGGCTGCTGTAGGAAGGAAGCGCTGCGTCAGCCTCACACTTCCTGCTTCCTGTTGTGTCCAGCAACAATCCAAAGACAAAATCCCCTCCGTCCTCCTCCGCCTCCTCTGTGGAACCAGGAACTTTCCTTTTACTGGACTTTGCTCTATTGTCGAGGAATCCCCTTGTTAAATAGCTCAACACCCAGTCATCGAGTTGTCACGGCTTCATTTACTGTCACTGTGACTCTATGTGCAGGACTCACTTTTAAAGCAGAAATGGGCTGAAACTGAAACTACTGTGAAGGCCCGCTGCTATAGGCCTCCCGTTGGGTGGTGTACGCTGGAATGCGTCTTGATTATAGAGTCGGCTCACAGTGTAAGGCCATCATCCCCGCAGCCCTGACCACGATGCATTGCAGCCGGCCCCGTAGCGCCAAAAAGAGGCTAGTCTCTCTCTATTCAGTTGCCATGTGGCATCTCGGCTATTCCCATCTGCAACGATTGTGTGTGTGTATGTTTTTTCTCTCGGCACTTGAATGGCATGGCATTCTCCTTGCCTGCTGGTCAGCAGTGAATAGCGATGTTAATGGGTTAGCTGGGAGTCTTTTTAGCGAGGAATGGGAGGAGGGGAAGGGAGGGGACGAAGGAATTTGGGGATTACGAGGAGGAGAGGTAGGGGTATGAATCGGGGTTTGAGGCGGCAGCTGTTCCCCCTTCTCAATGGCAGAGTTCGCCCTCTCCTATCTCTCTCCTTTCTCCTTCTCTTTTCTTCAGGCCTCAGCAGGATACAGTATTCCTCTCTCTTTCTTTCTCTGGCCTTCTGTTCCTCCTGCCTCACCCGTCGTCTGCGCAGTTCGCGTTAATGAGTAGCAGTGGCTGTTAGTGAAACAGCTGGCAAAGAGAGAGTGGAGAGGGAGTCTTGAGAGGGGGAATAGCAACATGCGAGGCCACTGAGACGAGGGCTACACTCCACAAATTCTTCTCCTGTTCTGAGTTTGTGTTGTTGTTTTGCCCCTATTGTTGAAATTCGTGTTGTCATGCTCTTCAGTTAAAACACACACCTATCTCTTTACAACAGCTGGCTCCACCGTGGCTCGGTGAACCGCAATGAAAGAAAAGCTGAACGGAGCCGAAGGGAAACTCATGGTCAATCGAGTAAATCCCCTTGATATGCTGTAAATGGACTGGGAGCTGTGTGCTTTCCGTAGTGTGTGGTCACTTGTGGCTTCCAAGTGAACTTCATTCAGCTAAACCGCAATGAAAGCCGGGTATGGATCAAGGCAATAAGGCTCTGAGAACCTGATACAGCCCTTGTCCTTGGCTGTTCCTTTTCAGCTCGCCTCTTGGATGCCGACATCGACACTGCGCCTCTGTCATTGGCTTGACATGTTTCACCTCCTCTCTCAGGTCATTGGCAGGAACTTCAATCTCTCCCTGTATCTATCCATCTCTGCTGCATGCTCTCTCTTTCCGGCTATCTGAGTACATTTCCTCTCCCCCGCTCTTTCTTTCTCTCACACTTTCAGCTTCCTCTATTGTTGTGCTTTAAACCATGTTGGCCTTCATTTGCATTGTCAACATCTTATGACATCAGCTATTTAGAAGCCACAGGCAAACAACTCAGAAGGAATCGTGTGTGTGTGTGTGTGTGTGTGTGTGTGTGTGTGTGCATGGCTGAGGTGTGTGTGTGTATGTGTGTGTGTAGGGAATTGGGAGGAGGAAGAACAGGTGACAGGGAGAGGACATAATCCCTCTTCTGATGTCAAATTTACCCGTCGACAGGCTTGCGTGCGTGCATGGCTGTGCTTTGAATACATGTATGTGTATTTGGTGCATACACATGCGTGTGGGTGCTATGTGTGTAGTGCATACATGTACGTGTGCGTGTGTGTAGATGAAAGTGTGATGGTGTGAGGACATGAGCAGCAGCCATTGGAATGTTTTTGGAGAGTTAAAGGGGGGGCCTTCTCATTTTCACTCTCCTTTATGGTGCGCTCGCTGAGAAATTTCACACCGTATTAAGTTCATATTTCACCAGCGCTAGGCACAGCTGGATCCCCTACCTGCTTTTCTTTATTCCGTGTCGGACGTGTGAAATTGGATGTCATCTTATCTAAGCGATACAGTTTCAAAAGTGTGCGGGGGTCTCGGAAAAAAATTAAGACTATTGAAGTGAGCGCAAACGGACGCTCGGGGTTTGGGCTCTCTCACTTCACGGTCATCTGGATTTTGAAGCTTTCCTGATTTTTGGTGCCTTTGTTTTCTCTTGCATTGCAGCATTGATGACTGACTTACTGTCGTGGAATGCGGGATGACTGGTTGTGTTTGTTGAGAGACAGTGAGAAAGAGCAGCAGAGGGGGGATGGTTGAAAAAGCGACGAGTAGGAGTGCCGGCGAGGCAGGGAGTCTGACTTTATTACTGGGCTGGGCTGAACTGAGCGGCGCTGTAAATGGAATGGACAATGTATTAATCAGTAGAGTCAACACTGCGCAGAGCCTTGCCTCTGTTTTCATTCCCATATCTCAGCTCCTCGGCCTTGTCCAAATTTGACCTTTAGCCCCGACATAAGATGGCGTCCATTCAACCTTCTGTCTCGCGAGCAAGGTGAAAAGTTCACAGCGTTTCCACAGCACCGTAATCTTTCAAAGAGATGCGCATGTTCTGGAGGAGCTGGATAGGGGTCGTGTCATATGGGACGTTGTCTGAAGTCAATATTGTCCTTTCTCATTTCCTCACGCATTCTCTGTTTGCAGAATGTCAGCCTGGGTTCTTCAAAGCCTCGGCGTCCGGTGAGATGTGTGAGCCGTGTCCTACCCACACCGAGAGGCTGGGCTCCAGGGCGCTGCTTTGTCCCTGTGTGGACGGTTTCTACCGGGCCCCCAACGACCCCCCAACCGGACCCTGCTCAGGTGAGGAGCCCTGTCCAACATGAGAACTTTGCATTTAACTCTAGGGCTGAAACTAAAGATTATTTTCATTATCAATCAATAAAAATACTTTATTCATCCCTCAAGGGGCAATTCAAGGCAAGCAAGTTCATAAACAAGAGACCACACTATACAATCATTCATACACATAAAGACAAGAAGAAAACAAGAGATATAAAAATTAAAAAAACAATGGCTAGGCCACAATATAATAGATACTATATAATTCTGTCCATTAATTAATTAATCTATTGAGTATTTTATTGATTAATCATAACTAAGCCTAACCCTAATGTCAAAAATAATGACAATAATAACATCACAAGTTACCAGAGCCCAAAGTGATAAAATTGCTTACTTAGACTGACCAGCAGCCAAAAAAGTATTTTATAATGATATGAAACAGAGAAAAGCAAGCAAATCTTTGCATTTGTGAAACTGTAACTACCAAATGTGGCAATTGTAAATGACTAAAACTGTTAATCGATAATCAAAATTGTAATGTTCACTCACCCCCAGTATGCCTTGGTTCCTGTCTAACATCCCATATTTTTTCCTCGTCCATGCACCTCAGGCTTGCCCTCTGCTCCTCGAGACCTAGTGGCCACCACCACCCAGCTCTCAGCGGGTAAACTCCTCCTCTCCTGGACTCCGCCCGAAGACACCGGCGGTCGAACCGACATCACCTACAGCGTTGAATGCCGCCGCTGCGAGGGCACCGCATGCCAGCCCTGCGGAGAGAAGATCCGCTACGAACCGGCCAGCGCAGGCCTGACTGACACCAAGGTTTCAGTGAGCGAGCTGGATGCCCACCTCAACTACACCTTCACCGTGGAAGCTCATAGCGGCGTGTCGCAGTTCGCTGGCCAGGGAACGCCGCGGGCTGACAGGCCGCCTTCCACCAGCGCTCTGACTACCACTTTGCACTACACAGGTGAGTGAAGCTGATAGGAGGCTATCTATGCTGCTATAATGGCAGATGCTATCTGGGATGCCATAACAGCTCTGTTAGTTGACTCGTGCTACAGGAATGACATGAAATTTCAGATTTTGTCAGTGTTGAACGCAGCCTTACTTTCCAACTGAACTTTTTTCAAATGCGTTAGGTCTTGTGAAGTATTCCTTAGAAATGGCCAATCTTGGCAATGGCAAACACCTTCTGTTCCCTCTCCCCAGACCCTCCCAAGGTTACATCCATGCGTGTGGATGAGAGGACCTCCAACAGCCTATCCCTGTCCTGGGCTGTATCCCCCCGACCACGGGCCCAGCCCCGGCCCATCCGCTATGAACTCACCTACCGCAAGAAGGTACGACGCTCCAGTCTAGTGTCACATTTACTGACATGAACAGTATTAATTTTAAGTGATAATCCATGACATTTTCATATAAATAAATAAATGTCTGTTTGGCTATTCTCTATCACCAACTGATATAACAAAATAGTGATTCAACTTATATCAAGTTCATGAAAACTTTTACATTTGCAGTTCTTAACATCTTCCTTCCTCTGTCCCACAGGACGACAACCTGGACGTGACCACATACACGGTGCTGATCCTGGAGAAGAGCTCGGTGCAGATCAGCGACCTGGCCCCGGGCACCGCCTACCTGTTCAGGGTCCAGGCCCTCAGCAGCGAGGGGAGCCCCGGAGGCTCCAGCATGGAGGACGAGTATGAGACCCTGCCTGAAGGTATGGAAGGAAACCACCATGGAAACAAAGACATTTTAACAGCTTTGACCCTGGTGTTGCAGAACTCCAGACAATTTGTGGGGGTCTTGTGTGTGTGTGTGTGTGTGTGTGTGTGTATGTGTCCATGTACATGTGTGGGAGTTTCACTAGCTTTGTTCAAGTATGGGCTTTCTGTAATGCGGGACAGTGATTCCAGCAGTGTGTGTGTGTCTGTAATGTTTTTTTACTTGTCTTTTCCAGCACACCTGACGCAAAACAACACAGCGGTCATCTTCGGCGCAGCAGTTGGAGGAGCGGCCATGTTGTTCATTGTGGTGGTGGTCCTGCTCGTACGCAAACGGTCAGCAACAAACCCTTTCTGCCCCTCCCCCCCACACCTCCCTCTATTTCTGTCCTGTTAATCAGTCGTAATACACCCTCCTTCACCAGCTTCCTCTCTCATTCTTACGCCTTTCCTTTGTGGGGCCTCCAAATGGCCTTTGCATTCACTCTCTCCTCACCTCTCTCTTTCCCTCTTCCTTTAGCCAACTCTCGCTTTCTCTTTATCTGGATCTGTGTCCCGGCACTCACTAGGGAAGAATTAGTGTTGAATGCACCTTGTCATTGCTCAATGGTTATATTCTAGGGAGCGTTGGGGCCTTTGAAGGAAAATGGGCCCAGAGTGGCATATTGTTGGTGATAAGAGGCGCTTGGCTCTTTCTGTACCAGACCGTAGGCACTTTGTAAAGGTGACCTGGGCTTGTACTGTAGCAGACTGTAGCCTGTCTGCCCGCCTCCCTCCCTGCCTGTCTGTCTTTCTGTCTTTAAATCGGCTTGGCAAACACAGTCTGTTGTCGGCCTTTATCAAAGGGCCGCGTCTATCTGAATGGAGGCAGTGCACCAATGTCTCGGTCCTTTTGAAAGTGCAAGTCTCAAAGCTTCTTGAAAAATCGTTACAACGGTTGCTATGTGCCATTGAGATTTAACCAGGCAAATGATATAGAGACAAAAGTACGATTGTTGTTTTGAAGTGGGATATTAATTTGCAGATGGTTTTGTCTTTCATTCAGGAGAAGAAACTCTCACACCAGACAAGGCCCAGAGGACGCCTACTTCTCCAGCTCAGGTAGACAAAAGAAAAGGAGTCTTTCTCTTCTGTATAAGTCTTTCTCCTCATTATTTTATTTTTTTAAATTTAATATATGGCTATTCTTTTGTCTCCCAGAGCAACTGAAGCCTCTGAAGACCTACGTGGATCCACATACATATGAGGACCCCAACACGGCCGTCCTCAAGTTTGCCAGTGAAATCCACCCAAGCCACATAACCAAACAGAAAGTCATTGGAGCTGGTGAGTGAGGACACTGTTGAAACATCTGCTTCAGAGCTTAACTTGGAGATGCTGAAAGATTTTTCCAATCCCCAAAGTCACTGTTTATATTGTGTGTTTTCTACATCTTAACAGTTTGATTGACAGTGGTTACTTTAGTGAGATTAGGATCTATGTGGCTGAGTTCTCACACAACAAGTTGAGACATGTTTTCATGTGGCAACTCTTGGCTGCGGGACCTGCGTGTTTTGGCTAAGAGACACTTCAGCTCAACAAGGAACTGTAGCAGAAACGGCATATTTTGGAAGGATATCAGAGCACCTCGTAAGGCCCTGCCCTGCTCCTCCACTGATAAGTTTATTGAAGCGTGACCACCTTTACCCTTTGAACCAACAACCCTTTTTTCAACACACACCCCCTCCCCAGTTCCCACAACCACGCTGCCCCCCTCCTCATGTGACAGCTGATTCCCATGCTCCCACACCACAGGCCCTCCACCAATTATACACTGCCTCTCTCAACACCCAGCCCGAACACACCTCTGTGAAAGAGCCTGAGGCAAAACAGCCGGGGAGACTTCCTTGTTTACTTTCTCTCTGTTACACAGAAAAAACCCTTAGAGCTAGAAACCTGAGAAGACCTATCAAAAGCGCATTCATCTGATATCTGCTTTCTAAATCATTTGTCCTGTTGATGTTGTGCCCTGCAGGGGAGTTCGGCGAGGTGTATCGTGGTATTTTGAAGGCGCCGGGAAGGAAGGAGGTGGCAGTGGCCATCAAGACGCTGAAGCCGGGCTACTCCGAGAAGCAGAGGCAGGACTTCCTCAGCGAGGCCTCTATCATGGGCCAGTTCTCCCACCAGAACATCATTCGCCTGGAGGGGGTGGTCACCAAATGTAAGGCCCTGTGCTCGCTTCCCCGTTGTTATCGTCTCTCTTTGGTGTTGTGCCTGTTTGGGCAGCGGGTGACACATATCTTGTTCTTTTTCTTGTGTATATAGTTAAACATGCCATGATTGTGACTGAATACATGGAGAATGGAGCACTGGACAAGTACCTTAGGGTAAGTTCATTACACACCATTTGTTTTCACAGTAATTACTTTGTACTAGTACTATTGCCACAGTGACTGCAAGCTGTACCTTTTGGACATATATTAGGGTTCGACGGATGTGGGTTTTTCAAGGCTGATGCCAATACTGAAGTTGCCAAAAATAATTATTTTGTGCCAATATTCAATGTCTGGAAAAGGTCAAAAGTTTGTAAACAGTCAGTGTTTCTACCAGAGCCACTGAAATAGCCTTTAGACCATGGGGCACTGCAACTATAAATTAATTTAGGTATAGCAGCTCTTTAAGGCAGAATGACCCACCACACCTATTCAATGGCAGTTAATAATTTACCAAAAGCACCATTAAACAATTAAATGATAAACATGCAAAGAAAATAAAGTTTCATTGCAGGTTTTACAGGCTGTTTTTATATAGCTGTGGTCAGGGAGGAACCTCCATCATATCAGAGGTGAACCACATGCCTGGGCAATATCCATTATTTAATAAAAGGCCAACATTTGCCTGATATATCGGCAAACCCATATATTGGTCTAGCCTTAATTTCTATGCATTTAATTTTGTATTGTCCTCCCATGTCCGTATTTCAATACGGTATTCTCTCACTTTAACAGGGCGCGCCTATAAAAGAGCTCGGTCACAGTGTGCTATCCCTGTATGAATACAGATTTTGAATTGAATGTCTTATTTGTCTTCCCCCCATCAGGACCACGATGGTGAGATGTCTTCCTTCCAGCTGGTGGGCATGCTGCGCGGCATCGCTGCAGGCATGAAGTACCTCTCTGACATGAGCTACGTTCACCGTGACCTGGCTGCCCGCAACATCCTGGTCAATAACAACCTGGAGTGCAAAGTGTCTGACTTCGGCCTGTCCCGAGTGCTGGAGGACGACCCTGAGGGGACGTACACCACCAGCGTGAGTAAATATTGGACTTATTTTATGGATATGTTAGTTTAGCCTCAAAGATTCACTTCACAATAGCTAGCTAGTATGGTTTGGTAGCGTTCTAGATTTACCCATATATGATGGGTAAGATGGATAAAATTATTGCTACTCACATGCCAATGTTGAAATGTTGGCACATTCTTTGTTTTTGTTCTAACTTGAATAATTTCCCATAACATTAACAGGGCGGTAAGATTCCTATTCGCTGGACGGCTCCAGAGGCTATCGCATACAGGAAGTTCACCTCAGCTAGCGACGTGTGGAGCTTTGGCATCGTCATGTGGGAGGTCATGGCCTTTGGAGAAAGGCCTTACTGGGACATGAGTAACCATGAGGTAAACCTCAGCACTAATAGTAACTTTACTTATAGCACTTTTGCCATCAGAACTGTGCAGCTAATTTTAGCCAACCCATCAACCTGCTAGCTAGCGTACCAAAATCTGTCTGAGTGCAATGCCACTAATTTGAAAACAAAAACTAGTGTTGAAAGACAGTTTAGAAACTCATATTTAGTGCTAACATTGTTTGTAAGAAACCTAGAAGTGTGGATCCAAATAGTTACCTGACAAACTAATTGCAGGTGATGAAGGCGATCAACGAGGCATTCAGGCTGCCGGCGCCCATGGACTGTCCCTCAGCGGTTTACCAGCTGATGCTGCAGTGCTGGCTCCAGGATCGCTCCAAGAGGCCGCGCTTCCCCGACATCGTCAGCCTGCTGGACAAGCTGCTGCGAAGCCCAGACTCCCTGAAGACCATCGCAGACTTTGACCCACGGTAAGATCATTTACACACCAGAGCAAGGGCAAGTGAAAAGCATTTTTTTTTACTAGCTACAGTAGCTGCTAGCTCTAACACTTCGCTGAAACTCCCACAATACAGCCAATATACTCCATACTGACTCTTCATGATCAGACTAAAAACTACTACCAACTTTTCCACTGTTACTTTCTCCATTTTCATTCTAGTTGATGTTCTCAACTGTTAGCTGCCTATGTAGCGCCAAACCACGCCTCTTCTTCATTGTAATTAGTTGACTCACAATAAGCAGTACATGTGGTCTCCTCTAAGAAGTTTTACTTTTTTTGACTGTAGAAAGCGCTCTGTACTGCCTAAAAAGACACCAGGCGCAGTGCTTTTTCCATAGCAGCCACTTCCAGCCTTTGTGGCCACTCCCCATCGGCTTTAATGTAAAACAAGGCACTGGTAGTTTGTGGAAAAAAGTGAAATAGTGTGAAGACGGCCTAATTACAGCACAAAAAGGACGTACTGTATCTGACACCTTAAGTGCTGTATAGCCAAGGCAAGTGTAGGCCTAGCTAATGAAAAAAATATGTCTGTACTTCTAGTCGGGGAACAGCAAAGCACCATTTTGTGTGCGGTTGTGTGCATGTATGCATATTTTCGTCTTTGTGTGAGAGCATTAACACAAGAAACGGTGAGAAAAGACAAAGGCCTGTTGCGTTCATATCTTAATCGGCTCTCGCCCTAACTGCACCAACTGGTTTTTATCACAGGGCTTCCTGCACAGTAATTACAGTCCTCTGCCTGCGCCTTTGTTGTGGGGAAGCCTGTTGATGATTATCATTTGGATCTACTTTCTTTCTTCCAGCGTATCCATCCGCCTGCCCAGCACCAGCGGTTCGGACGGTTCCCCCTTCAGGTCGGTGTCCGAATGGCTGGAGTCCATCAAGATGAGCCAGTACAGCGAGAACTTCACCTGCGCCGGGGTTGTCACCATGGACCAGGTCCTGCAGATGAAGAATGAGTAAGTGGGATTTCATGTGAAGTTTTGTAATGTCACATAATAAAATGGTTTATTTTATTGGGTATTTGCTAAGTATGGTGTTGGCAGAGAGCAGGAAAACAGATGTTGTCAAATAAGGCTATACTTCAGAGCCAGCATGTTACAGTAAGGATGTTTTTGAGTATCCCATAGTATGTTTTGTCTTTATTTTCCCCAAAATGCATTTTAACAGCCAGCAGAATAGTTTGCGCACAATATAATCTCCAACCTCAGTTACAACTTGAGAAATGGCTGAGATGGAAAAAATAATGGAGAGAAGGAGAAGGAGTTGGGCTCATTTGTGGTAGGCTAGCGGCGGTGGCTTGTGGTCTCTCCATTCCTTATTCTTCCTCCCTCTTTCTCTCATTCTTTTTCTCATCCCTCCCTTCACCCACACACTAGCTGCCCTGGGCAGCACTTTTGCTATAGCCCTGAAACCACCGGTTTTGCCTGTTTAGGGCAAAGGCCTTTGTGGCTTCTCCAACATTAAAGGAGGGGAGGAAGAAGAAAGAATAGCCTGTGGACCTGGAGGAACTTGAGGAGATTAAGGAACTGAAATAGATGGACGAGACTTGAAAGTCGGCACAGGCTGTGTACTTCTAGAAAGATTGAAGAGGTGTGCTCAAAACAGCCAATGTTACACCCAACTTATCACAGTGCAGTTTAAAGCAATTATTGGACCAACTGGATCTTCTTAAATCTGTAGGAGCACCAAAGGGGTCATTTAGTGAAACGGTCCAAAGTTCTGGAAAAGAAATGGTTAGTGATGCACATATAAGGTTGTTTTGTAGCAATAACGAGGGCCAGAAGTTTTCCCTAACCGCATGCCCCACCAAAAGGAAACCCCCCTTCCTCTTCCATGGTATATGTATCACAGTTGGTCTTAGTTGTGACTCGGGAAGATGGGTAGATTGTGAAGCAGACGACAACCCCTTTTGAAGTATTTGTCATATTCAATGGTGTGATTTCATGGCCTCGCATTTCCATCTCAAGTCATCTGGTAGCACTCTTGGAAAACCAGCAGCTATTTACGACCTACCCTCTGCTTGCCAGACAAGTGATTCATGGTCGACAGGGAGAATCCTCGTTAAGTAATTAAGGCTCTAATTAAGGCTTTGACTTTGGACTGGCGTGTTGCACGCCTTTTGCAGGTCTGCATCACGTGCGTCTGAAGAGTGAAACCCCCATTATTACCCTTTAATGTTCAGGATAAATTGAAACCCTGGCAGATTACAAACTTGGAACACACCCCACCTAGTTCAGTGATGGGGCCAGACATGAGTTGGCTATAGGCTGGTAATTCATCACGTTGCATCAGTCAGTGATTACTTCAAGGGAAGAGAGAAAGGAAGGAAGCGTGTGTGTGAAAAGTGCTGGAACGAGGCCAAAGTATGAATCCATCCATGGCTTTCCTTACACTGTCTCCTCTCTCTTTTACAGGGATATCAAGAACATCGGTGTGAGGCTGCCCGGCCATTTGAAAAGAATCGCCTACAGCATCTTGGGTTTGAAAGACCAGACCAGCACCCTGAGTGTGTTTGCAGTGTGATCCTGGCGACAAAGGGAATTTTAATCGGGCACTGAAGCAGGCAGCGCTCAGGCTGAACTTTGAACTCTAAGCTGAGCTGGAGTGGAGCTGCGGGGATGGCTTTGGATTGGCAGAACCAAACTTAACGCGCCAAACCTTTGGGGCCGACTGCAACAGACTGACTTACTGTACATTTTTATTTCTCCGAGATTTGTAACAAATTTCTTCCTCTTATCCAAATGGGAATGGAGCAAATATACAGCAATAGATGTATCAAGTAGACTGTGTATATTTAGATATCTATTTTTATTATCCATGTCTTCTGTACAGATACAATTCATTGCTCAAGTGTTTTTTTTTTTTTTTCCTCTTGCATTCCTGCTTCATAAAACTCAAGAATCAAGCCACATGCTATGGCTTAAACTTTGGTCCTTACGAAATTGCACCCTGACGTTGTAGCATCCAGTATCAAACAAATAATAAGGAAAGCGCAGTAAGTGTGATTGTATGGGAGCGGTGGACTCCGGCCTCGGCTGAGTTTGTGGTTGGTGCTGATGTCATGGCATCTCCCTTTAAATCCCTTTAATTCTCCCTTTGGTCCATTTCCTGTTAGACCAATGAGGATGAACCATAGAGTGGGCTAAAATGAGCTTGAGCTGGCCAAAAGTTAAAGAGACGTTGCTTAGGTGTATGAATACAGTCGGACCTGTATTGAGCTGGTGGGTTGTTGTTACTGGCTACTGTTATGCTTGCTACTGGCTCCGTTCAGAAATTAAGCTATAATCATATAATTGATGTTATATGAAAAAAAAAGAGAGGGCATATATGAGGTACTCTTCATGTACAGTTTCTGCACACACTTTTTTTATTTATTTTTTTTTGGGGCGATGACCAAAAGCATTGGAATCAAGAATGCCACTTATAATGTAGCACTTGGATCGAGAATCTTGAGTCGTCTCAGATTTAGAAGAAAGCAGCGACCTCCTCGATCATATTTTTTTAATTGGAAGAAAGACATTGAATCTGAATGAAAAAAAGCTTGCAAGTGAGAAATAGTGTTGGAATTACTTACCAGTTGTAGCAAGTCAGTAATGAAGAGTGAGAGGGTGAAGTTTGCCAAAATGCAAATGCCAAAAAAAAAAAAAGATTCAACGATGATGACTCTTGTTGTGGTTGTGATGATTTCATATTTGAGTAAATTATAGTTTGGTTTGCAATTTCAATGTCTCATTTAGTTTCGTTTTGTAGTATCTAGATATTCTTTGAATTGGTTTATCCATATCTCTATGGGTTTGAGTAACATTGTGATGGGATTAAACTACTTGCTGCTCGTTCCATGTATTCAATTACATTTAAAGTGCCTGGTTATGGAACGGCAGCGGGAGCTTGTTTCTGGTTGTTTTAATGAAGCAGCTTTCCAATGTAGTGGGAAGTGTATAGTGGACAGTTTCCCCAATGCTCTTAATTGATGACTGCAAATCATTTTGTTACTGATGTACACCTTCCTTTACTTGAATTTTTGCTGTAATTATTTTTCAAATGTATCAATGATTTTTATGTACTAGGTTGACCCATCTTTGGAAAAGGGATTTTTGTTTTGTTATTACTCTGGTTTACTGGCTGAAATTGCATTATTTTTAAACCTCTTGTATGATTTGACCATTTACCATATACCAAACATATATTTTTTTTTAATTTCCCATCACTGTGTTCAATTTGGGTAACTTTCCTCCAAAGGATGTCTCCTACTTTTTGCTGCCTTTCCAGACATTTTGAGAGTCCCTTCATCAAAAAGCAAACCCCTTCCTTTTTGCCTATTGTTTTATACTGTATTTAATAGTCTATTTATTTTTTACTTTTATTTATTTGTCAAGATAAAACACTGAGCTGGGATTTATAATTGAAGGTTGTTCTCTCAGTCAATAAAAAAAAAAAAAAAAAAAATCCTCTGTTCCCCTATTTGTTCATGAATTATTCAAGAATTAGCTTTCCTTCATTACGTTTGTGGAGTAATAAAGCCTGAAATTGAATTTGGCATAGCCTGCTGTATGACTGACAGACAACAGAACGGAGGAATGCTTTATTTTTTTTGTGGAAGTGGTCTTTTTTTAAACACACTGCACCAGGATGTTTACACTTCAACCTGGATATCCTTTTAATGCTGCTGGTTAGATTTATTCCCATAGTTGGAGCCACCAACAAACACTGGAGAGGAGCTTCTTTACCTGCAGGGGAACATTAATTGTAAAGTATCTTAATGTTCTGGCCTACACATACACACAAACATTGCTCTGTCAACAACTACTGACATTTTATGAGACCATTTATATTCCCTAATCAAATCAACAAGATATTAAACTGTGGGATAAAAGTAAACTTAAAAATTGAGATTCTGGCCCTGATGTTTGTGTTTGTTAAACAGAGAACACATTGTGATCGGCCATTTGATTACTTTCGCCTTGGGAAGTGACCCACCGCATGACACCACAAATTCTCCCATGAACTCTTGGACTTTTGGGGGGAGCTTTGACGGGGGGGGTTTAAAATGTTACTGTTAAATGTTGCATAATGCAGCGGATAATTCCCTTCTGATTCTTCTTTCATGTAGCTGCGAGCAAAGTTGCATCAGTGTGTGTTGGAGATTGCAGGCTCATACCCGGTCAAGGTCAGCAAGTAGATGCCAGTAGAATCTATAGCAGTGATTCTCAACCTTTTTCATATCAAGGACCCTAATTTAGTACACATTAGAGCCATGGATCCTATGTGATGAGATTTTGTCTCTTGGACCCAAATCTGAGAATATTTTTATTGTTAGATATGATTTTGTCCAGAATTCCATGACTATCTGTATTGTAGGTAGAGAGATAACAGTGAAACTACGACCAAAACAGTCATTCTTCTACATTCTCTAATTGTGTTAACTTCTTGTAAATGAAATAATGGTGAAGTTTAACAATTCATCAATTTGCTGGGGACCCCCTGGAACCCCCTCAAGGTGGTCCCCGGACCCCACGTTGAGAACCGCTGCTCTCGAGCAGCAAGTCCAGACCTGCCCAGCACATGTTCATGTTGCGTTTTACCTTGACCAAAACCCTCTGCCTAATCTCCGACTCTGACCTTGCAGTGGCAGGGAAGTGTCACTGGCGCCTTCCATTTTGAAAATTATCAGCTTCGGCTGATTGATGCCTGTGACAAAGCCTTTAATGCATTCCACAGATAAGAGAAGCCACACTAGAAAGGAGGAATGTCAATATTTAGGTATTGAATTAATCTGTGGGTCAACACCATGAGCTAGGAAAAGCCCAAGGTAGACGGAGCATGGGAACTTGGACCTGCCAGTAAGTCGGTTATGAGTCTTTGTCCTTGACTTCCAGCCGCCTGTGTGTTCCACTTGCCTCTGTTAAACCAATAGTATGCCTTGAAATAGTCCCGGCTTTGTGTGGGGACTGAAAAAAAAAACCCAGAAAGTCATTTTCCATCCCATCCCGTTCCCTCAGTGTCTGTGGTCGATTTTTTTTTCTCTCTCTCCCATTCATGAGGGGAAAAATAAGAGCAGAGCCACGCTATTTATTTGCTGATTGCACTGTATGTGTGCCGTGTTTATACTCACGTAAATCCACGCCTGAGCGCATCCAAACCAGCTGCTAGCCCGGGTGTATATCACGGTTGTCGACTGTAAATGCGATTGTCTCCGCGGATGAATGCGTGGAAGTTTGCGTCTGTCATTAGGACTGTAAATGAGAAGGATACACGGAGAGAGAGAGAGAGAGAGAGAAAGAGAAGGGGGGAGAAGGAGGGGGGTAGTCGGAGAGATTTGAGCCATCCCGGGGCTTTGCTCGCAGGCCACAATAGCATGTGTGGTGATTGTGTTGAAGGCTTGGCGTCCCGGGCTCGAGCCTGCCAGTCGAAGCCTCCCCCTGTGGATTGTTGCGCGTGGGGGCCGCAGCTTTCGCTTTCAGAGCTTTTTTTTTCTTCCTCTCTTTATTTCCTCCTTCTTGTGGCTTGTTAGATGTCTCTGTTCTCAGGGTGAACGTCCATCTAAAAGGAGAAGGAGAAAGGAAAACATTACCATGGCACTGTTCATGTATGACCTCTCCCTATACTGCTCCTTTTGGTTTTCTTTTCTTTCTCTTTTTTTTTTTTTTTTGTTCTCTGGGCAGCTCTCTCTGTTTCATATGCGGATTCAAAAAACCGGCAACACGGAGGAATTTACATCCATGCTAATTTTAGCCATGGGTTCCTGACCAGAAAACACATCCTCCAATTTCTGTCTATATTGGTCTTCCTGCGTCTCTCCGCTGCTCTTTCTCTCACCAACACTTCAGGGCTTTTGCAGATTATTCTGCTCCTAAGTCTCTCCGAGCCCCTCAATTTTCCCATTTTCCCTGCATTCTTTACCAAAAGATTTTATATTTGCTGATCCAAGATTACACGGCGAAGGCTGCCAAGCTCTTCTCCAGGTTTAATCCATGTGAAAACAAACTAAGCTGCTGGAACTAAATTCTTTAATTTTAATGAATTTTTTTTTTTTAATAAGATGAATCAGTTGGAACAAATAATCATTGCCAGGATCTAATGTTTCCTAACCTGTGCTGTCGAGATGCGGGCCTGTTTGATGTCAGGACGAGGCGACATGGAGGAACGGAGCGTGGAGCAGAAACACAAGCCTCTGTTGACATAAGCCTTGTCATTCCACAGACTCTTTGTATATTTTGAGACGTCGGCCTAATTCGCTCCATATTCCTGCTAATGACGTCGCTGATGTCACTCAGCAGGAGAAATCCTAACAAATCCTCCTTTACAAAAGCCTGCGAGTGTCTTGGCACTGTAAGCTCCAAAAGGCCTTTGCTCGCTGCGGACTCGAGAGTTCTCAAGACGTTCTCAAGAAGGTGCTATGAAGAAGTTTACATTTCTGTTGAGTAGTGAGGGAACAAAATACACATGGAGACCTTTGGCCTTTAGCGGAGGAAGTTCCTCAGTGGTCTGGACTTGTGCAGGAAAAACCATCCTTTATAGTTTGTGTGGAGGCTCACTAGTGCGTCAAAAGTTTTACTGCATGCAACATGGGTGGTATGGCCTATATATGTACATATGTCCCTCAGATTCACTTTGATTCCCTCTCCTCTCTCCTCAACACAGTTCAGCCAAGCCCCAGAAGTTAACATAACATTTTAATAGAAACAAAAAACCCATGAACAAACACTACAAGCCCTGTGTCATTATTCTATTTCTCTCACCCAGCGTGACACGTCTTTGTACAACTTTATTGCCCGTTTTTTCCGCTGCAGAGCTATTCTTTGTCTCGCCCCCCCCCCCATCCTTAATTTCCGCCTGTCTGCATATGTTTTGGAGGCCATTAATCGTCCCCTGCACAACATGCACCCCAGCAGATAATTACGGTCATTAAACCAATTAGGGAGCGCATGGAAGGGAGGTTTAGTCAGGCCCCGAGGCCTCCCACTCCTGTTCTTCCCTACCAGGACGGCCGAGGTGGTCCACTGAAACTCTGGCGGGGCCTTACAAAAAAAGAAGGGGGTGAATTACTTCAGCCCAGTTCTGGATTAATGCAATTTCCTGTCTGTGTAACCTTGGGGAGACCTTGCCAACTTTGCTGCAGGCTAAGTAACCATTGCCATTACCCACCAAAAATCCTCCCCCATTTTCAAATGCTTTTTTGAGGGGACGAAGCAGCCATTTAGGTTATCAAAACGTGCTTTGCCCACAACTAAAAGCTGCAGCGGCAGAATACAGAAAATGTGAAAAAGAGATCAGAAGTGGCAGGAAAGGGAGGGAGGAGAGTGGCCGATCTGCAGACAGTGGTTTTCAACGTTTTCAGTCCATCATGCGATTCTTGAGCTAATATTATGGTTCCATTGTGCCTAACACAGTGGGAGTCCTGGCACGGCGATGCTGTAACACATGATATACACAACAGCAATTATTTAGCTATTGAGACAAATGGCACTAAGCTCTCCAGTCACCGTCCACATGACGAGGAAAGCCACAAAAAGTCCCTCGCACTTCCTCAGAAAGTCTCATATGGTTAGCCATGTTGGACGACACACTGTCCTCTGTTGTTTCGGCGAGGTATTTCCCAGCATTCATCATGTTGTACTTGGCCTGGGTGCTGGTGAACTCTGCAATGAGAGCAGAAGTGGAAGCCAGCAAAGAACAAGGAGCTCCATACAGGTTTTCTCCGGTGGCTTATGGATTATATGTACAACTGAAATGAGGCCAGAGCACATAAACAAAGGGAAATATATCAAATCATGCAAGTTGAAGGTAAAATCAGGCCTATGCATGAGACGTGCACAGATTACAACCCAAATGGGCCTTGAACCAGCACTTTTGTCCATGTGTTATTGGTGCACTGGTTGCTTAGAAGTGAGAGAAGCAGAATTGTGACCGGAAGGTTCAAATCCCCAGACCATGTCCTTAAGGGGTTGAACCCGTTAGGTGCCTCCTACACCAGGTGACAGCAATTGCTTTTTAACATAATGGCGTCTGATTGGTTGTTGTTGACTACGCACGTGATCCTGTATTGCAGCTGAAACACAGTGTTTTCTAATATTAAAGCTTTTCACCAAGAGCAGCTGAATTCCTTTCAGCTCCCAGTGTCTGACAGCAGAAGGATGTGGTTGTACTGGGCAGCTCCCAGTGTGAATGTGTGGAAATGAATGTCAAGCAGGGTGGGGCTGTAAAGTTGACTTCATCTGAATAAATAAAGGTTTAAAAATATATTCGTACATATTTGCTCACCATCATCTTTTACTTAGAACAAGGCAGGAAACTCCCACATAGAACAAGGCACCTTGCCCTCTAACAAAAAAGGTCTGGGCTCCACTCTGTTTCTTGTAGTCTGTCTCTTTCCTGAATTGCAATTACAGAATCAAAGTGATCACAGCTGTATTCCTTCATGACTTGTCAGCTTAAAATAAAAACGCTATTCCCTGTGTGGCTGCACAGGGGGGAAAAAATGACAATATTTGAAAAGCATCCAGTATTTGAAGGGCTTCCAACTCCCAATCCGACTCGAGGGACCACAAAACTTATTTTTGCTAAATGTCTGCGGTTTCACAATCAGGAGCATCACGATGTATGTATATGCAGACTTTACATTTTCCTCTTGATCCCTGTGCTCTTTTCAACTACCCGGGCAAAAAAACCCACACTCTCATCTAATCAAATCCCGGATTTGCTTTGGGTCAAATGCGGAATTGTTTGCGTCTTGTTCAGTGATGAAAAGTCTAAACAGACAGTAGCAGACGTGGATGAGAACTCGTGCTTGTCTCCGCTCCCTGGGATGAGGTTTACGCATGAAATGGAGTCGAGACAGGTTGAGCGACTGTAGGGCGGAGATGTGGATTGTTGAGAACCAAGGAGTTTACTTTTATGAGAGGCTGTGAAGGATGCTTGTGGGATTAGGCAAGACTTTATCCTGCTGGATTCTCAAAGATGAATTATTGATGAATACTAGGATCCCTTTCCAAAGCACTTTCTCTGGTTCCAATCTGCAGTGACCATGCCACGGCTTTGGTCTTGGGTTTTCCCCTCTTTTGTGTTCCTAATGTGGTTTAACATTACATTTTCAAGCAGTTAACAGAAACTCATCTGTAATGGAGTACATTTTGAATGTAATCCCACTCCTTTCAAAGATATAGAAGGTATATTTGCACAACGTAAATGCTGCACTTTTCCCTTAGTACCACAAGAGGTCAGGCTGCTCCTAACCACCCCATCTTCCCCTCTGTCATTTAGACCAGTGGATCTCAAAGTGGAGTTCAGGGACCTCCAGGGGTCAATGAGGGAATTCAAGGGGAAGCTTAAGGGTTTTCAAGGGGTTCTTGCAGGGGTTGAAATGGTCCTTGAAGGGGTTCCAGGAGTCCCTGTGGGGGTTCCAGAGGTCTTTGAAGGGGTTCCAGGAGTCTTCGAAAGGGTTCCAGGGGTCCCTAAGGGAGTTCCAGAGGTCCTTGAGGGGGTTCCAGAGGTCCTTGAGGTGGTTCAAGGGATACATTTGGGGGTTGAAATGGCCCTTGAAGGGGTTCCAGAGGTCCTTGGAGGGGTTCCAGGGGTCCCTGAGGGGGTTCCAGAGGTCCCTGAGGGGGCCCAGAGGTCCTTCAAGGGGCTCCAGGGGTCCTTGAGGGGGTTTGAAAGGGTCTTTGAAGGGGTTCCAGAGGTCCTTGAGGGGGTTCCAGATGTCCCTGAGGGGCTTCCAGGGGTCATTGAAGGGGTTCCAGAGGTCCTTGAGGGGGTTCCAGGGGTCCGTGAAGGCAGTCCAGGGGTCCTTGAGGGGATTCCAGGGGTCTGTGAAGGCATTCCAGGGGTCCTTCAGGGGGTTCCAGGGATCCTTGAGGGGGTTGAAAGGGTCTTTGAAGGGGTTCCAGAGGTCCTTGAGGGGGTTCCAGAGGTCCCTGAGGGGCTTCCAGGGGTCAATGAGGGGGTTCTAGAGGTCCTTGAGGGGGTTCCAGGGGTCCCTGAGGAGGTTCCAGAGTCCCTTGAGGGGGTTCCAGGGGTCCGTGAAAGCAGTCCAGGGGTCCTTGAGAGGGTTCCAGGGGTCTGTGAAGGCATTCCAGGGGTCCTTGAAGGGGTTCCAGGCGTTCTTGAGGGGGTTCAGGGGGTCTCAAGCAAAAC
The DNA here is from genome assembly GCF_048128805.1 of Centroberyx gerrardi. Lineage (NCBI taxonomy): Eukaryota > Metazoa > Chordata > Actinopteri > Beryciformes > Berycidae > Centroberyx > Centroberyx gerrardi. The sequence continues at coordinate 28,654,459 of NC_136010.1, read as the reverse complement.
AAGAAGTAGTTTAATTTCATTATCATTTCCCTCCCAGGATAGTGGCCCAATCAGAGAAAGTAGGATTCAGGATTCAGTTTAACACCTTTTTAGCGTGACATAAATCTATATCAGAGTACACATTATAGAAAGTAGTGTCAAACTGATGGAAATTATATGAGGATAGGGTCTTTTAAAGGGAAAACAAGTATAAATCAACACTTCAAAAATCAAATAGATTTTTGTTTATATGGGTGGTTGTTTGCCAACCAATCACCAACTGGAGGTCATAGTTTGATTAAATGGGATTTCTTTAAATGTGTCGGTCAATGTCTAGTGATTTGCCAACTTTATCAGGACCATCCTTCCCTGTCCATCATCCAATACGTTCCCGTCTCTCCTGTCTCGGGCCGATTAGTGCAGGAAAATAAAGCTTCAAAAGTGTGGAGCGGCGTGGTTGCCATGGCAACAGGATTTTCCCGGCAACGGAGGCGGGGCTCTGTTGCCGGGGATGATGTCAGCGGAGCCCCAGTTACATTATCACAACGTTTGCCTCAAGAGGAAAGTGAGACAAACAGAGACAACAGGGCCACAAAAGGAATATTGATAAAAGTCAGACTGTAATTACAGGTGTGAGTGTGTGTGTGTGTGAGAGAGAGAGCTAATGAGGAAGCAGGAGAGAGAGAGGGCTGTGTGTAAAGGTGTGAAAGTGTGTGTGATCGAGTCAGTGTGCCTTGATATAATTGAATCTGAATCAGTGAAGACTAGAAATTCATATGACGAAACTCGAAATTTCAGCCTAGATTAGTGAAATTAACAACAAAATTCATTTCACACATGGAAATAACTGTATGGTAAAACACCACAACAGATCAAAACATACAAACCAGAATCATATTTTTCTTATTTATCTCATCCATGCAGTAAGGCACATTCTTAACCTTGGGATTCTTTCTTGAAAAACCTGAAAAAAGCAGAAATACACTTAAGGGCCATTTGTATTTGTACAATCACCCTGTGACCTTTTCACCATAAAGGTGAACAAGTGTGTTATTGTACACACAGCACAGTCATCAAGCCCTCAACTGACAATAAGGGTCTCCTATATGAGTGAGAGAGAGAGAGAAAGAGAGAGAGAGAGAGAAGAATAGAAGGGGAGGAGAATATAAGGAGTGGAGGGGAGGGGATACACGAAATCGTCAGCAAACAGGCATTCATGCTTTCTCCCCCGTTTTCCTCTCTCTCTCTCTCCCTCTCTCTCTCCCCCTCCCCACACTTTCTCTGTGTCGTTCTCTCACCTCTCTCCTCCTATACAGACAAGTCAGGCAATGCATCAGTGTGGCAAAGGGCTCGTCGGGCATCTTCTCTTACTTTCCCCGCCTCCGCTGACTTCTTCTTCTACTACTACTTCTCCTGCTCGCTCTCTTTCTCCTCCTTCCTCCTTCCCCTCCTCTATCTTTTTGCCATCATGGTGAACAGATAACCTGCCCCGCCGGCCGTCCCGACACCATGGGCGCCTGCCTCTGCAAAGGTCACAAAGGTCAGTGCCTGAGTCAACGTCTGTCCGTCCTTGCCTGTCCCATCCATCCGTCCATCCCTCCTCCATCCTGTTTGTCTATTCATCCATCCATCTGTCTGTCTGTCTGTCTGTGGCATTGGATTACCTGCAGGGAGCGTTGACAGGAGCCGCAATCACCAGGCAGAGATAAGAGTTGCATTGCCAGATGGAAAAAAACTGCTTCGGAAAAGTTGCATCACGCTGTTGAGGGATAATTGCGCGTGTGAGGATCGCTAAATGGAAAACTCATCTTGAGAAAATGATGATAAATGGGTTAAATTATCAATAGCTGACTGCAAATTAAACTCATTAAACTCAGCTGAGCCACCTTTTTTATGTTCAATTCATAGTAGAAAGCATAGGAAAGTGATGTAATTTATATGAGGATTGGCTCTTTTAAGAAGGGAATAGCATAAATGAATGCGTTTCTTGAAATAGAATTGCTTTCTGTTCATATTTGGTAGCTGTTTGCCTTATGCTCACCTTCTGCTTATTTACCATGACATCACCGCTCATCTGATGAGAGTTCAGCTCAGTTTCCTCTCTCATTAAACCAGAGCCACAGATTAAAAGTTATTGTGACCGGAAGGTCAAGTTATTTTTCATCTGCCCTCGGAGCTATCGCTGATCTCTGTGAATCAGTGCGAAGATTGGGTTTTGGAAACAAGGCTGGGGTCGGGGGGGTGGGGGGGGGTGCTTTATGCTTGGAAAACACTGATTTGGTTGTGTCTGAAAAGCTGTCTTTAGTTTGATTGTCTCTGACATTCTGTGTGATACATCAATAATTTCTACTTCATATTTGGCATCATATTACATTATTATAAACTATTTGAGACTAGAATCTTGGATAATGTCTGAGAATATTTTTCAAAACAAAGCCATTTTTTAGTCAGCCCAGCGCTTTCTAGCTGGGAAGAAAGAGGGGAGGTAGCTGAGGCTCCAGACAGAGAGATAAGAGAACAGCGGGAGTGTGTGTGTGTGTGTGTGTGTGTGTGTGTGTGTGGATGTGTGTGTGCGTGTGTGTGTGGAGAAAGGTGAGGACAGACAGTTAGGGGGAGATGGAGGGGGGGAGAGAGACATCAATAAGTGTTTACATACTTCCCACATCTGCCCACAGGGGCTCTCCACTACAAGAGGTGGCGCTGCGTGTGTGTGTGTGTGAGAGAGAGATGTGACCCCACAAGGACAGAGGATTAGCTCAGGAAACACAATATGGCTCCTTGACCTGCTAATAGAACCTGATGAGGACCAGAGACCAGATACAGCCTTGTACATCATACTGTGTGTGTATGCATGTGTGTGTGTGCGCACGTGCGTGAACGAGCGTGACTGAAGTAAATGGAAGGGGATCACTCGCCTTCTGTTGCTCTCACGTTTCCATAGCGACAGCCAATTGTCTTGACGACACCTCCCAGGGGAAACCCCAGCATGTGTTTGTGTTTGTGTTTCTGTGTGTGTGTGTGTGTGTGGCCACTGACCTTTTGGATGATGCTAATTCTCCATTGCAATGACCTGGACTCCATTTCCTCTTGTCAATCATATGAACCTCATCACCATCAATTAAAAAGCAAATAGGGAGTGTGCAGCCTAGAAAGAAAGTGAAATATGCCAAGAGGCTCCAGTTAAATGACTGTATGGGTGTTGCAAGGGGACACCCTTGCCCCCTTCCTCTTCATTATAGTCCTGGACTATGCACTTAGGCAAGCCATCAGTGGACGGGAGCAGGAACTCGGCCTCACTATTACACCTAGACGACTCCCTGCTGTAGTCCTAACAGACCTAGACTATGCGGATGACATCAGCCTGCTATCTGACCGTATGGAGCAGGCATAGGAGCTCTTGACCAGAGTGGAGACAGAGTGTGCCAAGGTTGGACTCAGGCTAAATGCCAAGAAAACCGAGGTTATCACCTACAACATCCTCCCGGACCATCCACCTCTAAAGACAACAGGAGGCACTGCTCTAAAAGAAGTCAATGACTTCAAATACTTGGACTCATGGGTCAAGTCGTCAGCGCAAGACCTTAAAGTGAGGAAGGTGTTCGCATGGAAGGCTCTGAACAGCATGGCCAGTGTGTGGAACTCCAACCTCTCCCGACATATCAAGCTCAGCTTCTTCTCTGCGACTACAGAGTCCGTTCTCCTATATGGCTGTGAATGCTGGACCCTGAAGCCCACCCTGCAGAAGTCCCTGGATGGGTGCTATACCAGAATGCTGCGAGCAGTACTAAACATCGACCAGAACGAGCACGTTACCAACAAGCATCTGTATGGGGGGTTACCAAGGTTGAGTGAGAAGATAGCATCCAGGAGAATGAGGCTAGCCGGTCACTGCCAGAGACACCGGGAGCTCCCAGCCAGCAAACTGGTGCTGTGGGAGCCAACACACGGGCATCGATCACGAGGGCGTCCCACACCAACGTACGTGGACGTACTAAAGAAAGATGCAGGGGCGGAAAGTACTGGTGAGCTAGCCAGATGCATGGAGGATCGAGATGACTGGAAACGCCGCTGGAGGACTCGTCCGAGGACGACCTAGAGAGATGAGGATTCAACACACTCTCTCTCTCTCTCCCTATCTCATCCATTATATATGAGCCTCGCTTGACCCTGGCCTTTAGAGACTGTTTTGGCTTCAGAGACTGGGACCCCTGCCCAGACACACACACACACACACACACACTCTCTCTCTCTCTCTCTCACAAACATGCACATATGCACACAGAAATACAGCGAAAACTTCTCACACATACAGTACACCAGGTATAACATTAGTGTGTGTGTGTGTGTGTGTGTGTGTGTGTGTGTGTGTGTGTGTGGTCCCCCGCAGAGCTCCACCACCCCATGACAGTGCTGCAGGGCCAGGCTGAGGAGGGTCAGCCGCCCGCTGCTAAGGTCAGTAATGGCCCTCACCTTCCTCTTCCTCCTCTTCATCTCTGTCGATACGAGTGTCTCATGATGGTCAAATTGCTGTTTCAGAGGCTTTTACACCCATTACAATTCTGGGGGAAACACTGAATAGGCTACTTGTAATTTTAAAGGATAAGGCTGGTGTTTTTTAATGCATTTCTTACCATCAACAAATCCTAAGAAAATAACAAAATCAGCAATTAATTTGTTTTGCTAACAAGTCTCGTTCATGTAGCCGATGCCCAACAAAGCCATGTCCCAGTAGCCATAGAACTCCACTGTATTAAAAAAAACGATTAAAAACACGTCACAGAGCCATGCCGTTGCTCTGGCAGCATATTTCATCATTGCGATGCACCGGGCCAGCCGACTTTTTCCTCAAACAACTTAATAAGCCGTCTGTAAACACGTTTTCCATCTCAGGAAAGTAGTTCCGTAGCACCGAAAATAGTCCCCGTCGTAATGAAGAATTTGTTCCCATTTGAATTTGATTTGGTAATAACTACAACAGCCTGACTTTTCATGGTAACAGTTAGCGATTTTTAAAATAGAAACTATGTCTTTGTGAGCTGTATTTAAAGGTTTTTAGCTTACAATTGGAGCCAATGACTTCCGGTTTGAAGGCTAAAAAGGGAACGTGGGAAGTCGTAAAGTAACGGGAGTAGAGCAAACGCAGTTGATTTTGTTATTTTCATAGGATCTGTTGATGGTAAGAAATGCATTAAAAAACACTGGCCTTATCCTTTAATAGTCAAATTTTGAAATTTTTGTTGAATATTGGCGCAAAATATTGGCAATTGGCAGTGTTTTTGTGTGTGGAAAAAGCGCTATCACGATAACGTTATTTGGCGTTAGCTGAATAGCTGGCTAGCTCACTAGCTAGCTGGTTAGCACTTCTAGCTGATAATACAGTGTTGAGCAACAAGCAAAGGCTTACCAGATATTACCAATACACCTCTAATATGATCCCACACTGCCTCTTTATGAATGCTGTTGTGGTACTATTTGAAGCTCCAGATATCCACTTACTTCAACGACTAATTTCTCCACTGGCACTTTGACTTTCTCCATCTTTGTTGCTGTTGTGGGAAACCCCGCCTCTCCTTCACCGTGATTGGCTGGCTGAGAAAAAAGCGGTTGACGTCACACACGCTTTTCTGAAAGATTGAACATTTCAAAAATTTTGAAAGCACTCCGCTCTGCCAAAAAAACACCAGGTGCAGCGCTTAGTCTTTTAACGTAAAAAAAAAAAGGCAGTGGCAGTTTTGAAAAAAAGCTATGTGTGAACACAGCCTAACTCTATCCTAGCGCACTGCTTTTCATTGTTTTCAACATAATGTGCCTTTGCTCATGCTTTTCTGTTTGTGCTTGCATCCTAAGTTTTTTTTAATAAAATCTAACAGTGAAATAAGCACAATAGTTCATGTAGGGCACTACTAGCTCACATTACCTGCTCTCTTCAAAACATCTTTTAACATAAGTCATGTGCCATAGAATTTAGCTTGTAAATTAGCTAATTATCTGGCAATGATTTCTTCATGGCACAAGCTAGCGGGATAAGTACAAGCTGCAGACAGGAGGATCTCTTCATCTGTTTCACGGTTAGTGATCCTTCGCAGCTTTTTCCATTAAATGAACACTTAACACATGTTCAGTCTGGTCCTCATCCAGGCTCCATCGCACTAAATCAAAGGTTTCTTGCTCTTAGCGAGATGAAAAATTAGCTGGGAGTGTAGTTTATATTGGTGCATTACGTATTTCACCAGCTGTTGTTACAATGAATGCCAGCACTCACAAATGCTCGAAGTCATGAATTACTCTCATTATTTTGGGTAGAATTTTGTGCATTTGTGCTTTTTTGACTAGTTTTTCAAGTCAGTAATTTTACTTTTACTCTGCTTTGCTACATTCAAAATCTCATCTGCTGTTAGTTTCATGTTTTATTTTTTAGCCCAGCATTTTTTTATAGTCGGGTTAGTAGGTTCGCTCACAGCCTCTGTTCATAATACAAAGGGATCTGTTCTTTGTAGTTTTATGACACTGCTTCCTGTGGAGCCATAAGGAATTCAAAAGTGGTTTTTGCACCAGGTATTTCCCGATGCCAAACAACAAATGGAGGCAGCAGTGATCGTCTCATTTTTTACAAGAATTACATCACCCATCAGTCTGTTGATGTGAAAATCAGAAGCTTAACAGCATTCATTTGACCAGAGGACGCTCAATTTTCACACTTTGCCGACTCTACACACAAATTACATTTATGTTGAATTTTACAGTCTGGGAAACTAACTTGGATTTGGATTATAACTTTAAATACGGAGCCATGTGCTGATTTGTAACGCCATTTTGCTGGCACTATCTTCTAAAAAGGCTGAAAAAGTTGAAGAATACTGAAGTTTATTTGAAATGCAGTTAATCCTTCTGCGTCGATTGTAGCTATTTGGGTTTAAACATCATAAGGGTTTGGGTTTAATATACCTTTCCTCTGATCACAGTTCATTCAGACGGAGTGTGAATGTTGCAGGATTCCCACCGCCTGCTATTGTAATTATCAGCCTTTTTTGAAAGGAGAAAGTGGGAACAATGTGTTGCGTCATCACACGAAGGATGTGATTGCCGGAGGATGTATGCAAGTATGTGTGTGTGTGTGTGTGTGAACAATTTACATTCTAATTCTTATGCATCATATATTGCAGGATGGCCAGAATCCCTCCAACGGCAGCATGGCAGATAAAACCAACCACTATGACATCGGGGAGCTGGCCACCTCCTCCCTGCTGGGTGAGACTGGACACACACACACACCCCCCCAAACACACAAACACAAACAGGCTAAGTTCATGTTGGGTTCCACTGTTACGACTGTGGCCGTACCCCCAGAAGATTCCCTAGTGTTTCCTTGTGTTTCCCCTTCCCTGTGTTCCCAGCAGTGCTCCCCTGTCTGACTCTCTCGCTGTCTATGTTTTGTTTGTGTGTGTATTGGCGTGGGCGTGGTCCCGGCTCTGCTCATCCTGCACACCTGTCTGCAATCGGCTCATCACCTCTCCCAGTCTGCTCACCTGCCTCTCATCAGCTCATCTACCTGCAGTATATCTACCCCGGCTCTTCAACCATTCTTGGCCAGATTGTTGTTTCAACCACAGTGGTAGTCACGCTTTAAGGCCAAATCTAGTGACTTTGTCTCTTTGTGTTTCCTGTTATTAACCAGCCTCTCTTGTACCCCAGGATCATCACCCGCCTGCCTGTCTTCCTGCTTGTCTCCCTGCCTGCCTGCCAGCAACCTCCTAGCCTCCAAGCTACCACTGCCTGCCACGCTTCCCCTCATCCCACGCTCACGCCAAGCCCCGCTCCTCCCTACCATCACTCACCCCTGCTGCCACCGGATTCCCATTCCCTGCCATCTGCCCCTCATCCAGATCCTCCCTTACAATAAAACCTTTTTTCTTACCAACGCCACTCTGTCCGTGTCCTGCATTTGGGTCTCACATGTGTTCATAACACACTGTGTGAGTCATACACACGAGACAGGGAAAAAGCCACGCTGGGAAATTACATTACAAACCATGGGAGGTTAGTAATGTAATTTCCCTCCACCTTGACTCACTCTCTCGAACACACACACGCACTCAATAACAACCCAGACATGGATAAACAAACAGCTACATACACATACGTACCCATTTCCTCCCATTTTATTTTCTTCCCCACCTTTGCCTCCCGCTCCCTCGCTCTTCACTTCCATCTCCCCATCCTGTGTCTGTCTGCCTCATCTCTACAGCTTCCCTCTCTCAGCAGTAGGTTAATTATCTCCGTTAATGTGTTATGCCTTGCTGAACTTTCCCCACTGAAAGCCTCCTTTATTATCCTGACAGTATAATTATGAAGGCCATGAAAAAGCCATGAATACGTTAGACAAATACAGACCTTCAGGCAGACTGCTGAAAGGCTGACACCTGCTTTGGGAGTGACAGAAAAAAAAAGAAGCCTTTTCATATTTACACAGACTTAATCGCATGTCAATCATCAGCTGGTTTGGCGAAGCTAGTTCTAGCAGGACAATCGCACAACCCAGCTGCTCAAATCAGATCAAACTGTGCAATCTCAAATATTATAGTACAAATATAATTACATTTTGGAGACAGACATTATTGCTGCTGTTTTCTTGCTGTAGGCCTATGTTGCGGTTGCTTCTAGGGTTAGACAGATATATCAGACAGATATTGGTCTTTTATTAAAAATCAGATCTGGTCCAGTCAGTGTCGTCCACCTCCGATATGATGCAGTTTGATTGATTACATATTTATTGCATTAATAAGTATGACACTGGTTGTCAATAGGAAGACTTTAACCTGAATTGATTCTAATTTTGATCAGATTCTACCTAGATATGCATGAATGTGTTGTCTCAGAGGCTTTTCCACCCTAATGGTGGAGGAATGTAATTTTCACATCACAATTCGTGTCCACAACTGTGTTTCAGACATTCACAAATTTTTATGAGATGATGTTGGAATAACAAAGCTCTGCGTACTGTTCATAATGCTCTGCATTTGTTTGTTCATACTGTATGTTCCCTCAAAACACGCAGCTGGAAGTAGAGCTGCGCGCTTCACTTTATGTAATAAATGTCTATTCTTATTAAGTGAGTGATTCCTAACTGCTTCTGGTTATTCTATTAAACTTGTAAGGCCGTGATCACATAAGGTGTGTTTTTTGATCGCACCTGCACCTTTTTTCTTGACTTGGTGCATTTTGGGGTAGCTACTGCCCTGGGATCCAAGGTGAACATGTCTCAACTTTAGCTGTGCTGCACACTGCATCAGTGTCAGAGAAAATACTCTGACACAAAACTCAGACTCCCCTTTCCTCTTCTTCAAGCACAAGCAGAACTATTGAGAACTTTCAGTCCTTTTTTATTTTCAATGTTATGCCCTTTTATACTTCAGGTTAGCTAGCTAACACTAAGACAGTTGCATGGTAATGAGAATGATATAATGTCCTTTGAGCTCTTGCTCTCTCTGTTACTAGCAACACTCACAGCTGCGCCTTTGTGTTTGAGCAGGAGAAAAACGCCTCATATGTGATCATGGCCTAACCCCGCGTTCACACTGTAGCAACATGCTCAACAAGTTACCAGAAGTCGCTTCATTTCCTATACAGCTGAGTGAGCAGGGAAACCTGGATGATGTGTGGACGCCTGGGAAGTCCAAAATGGAGGAGAAGTTGATGACAGCCATTCAAAGCTGCTCAGTCCTCTGCAACTTTTATTTGACGGACTACAGTAATAAACATCTCACAAATGATGCTTGGAGAAGCTCTGAAGTCATTTATTTTTGATTAATGCTATGTTCGCGCTTGCTAGCTAACTATGCTAACTCAAAATAATGTAACGTTATGAGAGGCAATACCAAAGCAGTGAAGAATACATGATTTGCCTTTTCAAAACTCTGTAGCTGCAGAAGCCTCTCACACCGCCAACAATCAGTCAGAATAGAAGTGAATAAAGTTGCTTGCAGTGTACATGGAGTGAGGTACCAGTGGGTGTTACAGTGCACCATGTAATACAGATAAGAGTCTCTTGGCGACGAGCTCAAATGATGATAAGACGTGATGTTTTTTTCTCCGTTTCAATTAGCTCAGGCCGCCAACACTCTTGGCTTCCTTCCTTATTTAATTGTATCCGTTTCTCACCTTGATATCTGCTCCCTCCCTCTTCTGCTCCTTGTTTTTCTCATCTCTACACTTTCCACCCTCTCCACTTCTGTCCTTCCTGGCCTTGATATTTTTATGCATTTTTTCTCTCTCCATAATTTCTTTCCTTAACCTTAACCTCAGGTGTTCGTTTTTTTGGTGCGTCGTACCCTTCTATCCTTGCCCTTCATTCTCGCTCCCCATAAACCTTTACCTTTCCAACCTTTCCTTTTCTTCTACATCCTTTCCCTATCTACCCCTGCGGTACAACATAGGTTTGCTGTCTCTTTCACTTCATCACAACTCTTCATTTCTTATGACTGTTATGCTCTTTTCTCTTGTCTTAAAAGGAAATTGTGACCGCCCACTGCGGATTCATACGTTACTTTTCTATTTGTGAACATGAACAACTCTTTCCCAAAGCTAGAAACCTATGGACAGTCAAAAGCATTGACAATAAATGGAAAATTGAATTTGTGAACTCGTACATTCCTCATCCAAGTGAGCTTCATATTATAGAAGTGCCTTCAGTATTGAACAAGGAGCTACATAATTCTCTCCAAAATCACCTAAGGTGCTGTTACACACTCTCATTTTCAATCATCTCCAATTTATTTTCCATGGAGCTGTACATCAGAAGGGGGCTGAAGAAAATTCTTGGTTCTGGTTATGCAAAACCAACCAACAAAGACTGAACTGTGCTAAAACATAGACATAACTCATTTGGAAGCTGAAATTCAGTTATATTACCTTTTAATCACATTATCTCAGTAGCTTTGCTGTTTTTTATCTCTTCATCCCTCATTCGCTGCTTCTCATTTTCTCATCTTTTCTTCTCAAGTATACCAATCTCACAATACTTCTCCCTCTGTCTATCCCTTCTACCCATTTCCACATCCTTGTTTCTTACTGTGGCATTTATACGCCCATCCCTTCCTTCATATCAGTGCCCCTACTGTATACCCTTTCATCTATGCTATCTCTTCATTTTCTCCTCAATTGATCTCCCTCTTTCCTTCTTCCCTTACTGTATATCCCATCTTGTTTTCAGCCTTCATACCCTTTATCTAATCTGCTTTATCCATATATATCCCTCTCCGTTTAGGTCTGGTGGCCACGATAAAGGAGCACATCACCAAGCCAACGGCGATGGCCCAGGGGCGAGTTGCCCACCTGATTGAGTGGAAGGGTTGGGGAGGAGGCGGCGAGGCCGGGGGAGGCGGGGCGGGTTGGACCGGGGCCTGGGGTAAAGGAGGAGGAGGCTGGGGAGGGATGGGGGCAGAACTGCAGGAGGATGAGCAATTCTACTCCCAAATGACCGACGAGATCAAGGAAGCTCGCTTCGCCGCAGGTGAGACAGAAGGATGACCTTAATTCGGGGGAAAAACAACGGGCGGTCCTCAGAGCTGAAGTGACATTTAGCTCCTTCTAGGCATCGTTTTTGTTCGATTGGCTTGTACAAGTCGAAAGAAAATCAATGGCCCTTAAGACGTCCTAAGACGGTGACTCAAATCTAGTGCACTTATTTGATTATCCCTTTGTCTCTGAAGGTGGTAGTCTTGAGAAAACAACAGGTGGTCGACTTCTGAGAAAAGCAGCATAAAATGTGCTCATGTGCCTTTTGTTTCTCAGGAGTGGCAGAGCAGTTTGCCCTCGCTGAGGCAGCCATGAATGTGTGGTCCATGAACGACGGCTTGGAACAGCCCTCCACCAGCTTGCAAGGTTGGTCATGCATAAGGATTACATCTGTGACCAGTGTCACTGCGATGGAGCTTTTGGTCTGAACTCTCTGATTAATTACTGACTTCACTAAGGGTTTTGTTTAAGGCTAAATATCTATAGACAAAGGGTTAAAAACCCTTATGAAAAAACCAACATGTTAATGCTGTAATAGCCTCTGTCAGGTTTTGGGTTTTGCTTACCCCAAAGGCCCTTTTCTGTGTTTTGGACTTCAGCATCACAAAGTGGGGCTGCAACAGAGAAGAGCGTCCGAACTCCCCTTAATGAGATGCCATAGATTCACCTTATTTGCTCAAGTTAAATTCTTGTAAGATAAGATAAGATAGCACTTTATTGATCCCCTTGGGGAAATTCGGGATTGTGTCAGGTATGGTCACATCTCTGTCCACAGTAAGTGAAATATTAAAGTGTCTCCTAAACATCAGCGAGTGAGCGCTCTTTCTCACTAACGTTAGATCTTTTGCCTCTCTTGTCCCTTTGGTATCTTTTGGTATAAAGCATCACAGACCAGGCCGGGTTGGTAAATATGAATAAACTGTGTGCAGTTTACTGATGTCACCTTACAGGATTTCTGGGTATTGATATTAAACCTTTTCAAATCTCTCAGTGTCATTTGGAGCCACCAGTGTTGCCTAGTTTCCTAGTCTAGCTTTAGCATTTCTGATAAATTACTTGTCTTGGCTTCTTAAAAACCTGAAGCAGAGGGAACTCCAGAGGGAATCTTTGTCCAGTTCAAGTTATTGTTTTAGTATTTTCAAGAGACATCCTTTTGACTGATACTCTGTCTTCCCTCCTTAGCAGCACAAAGCCACTTCCTTTCTCACTTCTTGCTGGACGGTGGAAGTGTTGGCGTTCCCCAGCATCTGTACAGCATCCACACCCAGACTTATGTCGATGACAGGACGGCCAACCTGGTTCCTCCGCCGCCGGCCTCCTCCATTTCCCCAACGTCCAACACTCAGCAGGACGGAGGTCATCCCTTAGAGGATGGACGCACTGTGACTGCAGAGACCGCCGTCCGCCACGTGGACAGCAGCTCACTATCTGAGGATGACGTTTTTTATAACTAGGGTTTCGGGAAAAAAACAAGCCAGCAATCTTCATGGCAATCTCTGAAAGGAGACCCAACAAGAGGACTTGGGTCTCATCCACCAGCAATGACTGATACAAAAGAAAAAAAACCCCAGACAATCTGGGAGCCATCTCAAGGGGCAATTCTCAAAATGGCTTCTCTGGAAAGGTTTAACGGCCTCATCTTCAGATACAAAGACTGATAGACTCCAAATTGTCTTTTCTCCTTGGTTGAGGCATATGATCTTGTCAAAGAATGTCGATAGTTCCACTGTTGAGTTACATTTTTTTATTTAATGTACATTCTAAAATTTCATATCATGTGTAGAATTGAACTGTGAGGAGCCAAATGATAATTGTGTAAATATCTTGGCATAAAACATCAATTTTGTTATATGTGCTGTACAAGGTGGTTCCAAAGCTGTCTGAACAGAGAAAATATTACATAGGAAATTGAAAATGTGTCTCCTTTGAGAGTTTTTGTCTGAAACTGGAGAGAGAGAGAGAGGGGAGAAGAAGTCTGGAGGAAAGAAAGCGTGCACCCAATTATCTGTCTGACTCCCAACCATGATTAGCCATTATTCACACTTTTCTGTCTGAGAGCGGCGGGCAGAAGGGAGCGGTGCAGAGAAAAGATGAGAGTAGAAAAAGAGAACGAGATGGAGCATGTCAGCAGGCACATGGTGTGTATGCGGACATGTATGTCAGCGTGCCTGTGCATGTGTATGCATGTATCAGCATGACTGTGTGTTCGAGAGTGAGAGATAATAGAAGAGGGGGGGGTTATCTGTCACAGTGTGCTTTTAATAGAAGTTTACTCAAAGTGAAGCTTCGCCGTGTGGCGCACTGTGGCTCCTTCCCCTATTGTTATCGCAGTGCAACTCTGAATAGTGTTCAATTAAAGCAGATAAGATAGAGAGAGAACAAAAGGCGATGCAGGGCTAATATGATCATATTCATCAAGGAGACAAAACCCCTCAGCAGAACAATCTGCTGATTGGAGTTTTAATTAGTCCTTCGCTGCAACAACAATGGCTGCAGTTGTTCTGCTGCGAGATGGAAATCCGACACAATAGAAGGGTGAGAAATACGGTGTGGCGAATGATAAGATTGTCAAACAAGAGAGCTACACTTTGATGCTGACGAGCTGGAAGTTGTAGTGTTGTGTCTGGGTGGTATTAAGGCTTGAGTTGTCAGAGAAATGGACCCATGAAAGCAGAAGTTCACAGAGAGTTCAGTTTGCATCTGCACACTGGCAGCCGTTCAGGACTTATTGCCTCATCAAAATCATCAAAAGTCTGGAAACACTGGGAAACTGACACCCAAACGAGGATCAAAGCTGCTTTTCATAAGTGGGATTCAAACCCACACATTTGGAGACCAGAAGCCCTGGTGATTCAGACCAATCAGCCATCCTGACAGTTAGGGTGTGTGTGGGGAAAACAAGTGCAACAAAAAATATATGGTGCTACTTAATCCTATCATTCCAGACTTTTCAGACACCCTGTGAATTTACCAATTTCACAATATTCCATCTTTGAAAATGGACTTTAATTTTAGAGAACAACAATATTCAGTTCATAGATACTAGGGTTCGACCGATACATCTAATATATCAGTGGCCTGTTAAATATCAGATATCGTCCACCTCTGATCTGACAGAAGTTCCTCCATGACCACAGCTACAGAGAAACTGTAAAATCTGCATTAAAAGTTGATTAACTTTGCATATTTTATCCATCTATTCTTCATTTAAAAGCAGTAATGTATCCCAGCTGCTAACCCAAAAAGAATTTCAATAGTTTTAGTGTAGAGTTTTAGTATCACATGATGAAGCTTTTCCACTCTGACAAGAATACAATTCTGGGGAAAAACACTGAATCTTGGCATAAAAATGGTCAAATGTAAATATATTGAATATCAGCACAAAATATCAGGTATCAGCAGCTTCAGTCCAAAAAAATCAGTATCGTTATCAAAAACCCATATCGGTGGACCCCTAACAGATACACATGGAGAAATGTGGTTAAAGGAATAGTTCACCCAAAAATTAAAATTTGGTCATTATCTACTCATTCTCATGCCAGTACAAACTCGGGTGAGTGTTTTTTCTTCATACAACTTACCTGGAGTTCTCCAGGCTCGCTGCTGGAGGAGCTTCTTCCAGTGAATGGGGAGCCGGACGTTCTGCTTCAAAAAGGGCAATAAATGTCCATAAAATTACTCCATAAAGCTCGTGAAGTATAATCAAAGTCTTCTGACGCCTGACGATCGCTCTATGAGTCGAAAAAAACGTAATTTGATCCATTATTTCATGAAAATCTAAGTCGATCGCCATTGCATGTACTTCCGCATTACCAAACCTCGCGAAGCCACCGTGGTCGCGCAAGGTTTGTGTGTGCGATAGTGCGCGACCTCCATCTTGTGAGGTATTAGGCTTTTTTGACTCTTAGAGCGATTGTCAGGCGTCAGAAGACTTTGATTATACTACACAAGCTTTGGAGTAATTTTATGGATATTTATTGCCCTTTTTGACACAGAACGTCCGGCTCCCCATTCACTTCCCATTCACTGGAAGAAGCTCCTCCAGCAGCGAGCCTGGAGAACTCCAGGTAAGTTGTATGAAGAAAAAACACTCACCCGAGTTTGTACTGGCATGAGAATGAGTAGATAATGACCGAATTTTAATTTTTGGGTGGGAAAATTCACGGCGGGGTTAGATTGTGTCAATTGGTCTGAATGCTGTTTCAGAAGCTTTTCTTTTCATCTTTCCTAGATATTATTTAGAGGAAAAACACTGGCACACAATAATGACTTTTAATATTGCTGTGTCATAAACTCCGGGTCAGCAAATGAGATGATGTTCTGCCTCCTCAGAGGATGAGATCCTGCTAATTACAATAATGGCCGAGCCAACGAGCTCTGATAGATGTTTATCAAAGGAGCCGCCGGCTAATGACAATGTTGTTTGTGCAGCAAACACGGTTATGGCTAGGGAATGAAGAAGTGATATCATTATTAGAGTCTGCCTGGTATTACACACTAATCAAGACAGAGATGCATTCATGTTTGGTTAAAAAAAGAAAGAAAAAGAAGGCCCGAGGGATTAGATTTCTTTGGCCAGGTCTTCTAATATTCTCTTCATCTGTAGGAGAAAAAGAGAAGAAGGGAAAGGAAGGACAGATGACTGCTTTGTATTCATAGGCAGCCATTTTGCCACCTCCACCCAACACAATGTTAATCCATAGAGTGTGAGGGGTGTTTACACTGCGCATATGGAGGAGGCAAACATGCCCGCAGACGAATATAACAGGACTATGCAGTGTCTCTCATGGGGCAGATATCAGAATCCCATTAAAGGGATAGTTCTCCCAAAAATTGAAATGATCATTAACCTCATGCCAGTACAAAATCTGACAAAAAACAAAATTTTATCAATTATTTAATGCAAATTGAGTCTTCCTCCATTGTATTCCGCTTGACTTCCGTGGCCGCGTGATCTTGTGCGGTTTGGTAATGCGGAAGCTGAATACAATGGAGGAAACAATTTCTGTTTTTTTTTTTCCACTCATAGAGCAATCGCATGGGGTCAGAAGACTTGGATTATGCTGCATAAACTGTATGAAGTACATTTATGGATTTATTTTTTTGCCCTTTTTGAAGTCTAAAGGACTGGCTTCCATTTACTGCAATTGTTTGGAAGACAGCTTCTCCGGCAGCGAGGCTGGAGAACCCCTGGTAAGTTGTATGAAGAAAAAACACTCATCCGAGAATCTTTATTTTTGGGTGAACTATTCCTTTAAGAACATATGAAAGTGTCTTTTTTTATTTGTATTTGTGAGTGTTGGCGAGTATATTCATACATCGGGAAGTTTCGTTACCTGCGGCCATGTGATGCGCCCGACTAGCCTCCCTCTGTCCGTCACGAACACAGTCTCGGCTCCCAGCAGGCCGAGGACGGCGTGGGCCTGAGAGGAAACACAGGATTTGAACCGACTGATCTGAAATGCACGGACACGTCTTATACTGATGAGATTTTCCAAAGTCTCTCTGACCTCCTGAACGGTGTTGTGAGCTGATAACAGGACAGATGTCGGACGGATACGGCAAGCCTCGTCCAAATGTTTGTCCGGAGCCTGAAGGAGCACACAAACAAATTTAGATTTGTGTTCGTATTTGTGATTGATAGGGGAAAAAATCCATCTATGGGAACACGGCATTCAGTTTACTTTGGGAAATTATCCTCTGCTGTTGTTTATTGTTGTGCATTATTGATATGATATCATGTGAGTAATAGACAATGTTAAAGGAATAGTTCACCCAAAAATGAAAATTCAGTCATTATCTACTCACCCGCATGCGGGTAGAAAATCGGGTGAAGTTTGTTAGTCCATACAACAGTCCCGGAGATCCCCGGAAAGAAGTACATTGAAGTACATTCTCCAAAACAACAACACTTCAGTCTTCAAAAAATAACGTAAAAAATAACCATAAAATGGCTCCATGCAGCTCTTACAGTATAATCCAAGTCTCTTGAAGGCAACAGATCCAAAAGTGACTTGAAAAGACATTTACATTTTATTTAGCTGAAATCGCCACTCTAGCTGTTGTATGGACTGTTGTATGGACTGACAAACTTTACCCGATTTTCTACTGCCATGGGGGTGAGTAGATGATGACTGAATTTTCATTTTTGGGTGAACTATTCCTTTAAACTGCAAAGATAGATAATCAAATCCCCCCCAAAACAGACTTCATCTTTTATATAATCTAACCTTGGAAGGATTTTCTCTTTCCCTGTTCCCTTTAAGCCTGGAATATGCTTTTAGATGGACAAGGAAAGTTGTCATGAATGGGCTTTCGAATCGGCCTGGAAACCCGAGTATGAGAGCTGCTACTCTCATACTCTGCTTTGCATCAACTTCAGTCAATATGAAATGGCTCGTAAGCACATGATCTGCCTTCCAAGCAGCACCGCACAGTTCAGTTATTGACCTTTTCCTGAACCCGCTCAACTCTCTGTCCGCATCAATCCCTTTACCTCGTTTTTACTGCGGCGCAGGAACGCAAGCAGGTCCGGCCGGCGCACGCGGCCCAGTAAAATCCTCGACTCTTAAAAAAAGAAGAGGAGAGCAGGTGATGGAAAGAGGGAGTCAATTTTCTTTTTTTGCCACAGTCCGTGCTACAGTTCAGAGTGTCTGCATCTCTCTGGTGGTCTGGTCACACCTCTCGGTCGCAAATGTACAAATTCATCCATGGGATTGTGCTGCTGCCGAAAGCCTCAGCTGGCTGGTGGACTATTTTCCTCACATTTCTCAGCTCCCCTTTAGCTCCTTTTTAATTTCCAGCTACGATACGGGCTACAGCTTTTTAAACAGTTAAAACACATATATATATTTTAAATTTTCTTACATTTTCTTAAATTTCCTCTTTCCTTTTCAGGGGCTCTATGTGGTGTCTAGGTCTTGACCAATATGGGTTTTTGAAGGCTGTTACAGATACAGATATTTTTGGATGAAAGCTATATTCAGTATCTTTAAATTTGACCATTTTCGTACCAAAACGTTACAAAGTTATTCAGTGTTTCCCCCAGATTTTCGTTCTTCTCAGGGTGGAAAAGCCTCTGAAACAGCATTTAGACCATCATGGGACACTAAAACTCTCCACTGAAAGCCAGACTAATGGAATTCTTTTAGGGTTAGCAGCTCTTTAAGGCAGGGTGAGGCAGGTTTCACTGCAGGTTTTACAGACTGCTGAGTAAAATCCTCCCACACCCACCACACTGGAATGATTTCTCCGGTCTGCTTGTGCTGAGAGTGCGAGTCAGTGTGTGCGGTAGGTCGGATGGTTTCCTGCTGTTTTGTGAGAAGACTGGGATGAAATGTGATTGTTGAGTCAGAAGACTGCGGTTAAAAAAATAAATCAAATATCCATCTACCCACCAAGTGAGTCCACCACAGGGATTTCTGCCTCAGTGCTGGTGTTGACAACATGCTGAACCTCCGCCGGCCCGCCAGCTGTGTGAAGCAGTGCTGCTTTCGCTCCTAGAAGCTTTCCTATTGGTGTAGAGGAAAGCCTGTAGGAAACATGGAGCATGTCACACCTGCACCAGAAGTAGCTGTGATTAAATTAAGTTATAAATATCAACTCAGATTTAGTGTGACCACAGTTGAAACACTCTATTTCATTTGATATTGATTCAATATTCAAATACCCCTCTCTTTGGACATCTCAAGGCATTTTCAAAGCAGTTGAAAAAATGTATATTAAAAAAAATAATAATAATCTGCTATTTCACAAAAAGGAGTTTCTTATATTTCTTGACAAATAATTAGAAAAAGCAGTCTATGGAGCATCTGTATCCAATACAGTCAATTGAGATGAAATTGAAATACCTTTTGAAATATAAATGAAATCTATTTTTTACAGAAGATAGCTGAGCTATTTCAAGAATAATTTATTTATAGTGAAGGGTGGTTGCAAAGCTGTATTCATCCTAGGTCTGGCTACACTGGGCACAATATTTCCCATTTATTTTCAAATTGACCTGCAAAAACATTTATTTGAATGTGGTTAATTTCAACAGTTTAACAGCCTCAAAAGTGGACACATCACCTGCAATAGATAAATCAAGTGGGTTTTGTTTTAGTATTCAGTGTCTCCAACTGAAAACCCTTTGATAGTAAAAAAAAATAAAAAATAAAAATGTTGGCGAAAAAGTGTGCTTGAAAGCTCACTCTTTTGAAGTTAAAGACTCTTCTGTCACTTCTTTGAGGTATTAAAACATAGAGGCATGGAAAGAAAGAAAGGAAATATTATCACAACAAATGTGTTCTTGGCATGAAAAATCTAAGTCCAAATCCAAGGCACTCGTGAGTTTTTAAAGTTAAAGTGGTAATCCGTGAGTTCCTAGTTTTTTTTTTTTTTTCTCGTCTCCATTTTTGGTGCTCATTGCTGTGGTGTTTCTGCACTAGATCACCTGTCAATCAAACATTGTGTCCAGTACTGTGACGTCTTTTTCCTTTTCTCACATGCAAACTACCAGGTTCTTCTTCTATTTATTCCAAGCAAACCAGAAACGTGAAACACATCACTTCCTGTTTGCCACAAATTTTTTTTTTCCAGTAAAGAGCTACCAGACACCAGGTGTTAAGAACAGCAAATGGAAAAGCTTTCATGAACTGGATATAGGTTGAATCACTATTGTGTTATATCAATCGACACTGAGTAGCAAAATAGACATTTATTTATATGAAAATGAAAATTATTACTTTTTAAAAAAGCCTTTAATTAGAGGGCTAAGACATTAAAAACATGTACACGCATCAGTGAGTGCCTTCATCAGGGTGTTTGCAATACACGGCATAGCTTGTCACTCTTAAACCTGCAATAAGCGATTTCAGACCCTATAACCAATGCTGAAACTAATGTGTGCTTTGTGGAGATTTCAATCCTGAGACGTAATTATATAAATAAATAGCCACACAGCAGCCAGCTGTGAAGCTCCTCCCAACCCATTCAGTAGCTTTTCATTTTTTTAAAACTAGCTTGTCTCCTCCCTCGCTGTTTGAAAGCAGCGCTCTCCCCCTCCCATCCCTGAAAAAAATTCTCGTAATGGCAGAATCGATGAAGCAAGTGAGTAAACTTGTTAAGCTAGTAAACTTGCTACCTACCTCTTCACTTGTCATTGTGGGACGTGTAACCTTCAGCGGGAGAAAGCCATTAGCCTTTATGCACGGTTTGTCCTTAAGGGCTTCCGTCACCCAGTAGTTTTGCTGTGTGTATTTACACGTGTTGCGGTTTCTGTCACCCTCTAGTGGTCGGAAAATTGCTTAGTGTAGCTTAAACATTGTAATGTAGCAAAAAGAATATACAGACATCAAATGGTTGGATATTATTATTAATGGTTATTAGAGAACAATATACAGGCTACTGTATGGCCATAGTGTTGCCAACATAGTGTGTGCCTGTTTATTTGCAGCCAGAAAATGACTGATGGGCTTACGTGTCCATGCCAGGCACAAATAGGAACAATGATGGGAACAAGTAACAGTAACAATGCAGTCCTCAGGTTGCTACAATATGTTATGTAGCCTAATACAAGTTACAGGCTCAGACAGTATTGTTCCTGTTCCTCAACACTATATTCAGGAGAGGGCCTTGCTTGTTGTTATTGCATCAAAGGAGCAGTGAAACTAGTTTTTTTCCAAGGAGACAGAGAAAACATTTTCAAGTCGTTTTTTAGGGGTGTCTGATTGACGATCAATTGCTCCACTGAGGAGTCTGAGTTTGCCAGAGGAATATTTGATGCTGTTTCAGTCTGGATGCTGTATAGGGAGCAGCTGAGGGTTGTGCCAATTTGATTTCTATCTCACAACAGCTCATTTGCATTGAAAGATAGTCTAGTGTGGTTTGACATAGGCGAGAAAACTCAATTACACAGGTAGGCTTTGCTAATAATCCACTATCACCAAAGGAGTAACAGCTTGAGGGACGTGTGTTTCTGTTCAAAATATTCAATTCATTTCATTCGAGGGGCACCTTGACATTTTGATTCTTGGTCTGTTATTTTTTTCACCAGGCACCTGTCACACTGCAAGAAGTCTCTAAATTGAACTGAAAACAGCTTTGTAACCATTCAACCCCAGTGGGAACTTCACTGTCAGCCATCACTGGTTTCAATATTTACTCATAATATGGCAAGTGCCCACCACCTAAAATAGTGTCTGCTAGTTCAAAACAGTACGCTATTTTTCTGACATATTTTGTGTAAATTTTACCATTCTGCTACACAAAACTGCCAGACTTAGTAATCATTTATGATTACTTACCATTTAACTTTAGACCTGCTACAAGTTCTAATTTTCTCACTTTTGAGATAATGCTTGTGGCCAGAAGACAGAACATTCCGCACTTGTTATTTCGGTGTCTTCCTCTGAACTTCAACTAGGATAATGCAGTGTCAATCCCTTCGCCTTTAGAATGGCTACCTGTGCCACCATTATTGACGTGAGCAGAGTCTTCAAGATGAAAGTTTTTGCCATTTTTACCGTTAGCGTAGCTAAACTAATAAAGGAAAATTGTTTCTACCTGGACAGAAAACAAAGCCAATCGAATGGCTGCCTCTGTCTCCGCAATGTCTTGTTATCCAACATTTTCTGACAAGAAGTTATCCTGTTAGTTTCACATGGAGGTCTGGCTACACAAGATTAGCTTGGAGCCTACTATCATTCAACATAGTGAATGCTAAAGTGTTAGCATGGAGACTAGTATGGAAGTTAACCAACAAGACAATCTCCCAAAAATTTGATGTATTCAGTTGTAAAAGTGTGACCCCCCCTAGCTTGTGTTTGTTTACCGAGGGCAGGCCTTCAGCAGAGAGGGTAGGTGTGGGAGCCTCTTACTGATGGACAGGGCATCGTAGAAGGACGGGCGATTCCCAGAGCGAGCCAGGGCGTTGGCCAGCAGGGTGGCGAGGAGGACGGGTGCTGCGTGGCCAAACTGGCCAGTTAACTCTAGAGCCAGGAGTGCTGGGGACAAGGTGTGTGTTACCGCCCCAGAGAACGCTGCTGCACCTACAGGACAGAACGGGAGGTCATGGTAAGGTACTGTAGCTAATTAAGTAATATAGACAAGTTGTGTTTGGTACTTAGGTACCTTGGTATTTATCAAACATCAGATATGGGCCAGCCAGTGTCGTCCACCTCTGTTATGATGGATATGATGCAGTTTATCTATGGTCTAAATGCTGCTTAAGAGACTTTTCCACTAGAGTCGAACCCTAGCTGGTACAACATTCAAAACAGGTTCAGGTACATGCAAGTAGGATATCAACATTGTAGATAAACAGGTTTGAGACTACATGTCATCACTATCTCAGCAACAAAAAGCTATTAACTAGGTTTATCTACCAGCCAGTGCGTAGCCCCCAGGATTTACAGAAGCCCACTGCTGGCCTGAATTCACATAAGCTAGTCCTTCCCCTACCAAACGGCCCATAGCTGCTCCTGGAAAACAGAAAGAAATACAGAACCAATACCAGGAAAAACCTCCAAGCAACATGGCCTCTTGTTTTTCACATTCTGGGGAGAGGAGATAGCATGAAAAAACTTGAACTTGTATTATAACTTGCATTTGTGCGATTTAAGGAATTATGCATGTCCACTGTGTAGTATAATGGAAAAAATGAACTGTATATCCAACCAAAGTGCTTTGTATTGTGGCACTGTGCCCTCTCCTCTCACTCACCATAGATAAAGACGGGCATGAAGTAGCCGGCCGGCAGAGGCAGAGTGCAGGCTAGGACCATCATCCACAGCTCAATATGAACAATGGAGACACAGACAGTCAAATGCTTATCTCTATTCAACACTACTAGTACATCTAGCACAGTAGTATGTGATAGCGGAAGAGTCATTGACAATCTGCAGTGCTCTCAAATCAATTTTTTGCACAAATGAATCTTGAAACAGGCCCACTTACATTTCACATTTGCTTGTGTTTGTGCGACAAAACTAATATAAGTGATTGCTATGGAAGGTCTGTTGAGCGGGCCCTGAAATCGTGAATTTGTCACACAGCTAATGCATTATAGCTGCTTTTTGATGGGTGTCAGAAACTATTCCTCATGCAGAAATGTCTTCATTAATGCACAGATACTATGCATGGATTCATTTTCTTGTTGATCCTACCCACTAAATAGTAAGTAAGGTTTTCCTGCATCAGAGGTCAAAGATTCCTTAATATCTGCACCTTCATAAGCAGAAAGAAGGCCAATGAGAGGTAGACAGGACTCCCTGATGAGCCCCACTCCAACCAAGGCTCTGGCTCCAGTCCCACAGAGGCATTGTGGGATTGAGAGCCCCACTGCCTGCTGTCCAATAGGGAGGTGAGGAGCTGCTTCATGGTGTGCTGTGGAAATATAACTAATAGATTACTGTCTGAATGCGAGAGAAGCTAGTATGCTGGGCAACAATGAAAACAAATGGTAGACGTTATACACTGCTCATTCCCACCTTAGAAGCCATATATTGACCAGCAGAGTGGGGAAATGTCAGAGATGCAAGGAGGAAGGCCACCATGCCTGAGTATAGAGCCTTCCTGGTGAGAGGCATTCACATGTTGATATATACAGGGGGTATTCTTATAATGTCACTTTCATTCAATTCATTTCAGCTGAAATTGAAAAAACTTTGAAAGGTCAGTTCTCATAGGTTATCTGCTTTCTGTGATCTCATCAGAATAAACATTAACACTAGACCTGCCCAGGTCGTTTCCCCTTTTTGTGTTGTCAAAGGTATATTATGTTGTTCAAATTAAGCCCCACTGCACAGATCGTCTATAAAAGTCAAAGAAATGTTGAGTAACTACACCTATTTTAGCCAAAATGTCTTACCCTCACCATAATTGGCATTTGAAAAACACTGATTAACCTTATGAATCTAAATTAAAAAAAAACTAAAACAAAACTCAACTTTATCTTACAAGATACAAACTAGAAACCAAATTTATGATGTTTTGGGGATTATAGATTAAATTACTGTCTAGAGAATTTTTTTGGGCCCAATGAAATTGGCCTCCTCTAGGCCCTGCACAATGATTTATCAAGTTGGTGAATAGTTTTTGTGCTATACATGATTCATAAATCAATAAAGGGGGATGATAGAGTCTGGGCTGTTCTAGTGTAAAGTGGATTATCCTTAAAGGAATACACCAAGTTTTGGGGAGATCGGCACGTTGTTCTACTTAGCCATGCATCTCCCTTCTTTGTCATGGCTCACGAGCCGGGTCATGACACCATTAAGTGATGAGAACACAGAATCACCCAAGTGTTCCTGGTAGATTGTTGGGTCTGGGGCTCCATGCTAACACTTTAGCATGATGACAGTAGGCAACTAGCATTATCTAAAAAGTGAGAAAATAAAATTGTAGCAGCTCTTAAGCTAAATGGTAAGTACTGTTATATGCCACAAATTCTAGCAGTTGTGTGGGAGAATGGTAAATTTTACAAATTTGTTCACCCGAAATAGTTCCAAAAATAAACCGGCTTCATCAGCCATATTGATTAAATGACATTTAATCAACTTTTCATTACTAAAAGGTCACTCTTTTTACTTTGGATAATGCTAGTGGCCTACTATCACTCAACATATTGAAATAAAGTGTTAGCATGGAGCATTGACCTAATGATCTACTGAGGACACATGGACGATTTCGGTGTCCAGGTTGACCAACAGACCAATCTCCCAAAAACTTGGTGCATTCATTTAAAGAAGCTGTTTTGCAATGCAGGTGACTCCTCACTGCATCCAAATTGGCATTTCAGAGTGTAAAGATTGAGCTCTCACTCTGTCGTCAACATCTTGATGAGGATTGGGTTTGTTTTGGTGAAGCGCAGGAACCACCGATGGCAGAAGAGGTAGGAGCAGCTAACGGCTCCACACAGCAGCCTATTTTCGGAGAAAAATCAAACCCAATCCACAGTCAGACACTACAGGCTTATTTATAACCCAGGCAGCAATAGGCTATCGGAAGTCATTAGATTGGGAGTGATGGAGTGATGGATGGAGGGGGCAAGGAAATGATTGGTATGAAAAAAACCCTCTGAATGCTAATTATCACAGAAGGAAAAACAGAAGTGGTGAAAGACTTTCTCCTGCCACTGATGTGAATATGAATAACTGCACAAATGTCAGTATGAATTAACAGGTTTACAGGTAAGATACAACCAAATAACTTGTTCAACGATGCAGATGTTGTCAAAAATAAACTTACCCCAGTGACGCAAATACCAGAATCTCCAGTGGGTAGAAAGGTAAGGCGTCGGAGAAACTGGTTTTGAACAACGGCTGAAGAGTCTCTGTGGACACAAAACTAATTGGAGTCGTCCTTCCAATTTCTCCCACGACCTTTCAGAATCAAATCATCTCCTATTTTATTGCATTGAGATTTTATTGCACTTTACAGTCTGTCCGCTTAGACGTCTCTGTTAATTTTCCCAAAACTTATGTCCCAAGTAATTGTCATGACAGATAATTAGATAGCTGTCAACATCGCTGACAGGCCGCGAAATGACCAAAGTATTAGATTTACGTTTACGTTTACTTAGCCAGAAAAGAAGCATATTTTCAGTCAGCCCCGATGTGTGATGTTCTCTCTGTTCCACCAAATTCCATTTAAAAATCTGGGATTTTACCTTGCTTATTGGCAAACATGCATACCTAATACAACATGACTGAAGACCTTTTACAGATTGTTAGGGTCTTCTGGTAAATTCAGCATATAGTTTCAATAAAATCTCAACTATTAGAATTGGTTCACACTGCTTGCTACCGCCATCCACATGTATTTTGGTCTAAGAAATTGCGGAAATAACAGGCAAACCAATTATAAAAGTTTAAACTATTTATTGAAATAAGTGCTGCTTTGTATATTGAATGTATGCTGAATTGAAGAATGGATCCTAGCAATTCATAAAAGATCTTAAGCCATGTTCTAACAGTTGTGTAGCTTTGCCGATAGGCAAGGTAACATTATGGAGCTTGGCTTGACTTGCTCTCCATACAAGAGCGAACTACATGTACGGGGTCTAGGTGTCAGCGGGTCTGAGCTGGGATGTTTGAACCTTCCCCTTGACAGCCATGAGGGGGCGAGTGTCGATCAGACGTCTTTTACCTCCGTCTCCGCTCCACACGGAGAACAGGCGGAAGGTCAGCGCCCCACAGGCCGCTGAGAAGAAACACGGGCAGTAATCCCTCAGGGCAAAGTGAGAACACATCACCTCCACGCTGAACAACACACCTACAGGAGAGGAGGAGGGGATGAAGGAATGGTAGAAATAAATAGAGGGGTGGGAAGTTGCTTAGACCTAGGTATTCTCAATTACAGGGAGCAGAACTCTTGGGACAAATGTCAAAAACGATGATTTCTACTGTCTAATGTCATGTAAACTGGAAAACACTGACTTGTCAGATTGTGTACACACAAATGGGTGTAATTACTGGAAAAAGATACATAACTTATGGAAAACAGCCGTCCTTTCTTTATGTTTTATTTTGACATTAATTATATCGTTATCGTATAAGTTATATCGTTATATCGATTCTCTTTACAAGAGCCCTTCCCATGTTTGTGTGATGCCTTTGTGCTTATTTATGCATAGTATAAGGATTGGTCCTCTGATATGTGTACCTATCATTCCAGCATGTGTATATTCAAAGTGGTAATCATAGGGGGGAGGAAAATGTCATGTAGAGAGGAGGTGATCAAAGGAGGAGGGGGTGAGGGAAAAGGATAAACATGATGGGGGAGAAAGAGTCGTTTCGGAGGTGTGAGGGAGGATGAAAGGGAAGAAGTGAAGATGTGAAGCTTGGAGGAAGAAAATGGAAGACAGAGAGGCATCAACCAGAATGGGCCAGCGCAAGCTCAATTTCACAAGTGTGAGATCGAGTCACCAGATACATAGAAATCAGGATTCTGAAATGGTGAAGCACTATGTTAGATGTGGTTTGTTGGTTTGTGGCTGGGCTCTCTCACCGCTGATTGGAGCTCCGAAGCAGCTGGCTACCCCCACTGCAGCAGCTACGACCAGCATTTCTCCAGCAGCTTTCTCCTAAAACAGAGATATGCCCTGCTTCATATTCATACTGTTCCACACATTCACAGTGGGAGCTGCCCAGTACAACCACGGTCTGCTACTGGTGGCCACTGAGCAGCTCCACTGGTGCAGTTGGGGGTTCAGTGCCTTGCTCAAGGGGACTATCACAGTAGCTTTTGAGGCAGGGGAGAGTGTCACTCTTTCACTTTCTACACCCACATTTTCAAGCCTGCCTGTGTAATCTCTAGGCTACCATCAGCTTTTCTGACTAAAACAACTGAAATGTGCTGTAGACTTCATAGCAGAGGTGTGACCAAGTCAACTTTGCTTGAGTCCCAAGTCAGTCTGAAGTCTTGAGCCACAAGTCTCAAGTCTAAATGTAGATTACCAAGTGAAGTCCATGTCATTAATATCATGTCTAAATGTAGAACCGCAAGTCAGAACAAATCAAGAGTATAGTATCAATTTAATATCTTAAAGAAAACTAAATATCTAGGACTTTTCAATGCAATATGATTTTAGGATAAAAACTTGGTAAGAACATCATGAGTTTGATTTCTATAAACAGTTTCAAGAATTTAAATTCAGTCGTCTGCTGGAACAAATCTCATCACTTTCAATCTAAGTCATTTACACAAACACAAGATCTCAAGTCCCTCTCACGTCAAGACTTTAGAAACCTTTTCAAGTCAAGGTACAAGTCAAGTCTCAAGTCTTCGCTTCATGCATCAAGTCAAGTCTCAAGCAGTTAAAATTGTGACTTGAGTCTGACTCGAGTCCAAGTTATGTGACTGTGAGTGAGTGAGTTGCCACCTCTGCTTCATAAGGACGTCACACAATAATACAAGGTTAATGAATTATTATGCTTAATTATCAGGAAATGATCATTGAGTTATTTCAATAACATGCGCAAATTTTCCGACATGCCTTCAACAACCACCAACAAACAACCACCAATATTTCCTTAAAAGACCCTATATTACATCAGTTTGACACCACTTACAATGATGCATGCTATGAATTTGCCTCATTAAGATGTATGTCAGACTAAAAAGGTGGTAAACTCTATTCTACAAATAAAAAGGTGGGTAAACTGAGGTTAGGTGGGTTTACCCTCTACTTCTTCCCTGCTTTTACCTCCTTGTTGCCTTGTATGAGAGCGCAGAGATGGCTCAGGTAGGTTCCCACCATGGTGGAGAGGTGCACAAACGGACCCTGGAATTGAGATAAAATCATAGAAAACTCGAAAAGAAACAGACAACAACATTGCCTACACATAATCTGAAAGCATAGTTGCCAATTGTGTATGGTAGGGAGGTATACAGAGATGTTGAGAGATGAAGTCTGGTACCACTTTGCCCAGGAAAACAGTGCTGCCGGCAGCCAACGTACAGATGAGGCCCAGGAACTTGGCAAACATGTTGGTAAGGGACAGGTAGTGAGGCATTTCAATACCGGCAAGCATGGTCCTCACCTCTGGTACCCCAGAGCCTGAAGAAGAACGAAACAAGGTGAGATGTTGAAACTGAAAAACACTGATGGGATGGGAGGGAGGGCAAGGGGGTGGCCAGGACCTCTGTGGGGGATCCAAGGACCATCAGCGCAAAACAGAGATTGAACGTTAAAAGTGAACCATAATGCAGTTAGGGCCTATATCTTATGATTGTTAAAGCTAAGTGAGTAAAGTAAATTCAAAGAATGCAAAGACCTCATAGTTAGATAATCCAGTCTGGTGATGTTTAATATGTTCCAACTTTCTTTGAACATTAAGAATTTTGACAAAATATCAAAAATGACTACCTTAAAGCCGCACTGTGTTAAAAATAACTCACAGAGCAATCATTTGAAAAAATCTTCGAATTCCTCTATCTCAGGTCATCACAAATAAAAAATAAATCTACTTGAGGCAATGGACACCAACTTTTAAACTTGAAGATGCTTCTTTGGGCAAACTGGTAACATAAAACAAACACATTTTCAATTTTAGCCAGTGTTTAGTTAGAGTTGAACAGCCAATGACAGGCAAGAAAATTTGGGGTGGCATCTAAGGCGGCCAATCAGATTTCAAGTGTAGCCAGTGCTTCTCTGCCCCTGAACAGGAAAACAGAAAAATAATCATGAGAGAGGTGACTTTAAGGTATAGGCCGGACACATATGATTGCATTAATAACACTAAATATTTGTATTGTGCTTTTCTAAAACAAAGGTCATAAATTGCCAATCAAAACAAATTGTTTGACATATTCCATACTCACCGTAAGGCTTTTTTTTTTTTTTGAGACTGATAAGATCACATTTGACTTTCTCATACCAGCTAGCTCTCACTTTAAATGCCACTCTGAAAGATAATATCACACTTGACTTTTTCTATATGCCATGAACTTTGGATAGGGAAGAATTTTTCCACAAGATCCTGAGGAAAAATCAAAATATCTTTCTCTGTTTTTCATCTTCTACAAATATTTATGTGGGACTGAAGGAGGAAAACCTCTTAAATCTGTTTGCAGGTTGGAGTTTTAATTCTACAAACATTTCTCAGAGGCAGAGCTGCTTTAGAGCCAGACATCATTTCAGTGGTTGAGTTCAACCTCAAAGGGCGGAGCCAAAGTCGATTATAGATTAAATCATAGGAAGCAACATTTGAGACTGCTGTGTATATGGCACAATGGTAAATCTAATGTGAGGAAGCCTAATATACCAGGGAAAGACAACAACCAACTATAACTTTTGTTTTCTACAGCAGCTACAAACAGTACTGACCTCCACCATGTTCTTGTCCTGAGAAAGTTGTTGTCCAATGATATCCTTTAATGTCCTTCCACATTGTATAAGTACTTTTATTGTACTTAAAGCAATATTCCAATATAAACTAATCACCAAGATCGGATGCAGCTGGACGAGTTTGTAGCGTTCAGATTTTTACTTCCCATTCACTTGAATGAGGCCACAAAAACAGACTGAAAACTGACATTTAACACGTTGGTGAACAGATTCAACAACAGATCCTGCTGCTGTGATTTTCAATTGACTGTGGGTCCAACATTTTAGAACATAATTTTGCCAAATAGCATTTCTATTAATAGAAGAGAACATAGCAGAGGAATACCATTTGGGAGAGATAGTTCCTGTTTGGGAGATCGGATCTACTTTTATTTTTAAATACTAATTTTAGTGTAAAGCAAGAACAGAAATGCAAAATGACGAAAGACCAAAGATTGCTTTATTGTCTTAAAAGCAGGATCTGTTGTTGAATTTGTTCACCAACGTGTTAAATGTCAGTTTTCAGTCTACTTTGTGGCCTCATTCAAATGAATGGGAAGTAAAAATCTGAACACTACAAACTCGTCCAGCTGCATCTGATCTCGGTGATTAGTTTATATTCTGGTTTTCATGGCAGTCAAGAGCCGAATAATCCCCATGTTAAAACTAAGTGGAATATTGCTTTAAGCCTTCTCTTGTATATTTTACAAATAGCATAACTTTGTCATCTTGTCATGTTATCTATGTTAGCTAGTTAGCCTAGCTGACCTTCCATGTTCAAACAGTCCATGTTTTACAGTCTATGGTTCAAGCTAGTCATACTAGCCTATAGCTAGCTAGCCTGCTGACCTTCCACCACCATGAATGCCATGGTCATGAATGAATGAAAAAAGTCAATGCCATTTATATTTTTTATTTCGATTTTGACCAGAGCTCCCTCTTTACCTTCATGCTTACCAATTACCTAACTTGCGCTCTGAGGTTTAACTCAATCATTAACATTATTTCTGTCGAAACGGCAGCTATACCTCTGAGAAATATTTGTATACCTAAAATTCAAAATTGGCATGATATATTACTGTTGCTGGGCAGATTGGTGATGTTCTATGAAATTCTCTGAAAGGCCGGTTTGATGCCGGCTCCCCACTGACCTGTGGAGAATGGACAGACATTGTGGGAGAAAGACGATGCGAGAGCACAAAGGGAGGCTGGGTAAAGAGTCCAGCAGAGGAACTGCAGCAGACAGTTGCCCTCCAGCCTCATGTAGAGCCATTGGTGAGCTACAAGTGGAGCGAGAGAGAATCATTAATCGTCTGTGTCCTTCGCTCACTCTTTTTGTATTGTGTAAATGTGTGTGTGTGAGCATGTGTGTGTGTGTGTGTGTGTGTGTTTACCTCTCAGCAGCTTTGTTACACTCAGGTCCATGAAGAAGCTGAGGATGGCGGTCAGGATGCCTAGAGCAGCGTAGCCGTACCACTCCATCCCACACACTGCTCCCAAAACACACCTCAGCTTCAGCAGACACTCTGCAGACAGAAAAGCATGGGTCACTCTTCCTTACGGATCAGTTGTACTCCAGACCCTTAAAGTAACTTATGGCAGAAAATAACTTTAATGATCGCCCTTTGGAAAGTGGGTGGTGGCAGAAGCAAAATAGTAATACGATTCAGCAAATAACAATAGGATAAGTAAATGGGGGGTATTTAAACATACCACAACCAGCGATTACAACAGTAAAATGTCCTATTAATTCTAAATATAACAATGAAAAGTATGAGATATATGAATTATCGCATGTGTGCAAAATAACAGTAGTACATCATACTGTGATAGGGTTACAGTAGGGTTAGGGTTAGGGAACTTAAACAAGTATTCGGTCTTGAGTGAATCATTCAAAATCTGACTCCCAGTCAGTGTTTAAGTAAAAGTACAGATTTTGACAGCATTACCGATTAAAGTCTTAGTGGGTGTCTCGCTTCAGCTTTGTGCATATTGATCAGGCTGTCCTAGACGACAAGCATAATCTATGATTTCTTCAATTGAATGGCACTCCCCATTAAGGAAAAATAAAACTCAAATACTCGAAGATATAATAGTGATGAAGATCGCCTCCAAAATAACTAGTCTTGTATCGATCGGCTCAGTATCGATCAGATTCTAATGATTTTCCACTTCAGCCTGACCTTTGACAAATGCACGGGACCGTTGGCATGGTTTCCATGGATCATCAAGGAGAGGGCTCTCATTATGGGATGTCTCCCATTGATTTTCTTGCTCCCGGTTCTTCACACCAATGGTTTCGCTCCCAGGAACCTCGTCCAGACTCTTCATTTTGCCTTGAAATGTTTGTGTTACCGTGTGATTAATAAAGTCTCAAACATTGTATGTGAAGAAAATAGCCAACGAAAAAGCCTGTTTGTCAATTCATCATAGATCACTGTGCATTACTAAACTATATCTCTTTAATTCAGAATGATGATTAACTTGATAATACAAGTAGGCTATTATTAATTCTATAATACAGCAGTTGTTGCTGTAACCATTATAAATAGGGCAGGTAGACTTACCTACCAGTTGCTTGCGGAGCGTGTCAGATCTCTCTGTATGGTTGCATGTGTGTGTGTGAGTGTGTGTAGGTGGGTTGGTAGCAGAACTGACCTCTAAAAAGGAATTAGCATGGAAGTTATGGACCGGTGATGGTTGGGAGGGGAGGTCATGTTAACTCTTTGAAGGAACATTAAATGCCCTTCATCTGCCTTTACTGCAGATATGGATCCATGTGAGAGAACAGTTTTCATGCTACTCAACATTTTAATAAATTGTTGGTGACATTATCAACCTAGCAATCCAACTATAGTGGAGAAAAATAGAAGAAATCACATGTTCTTCTGTGGCCTTTTTTCCCTGTAATTAACTTTTTTGGCATACCCACTTTCCCTCAACCTGCCTCATCTACTTCTACTTCAGTTTGTGACTTCCTACGTTTCCCAGAATGCCTTTCAGTGTCTGGGATCGTGGCATGTCTTGTGGCTGCATTGCAATTCTGGTTTAATGAGGCTACTGTTGGTCTCTCTGCCTCTTCTACGATGGATTGTTGAATGTCTCTGCAAAACAGCAGCTCTAGAAATAAACCCTTCCTCTTTGACTCTGAGGCACTGACACCAAAACCTGGTGTTTTAGATACTGTTAGTTGTTTTTTAACAGTGTTGTGCTTTGAGTGATTTTTCCCTTAAAAAAAAAAAGAAAGCCAGCGTCCAGTCTCTTTCTCTCTGTGTTTAAAGCAACTTAGAATTTGTTAGTGTGTAATTACACAATTCTAAAATAATTATGAAATCATGGAGTAATTATACAGTTTGTAGAAAAGAGGTTGTGAATTAAGTCTTATCATTATCTATCCTTCTCCATTATTACCATGGGGGCAGTGTACAGTGTGATCAGAATGTTGAGTCTATGGACATGAATAGATGTCATTGCTGTGACCTTCCGTAGGTCACTGATTCACTTCAAAGGCCGTCAAAAGCCTTGAAAAGCCCCTCAGAGCCACCAAAGGACATTCAACATGAAACAACACTCATGAATACCGTGAAAGTAGAGCACTTTGTAGAAAAATGAAGGTGTAGTTTCTGGTTTCCAGCTTTGAAAATCAGGATATATTATAATGGTAACCTCCTCAAGGTGAAGGTAATCATTGTTCTAATACATGAGCCCTCACACACACACACACACACACACACACACACACTTAAGAGTTAGTTAATGTTTATTTTCCTCATTCCACACTCAGTTACACCTCCCCCTTTAGGCTTTCAATTAGCACTTGTGTTATTTTAGGTTTTAAATCTGGCTGCTATGAGTGTCAACCACACACACACACACACACACTCTCACACACACACATATGCACGTACCCACGCACACATCTTCTGGTTTTCTCAATATAAAAACTTGTTTCCATGGAAACAGCACAACGAAATGAATAGAAACCTAGAGAGCAGGTTACTTTACTTCACTCTCATAAACAATCATCATTGTGTGCAGAGGACCTGAGAAATTTCTCTTCAAGTAAACAGAGCAAATCATGAATGCACTGAATGTAGAATGAGTTTCCAAGCCCAAAACTGAAGACGAATGTAGCAAGTAAATAAGCTTTATCTGAGAGAAGAAAGTTACTGTAGTCAAATGTCCTCTGGTTTTATTCAATGGATTCTATATGAGAAAACTATCTTCTCTGAACAAAATTTCAGTATACTGAGAATAAGCAATAATATAATTTCATGAGTTGTACTTTATCATTATATTCATTTGCCATTTTCAATAATCTTATGGCTTCTTCAAACAAACTGTGAGATTTACTTGAATTAATGGTTGCAACACAAAAAGTCTTCATCAATTGGCAGCAAGTAGGTAAAGCATGTGTTGCTCTGTTTTGTACTAAATTTCTAAATTTACTCTTGTAATATGTGTAAATGTATTGATAGTAGTAGTAGTAATTGCATAACTAGTAGTAGTAGTATCATTATACTACTACTACTTTACTAATTACTCAACAGGAGCAAAAATTTGTTATATTATTCGTTACATTACCTTTTGTTTTGTTGGCAGTAGAAGCTCCTTGTTTTTCCCTTAGTTTCACATTGCTGTGTTGTTTATTAGATGCTTTGATAAATTGGGTGTTGTGTTTTTTTGCTGTGGAAAGCATTTTGTTGCCACACAAAGTTTACAATGAACAATAATGTCCTTTGCATCCTTGACTGAGATCAATTCAAAGTAATGGGAAAACTTCCAGCTGCTGAAAGTCTCACTCTCACCGTCCATCTTTTGTTTTGCTTTTTTAGCTAATAGCCGATGTAAACCTGCCCGTGCATGTCCTTAAGATGCCTATGACAAAAGAAACAAGCAGGGATTTGGAAAAAAAAACGTTGAAAATTTCAAAATAGATAAAAGAAAACGTTGAAGGGGGGGTTAAGGTTGAAGTAACACAGTAACGAACTGTTACTGGGATTAGTAATTGTAATGTAATTACTGGATTTGAAATTGTAATCCCTTACACTACTCATTGATGAAAAAAGTAATCACATTAGCCCAACTGCTCACAGGTTTTGGTATATTGCTGAAGGAGTTTTATTCTGAAGGGCTACATAAACTGTGCATGCAGCAGCTTAGAATCAATGTCATCAGCGAGCTAGCATTAGCTTTAGCATTAGCTTCAGCAAGCTAGCATTATCTTTAGCACCATCTAGCGTCCCTTGGGCTAGACTTACAGTACAAAACCATTCACGACTTGCACTATAATCCCTTTCCACCTTGTAAAACATGATTGCCATGTGTGACACCTTCCCTCATAACCTTTAAAATACATTACATGCAAGCAGTGCGAGTGCAGCGTCTCTCTGAGTGCTATTTGTTTTGATTTTGTACCCTTATAATTGTATTATAATTTTTAGTAATTCATTAACCAATATACAGTATATAGGGAATCTTAGGGATTTTATATGCATGTCGTAAGTCCAAAGAAAGTAAAGGATTTTTTTTCCATGCAGCTCCCCAATGCCTAGGACTAAGGTTTATCCATGTTAGTGAAACCTGTCCTCAGCATAATGTTTGCACCTCCATAGTTCAGGAGCAGTCAATCCACGAAAATTGACACAGAATGAAACTAGGGTATATCCCCGAAATTCCCCAATCCTCGAAGGCCCCATTAAGTCAGCCAGAGCTGAAACGTGGAAGTTTGCATTAAGATTACTGTCAGTTTTGTCATATTAGGCTATTGAGCCATCAGGCCCCAAGCTATCAGCTAACAGCAAGTTAAAAGGTGTCAATATGCAACTTCGTATTTGCTTTATGTGTTTAGCTGTACACTCAAAATGCTGCTGTTGGGCAAAATCTGGTCGGATCTGTATGGAAATTGGTGTGCATGTTCCACATAAAGGTTGGAACATGATTGCCAAGTTTCATAGCGATTGGTGAAATTCTGTTTGAGTTATAAGCCAAAATGTCATAGGCCACGCCCACTTTCACTAATGACACCAAACTTCAGATTTTGACTAGGACATGATCCTAGAGCATGTGTAGCGAATTTCGTGCAATTTCACCTATTAGATTAGGAGATACAGTTTTCTGGCCTTTGTGGCGCCCCCTATTTGTAAATATTTGAATGGCTTTGCACACATGTTCATTCATTATATTTGAACATGTTGTCTAAGTTTCATGATGATTGGACCATCTATCACAAAGTTATAACAATTTAGCTAATTTGTCATACAATTGAAATGCATAAACCTTTCAAAATAGACCAAAATATTTTTTTGGGGGTGGAGAAGTACCACTTTTTACAGGAGGATTTCCATATGAAGGTCAGTGAATGGAGGTGTCTTCAGCTTGCAATATTGGTGGTGGACCACTCATCAATTCCTATAAAAACATATTTACATTAAAAGCAAGCTGCAAACATGAATCTACTTAAAAAAAAGTTGAGACAGGGAGTGTTTTGACCTTCCAACTCAGCCTCAGCCCTATCACGGTGGGATTTGCCCCTCTGTCTGGCAACATTATGTAACACACAGCAGCTGAGACGAACCCCCCCCCCCCCCCCACACACACACACACACACACACACACACACTGGGGTGACTCAATGTCACTGGTGAGACAACAGTGATTACCGACAACTTGATCAGATTCACTTTTAATGTTTGTTCCTCCCTCTCTGTTGCTGTTCTTATAATTCATGTATTCCTGTCCTGCTCCCTAATTCCCTTACATTATTATTAGCATTTAATTACATTTATTTATTTACAGTGGTAATCCTTATTGAGTTTCTCGTGTTTTTGATTGGTGCATAAGCGCTCATTGCTGTGGTGTTTCTGCACTGCGCTTCCCAGAGATCACCTGTCAATCAAACAGTGTGTCCAGTACTGTGAGTATCTTCTCATGACAGTGGGCATTCAGTGGGCTGTGTGCTTGTAGCAGAACTGTAACCACAGAAAGGTAAACAAATCCCGTAAGATTGCTATTCAACCTCTAACCAGCAATCAAAAGTTTCATGTTCTCCAAATAAATGTATTCAAATATAAATAAATAAATAAAATAGTAATATTGCAAACATTTTT
Source organism: Centroberyx gerrardi (assembly GCF_048128805.1). Lineage (NCBI taxonomy): Eukaryota > Metazoa > Chordata > Actinopteri > Beryciformes > Berycidae > Centroberyx > Centroberyx gerrardi. The sequence goes on along the minus strand of NC_136010.1, from coordinate 28,617,046 downwards.
CATGTTTCTGACCTTGGTTAACCGCGTGTTTGTCTGCAGTAACCAAAGATTAACTTAATTTTGCGACAAGGTGTAGCTAGTTCATTTGATTAGAAATCAACAAAATGGACCAGCCTTCTTGACTGTAGAGTGATATGATCAGAGGTGAAAAAGCAGTCTCTTATATGAGACAGCAGATTTTATTCTGAAATAACAGACCTCCGAACGCCTTCATTGGCCAATCAGAATTGGGTATTCAACAAAGCCATGTGTGTTATATCAATCAGCAAAAGAGAGTAGCAAAATAGACGTTAAATCCCGCCCCTCTGCCCCTCCCATCAAATAAAACTGCCTTTCTGCCTAACTGATATCCCATCATTGGTTTACACTTTTGAATGATCCCTCTGTGCATTATGTCCCGCCCCAACATCCTGTTTCGACAGGAAATACATCACATTAAGGAAGCAAGATGCTCTCAAAATGCAGTTTCATCATGCCAAAACAAAAATAAAAATTCAAATATTCAGTATATAGTATAATTGTATTCTTGTCAGGGTGGAAAAGCCAATGAAACAACATTTAGACCATCAAGGGACACTAACACTCTCCACTGACACACAGACTAATGATTATTTTAGGGTTAGCAGCTCTTTCAGATGACTGACTTTAGTAATAATAAAAACTACAGGGAGGAACCTCCATCTTAGAGGTGGACAACACTGGCTGGTCGATAATCCAATTTTTTAATGAAAGGCCAATAGCGACCTGGGGGAGGGGAGGGGAGGGGAGGGGGGGTCCTCTGTGCTCCTTGGCACTCCGTGGTGAGTTGCTGGGCTGGATTTAGACCATCAGCAGGGAGCTCGGAGGTTTACACTGATAGGACTGGAAGCACGTGTCCCTGTGTGCTGTCAGTTATAAAATTGGGCATCCTTTTATGCGTGGCTTCAAAGGAAATGATAGAAACTGCAGGGTCTTCTTATATAAAGAGTGGACTGCACTTAATTCAAATTGCAGGTTCTGTGATTGCAGATAGTGGATGTCTATACATTGTGTATGGGATTGAGGTTGTGGTGTCTGTAATTGATAGGCAACCTACTCTTTTGATTGACAACTGCCATTTAAAAAAAGAACAAGTCAATTTCCTAATTTTGTAATGGATAGATACTGACTGAGTCCATACATGGATTTGATTGGATTAGTCGTCAGCAACACCAACTAAAGAGGAGACCGGTGAGTGTTTTCTAATCATGATGTGTTGTGTTCCCTTTACAGATATTAATAGCCACAATATCCTCTCAAAGCAATGTCACTAAGTCCCCTAGTCCAGCCACACTGCTCTGACGGCTTGTTTTCAAGCACATTCTTTCCATCTTTGTTTTGCCCTCGACTTATCCCCTAGATAAGAAGTAACATTCCTCTTTCACTTTGTAATCCACTCTCCCGTCTTGATCAAACTCCAAGGGAGAAAACTGCATTTTCCAGCCAATTATTTGGTCTTGCTGTTGTGATTTGAATGTTCTACAAAAGCGCCTAGATCGAATTCAATAACTGAATAAACAGACAAATTCAATTGGGATTTTAGTCGAAAACGGGGCCTAAAACACTCCACTCTCGCAAATTAACCTTACAACATATGGATTTTCATCGCAATGCTGAAAATATTGGACGCGATGCCATTTAATCGCAGAGCCACACGAGGATCCAATTTCAGCGCGAAGGCATAGTGGCGAATGTTAAGAAAGGAGAGGAAACAGAGGGAGAGATGGAGCGCAGGGGGAATTAAAGAGAAGAGAGGAAAGCTATTTCAGGGCTGGTGTGTCTGGAATGACAACTGTTAACCCCCCCTCCACCCCGCCCCCCTTCTTTCTCTACCTCTCTCTATCAAATCCCCTCTCTCTCTCCCTCTCTTAACCTCAAGCCCTTCATCGGCCAGAACTTTTCCGACCACAGACCATCTCTCTCTCTCTCTCTGTATGTGTCTCGTGATAAATATAGCTCACTATTACCCTTTCCCAAATGCAATGAGCTGTGCGCACACATGCCCACCAACAACACACTCACCAAACACACACACACACACACACACACACACACACACACACTACAATATATAAGAGCAGTGGGTGAGTGGCTGCAGACACACACACATAGAGAAGTCAGTGGGAATAGGTAATAGGGAAAGCATCTCACATAATCAGGCATAACCAAACACACTTAGCCGAAAGAAGAGGGTGAACAAAAAGGTCGAGCCATTACTTCTACAGCTAAGCCTCACAGTAAACTAAGTGAGACTGCCGGAGCCGTTCCCTCCGCCTCCCTCTCTTCCTCCCTCGTCTCTCCTTTCACTCTCCTCCTCTGCCTTCCCACCTTACCCGGCGCTCTCGGGCCATCCATGAGTCTGACCAACTCTTCTGCCTACCGATCGGAGCGCAGTTTCCACCAGACGTCTTCATCCTCATCCTCATCCTCCGGTAACCCATACATGGAGAAGAGCCGCGGACTGTTCGCTGAGGATTTTGGCTCCTTCATGAGGCCTGGGAGCGACGCCTTGGGATTCTCCAGTAAGTCAGCAGCACATTTTTTGGACATAAAGTGGTGATAAAAGTGACAGACGCTGCAGATTGAAGTGACAGCTTTGACTGTACAGTAGATGGATGTCTCTGCTTGGCAGCGATTCCGGTTCAGTGTGACACTTTTGTCCATAAAGTGGTGATAAAACTGTAGAAACTGTAGTTTGAAGTGACAAATTTGCTTAAACAGTAGATTTGTCATTCAACTACTATGAAAATGAAAGACATTTCAGCTAGGCAGACATGAGTATATAAAAGGCAAGTGTGTGTGTGAGCAGGAATGTAAACAAGATGCGCTTTGATGGGGCAACAAAAATGTGAAAAAGGTGGAAAAGGTATGGTGAGGCTGGACTTTTCTAGAAATCAAGGTACTGTTTTTTGTTTTCTTGTTTTTTTTTAGACGTGTGTTTACAGCACATATTGAGTTATATAAAGATCAGCAAACATTTCACTTTATAGTGCTCATCCTGTGGCTCAGTAATGTGTGGAGCTGGTGTGAAGCATTCTGCAGGTTCACTATTGGTGCACACTAATGTGTGAATGCATGTGTGACACCTGAACTTTCAATAGGACACAGAGTCCATGTACCTCCACGTGTCAGGAGGGCAGAGATTATTTTGGTGTCACGGTTGGAATGCCCATAGGTGTATAGGAGAGGAACCTGGAGGGTGGGTGTAGCTCGAGGAAAAGCTACACACACACACACACACACACACGCACACACAAGAATGCCGGACTCACTGCCAGCAGTGTGACTTCACACATTGGGAATGACTGCAATGACGCCTGCATAAGGAATGACCAGATGGTTGCTCGGTGACCGGGGTACACACACACACACACGCACACACAGTGGGGATGACGTCATGTAACCAAAGTAGCCTGCATATGTTAAGTAAGAGTCGATGCCACACACACACAGTCATTTCCAATTTGGTGGCATGCGTCTTAAGTCATATGTTGTCACGTTTTTTCCTGAGCTCAGCTGCTGGTAACTGACAGTTGTCACTGGCCAGACAATACATTGGATTGTGTAAGAATATTGTATTCTATTTTTCTCCGCTGTATCCTACGGTGGCCCTGAGGGTCAAAACACAACAACATTTCACAAAACACAACGACATTTCACAAAACACAACAACATTTCACAAAACACAACAATATTTCAGAAAACACAACAACATTTCACAAAACACAACAACATTTCACAAAACAAATTAACATTTCACAAAACAACATTTCACAAAACACAACATTTCACAAAACACAACATTTCAGAAAACACAACAATATTTCAGAAAACACGACATTTCACAAAACACAACAACATTTCACAAAACAAATTAACATTTCACAAAACACAACATTTCACAAAACACAACAACATTTCACAAAACACAACATTTCACAAAACACAACATTTCACAAAACACAACATTTCAAAAAACAAATTAACATTTCACAAAACAAATTAACATTTCACAAAACAACAACATTTCACAAAACACAACGGCAAAAGAGAAAACATTTCAACATTTCACAGAAAACAGAAAAGGTAGGTCCTTTCTTTGTTGGTACTGATTGGATGTATTCGTTGTCACTCAAGGTAACAGGAAGTGGGACCAGAGCAATGGTTCTGAGAGATGCATTCCGCTGGTTCAAATCACATTACGTAACAGAAAATAACGCTTCCGGCGTTTAGCCTTCAAAATAAAAGCACGATATTTTAAACATGTATAAATACTGTTTTAAACCAATTACTTTGTATTTAATCGTCAAATTCAATAAGTGAACACCCATATTAATGTTTGATGTCAAAATAATAATGAAAAATGCCATATTATGTGCCATTGTTAACTACAAATGCTGCATGTATTACACTTTTTGATATTTCTGACTGGACATTGTACAGTTTAGAGTAACTGCACAAGTTCTATGTCAAAACACTCCTGCAGATGTGTACTTTCACTACACACCAACATTTAGGCCCAAGCTGTTACAGAAAAGTCATGACAGGCCCTCAAAGTCAGCCATACTGTAATAATGTGACATTTGTAGAATAAAGTGGACACTGTACAGTTTACCTTTCATTGTAACTGCACAAGTTCTATGTCAAAACACTCTAACAGACCTGTACTTTCTCTACACACTATCATTTAGGTCCAAGCTGTGTATTTATTATTTATGTATTTATATCTAATTTGTCCCATTTCTTTTTTTCAGTCACACCTGCCATTGAAACCAGTAAAATTAAAAACTGGAAAAAGACTTGAGATGATTGTGTGTGTTTCAAATGTGTGTCTTAGATACTTTTTTCTACAAATGTCACAGTGTTAGAGTATGGCTGACTTTGAGGGCCTGTCATGACTTTTCTTAAACCATTTGGGCCTAAATATTAGTGTGTGTGAAAGTTCAGGTCTGCAGGAGTGTTTTGACATAGAACTTGTGCAGTTACACTAAAAGGTAAACTGTACAGTGTCCAATTTAGTAAAAAATGTAAGAAAGTGTAATATATGCAGCATTTATAGTTAAAAATGGCACATATTATAGCATTTTTCATTATTATTTTGACATCAAACATTAATATGGGTGTTCACTTTTTGAATTTGACGATTAAATACAAAGTAATTGGTTTAAAACAGTATTTATACATGTTTAAAATATCGCGCTTTTATTTTGAAGGCTAAACGCCGGAAGCATTATTTTCTGTTAGAGTAATTTGAACCAGCGGAATGCATCTCTCAGAACCATTGCTCTGGTCCCACTTCCTGTTACCTTGAGTGACAATGAATACATCCAATCAGTACCAACAAAGAAAGGACCTACCTTTTCTGTTTTCTGTGAAATGTTGAAATGTTTTCTCTTTTGCCGTTGTGTTTTGTGAAATGTTGTTGTGTTTTGTGAAATGTTAATTTGTTTTGTGAAATGTTGTTGTGTTTTGTGAAATGTTGTTGTGTTTTGTGAAATGTTAATTTGTTTTGTGAAATGACATTTTGTGAAATGTTGTGTTTTGTGAAATGTTAATTTGTTTTGTGAAATGACATTTTGTGAAATGTCGTGAAATATTGTTGTGTTTTGTGAAATGTCGTGTTTTGTGAAATGTCGTTGTCTTTTGTGAATTGTTGTGGTGTTTTGACCCTCAGGGCCACCGTAGTGTCCTATTACTATTTACTGCTACAAATTTCCCCATAGAGATCATTCAAGTTTCACTGTATCTCATCTTGTTGTGAGATAACATAAAGGCATAAAGGTTTCATATAACAAAAGTAACAAGAAAGCAGAAAGAGAAATTCTTGGTAGTTTATCTTGCTTAAAATATAATACTGTAAAGGAATAGGGCAAGCTTTTGGGAGATGAGAACATAGACACCAAAATCATCCATTTGTCCCCGGTAGATTGTTGGCTCCTCTGCTCCATGCTAACACTTTAGCATAAACTATGTTGAGTGATAGTAGGCTCCATGCTAACACTTTAGCATACACTATGTTGAGTGATAGTAGGCTCCATGCTAACACTTTAGCATAAACTATGTTGAGTGATAGTAGGCTCCATGCTAACACTTTAGCATACACTATGTTGAGTGATAGTAGGCTCCATGCTAACACTTTAGCATAAACTAGAAAAGGCTAAATTTTCTAAAGAAAATTTAAGTGTGCTTGCCGCCCTTGCAATGCCCCTGCCCTTAGACTTGGCGTTCACTAGCTTTGCTAAGCGGTGCAGCATTGCAGTTGTTAGCATTTTGACAGACTAGACTCAGTAAACAGAGCCAGTTGCATTCAAAGGCACTGGGAAACTTTTCTCATCACTGCACAGCAACATGTTTGGTATCGAACGAAACTACAGATTCCCAGCTTTCCAAGGATCCTAAACGCATCACAAAGTCGGCGCCGAGGCTGACAGAAAGCCCATGTGCGGAACTCATGGTCTCTGTCGCCATCTGCTGGCTGTGTCGAAGCACTGTCATGAATGAGCTCGACCATTTCATTTCATGTCATTTTATACAGTAAGGTCAAGTTTTAAAAAATGCTGTCATCACATTGAAATGGTTACTAGGAGGCCATATTTAATCACACATGAATGCAATTGGGCTCTTTGGATTCACAAGAGTCTCAGCTTTGTAGCCATGCCCAATTTCTACAATTCCATGACTGTTTAGGTACCACAGTGTGCAGAAATAGGGAAAGAAAAAAAGGCGAGAATAACATCTTTTCACTGCATGCAGAACACTGTGTCTTTAGTACCCTGGAGCTCATATACCCTATGTAGCTGACATATGTCAGATATGGCTGTAAAGCTAAGACTCTTGCGGTTATAATGAGCCATTCAGATATCTTGATGTGAGAGGTCAAGGGACCCGTTTGAAAATAGTCATGCCCATTTACCTTTGTCAAAAACTTCGCCGACTTTGGAGCTATGTTACATAACATGGCTGGTAGCTACGTATTCGTCTGGATGTCTAGTTTCCGCTAATAAAAAAAGCTCCGCTCTAGCTTAAACACTGAGCTCGTGAGAAGCTCCGTTAAGCGTCGGCCGACACGCAGAAACCACCATACTCTGTGTGTGTACCGTAGCTTCAGTTAGCTTCAGCTACTGTGTGTGAGAAACCAGCTAACGTACCTCCCGATCCGTCCGTCTGTCCCAAATGCATCAAGCCAGCCATTAAAAACTCTGCACTAGACTTTTAATATACAGAATAAAAGTCCAAATACATCCATACTGATCTGATTTTACCTTAGCTTCAGCTACTGTGTGGGAGCCTCCCGATCTCCGCGGAGAAACAAGGACAAAACCAAACTTCAATTCCTGGCTCTGTGATCCTGTGATTGAGTCCACACGGTTCTCAGGTTCTCATCCTTTTACAATGTCCCAAATGCATCAAGCCAGCCCATGTGGGGAACTCATGGTCTCTGTCGCCATCTGCTGGCTGTGTCGAAGCACTGACATGAATGAGCTCGACCATTTCATTTGTATAGCCTAGTAAGCTCATGCTACTGTTGCTTGCTAGTTAGCTTCAGCTACTGCGTGCTAACGTACATCCCGATCTCCGCAGCGCGATTCCCTCTGTCCCAAATGCATCAAGCCAGCCGGTAAACGGCCCCTCTGTCCTAAATGCATCAAGCCAGCCGGTAAAAAACTCTGCAGTAGACTTTTAATATACAGAATAAAAGTCCAAATACATCCATACTGATCTGATTCTACCTTAGCTTCAGTTAGCTTCAGCTACTGTGCGGAGAAACAAGATGGCGGACAAAACGAAACTTAAATATCTGGCTCTGTGATCCTGTGGAAAACGAAACTTAAATTTCTGGCTCTGTGATCCTATAATTGAGTCCACATGGTTCTCACTTTACAATGTGTGTGTATTGCTTCCAAAATGGCATTTAATCCTTAATATCTCAAAAACCTTATGATGCATCTCTTAGAAAAGTAATAGCACACGATTCCTCAATGGGCCGCACGTTTTGATGTCTCACATGTGTATGTACTGTAAAAACTGTAGGAGGAGTAGCGTGCCAAACTTTTTGGCGGAAAAATAATAATAAAAATGGCCGACAGTAACAATAAGAGTGTGCTTTGCTTGCAGCAAGCACACTAATAATAAGTATGTGAGATAATAAGAGTGTGCTCTGCCTACGGCAAGCACACTAATAATAAGTATGCAAGATAGTAAGAGTGTGCTCTGCCTACGGCAAGCACACTAACTATGTTGAGTGATAGTAGGCTCCATGCTAACACTTTAGCATACACTATGTTGAGTGATAGTAGGCTCCATGCTAACACTTTAGCATAAACTATGTTGAGTGATAGTAGGCTCCATGCTAACACTTTAGCATACACTATGTTGAGTGATAGTAGGTAACTAGCATTTTCTCATGTGAGAAAATGAGAATTTGTAGCGGCTCTAAAACTGAAGGGTAGTTACAGTAATCTTAATCTGCCAAGTCTGGCAGTTTTGTGTAGAAGTTTGGTAAAAATTTACATGGAATATGATGTAAAAATAACCTGTTTTGAACTACAAGTTTCCATAGGAGGTGAAGGTGGTGGGTGATGGGAGACTTTGTACAGCTAAAATCACTGCGCAGCTGATGAATACGTGGTTGTTCACATGAAATCCTTCCAAAAATACACCTAGCTACATCAGCTATATTGCGTTAATAATATTTAAATTTTTAATAATAATGAATCTACAGGCCATAAAATTAAAACCGCTACAACGCTTATTACTAGAAGGTCAGTCTTCTGACTTTGGATAATGCTAGTTGCCTACTATCATCACCATAGTGTATGCTAATGTGTTAGCATAGAGCCTACTCTCATCAGCATAGTATATACTAAAGTGTTAGCATGGAGCACCAGAGCCATGATCTACCGGGGACATATAGATGATTTTGTTGTCTATGTTCTCATCAGCTAATGACTATGTTGACTAAAAGGCCAATCTCCCAAAAACTTTGTGTATTCCTTTAAAGCAGTGTGTGGCAGGAACGAGATTGTAACCAATCCGAAATAAATCAACACTCGCAGGTATTGAAATTTCTGCCTGCCCACAAGTAATCAGTGAATGAATCCTCACTAGCCAGTATGTGAATGGTTCCTCCTCTGGTCTGAGATCTGTCCTCATCTTGTGGTGGTTTCAGGTGCAGCTGGAAATATCAAGACTCTGGGGGATTCTTACCAGTTCACGGTGGATGTCCGAGACTTCTCCCCTGAGGATGTCATCGTCACCACCTCCAACAACCAGATTGAAGTCCGTGCAGAAAAGGTGAATAGAAGACAGAATAGAATACAACTTAATTGGCCAAACCAAGGCTGCAAATTTGTCCAGTTTCACCCCAGACACAGTAAAAACAAAAACATCAATCAGTGGGCAGCCTTCCCTTTGATTTTGAATAATTACGTAAGCAGAGGGCTCCATAAGTGGTGAAAATAACATGTAGTTGAATTGGGAGGCCCCCATCAAATGTCTGGCCTTTCTTGTGACTGAACTCCTGATTTTACAAATGAAAGACTCCACTGTTAAATTGTTTTCTGTCAAAGCTAGGATTCATTGGGATTCTGTAGGCTTATGGATACACTTTCTTCTTCTCTGATTTTAAACATTCTCTTGTCAAAATTGTGACTTTATCACGGGAATACTTAAGAAAAATCTGTATTTTCTGTGTTCAAATTCAGAAGTTCAGAAAATTCTGTCCAGCCCAGTTCAGTCTGGGCCAATGGTTCTCAAAGTGGGGTCTGGGGTCCTTGAGGGGGCTCCAAGGGGTTCCAGGGGTTCCCCAGCAAAATGAGGCATAGTTAAATTTCAGTATAATTTAATTCACAAGAAATTATCCCAATTAGAGAATGTCTTAAAATGACTATTCTCACCATGGGTTTCACTCTCACCACTATCATCTCCCCACATACAGTGTAGACAGTTCTACAATTCAATACTAAATTAACAACTAAAATTCTCCCATATGGGTCCCTGGGATTAAATCTTATCAAATAGGAGTCTGTTGCCTAATGTGTGTCTATTTGGGAGTCTGTGACATTTGATGTTTGAGAACCTCTGATCTATGCATCTGCTCCTTCTGTCTTTAGTAATACATCAAGCCCTTTATCATATAATATCCTCTCTGACAGCTGGCCCAGGACGGTACGGTGATGAACACGTTCACCCACAAGTGCCAACTACCTGAGGACGTGGACCCCACCTCAGTGACGTCATCACTGGGCGCCGAGGGGACCCTGACAGTCCGGGCGCGCCGGCACCCGGCCAAACACGAGCACGTACAGACCTTCCGCACCGAGATCAAGATCTAGAGAGGGAACCTGACGTCCCCGCCATAAGCCCCCCATTCCCTCACTTCCTGTGTTTTCTATGCTACTTCCTGTATTTCCTGTCTTCAGCGACACTTCTCGACATTCTGCACTCTGAGGGGCGAATTCACAAAAGGATTGCGCGGCTTTTGCTGACGCTAAACCTGTGCAAATAAGACAAAAAGAAACCGTGTAATTCACAAAGCACTCGCAAAGGGTGAAATGCACCGCTAACTGCGCTGCCACGCAAATAGCGTCTCGGTGCTCCTGTGCTATTTGCACGTATTTAAATTAGGTAATATGCATACATTTGGCGCAAAATTGGCCCCTTTCTATGCAAATGAGCCTCATTGCAAAAACAGTCCAATTCACAAAGGTCGGCGCTAATTGCCACACGCAGTTAAAGTGAAATTATTAGCGTCTTCAGAGAGTTGGTGGTAACTGAAGCGCATTTATAAGGGGTGTCACGCCCAGACTTTATCACTTGTTGATTTAACTGAGAATTGAATTGAATTGACCTTGCAAATGTCTCTGCAACAATTCCACCTTTGTGTGACCTAAAATATAAAATTGTCTGTAAATACAGTCTGTAAATAATATTTTGACATCATTATTATTATAGAACTTTAACACAGATTGCTTCACAAACAAAAGCAAATAAATCAGTACAACCAAACAATCAATACAACTCAATTTCTCACTCTGAAAATATTTTCACTTATCTCACTAGTCAGCACAGTGGGCTTTATTTTGGCCTAAAGATCCAGCACGATGGACAGCCCCGCTCAAACTCATTTATTACCTCCGCCAAGGAGGTTATGTTTTCGGTGCGTTTGTTTGTGTGTTTGTTTGTCTGTCTGTCAGCAGGATTACGGAAAAACTACCGGCCCGATTTTCATGAAACTTGGTGGAAGGGTGTACCATGGGCCAAGGAAGAACCCATTAAATTTTGGAGTGGATCTGTATATTGGTTGCACTTGCACATTTGCATATCATAGAAGACTGAATTGGCCTAGAAGGGCACTCTCCGAGTGCCCTTCTAGTTTATTTTGGGATGCAGTGAGATGCAATGACAAACAAAGGATGCAGTGACAGGATGCAATTGTGCCATGAAAAATAAATGAATAAAGCTCCCCTACATTCTCCTTTGTTTTCCGCTTCAAATGATGCCATCTTCTTTTGCAGTCTGAAGGTGGGATATTACTGACAGACTGGGATATTAAATCCCAAATATGGTATCTCGCAGTCCCGGTTAAATTTCTTGCCTGAAGTTTTGAGGAATGCCTCTGCACCTCGTCCGTCAGGACTTGCAGCTCGCGGTCTAAAAAATTCATTTTTCTCTAAGGCAACATTTATACTTTGCCACATTGATACTTGCAATCAGACGCAAAACAGGGGCAAATTGCACTCAGTTGCAACAGGTTATGGGCGTGTTTGCGCTGGCATATCATTAGTGCAATATCTTTTGTGAATCGGTCCTTGAGACGGAGCAAATAGCGGTTGCAAATGATACGCAATTCATGGTGCTATTAGCGGCCGCAATCCATTCTTTGTGAATTTGCCCCTGAGTGTTGGCCTTGTGCTGTATGAAACATGTTGTGTCTTTCTTATATGGCTGCAACAATGTGTGTTTCTGGTCATTTCTACTCTGAGGTCACCATACAAAGCAGCAATAGGCCATACATGCACATTATATATGCAACAGGGTGAGACATATAGGCTTTTACATGCATATGCACAGGGACACACACTTTCTCTCTCTTAGACACACACACACACACACACACACACACAGCAATTAACTGATCAGTTCACTACGTCATGACTGCACCCCTGCCCATTAATATCCAACTCAATTCTGAAACTCACCTCTGAAATTCATGAATGCTCGATAATAATAATAATTTATTGTATATTATTGTTTTGTGTGAATAAAAGTTTCCTGCTTTGAGAATAAACACCCTCCTCTGAGTTTGATTGACAGCTGGCAAATTGCACACACAGTATCTGGTATTGGACGACTAATAGAAATTATTATAACTAAGGATGGGCTCATAACTTGGGGAGCGAGTTGCATCAAATCAGTTGAAAATGGAAATATTAACTGAAAGGTCAGAGAATTTTCCTCTTCAAACTGAGAAACAAAAATGAGAAAATTGGAGAAAAAAAGGGGCAACAAATTTTAGAATATTGTACTAAAGTTTCCATTTTTCTATTTTAGATTTTGAATTAGAATATTAAACTGATAAGTGTCACATGGAGCCTGAACAATCTTACAGTTCTATTTTATCTATTTCATTTTTAAACATGACCCAAATTTTCTCCAAGCTTTATTGTCTGAATACGCTGTAGAAAACATACTTTCAGAAAGTTGACCACACCACTTTTTCTTTTTCAGTCCTCTATATCCAGTGACTGAGTGGTAAATGAAAAGGAGGCTGAACTATGACTTCCAGTCGGTGAACATCATAAGGCAAAGCACCAGCAATATAAACAGCACAATTTAAAAAGACAGACAGATAGACAAAACATTACAGACAGTATACAGACAGACACACAGACTGTTAGTTATGACAAATTTTGTGTTGGCCTGTGACCTCTGTCAAATTTATCATTGCAACCACATTGTTGAAGTTATTCACAGTGGCCAAACTTTCTATTAGAAAACATGGCCCTTGTTCTTGCCAACTAATGGCACCAGAAAGGACAAGCCTGGACTTGAACCTACAACCTTCCAGATGAAAGGCTGATACTTTACCTACTGAGCCAAACACCTGCTACAGTTTTACTGAGGAGAAACTAAGTAAAGGGAGAAGTATTGTGATACTGCAGCCGATGATTGACAGTGTTAACCACTTTATAGAACATTGTAGAGCTCTCCATTAACTAATAAATCAATACCAAACCACAAGCCAGGAAACTGCTGCTGCACTGCTCTCTATGGGTTGAAACTTTTGGCCTCACCCCAATCAGTGATGCCAAATCAGGTATTTTGCCATTGGCAGATGACGTCAAACACCTGCTTTGAGTTTTATGTGATTTAGTGTTGATTCATGAAACTTCAAAAGGATCACAACATGTCAGGAACTTGAACTCACAATCTCATGCTCTAAAGCCCTGAGGACAACCACAAACAAAACAAAGGGACAAGTGATAGGTCATAGGTGATAGTCCAACCCATATTGAAAGCCTCAGAAAGAATATTATAACTGTATTAGTGCCCCACAATTTACACATGGCTTTACAGACATCATCTTGAGAGTCCAGACATCAATTGTCTTTAGTTTGATGAACATTGATCAAACTATCTTGAACATATGACATTGTAAATTTATCAAATTATTTGCATCTGCACATCTACCATAGCTCAGTTTTCAATATATCACTACAATTTTGTGATGATTTCCCACTCTTTTCCCCTCAGATATGATAGCAGCTAAGATTAGAGTGAGCTAACTTGTGGCTTAAAACAGCAAAATGCAATAGGAATGAGCAATTAAATAGTCAAAGATGTTTCCCGCATAAAAAAATAGGGTATCTTTTTTTTACAACTACCGTGTAAATACTTAGGTACCAGGGACATCAAATACAAGGCGGGACCCAAAACAAAATAAAACATAAAACACATAACAAATAACCCCACCCGCCCACCCCAGAGACCAAGGGACATCAGTAAAGTACAATTGGAATAGCAGACACTCAACTCAAAAGGTTTTCAAGATCAACAGAGATGGAAATCCATGAATTAACATTAGCCTCCTTAGCACCGTGAATACGGGCCGTAGAGAGTTCCAAATAGACAACGTCCAAAAAACTTAAAACCCATTGCCTAAATGAAAGTGAATGTGGTGGCTTCCAGCGTGTGGCAATCATTTTCTTAGCTGCCGTCAGGCCAGCAAACAAAATGTGTTTCTTAGTTTGTGGGAGGTGTAGTAGGGAAAGATCATTGAGGATCAAGACAGAAGGAGAGGGGGGTGTAGTCACAGACAACAGCGTAGAGAGTTTGGAAGCGACCATCTCCCAAAATTCAGCAACCTCTGGACACTCCCAAATCATATGGAAGAATGTGCCCACAGCCCTCAATGGACACAGAGTACAGTTAGGATCATTTATAATTTTCATACTGCACATCTTCCGAGGAGTCATATAAGTCCTATGAATAAAATTGTGATGAATCTGTTGGTGATCAGGGTTCCTTGACGCTTGTAGGACGTCTGACCAAACCCTATCCCAGTCAAATTCTAGGTCCAAATCCGGAATGTCCCCCCTCCAAACTGATCCCAGAGCCAATGGTAGGTATGTCTTTTCCAATAAGTACCCATATAGTATGGAAACTAAGCCCCTTGTACCACCCACACTGTCCAGAACCTTAAGTACCAGGTGCCTATGAAGCGCCTCTTTCCACGGGACCCCATATATTTTCCTGGCGGTTCTTAATTGTAAGTAAAAGAAAAAAGAAGAGCATGGCAAATTAAACTGTATCAATAACTCATCAAATGAACGAAGACCATCATCTCCAAAGACATCGCCCAATGAATGGATACCTCTGTCAGACCACTGACGGAATTTAATTGGACGCCCCCCAATTAGGAGTCCATCATTATTAAATATTGGCGAGCAGGGGTTCCATTTAGAGGTCATTTTGCATACTTTCATCATTACTCGCCAGACACAAATTAATTGAGAAATTATTGGGCCGAAACGTCACTTAGATTGAGCAGGTGAAGCGTTAGAAAACAACACCTCCTTCAGTGTGAGGGGGAACGTTAATCCCTCCTCCAGAGCACGCTAAGACACCGCAGCCGTGGAATTGAACCAAGTTACCAGAGGGCGCAATGTAAAAGCCCAGTAGTAAAGTTTAAAATTAGGCAGGGAAAGACCCCCATCCTGTCTCTCACACTGCAATGTGGTCAGTTTAAGGCGAGGGCGTTTACCTCTCCAAATAAATTTAGTGACTGCAGATTGCAATTTGTTCCAGTAAAGGTTGGGTGGTGGGAGCGGAAGCATAGAACTTACAAAATTGATTTGGGGAAGCACATTCATTTTAACTATGGAGACTCGAGCCCTAAGGGAATTCGCCAGTGCAACCCATCTATCCAAGTCCTGCGTGATATTAGTAAAGGAATTCTGGAAGTTGGTTTTAGCTGTAGTAATATGGAGCTTTTTTCCTATCTTTATTCAAGAGTGTGGTCTTTCAATTTGAGAGCATGATTTATTGATTTCACGTTCAGATTTTGTAATGCTTTCCCTCAAACCTTGCCCTCGCACTCAAATAGCCCTTGCTTGCGCTTAGACTTGCTCTGCTTCTGCTCAAACTGTATGCTTGCACTCAGATATAATGTTGCTTGCACACAGATTTCCTGCGCTCCAGCTTCAGCCCTTCTCCTCGCACCGCTGCTTCTGTGCGCTCGTGAAACGTCTGCTCTCAGATTTCTGCTCTGCTCTCGGATTTTTTGTGCAACAACCCTGTCAAAATTCCCCAACCAATAGAATGCCAGGTGTAGTGTTGACCAATGAAATGATCCCTGCCTCGTTGCGGGCGCGTTCGCTTTACTTTTTAGAGCGTCCCGTACGGGTGGTTACTCTTTAACCGGGTTCATCCACTCCTGCCCTCCGGGGCTTTATTAAATGTACTTCCCTTGCTTTCTTTACGACTTTTGGAATAAAAGGACAGTTAATGTATATATCAGCGCCCGTACTTTTTCTTTTACTATAATAGCTATATAAAATAGTAGCCGTATAGCACACTGGCCTCCTGTCGGTGTGCTAGAGGAGAAAACGACGTCACCTTCATGACTCAGTGAAGGGATTTTTCACAACCTGGCAACCCAAAATTAATGCCTATTAATGACTTCTAAATGATTTTCAAAGCATTAGTAAATTATTTATTAACAATTAATGAAGCCATTAATTAATGCTTATAAACCCAGCCAAACCCAGAGAAATTATGAGTAGCTAAATGTGTATCTCAATCTCCAGTAATCACGCTGTAGCATTAACTGAGATTGGAATAAATTGGAATAATATCTGTGATACAATTTAAGGATTTCCTCAGCTTTAACAGTAACAAACCCCTCGTTCAACTGGAAAGCTAGTGCTTAATGTCTGCAATGTAACTGATTTAATTATAGATATGTTACAGATATGATACCTGCAAGTGGGGACGTGTTTACCGTATTTACAGTATGTGAAACCTTTCTGATAGAGCAGACTTTGACACAGCCACAGTAAACATCATTTGAAGAGAAGGATATATACACAACACACCAATTGCGTTTTTAAAATGTAGTAGCTCAATTTACTTTTGTTTTCTACTGTCTTAATGTGTTAGCTGGTTACTTTTGCTGTTGGTACTTTTCCTATTCCTAAACACTAAAATACAGGAAAAAAAGAAACATGGCGACGTCCATTTTGTTGTTAGTTGCCTAGCAACAGTGTTCCCATAACGTACAACACTTGAAAGCCAAGCATATTATCATGGATGTATTCTTGTGCCGCAAATATGACTTAACCAATTCAATTTGAAGGAAGTAATAGCACCATTAAAATAAAAAACTTACTTGAGGTCCTTGACTTTGGCGGTCCATGTTGGCCAGCGATCCGCGAGACTCCCGCTCCTGAGTCATGAAGGTGACGTCGTTTTCTCCTCTAGCACACCGACAGGAGGCCGGTGTGCTATACGGCTACTATTTTATGTAGCTATTATAGTAAAAGAAAAAGTACGGGCGCTGATATATACATTAACTGTGCTTTTATTCCAAAAGTCGTAAAGAAAGCAAGGGAAGTACATTTACAGTTTTTTTTGATTGCCAAGACACATTTCTTGAAATTATGCTCCATTTTCCAAAACTCTAAACACAAATGCATAACTGCACACTCATCTTCACAAACTTCAAACTTCCATGTCAAAACCAAACTCTCCACTCAAAACCATGTAATCTTACATCTAAACCAAACTTTGCCTTCAGACATCACACAAAAGCCATCAAATACACATACACTACAAAATAGCAATTACACACTGGTGAGATCAATTCAAAACACTACCGTAAAAACCTGTTACTGCAATGAATAATGGCGCTTATGGTTTTCCCCCAGAACAACCTCTTTACATGATGAACACAATATAAAGACACAACACATGTATACATTTTCAAAATTTTTAATTCCTCAATGTACTGTAGTAAAATAAACTGAAATTGAGTGAAAAAGTAAATGTACTGTAAAAATATGCAACTGATAAAGAACGTAGAATACAGTACTGTAAAATAATTTCCATGTATTTACCAATATAAACCAATGAAAAAAAAAAACAACAGTTTGTACATAAAGAAAGAAATCACATTTATTCTGCCTCAGCATCCTGTCTCTGGTCTGGGTCAGGCCAGAGATTCTCATCAACATCACCTCACATCACAAAACAAGTGAACTGACCCATGGCCCTTTTATCTATCTAAACTCCGCCAAATGCGAGCACAACTCGATCAAGAAAATCCTCCTTAGGTGCACAGCCAAAGATTACAGTAATACATGAAGAAACAAACGACGGACGCGTTTCAGCAATAAGCCATCATCTGCGTTAACGCTGATGATGGCTTATTGCTGAAACGCGTCCGTCGTTTGTGCTCTATAGCTGCCCATTCAAATATATGACAAAAGGACATTAAGAGTGCTAGCTTTTCTTTCTTCACCTTTTATCTATCTATCCTGAGGTTCTGATTGGTGTGTGAACAATTTCGACTCTTAGTGTTTGCACCTGGGGAATTGTGTGTTAATTGGGTTCAAGCTGTGATGACTTGAGTTAATGATATTGAATGCCAGTGCTTCCTAAATGAGCACATGGTGCAGCCAGTGATATATGAAGGGATTTGTGTGTAGAGTTTTTCACAAAAAGTTCAACAAATCTGAATCATGTGTGGAAACAGGGAAATAGTGTTTATAGTTTTGGGAAATGGGTCTGTCTTTTGGTAGATGGCGTCATGGTTTGGGATGTTTAGTTAATAGGCCCAGTTATAGTGTGTAAGCGATTGAGAAAAACTGTAATATATTCACAGTTAGATTTGTTGTTGAAACAAAACTATGATGAAAGGCATAAGATGAAGCTATGATGAAGCATGTTGACCTTGAAAGAAGCTACATTAGGGTTATTTGTTTCATTAAGATGTTGCCATTGCATTTCTTTCAGCATCCATGCAAATGGTCGCTCGACTCAATGCCCTTAATGACGATCGCCATGAAAACATCAACTGCATGTTTGCGAAAGTCCTGAACAAGGAGCAATACCTTTATTCTGAAGCCGCTAGTGTCTCTGGAGTGACTGCTGAGCTCGACTGTCATCTTTCACCACAGTCTGCTGTTGGTCTCGGCTCCAAACCTGCTTGTGGATTTGAGAGCCTCAATATATGGGAGCCATTAGCCAGCACAGCTTCATCAGCATGCAAACTGCTCTTGAATATGGACAAAGGAGACCTTCCTCCCACAGAGAAAGAGTCTCCTCTCATGATCAAGGACACAGCGTTAGGTAATGCTGGAGCATCCATCCACCCAGCTCAGCATGTTGAGGCTCAATCCAACCTGCTCCGCCTTGTTGAGGCTCCAGTGACTGATGACTTGAAAATCATTGAGAGATTGAGGCTGCTTCAGCACTCCCCCTTTGGTTTTGACGATGACTACCACCTGGAGGCAGTTGGAAAGAGATACCTCTATGCTCCCCCAGGTGACACATCTGGATTTGTGGCTGACTGCTGCTCACCCTGTGGATCCACTCTGGGCTGCCTGGATGAGTGGGAGCCACTGGTCAAATCCCACTGTGACTTGGAGAAGGAGGGATTTGGTGAGGAGCTCCTCTACGCTTCATCACATCTCTCTAGATTTGCAGTTGACTGCTCCCCACAGCATGGGCCGACTCTGGACCATCTTGACAAGTGGGAACCTGTTGTCAGCAGCACTGATTCTCACCTGATGCAGTTCCTCTCAGTCCTCCTGGAGGAGGAGGAGGAACTTGGTGAAAAGTACATGAATGCTTCCTCATCAGTGAGTTCTACATTTATGGCTGCCTGCGCTGCACACCATGCCCCTACTCAAGATCGTCCTGATGAATGGGAGCCAATCGTCAAAGCTGATTCTAAACTGATGCTGTTCCTCCAGGACTTGGAGAAGGAGGAAGAACAATGTCTTTTTATCATCAAGAGGGAAACGGTCAACTCTTGTGCACAGACTGAAGCCGCTGCTGAAAGCTCTGTCACCATCCTGCATCAACCTGAATGTTGTGAGGGAACAAAAGTCACTGTGCTCTCTGCTGGACCTGACAATAACTCCACCTCAGAGGAGGCTCTTGCTGAATACACCCTGATTCACCTGCTTAAGGAAGGATCAAACAACCTGCTTCAGGAAGGATCAACCAACCTGCTTCAGGAGTCAGAGGCTCCAGCCATCCAGGTTGAGGTCAAAGCTCCACCAAGCCTTGTGGTTGAAACTGTAAAGGATCTGTCCGGTCTGACCCTGGAAAAAACACGTTCACCCGTCCAGCTGGTCGAACCTGCAGGACCTCAGAGCTCCAGTGCCAAAGACAGCCTGTCGACAAAACCAAAGAAGAAGAAGCGTGGCTTCTTTTCTTGGCTGTCCCGCATATTCCGGAGGAAGAACAAGAAATCTGCTGATGTAAACACCCTCTCATCTGCAGTGCACTTCTGAACTCCTGTCATCTTGCTATCCACTGAATCATTTTATTTGAATACATTTATTTGCACACTACTGTTACAGTGTCTCTGCACATTTCTTCAAAACACACCTTTATTCCTGCAGTTATGGGTAACCTGTAGCCTAAAGCAGTGACAGTGTAATGGAATTAGTAAATATATGTTGGCTGTTAACATTTTCTTTACCTCTATTACAATATTATCAATATTTATTTTTCACTGAGAGACCATTTTGCTTTAAATATGCCACTTGATTTCTGTAAAAAAAACAAAAAAACATTATATTATTATTATTATTCATTATGATGAAGGCTGATATTTGGCTATGAAGGACAAGTATGAAACAATAGTTTTCTCCCAAAAAATGATTTTTTATTTTTGGTTTTGACTTTCCATGGTTTTGCTTTTTCTTGGGTCATGTCAAAATAGCACATATAGGCCAGTGGAAATAAAGCATATATATATTGATAGACAAATGCATAGATAATGAACTACAAATCCCAGGATGGACTACAAGCAAGACTCTTCTGCTATAGAGCTGCTAGTCACAAGGTGATCCCGACATCATCAAGGTTCCACAAATGTTTTGACGTTCATTTGTAGCACTCAGATTTCCAAATAACTGGATTCACCTGGTTCCACTCATTCAATCCATCAGAGAGTTTACAGGCAAGAGTAATGGAAAACTACATTGGATTTGCATTTTGAAATTTGAGAAAGCAAGAAAAAAAATCATGGGTACTGTAGGCATTATGGACACATGTCTGATGATAAAGAAGATGATTTTTCAACACAGAGGTTGAAACATTCACAATCACTGATGATAGAAATTACATAATGGAGGGGTGGGAGGTGGTGGGTAGGGTGTGTGTGTGTGTGTGTGGGAGGCAAAGACCTAATACGTTTTGGCATAATTTTGACCCTTTTACTCCTATTTAGTCTCCATACACTTAACAGGGTCAAATTGAACATTATGTCTGAGGCATAAAGATGCTGGGGCAGCTTGCCTATGCTCAAATTTTTTTTGTCCTTCTTACATGTTCATTACACTGAGGCAAGTAGAGAGGGTATTCAACTGAAAGAAATATCTACTTTTCCAGTTTGTTAATTAAAAAACTGAAACAGGCCAATTTGACCCGCAACATTACAGGGCATCTCGTTACAAACTGAAAAAAATGCAATCATGTTTACCTTAATAATCATGTTTCGTTGCACTCATAAAGTATCAAAAATATTTATATTCAGATTGTTGATGAAAGACTTGCATTATTCTAAAGAGAAAGGATAGAGTTTTGCATATAGCTATGATGTTATGTCATAAAGTCAGTCTAAAAAGGAGGGTAAAGTCAGTTTAGGTGGGTTTACCTTCCACCACATCCCTGGCTGTACCTATCTTTATAAATCAGTGCACTACAGTAAGGCCTGTATTCTGTGTTGATGGTGGTTGGTAGGAGGTATCAGGTTAGTGAAGCTCGAGCCCAGTGCGCCATCACGCGGTCACTGTCAGCACCGCGCGTGTTCAAACTGCGCGTGCTCATGTGACACATCCGGCCGCCCGGCCCCTATCAATCGATCAGAGAGAGGAAGATGGCGGTGGACGGAGTCAGCGTGATAGGATCGATCACCGAAAAACTCGATTGGGCTGATTTGTAATAACCGAAAAACCCACTCCAAAACAACGGCCGGTCAAGCAGTTTGAAACCGGAGAGCAGCTGCGACAACAAGGAGGTAATGCTGGAGTTAGTCTCGATTAAAATGGCGTTTCACCAAACGAAAAGAGCGAGGCTAGAAAACGACAAGGGATAAAGAAAGGCCCAGCGTTACTATCCGCCATCTTGTTTCCCCTACTATATGCATGGTCTAGGCACACTAAATTAATCCCTGATAGCAAAGCTACAAGGATGGAGGAATTGTAATCGATCCATTGCACGGTCAAACCAAGTTGTCATAAGTTTTAGGTAAATAAAAGCAACATATCACAAAAATGTGTGTCTTAATTGCAGTGTAAGTTTTCAATGTAGCCTACAATTTCACAGCTCTGCTGTGTTGTCCAACATTGAATACCGGTGTCATATGGAGCTCATTTACAACTGTGTCTACTTTATATTTCCCCCAAACATTTTGTAGTTCATGCCGCAGTTGAATTTTTCAGCGTTTAGCCTTTTCGTCGTTTTTGAAACACAAACTTTACGGTGTCAAATTTATCTCGCCTTAAATGACAAGACATGGACGTGACAATAAAGTTTGTAAGTACTGTAGACAAGTTTTAGGGATTATTTCCCGGTGGAGACTTCCATTTCTTCCTGTGGGTGTCAGGTGATTGACAGTATTGACAACAATGCGCGCACTGATATGAAAACCCTAACCCTAGTCAACTCAGGCACAATGAAATAAAAATAAAACAAAATTTGACAACATCTTTATGTTTACTCGAATGGAGTATCTAACTTGGGCAAATTTCAATTGTGTGGAGGTTGTTTTCCATAAGCAAATGGCTTCTTCTGAAGGGAGGAAAACGAGCCCTGATATCTCCAACTATGATGACTCTTCACTGCAATGTGTTTCTCTCAAACTCCCTGAAAGAAATAGACTAATAGCCGACTTCTGTATGTGAAGTTTGTGGTGAATTGTCCATTACCGAGTAGTGACACAGTATTTACTGTTACTTAATATTATAGAACCTAATACACCTTAATATTAGAGTTGGATTGATATGAGTTTTTGAAAGCTGATACTGATATTTTTGGATTGAAGCTCCTGATAGCCTGTATTTTATGCTACTATCCAGTATCTTTAAATTTGACTATTTTCCTGGCCCAAAAACCCACTACCCCTGAAGCTGTTGATTAAAATGCCCTCTGGAATGATTTATCTGGTCAGCTATTTTAACTAAAAATAATATTAATGAAAATATATTCGCTAGCTGTGATTCGAAAGGAACCTCCACCTGCTATATCCAATGTTTAATAAAAGGCCAATGTCAGCCCAAAACACAGGCAAACTGATTTATTGGTCTAACTCTGCTCAATATATGCTGAGAATGTCTTAATATGCCTATGTGACCTGTTGCTTGTTAACAGTTTCCAGAGCCTGTGCCAGCCTGTCGACTAGGTTAGCCATCCGAACCCCTTCAGGACGATGGACTTCCCATGGCACAGTGGGAAAGTTCTGGAGCAGCTCAACCGCCAGCGGCAACTGGGCCTGCTGTGTGACTGCACCTTTGTGGTGGATGGGGTGGACTTCAAGGCCCACAAGGCCGTGCTGGCGGCCTGCAGCGCCTACTTCCGCACCCTCTTCCTGGACCAGAAGGATGTGGTGCATCTGGACATCAGCAATGCAGCAGGTGGGTTGGAGTCAGGCTGTGGACTTGCTTGTCAGTGGAGTTTCCTCCAGTGTTCCCTCTAAAGCTGGAGACACACTAGAACAGTGGTTCTCAATGTGGGGTCTGGGGACCACCAGGGGTCCTTGAGGGGGTTCCAGGGGGTCCTCAGCAAATTGATCAACTGTTAAACTTCATTATTTAATTCACTAGAAGTTAACACAATTAGAGAATGTAGAAGAAAGACTATTTTGATCATAGTTTCACTGTTATCTCTATACCTACAATACAGATAGTCATGGAATTCTGGACAAAATCATATCTAAAAATTAAAATATTCTCAGATTTGGGTTCAAGAGACAAAATGTCATCAAATGGGGGTCCGTGGCCCCAATGTGTACTAAATTAGGGTCCTTGATATGAAAAAGGTTGAGAATCACTGCACTAGAAGACTTTGAATATCCTAATTGATTTTGAAAACGCATCACATCACACACATAACAATGGATTTCAGAGATTTTCTGTCTCTCAGTGGCAGACATGCTCGCAGTGATTCTCAACCTTTTTCATATCAAGGACCCTAATTTAGTCCACATTAGAGCCATGGACCCCCATTTGATGAGATTTTGTCTCTCGGACCCAAATCTGAGAATATTTTTATTGTTAGATATGATTTTGTCCAGAATTCCATGACTATCTGTATTGTAGGTAGAGAGATAACAGTGAAACTATGATCAAAACAGTCATTCTTCTACATTCTCTAAGTGTTTTAACTTCTTGTAAATGAAATAATGGTGAAGTTTAACAATTCATCAATTTGCTGGGGACCCCCTGGAACCCCCTCAAGGACCCCTGGTGGTCCCCGGAGAATCACTGCTCTAGATGATAAAGCAAGGACAATATAACTGAGATGCATGAACCAGCGTAAAACAATATTAATATGCACATTCATGCAATAGCATTAATATGCACTGAAAAAAAGAAAGAGAATTTGGGTCAAGCTGTGGCTGGAGCTTCCAAATTGTAAGGATACTTACTATTATGAAGGTTGGCAAAAGTATTGATTTTTCGTTCAGTGTTGATTCTGAATTTTTGAAATGATATATTCAATATCCAGTCCACATTCCACACCAGCCTTGCTGTTTTGCACAAAACGGGACTCGTTTAACCGAACGGTGGGGAAAAAAGAAAGGAAACACGAGCCTGTATTCGTTAGTGTGCCCAGACACACACGCACACACACACACACACACACACACACACACACACACACACAGAGGGAGAGGGAGCAGCCCCACCTCTCATCTCTCACTCGTTCTTTCCTCTCCTTTCACATTCTCTGTGCGTCTTTGGTGTCACATTGAATCGTTTTGTCCGGCATGATGGCAGACCACAGAGGAGCGCATTGATGCGCTTGTGTTCCTTTCCAAAGAAATTAAAAACTGTGTTAACTTAACACTAATGGATATTGATGCATACACAGGCACTCAGGTCTGTTTCTGTGCCTGTTGTACAGCAGTGACTGTTACTCTTTCACTGTTTAAATTGTTCTGTCTGTTTTTTACCTGGGTGTCCAGCCTTTTGTGCTCTGCTCTGTTTCCTCACCCTGACAGTGATTTTAAAGAATACAGTGCATATCAGACCGAGAATCCTCTAGTGCAGGGATGGGCAACTGTGTGCCATGAAGGACCGAGAGTCTGCAGGTTTTCATTCCAACCAAACACTACAGCAGCTGATTTCACGGATTAGTTCCTCCACTCTGGTTGAAGGTGTGCTAATCAGTAAAATCACCTGGCATAGTGTTTGGTTGGAATGAAAACCTGTAGTTCGGTAATAGTAAATGCACCTACCATTGCTCCGCTGTCTAAACACACCACTTGTATTTCCATGTATCGCTGCAGGTTTGGGCCAGGTCCTGGAGTTCATGTACACCGCCAAGCTGAGTTTAAGTCCTCAGAACATAGAGGACGTGCTGGCCGTTGCTAACTTTCTGCAGATGCAGGAGATCGTGAACGCTTGCTCTGCCTACCAGTCTGTGGCCGTTCCAGCTCCGTCTGTCATAGCAGAAGATTTCACTGTTGGTGAGTATAGTCATCGCAAAGGTTTTCCAGTGAACTAGGCTGCTTCCAACAAACGAAACAGGAATGTTGGGACTTTTTCAGCTATTACTGGCAGCTAGTGGGAAAAGTCACAATATCCAAAAGGTTTAGACAGATATATCAGTTTGCCAATATATTGACCTTTTATTAAAAATCAGATATGGTCCTGTCCCCCTCTGATATGACATATTTATTGTAGAATTGATCAGTGCTACACTGGCTGTTTATGAGAAGCCCTTAAAGTCGAGATGAAATAAAAAATGCATTTTTAACCCTTTTAGATCACATCCCCGGTCATATTGTGCACCTATTTAACAATATATGCCAAAAAAAATACAAAAAATCAATTTCTTTGTATTCTTATATCAAAATCCAATCGTGTTTTCTTCCTGTAAAACAAAACATGCCGTGTGCTTACGTAAGCATGAACCAACCAATTTCAACCAATAATATCATGACATCCACCCATCAATCATTCTTCAACCTCTAGCTAGCCACACCGGTCATATAAAACCAAACTTCACCGTTTCTGGGTCGTAGCTGACAGAGCAATATGGAGAGAGATAGGAAGAGATGTGTGTTTGGATATCAGTGGGCAAAAACTTTGTTTTCATTTCCAAAACAATATCGCTGAGGTCTAATTCATTCATCTCTACCTTGTCCTCCTCCTGATCTAACAACAGGTGAGGGAGGTGTGTGTGGAGCCAACAGTCCTCTGTAGCTCTGTTTCTCTGTAGCTCCGTATCGCGCTAAACTCTAAGCCCCGCCCACTGTCCAATCAAATGCGAAGGATTTGATTTAAATCCCTCTTGTAACTCTACACCGCTCAAATATTCCATTTCACTGGGAAATACGTCACAGTACAGAAGCTAAAGACGCTCTAACTTCCGTTTCAATGGGACTTTAACCTGAACTGATGCTAATGTGACATTTTGATTGGATTCCATAGTTCCATATAAGTATGAAATATGGTGGTCTTCTTCTTCTTCTTCTTCTTCTTCTTCTTCCTCTTTTTCTTTTTCTTCTTCTTTTTCTTCTTCTTTTTCATCTTCTTTTTCTTCCTCTTTTTCTTCTTCTCCTTCTTCTTCTTCTTCTTCTTCTTCTTCTTCTTCTTCTTCTTCTTCTTCTTCTGTGTTTCAATGGAGAGTTTTAGTGTCCCGTGATCTAAATGCTGCTTCAGAGGCTTTTCCACTGTGACGCTGACTACTTGTAATTTTTTGGCATGAAACAAAAAAATTGTCAAATTCAAAGATAATGAATGTCTGCACAAAATATCAGCTCTTGGTAGGTCCAGCCCTAAAAATATCTGTATTGGTACTGGCCTTGAAAAACCCATATTGGTCGAATCCTCATATCCAATTAGCTTCACCATGTTTTGTGAAAGAGCAAACTCTAATGCCATACCTTTTGTGTGTATTTTTTTTTCCCACCAAACAAAAGAAAAAACGGAAGAAGGAGAGCAGAGGCTGGAGAACGACCTGGCGGAGGTGGCATCACAAGCAGAGGAGAGCCCTCCAAGCGCCTCCGCAGAGGGTGAAGGGTCCGCGGGCGATCAGGGGAATTTGAAGGAAGAGGTCGCCGCTGCCGCCGCCGAAGCACAACAGACAGTTTCTAACCCGAACCTCACCAGAACCCACCCGGGCCGAGGACGACCCCCCAAGAACGCCTCCCTGTCCGCACAGAAGAAGACGGCTGTAAAGAGGGAGGATGAAAGCACCGCAAAAGACGCGGCTGAGTTTCAGGACGACCCCTCTGATGCCGACTACACACCCAGTCAGTATATATTTCTAGAAGTGCTTCCTATCTCTGGCTATAACAAGCGTTCACCCTCCTTTGAATATTTACCCATTATCTTCAGATAAGTTCAGAATCCATTCATTTGGGATTTTTGGAAACATAATCCCCCCATTACTGTATTTAAAAGAACAGGGAACACTTTTCAGTTAGGCTTTTTCTGTCCAATTTCTTCATTCACTGCAATAGTAAAAATAGATGGGGGAAAGTACACTGATGATTCACCCTCTACACTTTTGTATGTTATGATTTCCTACCAAAATCCAGACAAATGTGTTCTATTTCTTTACAGAATCACCGCTGAAGGCTGCCGGCAGCTCGTCCTACATGAGCTCTCGGGGGAGAAGGATCAGAAAACCCCCCCGACGAAACTTCCCACCCGGTGAGTTCAGTTCACTGTGCTGCCTCAACCTGAAGTGAGTGATGAGGAGAGACGCGCGTTTCCTCAACAGGGATCCCTCTGGTCAGCAGAGGGATCCCTGTTGAGGAAACGCGCGGAATATCACAGAATGTAGAGAGGTGTACTCCAGACGGAGCAAGTCTGATTTTGAGAAATTCTCTGCGGAATATCAGGGAATTTTACAAATGGGTCACTTTAAAGCAGGGGTCTCAAACTCAATTTACCTGGGGGCCGCTGGAGGCAGAGTCTGGGTGAGGCTGGGCCGCATCAGGTATTCCACAAGAAAAGCTTTGTTAAAAAAATTCCAATCTTCTCAAATGTCTTTATTTTTATTTTTTAACACAAAATAAGATTTAAACGTCTTTATTAACAGTTCTTTAACCTCAATGGGTTCTTCTGAATATGAATTGTCCTGAACATGAATGGAACATTGAAGAACATGAACTGTTCTTCTGAACATGGCTTCTCTTGCCTACTCCTTGCTG
Organism: Centroberyx gerrardi; assembly: GCF_048128805.1. NCBI lineage: Eukaryota > Metazoa > Chordata > Actinopteri > Beryciformes > Berycidae > Centroberyx > Centroberyx gerrardi. The sequence goes on along the minus strand of NC_136010.1, from coordinate 28,588,902 downwards.
CTAGAGACCTGGCAGTAGTCATAGAAACAAAAAAAACAAATGACATCATATAGAAATATATGTAGTGTTCATCATGTGAGGCAATGCAAATAGCGCGATGCAAATAAAAAATAATGACCCACAAATAACGGTGCGACCCTATAATTGGTCCGGGTTACCGGGGACTGTTATCGCCGACGGACAGGTGTCGCTATGTGACTGCAGGCTACATTAGGCTACATTGAGTTCCTTACTTTTCTTTTATCCCGCCGCGTACGCATCACTTTGATTTATTTTGTCAGAGAGAGACATATATACGTATAATGTCCCGCTGGGCAGCAACTTTAAAATCTTTTTGTTGGAAGTGTTGTGAACGCAGCGCGCTGGGACGAATGTCCGCGTGTGCCCAATAGAAACGAGGCAGCCAGCCAGGCACGGAAGAAAACTCTCCATGGCAACGCTGCTGTAACTTTCACTCATTGAGAAATGTTTCTCTGCTTGCATCAAGCCCGGTCGATGTCCCACCCCCGAGAGCCATATACCCCACCGTGATTGGTAGGTTCGTTCAGCTCCGCACACAATACTGTAAAGTGCCATCCATATAAAACTCGCGGGCCGCACTAACATTAAACTTTCATATTAAGGTGGGGGCCACAAAATATCGTCTCGCGGGCCGCAATTGGCCCGCGGGCCGCGAGTTTGAGACCCATGCTTTAAAGGAAAATAACCAAAAATGGCAAAAATGTCCATAAAATTAATGATTTATGTGTTCTTAAATCAAACGGTCATGTCTAACCCCATCTAACCGTTCCCCATGTTCGTGTCGCTTTAATTTGTGTTATTATTACTAGTTAATATATAGTATTAATATATAGTATTTCAGTAATAAAATTTAGGATGAATATGGGAAGCAAGCAGCCATTTTCAACCATGTCTGTTTTCAACCAATCTAGACAATATGTCATTTTCAACTGCTGCATACTGTCCCCATTATAGACAATGACTCAGAGGATGAGGGTGCTCCAAAGACTAGAAAAGAGAAGAAGGTGGCGGAGCCGGGCGAGGTGGCTGCAGGACAGGAGGAGGAGGACACCGGGGAGGCCGACGGAGCGGAGGCTGACGACGATGATGATGATGATGATGATGATGATGATGAGGTGGCTGGAGGAGAAGACAGTGAGGTCGGCGAGCAGATGGAGGGAGGCGAGTCGCGAGACGGGAGGCAAACACAGTCAGCAATCAGCAGCCGATCTGAGTCGAAGCCTTACAGCTCCGTGACCCACAAATGCGAGGTGAGAACTCTGTGTGTGTGTGTGTGTGTGTGTGTGTGTGAGTGTGAGTGTTCAGACATGAATGAGTGTCATTGGGCCTCATTCACGAAAAGTGCGTACGATCAGATTTGATCTTAAAGTGTACTTACGAACGTTTCCACAAACATTTCGGCATTCATCATTTTTTTTCTTACCTGAATTTGTTCTTTGGTACGATCAAAATCTTTTGGAAACGTGTGGCGGCATTACGCATGAAGTGGTTTCTACTTAGAATGCCTTAGTCTTTAAGGGAAATCTATTAAAGCAGTCCCAGACCTCATATCAACACCAAATGTGTTTCAGGCCATTTGTAAGCCTGGTAATAACCATATTAGCAAAGGCAATAAAATAGGCCGATATGAACAAATTCATAGGCAATTCTATTCAATTGGAAACATGAGTGATTAAAGTGATTAATTAGTATCGTATATATATTATCATACATATATTATTATATTATTTATTGATCAATAAAGTTCTTATCTTACTGTTACGGCCTCCTACACACTTAAGGCTCAACTGGAGACCGAAACATATAAAAGGACGCCACAACCGCTGAGTAACAAAAGAACAGGTTTTATTTATAAGAGAATAAACCATACTCAAAATAGAAAAGAGAAACAAACCAAAAGGGGTTGGAGATCCCAGCCAAACAGAACAAAAGATGGGGAAAATACTGGGCCAGCCACGCAATGGGCCGTGCGAACCCAGCTCTCCCCCCCCTAAACTACAAAAGGAAAAAGGTAAACTAAACTATACCAAAACAAAAACCCGATAACTGAACTACCGGTGATCTTCATCCCAAACTAAAACCACAAACGAAAATAACAAAAACTCAACACACCAAAAACATGCTGAGGGAAAAACAATAAGGGGAAAAAGGAATTCCCCAAAAACGGCTGTGCTGCAGGCTGTTGGGCGTCTGTCTGTGTCCCTCCCACTGCTCCTCAGGTCCCCTTTTAACTCGGATGGTTAATTGGTTTCAGGTGCTCCAGCTAGAGGAGAGCGACAAGGAGAGAATAGGACACACCCACAAACAGTGTGCAATAATGCACATACAGGGCCACACGTAACACCCCCACCCTAAGATGGTGAATAGCGGGAGTGCAACGGAGGTTATTCACTCCGTAAAACAACGCGACAACGTGTCGGCCAGGACATTATCTTTACCCCTAACATGCCTGATCTCCACGTTGAAGGCTTGCAAAAAGAGTGCCCAGCGCATCAGTCTTCGATTTGAATTCCGCATTTGATTAAGGAACACAAGGGGATTGTGGTCAGTATAAACAACGGTAGGCGTGCTAGCAGAGCCGACGTAAACTTCAAAATGTTTAAGGGCCAAGATAAGGGCGAGAGCCTCCTTTTCAATTGTAGAGTACACCCGTTGATGCCGGTTAAACTTCTTTGAGTAATACGAAACCGGATGCTCCACACCATCATCCCCTTCTTGAAGGAGGACAGCACCCCCTCCCGCATCACTCGCATCAACAGAGAGTTGAAAAGAGAGAGAACGGGCGCTCGAACGCAGGCGCAGCAAGTACTGGAGCATTAGTCATCAAAGCCTTTACACACTCAAACGCACGTTGGCAACTCTGAGACCAGTGAAAACGCGTTTTTGGGCTCAACAGATCGGTGAGCGGGGCCGCAACAGCAGAAATGTTTTTGCAAAAATTTCTATAATAACCTGCCATCCCTAAAAAACGCTTTAGCCCACGTCGAGAAACAGGAGCAGGGAACAACAAGATAGCTTCAACTTTGGAGTGCACCGGCTTGACTTGCCCCCGACCTACAACTTTGCCCAAGTATGTCACCGTAGCCTGGCCAAACTCACACTTTGCAAGATTAAGTATGAGATTAGCATCACGCAACCTCCCAAGCACTGCATAAAGTTTTTGAATGTGGTCATCCCACGAACTTGAATAGACGACAATGTCGTCCAGGTAAGCTTCACAGCCTGATAAACCCGACAAGACTGTATTTACCAAACGCTGAAACGTAGCGGGAGCGTTGCGCACGCCAAATGGCATCACCGTATATTGCAAGAAAGCGTCAGGAGTCACGAATGCAGAGATCTCTTTTGCATGAGGAGTTAACGGCACCTGCCAATATCCCTTTAACAGGTCGAGTTTTGTTACATAGGTTGCACTGCCAACATGATCAACACAGTCCTCAACCCAGGGAAGAGGATAACAGTCTGGTTTCGTGACTCCATTCACTTTACGGAAATCTGTGCAAAACCGGTCTGAACCATCAGATTTATCAGCTAAAAGACACGGTGAACTCCATGAACTAGAGCTATGCTCTGCAATGTCGTTCTCCAACATGTAGTTCACCTGCTTTTGCAAACGGAGGCGCTTGTCAGGATTCACTCTGTACGCATGTTGTTTTATCGGTGGAGAATCCCCCACATCGATATCATGTTGTAACACATGGATCTGAAAACAGAGACACATGAGATTCAATTAAACTGACCACATCCTCACGCTGGGACTGAATCAAATGCGGAAAGCAATTGTCAAGTTTAGACAACATTTCAGAATTTTTCAACCGTCCTTGGACAACAGCACTGGACGGATCAACAACATCCTCAAGTTCAACATCAAACAGCTCCGGAACAGCCTGTGCCTCAGTGGGTTCAGCACTGGACAGCGCCAAAACTGCCTGGACCCTATCAATAGGTTCAGCACTAGACAGCGCCAAGGCAGTTCGGATCTCTGCTCTAACAGGAGACAGCGGAACAGATTCCCTATCCAGGTAGGGTTTCAGCATGTTAATATGACACAGCCTACTTCGCCGCTTACGCTCCGGAGTGGCGATTATGTAGTAGTAGAGGCTTTTCCACCCTGACAAGAATAAAATCCTGGGGAAACACTGAATACTTTTTTCAATTTTCTTGGCGTGAAAATGATCAAATTTAAAGATCTTGAATATTGGCAGCTTAAATAAAAAAAATATCGGTATCAGCTTTCAAAAACTGTGGCTTATCAGTCAAACCCTGGTCAGTCAAACCCTGGTCTAACATTGAATTTCCTTCTTTCCAGGACTGTGGGAAGAAGTTCACCCATACAGGTAATTTCAAGAGACACATCCGCATTCACACGGGAGAGAAGCCATTCAGCTGCCGGGACTGCAACAAGGCTTTCTCTGACCCCGCAGCCTGTAAAGCCCACGAGAAAACACACAGGTTTGTACGACAGCTTCATCTTTGAATTCATCATTGCAGCACAGAATGAATTAACTTATTCCTCGACATTTTGTGTACCTCCATTCATTTCTATTGATGACTTGCACAGTGTATTTAAGTAGATTTATGAGGGAGCGTATGTTTCTGTGCTCTCAAATTCAGCTCTTGTTGCCCCCTAGCCCCCTGAAACCGTACTGCTGCTCCACCTGCGGGAAGAGCTACCGGCAGATCAGCCTGCTCAACCTGCACCGGAAGCGGCACACCGGCGAGGCGCGCTACAGCTGCGAGGAGTGCGGCAAGCTCTTCACCACGTCCGGCAACCTGAAGCGCCACCAGCTGGTGCACAGCGGCGAGAAGCCGTACCACTGCAACTTCTGCGAGAAGGCCTTCTCCGACCCCACCGCCAAGATGCGCCACCTGGAGACCCACGACACCGAGAAGGGCAACAAGTGTCCGCACTGTGACAAGCGCTTCAACCAGGTCAGGGCGTGGTCGCTAAATTCAGACGCCGTGTATAACTAGATGTCTTTGATTACAGCAAACCTGAATTCAATAGCCCCTGATATATTTACATGTCAGTCAAAAGTTATGGAGTATTCCTTTTCAAGTCAGTATCCTCCCTTACCTGGTTGTTTTTGTGCTCTGCTCAGGTGGGGAATCTGAAGGCTCACTTGAAAATCCATATCACAGACGGTCCGCTCAAGTGCAAAGAGTGCGGGAAACAGTTTACCACTTCAGGTAAGAGCGAGTGGCAAGAAGAGAGAATGGTATCTTTTTTGTGTTGTTATATCTTCTTCTGTTATATGATGAAGTCAGAAATGGGGTGAGGACGGTGTGTTTTTGCTTGAACTATGATGGGGCTAGTCGAGAATAGTGAATGTCCCTCAGTCACTCAGCAAATAGAAACTCTACCTATCAAATGAATGGCCTACAAAACAGAAGAACATATTTCAAAAGCAGATTTAATACTTTCCTTACTCATGTTTATATATTTTTATCATTGGGCTAGCAGAAAACTAGCACACTCATGCTATTCCCACTATTTTTCCATTGTTTTTATCTCCAAAATTTTGGACTCTACATACTTTCAACTAGAAACTCAGTTCCAACTTTAAAGCTGGAACTGAGCTTTCAGCTAGCATACACATTTTCTCAAGGAAACTGACTTTTCTAGTTGTTTCTTTGCTTTGAGACATTTGGCCTAATCATTGTGTGATGATGTGTGTTTCTCAGGAAACCTGAAGAGACACCTGCGTGTTCACAGCGGAGAGAAACCCTACGTCTGTGTACACTGTCAGAGAGCCTTTGCCGACCCCGGCGCTCTGCAACGGCACGAACGCATCCACACAGGTACTGCTGCTGCTGTTTGATGTATGCATTCATGTCCCATGGGAAAGATGGTATATATTCTGACCTGAAAATACTGTTCGCCTCAGCTTTCAGATGGTAAATACTACTAGAAAATACTGTTCACTCAGCTTTCAGATGGTAAATACTACTAGAAAATACTGTTTACTCAGCTTTCAGATGGTAAATACTACTAGAAAATACAGTTCACTCTGCTTTCAGATGGTAAATACTACTAGAAAATACTGTTTACTCATGACTTTTATCACACAAATCATTGTAACACCACAACTCTTAAATTACCATGTCAGTACTTGCTGTATTTTTGGTTTGTGGTTGACATTGCAATGTTTTGTTTGCTGTAAAACATGAACTCAAGTGTATCACTAAGTTCATGTGTGTTCAGTGTGAAAAAGCTGATCAAGAGCAACCAAAGTCTGCAGAAAACCTCAATCATGGCATCTTGACAGCTTTAAACAAGTTTGAACACGCGTACGCCGCCAAGTTGTTGCTTGTCATTCCAACAGTTATTCCCATTTGACATGAAAGCAGAAAGCCCACACACAGATATGTACATCCCACTCCAGTGAGCGTGTGATTCATGTGTTGCAGGAGAGAAGCCCTGCCTGTGTCTCATCTGTGGCAAGGCCTTCACCCAGGCCAGCTCGCTCATCGCCCACGTCCGCCAGCACACCGGAGAGAAACCCTACGTCTGCGACCGCTGCGGCAAAAGGTCAGCAGGGCATTAGAGAGCGCAGAAATGCTTTATTAGAAAGCTCAAACACACTCGCACCTGGGGAATATAACGTATGGTTATCTGACAAAAAGGTTGTGAAATATGTGAAGATAGAGATAAGGTAACACTTTACATGCAGTGGTGCTCATATGGCTTTAAAATGCATTGTAACCATGTTTTAAGCACATTATGAGGGCATCTTAATCAGATAAAATGATATAATATGCACAATATAATAGTGTGCAAATAATTTAGGGTGCGTATACTTTATTAGTCAACCGTATAGTTAATGACATGATATTTAACTGCATTAGAGCTGAACAAAAAAAAAAAAAAAATCGCAATATGTTGCAATTTCCAAATCACAGAGGCTGCAATTAATTGCTTAAGAGAGGGGCGTCCAGGGGCGTATTTAAGGGGCTGCAGGTAATCTTTGGTCCATGAATCAAGTATAATATTGGTGAAAACCTTTCATCATACTCTAAACTAAATACTAAATCCTGCACACTGACATCTATTTTTTTTTAGCATAATCACTTTTCTTTAAACAATTTTAAAGTTCTAAAACATTTATGACAAGAAAAACTCGCAATTAGGTTTTTTGTCAGTATCTTTCAGCCCTAAACTGCATGCAGTTTTCTCAAATATGTCTAATGATGTTTGATTATAATGTATCTATGCTTCTAATGGGTTTATAATCCTATTGTAATAGACATCTTGACATGCTACCCTTGTAAATTTTTCCTGAGTTATTCACTTCTGACCTGTGGCTTTTTGAAATGTCTTATAGATAACTTTTCTGTAATTTTCACCACTAACTGAAACTCAGCAGCTTAGAGCTAAAACTGAAATGTGTTACTATAACACACCTTCCTGGACCTAATGCTAAATGGTTATTAAGTCAGCCAATTAAAAAGTGTGACTGTCTGAATGTCACCTTCTAGTTGCTAGGCTATGCATGGCAAGATGTAAACTGAGATTTGTCTGTCCCAAGTTATAATTACCGTATGAAATCATGCTTTATTATTTCTCAGGAAACACTATAGAAACGTATCTAAATGTACGGCAACATGCCCATCCTTCAGTCTGCCCCAGTTTATGTTGTGCTACATTTGCCACCAATTGAGAAAAAAACTATTGTTTTGGAAGATGGCTGAAGCTGAAGACAGGCTTTTCCAAACTAAAAATAACTATGGATATCATTGCTGATAGACTTGGTCACTTGGTAATGCTTTTACCAGTCACCGTACTTAACTCCTCGATTAAATTTGAATGTATGAAAATAGGATCTACATCTGTAAAAGCATCTTAATGGATCTTAAAGGCATATTCTCAGAAACGCTGGAGCCTATGATAGGTTTCAGTAAGCACAAATCCATTAGCAAATCTCTGTACTGGGAAAACATACCAGTATGGGTCTGCGCAATCAGTTCTTGTCAAGGTAAGAATGAGTCAGGATCTACATATGATATATAATAAATAAACTATGATATTGTCCTTTAGATAGGGCTTTATATTGCACAAAATAGCTTTTACTCCCACCATCAACTAAAATGAATGTATTGACCTTCATTTCTAAACTTGACAAAATAAGATTTATATCCCAGGTAATATAATGCCTAAAGCATTTTGATGTTGAGCAGCTGAGCAAACCTGACCTTGAAACTCACTGAAAATCCCTTGAATTTGATGTGAATACAGGAAGCATGATGAGAGACTTATCTTCTCTGTTTCTCTCTGGACAGGTTTGTGCAGTCCAGTCAACTGGCCAATCACATCCGGCATCACGACAACGTCCGTCCGCACAAGTGTCAGATGTGCAACAAGGCATTCGTCAACGTGGGCGACCTGTCCAAGCATATCATCATTCACACAGGTAATTACCAAGTTCGTCTCAAGTACATGCTACATACTTGTGAAGTATGTAGTGTGGCTGTCTGCAGTATTATTCAAGGCTTACCTGGGTCTGTGACTGGTAGAAAACATACAACTATTTACATATACCCATGTGGAAGAAAGTTGTAAGATTGATTCTTCCTAATGCTTCATCTTCTTCTACTACTACTTTGCATTCAGCTGAACCGACCGCCTCCCCCCTTAAATCTCCAACAAATAATTTTCCTCCCGTTCCCTCAGGAGAGAAACCGTTCCTGTGCGACAAATGCGGTCGAGGGTTCAACCGGGTGGACAACCTGCGCTCCCACGTCAAGACCGTCCACCACGGCAAGGCCGGCATGAAACGGCTGGTGGTCGCCGGGGGCAACGCGGATGATGGGGCCGACGGGTACGCCGGGGCATCCACCTCCGACAGCGAGATCAACATAGTGACCGTCACCACGGAGGACATCGTCACCCTGGCAACGGAGGCCCTGGCTGCCAGCGCTGTGGCTCAGCTCACAGGTCAGACAGCATCTTAGGGAGGGAGGCTAGTGAGGTTAGGGAACATGCTGATACCCAGACCAGGGCTTGATCCATATGGGTTTTTAGACCATCATGGGACACTAATAATAACAACATATTCATGCATACTTGTGTGGAATCAATCAAAATATCTTAGAATCACTTCTGGTCAAGGGCTTCCCATAGACAACCAGTGTAGTATTGATCAATATACATTAAATATGTAATCAAACAAACCACATCATATCCATCATATCAGAGGTGGACGACGCTGACTGGGCCATGTCCCATTTTTAATAAAAGTCCAATATCAGTTTAACCTTACCGCCGACTATCTGTATCTGTACTGCAGACTTCTGTTGTGTATTGTAGAAAGGTCAGATAGATAACACAATTATTATCATGAATATGGGCTTTGGAATTTGGCCAAGCAGAGGTCCACTGTTTCCAAAACTGATATGAATACCAAGTAGAACTAATACTATTAGTATTAGTATTAGTTAGATCGGCCGATATGAGTAGCAAAGTATTACTCAATTTCCAGTCATTCATGCTGCCTAGTGTTGACCTATTATGAAATAATTACAGGAACAAGTGCATCAATTGTGTTTATTCATTTGATCAATTTATGCCTTAACCATTGTTTAGCAAACCTCAATCAAATAAATAATAACAATGAATGATAACAATAAAATAGGACATATGCAACATAACATAGGCTAGAGGATATACTGTACTTTTTGCTTCTCTCTTTTTTTTCTTTTCTTTTTTTTTTTTAACTGGTCAAACAGTTTATTCAGAATAAGTTGACAGATAACAGGTAAAAACAGCTTATTCAGAATAGGTCAACAGATAAAAGAACTCCTTAATAGGTTAACAGATAAAACAGCTTATTCAGAATAGGTTATTGCATTTCGTCTGCATAGTCAAGGCTTCTCTTCTAAACATAGGTGTTATATCTATGAACCTCACAAATAGCAGCATTTTAGCATTTTCACATCAGGAGACATTTTTTATCCTGCCAGAAAAGTTGCCAAATTTTTTTTATATTGCACCAAAGCACATGTTAAATATTGGTACTGGGACAGCTTCATGGACTGATCCGAGCTACAGACAGCATTGCTGCACCTCTGTAGACAAACAAAAGAAACACAAGGATAAAAGGGATCAGACATCGCTGCTGAAGCCAACTTGTACTGAACTTGCACTCCATATTGTGTTTATGCCGCTTTAGAGAACGACAGCTATGATAAGCGTTTGTTTACCCGGTCTACTCTATCTGTTTACAGTGGTTCCAGTGGCTGCTTCTGTGTCAGCGGATGAGACTGAGGCCTTGAAAGCTGAAATCACCAAGGCTGTGGAGAAAGTGCAGGAAGCAGGTGAGACCGAAAAGCAGCTCATCTCTGCATCTAATACAAAAATCTGCCCTGGAATCATTTCATACCATTCTAAAAGCATGATCAATGAACAACAAATCTCATGTGTTGAGAGGAACTAAATAAAAAACAATGGAACAATGGAAAAATAGACTTCTAGTGCATCCAGATCCTGGCACAGCTGTGAGTTATGTATAAAATGCCTTTGAGGATGCAAAAAAAACCACCGCCTACCTGTATCAGCTTACACCCTCCTGACTTAAAACAAGCTATTTGGCCTCCGCAATCTTTACATTTTTCTCAGTCATAACTGAAAGGTGGAAAGGTGGAAATTCTGATTTCCTTCTGGGAAAATGCAATTGATCGGCCCTTCAAAGTGGAATTCCAAGTAGGAAACTCAGTCCAGGTTTGTTAATCCTGAGGTTTCAGAGATTCAGTTATCTGACATTACATCAAGATGATGGCATTTACTGTCAAGTCTACACAACATTACTTTGAACATGTTAACAACAATCAAAACACTTACGGTCGATTTTCAGCATTGCATAACTTTAAATCCATCAAACCGTATGTGTGGTAAATGGTTAAACATATAAATACCAGCAGGGGATTTCCGACCTCTGACTTTGAAAGGAACACAGCATTAGGAATGCGAATGACTTGTTTCCCTTTTTTTGCCCTCTTTCTCTTCGCAGACCCCAACACCCAGATCTTATATGCTTGCGACTCGTGCGGCGACAAGTTCCTGGACGCCAGCTCTCTGGCGCAGCACGTTCGCATCCACACGGCCCAGGCCCTGGTCATGTTCCAGGCGGACTCCGACTTCTACCAGTACACCACGGCCGCCGCCGCCGCCGAGGGGGATAGCACCACGACCTGGCAACCCGCCGCCGAACAGGTCATCCAGGGAGGCGAGCTGATCTTCCGTGCCCAGGAAGCGGAGGGGGAGGCAGAGGGGGAGGCGGAGGGAGAGGCGGCGGAGGAGGAGAGCCGAGAACAAGGAGGGGAGGGGGAGGGGGAGGGAGGGGCGAGTCACGAGGAGGGAGAGGAGGGAGAGGTGCAAACGGAGCTCCAGGCGGAGGGGAAAGACGAAGTCGCGGCGGAGGGAGAGGAGGAGAGAGGGGAGGAGATGGAGTGTGAGAGTCAGGCGTAGCTTGACAACGTTTTGAAAGGGATATAAAATGTAGTTAATAACAGAGATCTAATATAAACCGGAGAAGGAAATATAGGAGAAGAAGTGAGCTAACGAAGGTCCCGGAGTTTTCCCTGATTCTGATACCATGAGGTCAAAGGGAAAAGTAAACCCTGGCTGATCTGTATTTATAATAACATGTAACACTCTTTGAATAATTTCAACATAAAGTATATGGTCAGAAATCATCTGTGGTTTGGTAAATATTGTCTAATTCCTTCCAAAGATAGTTCTACTCGTTTGCACAGATTGTGCACAGTTTTATTTTTTTAGACTAAAATGCAGAAATTGGGCATTGTCCTGAATATAATTTGTACCAAAGCATAGATTACAAATTATTTTCCCTTACCTTGACTTAAAAGAAAGATCTTCATGTGTTATTTTTCCATTTCACTCAGATGAAATATGTACATTTTCAAACGGTCCAAATATTTTTGCTATACTCAGTTGAAGTATTTTCATGGAAAGCACATTATACAGAGGTCGTCTACATGAATGTGTGTAGGGGAACTGGACATTTGAGCGGGAAGGTCTCCGGATAGCTTCTTCCTTTTTCTAGGAGTGGGATGTCTTATGTTCATGTACTGGCAAACATTGTAAATGCTGTGCATGTTTAATATTTGAATATTTGTTACGTGTCCTCTAAAAGAAGTCTTAATACCTCTGTTAATAGCTAAAAAGAAATATGCGTGGTGATGACACACTGGCTGACAATTTTCAATTTCACACTGACGTCTATCTAATGTTTTTTTTTTTTGTAGTAAATGGCTCACCTGGGATGTCATCATGATATGGTGACAATTCCCTGTCAGCAATGAATTTGTCATTTCATCTATTTATGTTAATACCTGCAAGATGCTCTATGAAATACCAATAACATTGCTTATACCCACTGTAACTCATCCACTGATCAATAAAGAATCATCACGCACAGTGTCCAGCCTTCTGTTGTGCTGTTATGTTTAACTGTCCTTAAATAGATAGATAAAACAGTATGTTTTGTAATAACTGGTTTCCATACGTTTCCATGAAGCATTATTCAGGGTTGTCACTGGTCATGGAATTCCTTGAATATGTAATTTTGAGAGGCAACATCAGGAAATTTGATAAATTCTCTGGGGAAGTCAGAGAATATCAGAACGGTGGAGAACCTGATTATTAATCTTGGTTATGACTATCCCATGGACGCGATAGAGATGTTCATTTATACTGATTTGTACCTACGTATATCAGCCTTATAATAAAGCCTCCATCCTATTGGTGGGATGGCCTTCAGAGCGACGCGTTCCTCTCTGTGATTGGCCGAATCGCCGGGTCAAAGTTTAGCTGACTGCTAACGCTGACGTCGACTTCTGCAGCAAAATGGCGGCGTTGACAGCAGTCATGCAGACGAGCCGGTCCAATTCTGTATTATCGTCCAAAAAATGGACGAGATTCGGACTTTTGGGCAACAATGTTCTTTTATTCCTGTCGTTAGCCTGCATGTTGCACTGTGCGTCGGCCGACGGAAAGACTCTGGTGTTGCTGGACAATCTCAACATCCGAGACACCCATTCAATCTTCTTCCGCAGTCTGGCAGGTCAGTGCAAAATTTGTGCTTTTTCACTCTGAAATAGTCTCCCAGATAATGTTTTTGCATGTGCTTGGTGTTGTAAACAAACACTGTTAATAGAGAGCCTTGGAAACTTGAGCTTCATGCAGCACAGCAAGTCTGCTAGCTTAGCGTCGATGCGTTCGTCTGTCTTGTATGGAGAGATCCGAAGGCCAAACTCCTTTCAAAACTGTCATTTCAATATAACTTAACGTACCGGCAAAGATAGATACTTGGTAGAACATGACTGAGGAGTTTTTGAATCTTTAGAATCCACTCTTCAATTCGGCGTACCTCAAATACACCAACCAATATCTATGTTAATGATAATTTTAACTTTTATAATTAGTCGTCTTCCAACAAAATGCACAGTGGAGGGCAGTACCGAGCAGAGTGAATCGCGTCTAAATATTAGATTTTAGTTAAATGAGGTGCTGCGTGGTGGATTATCTATCTGCCGAATTTACAAGAACATCCTAACGATTCATAAAAGCTCATAAGTTATGTCTTACCAAGTATGTTAGTTGCAAATAATCATGGTCACATTAAACTGCTTTATTTTTGTATGGAGTTTGGCGCAACTCCTCTCTACATAAGTCGGCAGAGTACTTCATGGGCGTCATCAGTTAGCTAGCTTGGTAGCTATCCTGAATTGGAGCTTGCTAATGCATCTTGAGCTACCTTACTTCTCTGACTTGTAAGAAGGGGTATAGTGGAGGGTAAACCCACCTAAACTCAGTTTGCCCACTTTCTTATTTGGGGAATAGAGTTTAACCACCGTTTTATAGGCTGACAGAAATATTAATTAGGTAAATTCATAGAATACATCATAGTAAATAGTGTCAAATTGATGTGAGATACATGAAGATATATGAAGATATATGATCTATTAAGGGGAAAAAAAAGAATACATAAATAAATTGAAAATATAATTTGTTTTTGTTGATACTGGTGGTTGTTAACAAGATGATGGTTGCTGACTGGTGGTCATAGTTTACCCAGTTTTTTATTTACCACTACATCACTGTTTCAAAATATTATGGAACCGGAGTTAGTGATTTTTGCAAGTTAGTCCAAAAGTGCATAACCAGTGTGGGAGATGCGTGATGCATGATGCTTCCTGAATCTGTAGCATGATCTCGCATTACATACATAAATTGTTGTGAGCTGACTTACACTTGCCTAAGTTTTTCAGTGAAGCTGATACTGTGTCTCTCCTTTGCAGATCGTGGCTTTGACCTCACATTCAAGACAGCAGACGATCCTTCCCTATCTCTGATCAAATACGGCCAGTTCCTGTACGACCATCTGATCCTCTTCTCACCATCAGTCGAAGGTACATTTCACACTTTGAACTCAAAATCAAGTTTCCAGCTTTACTGCTTTTGCTTTCTTTGTTGATGCAATCAATAAGCCTGCATTCTTTCCTCTTGTTTGCAGACTTTGGGGGAAATATCAACGTGGAGACTATCACTTCCTTCATTGACGGTGGAGGCAACGTCCTGGTTGCTGCCAATTCTGATATTGGTCAGTTTCAAGCAGTGCAAAGACAGATTTTAAACCTACAGTCATTTTGAAAGAGACTGGCTCTACAGAGCTGTGCGATTGTTTGAACATAATAATTTTAAATGTGAGATTTTGCAAGATTTAGCTCCGTAACCTTTAGTAATACCCTTGTCCTGTTTTGTAGGCGACCCTCTCAGGGAGCTGGGCAGTGAGTGTGGCATTGAGTTCGATGAGGAGAAGACTGCAGTCATTGACCATCACAACTACGATGTGTCTGATCCCGGAGAGGTAAGCAGAACCCGAGATGAGGTGTCATTTGAAGTCTTGAAACACGAGTCCTGTAAACGCTGCCAGTACCAAACAACTGACTGAACCTTCTTGTCTCCAGCACACCATGATCGTCGCTGATCCGGAAAACCTGCTGAAAGCGCCGACTATTGTTGGCAAACCCACCAACAAGCCCATTCTGTTCAAGGGTGTTGGGTAAGCATAGCTGTACATACTTTAACATGAGTACGATTTTTACTTTCCCACAGCACAAAATGACCATAATAAATTTACGGGGTGCTGAGATTTCTGGCTTTCAAAAGTCACTCCAGCCCATACTCTGTTTTGGAACACAACCCACCCCCCCCAAATAATCAAATTATTATTAATAATCCCAATTATTTTGCTAAATATTATGAACGCGATTCTTTGTCTCGGTTTGAGGAAACAAAAGCAATAGGAAAGTCTTGCCTTCACTCTTACTGTCTCACTCTTAGTGTGTCCTTATGTACAAAATTAATATAAATAGTTACTACTTTATTACTTTGGGGCACAGTTACAACCCAAAGGCAAACTTAAGTACAGAATTCTGTACTACAGACAATGATCCACTTTTAGGGTCTAAAGCAACGTTTTCAGTATTTTCCTCTCCAATGTTGGGCTGATCTGTTCTTTTCCACTTGGCTCATCATTCTGTTTTTCCAGAGATGCTCTATGTAAGGTTTCTCTGCTGCTTCTCCATCTTAACTTTTGTTGAAAATATAACAAACACTTCAGTATTTCCAAATTCACAAGTTTTAATCATGGAAAAATAAATCATGACTTATGATTATCTGCTATTAATTGTGCACCCCTACATTTCAGAGACTTGTAGAAGGAGATAAGTTCTGCTGTCGCTGATAGAGGCCGATAGTCATAGATTACTTAAATGCTCCTTTAAATCCATTAATGTTCTAGCACTGCTGATCAGATTTCCCATTCTACACCACATTGAGCTTCACTTACATGCCCCCCTCCTCTTCCAGCATGGTGGCAGACCCAGACAACCCTCTTGTCCTGGACATCCTCACTGGCTCCTCCACCTCCTACTCCTTCTTCCCCGACAGACCCATCTCTCAGGTAATGCACGGCATTGCACTATAACTCCCTCACACTATGAGCGTGTGTAGAAAGAAATAAACTGTCTGCACTCAGTATAAGGATGCTCCTGTGTCCCGGGCTAGATTAGGAATAACTTTTAATACTTGCTGAAGTCCTTTCAGGTCTCCACAAGACAGGAAAGTGGGAATTTAACTACTTGAGGCCTGGGTGGAACTCTTAATGTACTTTTAAGATACACGTGTCTAAATTGCGCTGCTCTGTACTGAATGAGTGGGGGAGATGGGTAAAGGTAATGAACCAAGGGATTTTCTAGGGATAACAGTATATTCTCTGGCTTTGAAATACTACATTAGATACAGCTCATTTGAGTGTAAAAATGCCAAATCAGCCTCCCATTTGTAGTAGATTAGACATCTTGATGATATCACAGGTTTTTACTCTCAGGTCTTTGGCTTGAGAGAGTTGCTCATATTCACAAATATCGATTGGATTGTCCTGGACGACAGGAATAGCATATAGGAACCCTCAAATGAAGCGGTATTGTCCTGTTTTTTAAAGTCATCAGTCAAATGTGCTTTGTTTCTGCCTAACTTCTGTCTCATCTCTCCAGTATCCCCACGCTGTGGGCAAGAACACCCTGCTGATCGCCGGCCTCCAGGCCAGAAACAATGCCCGGGTGGTTTTCAGCGGCTCGCTGCACTTCTTCAGCGACGCCTTCTTCAACTCCCCCGTGCAGAAGGCCACCCCCGGCTCCCAGAGGTAAGCCTTCTCTTTCCTTGTATTCCTCCTCTTTCCACCACCCAAACTCAAGCAGTAATGTATTCTGCTTACCTTGTTGCTTTCAGCTTACTTTGCCATATTTGAGGTATAAAGGTACAAATGAGAAAAAGTGAGGTCAAAGCTACAGTTCCTGTAACTTTAACTAAGCATGATGGACTTGTCTGAGCTCTTCTTCTCTGGTGTTCATACCAGTTAAGAACACATGAAGAAATAGCTGTATATGAGCATCAGTCCACACTTCATTTTATTATGCCAGGTAAAGCCACTGAAACAGCATTTAGACCATTGGAAAGTAAAACTCTCTCAATAAAACATTGAAACCCACGATAATAATAAAAAATGTCATCAGAATGTTTCACTGGAATTCAGGTTCAGGGCTTCCCATTGACAACCAGTGTAGTACTGATCAATTCTACAATAAATATGTAATCAATCAAACTGCATCATATCAGAGGTGGACGACACTGATTGGACCATATCTGATTTTTAATAAAAATCCAATATCTGCCCTCCTTGTTGTGGTCTTCAGTAGACACGAGCAGACGGGGAACATGGAGCTGGCCGAGGCTCTGTCCCGCTGGGTGTTCAAGGAGGCCGGAGTTCTCAGAGTGGGAGCCGTTACCCATCATCCTGAGGGAGAGAGCACTCCCCCCGCAGCATACACCATCACCGACCTCGTGGTGAGTTCAAAACGCCAACGACCTAGGTGAACAGATGTTTGGTTTCAACCGGAGGGAAGAGCGGTGTAGTTTCACTTGTTTTTTTAAATTTCAATAAATGTGAAACTCTCCCACGCAGGAGTACAGCATCGTCATTGAGATGCTGTCCGAGGGCCGCTGGGTTCCCTTCGACGGAGATGATATTCAGCTGGAGTTCGTGAGGATCGATCCCTTCGTCAGGACGTACCTCAAGAAAAACGGTATGAAGCTGTGGTTATGACACCGGCCGAAAAATTATGTGTAACATCTTGATGATCTTGGGGACTTGAACTGCCCTTTTTGAAGTTATATACTGTAGATCTACTATAAATGTTGTGGTGTCTTTCTACTAGGAGGCAAATACAGCGTCAAGTTCAAGCTGCCTGACGTGTACGGAGTCTTCCAGTTCAAGGTGGACTACAACAGACTGGGATACACACACCTCTACTCCTCCACTCAGGTCAGTTGATCAGAAGTGAAATACAAAGCTGTCTCCTAAACACTAGTATAAGTCAGGGTGCAAATTTGTCAGGAAAACAATCAAGAATGTGTTTTACAGATGGACAAATACTTTTTTGCAACTTTCTTGACCCTGAATAAATGTCCTTTTTTGCCTACTGTTAAAAAAAAAAAAAGTAATCAAACCAAAATACACGGAAAACCCCATTTTAGGTTATGTAGGCTGTTGTCAAGCAATGTGAGAATGATGAGCTTTTTCAATTTAAATTTGGATAACAGATTGGCCCTTGAAGGAATACAGTTTTGGATAAGTTGTCCTGTTGGTCAATTTAACTGTTGAGTGATGAGAACATTGACACTGTTGTTTGCTACCTGGCAACATTGATTGTTTACATTGTGTACAACATCCGCTTTTGTAACGAATGGCCAAGTTGATGTTAATATACCAGGCAAGAGGACATATGAGTTTAATTTACGCAACATTGCTGTGTTGCATTAGGCAGCACTTCCCCTCATTATAATTCAGTAATAAGCTTTCATAGTTTTCCTGAAAGATCAACAAAGTAGAGTTCGGTGGCTGGCAAAGATAAAAAGAGACAAGGTCAATATCACCAAGAACACTTGGGAGTGTAGCTGACATTTAAAAAAGAATATTTCAATTCAACAACATGGAGCAAAAGAACAATTAAATGAGGCTGTGTCCTCTGCCTCTTCGACTGAAGTTCATTCACGGCTGGTTTGGGAGCGACCGTTTCTCCACCAGTGATAGAACTGACGGTTGAGTCAGAGCACCAGAACAACTCTGAGATGGTGCTAAATACTAACAGCGACAGTTACATTTGACCATGATTATGGCCTCCCAAGATCCATTGTTATGGATCGGGAAGTATGACAACATGAACTGAGAAAGTGAACAGCTGAGACAGCTGAGAGCGGAAGCAGGTCGCTCTTATGCTGATCTCTCCAGTTGACTTGTCTTTGATTGACACTGACAGATAAGGTTAGAACTAACTTTGACATTGTAGAAGAAGTGGAAGTAACGTTACAAGCTGAAGTACACGGTACCCAGGCTACATAATATTCACCCGAAAATCTGCCTCTAGAGTAACTAGAGGGTCACAAAATGCTAACAGCACAGAAATTACCATTAGCCTTGGTTATCCAGTTAGCATTTTGTGACCCTTGATCAAATCACTTTTTTATAGTTGTGCAGTTGAAAGATACGTCAATATAAATATATTCATTTGAAAGGTTTACTTTGCCTAACCCTGGGAGAAATTCCTGTTGTTTATCATGCATTTAACAACCATGCTCTGATGTACAGGAGGCTGACTTGCACAATTTTGTCTCCTTTGCCGTAGGTGTCGGTGCGTCCACTGCAGCACACTCAGTATGAGCGGTTCATCCCTTCAGCCTTCCCATACTATGCCAGCGTCTTCTCCATGATGGCAGGACTCTTTGTCTTCAGCATCGTCTTCCTGCACATGAAAGAGAAGGAGAAGTCGGACTAAGGCAGAGAAGCAAGGCGGGTCGGAAAAAGAGATTATAAATTTGGCCTTTTGGTGTGAAGAGTGGAAATTGAAGGCCTTGGTGGTGTGAATCTTCTGGCAGAGACTTGGACTGCAATCCTGCGTGAAAATATTGTTTCTGTTGGGGTATTCAGCTAATAAGGGGTTTGGAGGCCAAAAGGGGTGCTCAACCATTACATGCCATGGTTGGGAGATTTTTTTTTGTACTTTTAAAAGAAATGCCATTCTTGTGAATAAAATCACTCAAAGGCCTGTACACATTCTGAGTTCAGTCAGGATTGTATAAAGTTTCTTTATGTGTGATACAGTTGTCTAGTAGAGCACTTGTCTTGGAACATCTCATAAATCCAATTTAAATTTGATTCCCTATTTTGAGGATCAGGAAAGCTTGATGTGGTAACTACATGCACTGAATATTCTTCTGACTGATCAAATTTGTTTCTGTTGATGAGACTGTAATGTGTTTGCAGCAAAAGTTGGATTCATCCCAAACTGCAATAAAATATTGACATTCCACTCTAGAAGGTTCCCTGGTCACGACATTTGCAAAATTATGTAAATAGCAGCTTTTATGTGACAGTTCCTAAAACATGAATGGAACTCTGTATCCTGGACCCAACAGAGCATGCTTTATTTAACAATGCTGCATGTATAATACATGTTGTGACTGACAGATGTGGTGTCGGTAAGCTGACCAGCCGGTTAGTAGTGACGTAACCTGAAAAAGTGCCGGTGTCCTGTCTTTTGTATGGCCAGTCACGCCCTCGTTCAAAAAATCTGGCAGTTTCAAACCGCCTTGTCGATCAGCAAACCTACACAACCTATAGAAAATGATTTAAAATGTTTTACGAGTCTTAAGAATCTACTGGTCAATTCGGCTTACACCTGATCCACTGTGCAGCGTCCTCTCAATAAAATATTAACTTCTACAATTGTTCCACACCGCTCGCTAAGGTGTATTTTGGTGGAAGAAGATCGTGAGAATATAAGGTGAACCACTTAAAAAAGTTGACATTTTACTGAATTGAGTGCTGCTTGGAGTATCGCATGCATGCCGAATCGAAGAGTGCACTCTATCGATTCGAAAACTGTATTAAGTCATGTTTACGATATATACAAGTTTTCCGATAAGCCAGAAAACTTTAAATAGCTGGATTTTTGAATGGTGTTTGCTTAAACGTTCTTTCCATACAAGAGAACCGACGGTATCTGGGCTAGCAGTGACGTAACCCGCTGGCTGTGGGAGTTCAGGGAAGGCTAGCAAAAGAAACTCACGTTAGCTGTGAATTGCATTTTGGATTTGTGCCGGCAAAGACGCGAAAGGGTAATTTCAAGCAGTTCACTGTAGCTAACCAGTTTGACTTGACTAAACAGAAAATTTGCTCAACGAAGTTGCCGCTGAAAAGTTAATGGTAGTTGGAAACCAAAAGCTTGTTAGCCATTGATAGCTTTAGTAACAAGTCAGCGGCTACCGCCAGGCAAAGTACTGTAACGTTGGCTAACTGCATCACTGGCAAGTCCGTTGACCTAGCGTGTCACAGCGAACTGCTAGCTAGACATTAGCAGCTATGTTTATTACTGGCGCTGTCTGATTCAGTGTGTACAGTTGACAGCCAATGTTGTTGTTCGCAAATCATCTGTGTTGGAGGATAAGCTAACGTTAGCTAGCTAAGGTGACGTTAGCTTTAGCAGAACAACAGCTCTGCTCCGGGAGTCAGCTGACAGCCTGCTGCAAGCTGCCAACAGACCAGTGATGGATCAACTCAAAGTCAAGGACCGCATATTGGAGAACATCTCCTTGTCTGTCAAGAAGGTAAGCTCACCCTGTTGGTAAGCACGCTTATCTAGTTCACTGGTTTATTATCTTCACGTGATTTGAATTATAAAGTGTCATCTTTTGTCTGCCAAAGGGGGCAACTTCCAAGTCAAGTGAAGGGGGAGCACAACATGTCCACAGATAGTCCCACTTAGCTCGCAGTCTTTGACGGGTGAAGGGCCTTGCCCCTTATGATATCAACAAAACAAGCTTATCCCTTAGACTTCTCAATCTTCATGTTTTACAATTTCCAGCGTTTCGGTTGTCATGTTCTGGGTTCCTTTTTTGACCATGGTGGCGCCAAGCCCCAATGTTTCCTCACTGCGGGTTGTGTTGTAAACATACCTGCAATATGTGCCGCGGTCAGTGCAGTGTTTGCAAAATATCATAGTTGTGAGCTAATAGACTTTAACTCCTAATTCCCATTCAAGTTGGGTAATCTCTACGGTTTGTGTGTAGCTATGCCTAGTGTTGTGAAACTACCTTCCTCATAACCTGACAGACAGCATTGCTCTCACTCTGAATGTTTGCTTTCATTGACTTTGCATAAACATGTGCTTTTACTGGAAGCATATAAAAAATCCTATTTATCATGGGCTTCCCTATCCTCTCCCAAGGAGGTTTTCCTCTCCTGGCAAAAATGTTTCCCCTTCCTAGTCCCATAGTCACATGATAATCAGGCGAGTGTATTAGGAAGCCCTATTCCTGTGTGTTTAATGCAGTTGAACCCGTGTATTCCTCTCTAACCCCAGATTGGTTTAATAGGATGTGGCTATTAACCGGTATTAACTCTATTTATTGTAACGACTGAGTTAGGACTGTGAAACCTTTGTATGTCTCACACTTCCAACAAAGCTCATACTGTTTGCCTCAGACAAACATTGCTTAGTCATGTGGAGTTGTTAACACTGGATGCACATTTCCTTTCTTTGGGTCATGACCCTGGAAGTTATTTACACACTGCGGTTGTTCATACTAGCTCTCAGTCCTTCACCATAATGTATTCAGCAGTGATGGGGCCCTCGTTGGATAGTTACCTACACTGACAATTATAGGAAATTATAATATTGTCTTTTTGTCCCCCACCCTTTCATTCATTCATTCTTTACTTAATACTTGGAAAAATGCATCGTGGGATTGTGGGAGCATTTTTAAAGCTTGTCCTTATAATAACTGTCTAACTGTCTAAATGCAAATTGTTTTGGAATTGCAACCAGCTCTGGAAATGGGAATAGTAGTGACTGAGACCTGGAGCCAAAATGTCCAAAAGACTCCAGTGAAACACCGCTGACAGCCTGTCTCTCCACAGTTGCAGAGTTACTTTGCGGCCTGCGAAGACGAGACTCCAGCCATCCGGAATCACGACCGGGTCCTGCAGCGGCTCTGTGAGCACCTTGACCATGCTCTGCTGTACGGGTAAGAAGCTAAACTCATGGTTTTACAATGACATCAATAGAAATAAACTAGAAAAACTGCAACCTAGATGTTATGCAACCATAAACATAGGTGTTTTTAAGGACAGCCATAAACGACCAGTCATAAACAGGAAAGAAAAGCTCCACGCTGAACTTACTGTATGATAGTAAGAACTGTGTAAACATTGGGGGACACTAAACACCTTCATTATGAACTACCTTATGCAAATAATTGAACAGTCAATTATAAACACCTTCATTATGAACTACCTTATGCAAATAATTGAACAGTCAATTATAAACACCTTCATTATGAACTACCTTATGCAAATAACTGAACAGACAGGGATGCAAACCAACATCCTGCTGTACTGAACAGACTCACAGGACAGGAATTCAAACCAGCTCCCCCTCGCAAAGTCTGTCAGCAGAGCCGATCAGACCCGCCTGGACAAGAAACAGAAATTAAACAGAAACTAAATTAGTAATCAAAATAATTTGACTATTCCCGGAGCAAACAGAAAGAGTCTACTGCATCATAGATTGAGCCTCATTACACACCATTCCAAGCCCTTTTATAACCCTGTGACAACCAGTCCAATTGCTTAACACCTTGAATTTGTCACAGTTCATTGGGACACAGCACTTATGAACCCATAGTGAAAGTTCATTGCAAATAGGGAGATGCTTTATGGGCGAACTAGACGGCTGTTAGACTAAAGCAACATATAAATTATGAAGGGCTGGATGTTCCTCTTAGATGTTATTATTAGAAATCTGTGTAATCTGATATGGAGCATAAAGAACTGATTAAAAGGTCATTCGAACATTTTATTTAATTCCACTGCTTTGCCATCTGAGTCGCCATTTCTGTGTGTGTGCAAAAGGTCAAAGTTTCCATAATTTCACATTTTCCTGTTAAGTCAGCAGTCACCCCTTTGGTCCACATATGCTTGGTATGACTGACTGCTTTCTGCATCACAGGCTGCAGGACATCTCGTCCGGCTACTGGGTCCTGGTCCTCCACTTCACCAGGAGGGAGGCTGTCCGCCAGATAGATGAGCTTCAGCACATAGCAACCAACCTCGGTCGAAGTGAGAGCGCAGGCATTACTCTCACTCACGCAAACTGTATCCAGTTTCAGCACTGTCCAACTTGAATATGGTTCTAATGTCTCTTAATGCATTGCCATTGACTGTGACAGCTGAGTAAATGACCCAATTTCAAGTTGACCTCATCCTCTGTAACATGCTGATAAATTATAAAGCACATGGGTTGTTTGTTTACGCTCTAGGTCCTCAACGGCATGTTTTTCCCTCACAGTATTTCCTAAGCATGCCTTGACCTATTTTTGAGTTCAGACGGGAACGAATACAAAAAAAGAAAAGAAGGCATTTAAGAGTATTTCTCTATTCTGTGTAGGTCGTGCTTGGTTATACCTGGCATTGAGTGAGAGCTCCTTAGAAAGCTACCTGCGCCTCTTCCAGGAGAACCAAGGATTACTACAGAAGTATTATTTCAAGTGAGTCATCCATTAATGTTGATTTTCGTCTTATTTCTTGAAGGAAAGAGCCACCCTCCTCAGGCACTCTTATAGTTGTTGGATATCATCAATTTGTGATGTTCAGTGCATTCCAGGAGTTAACTTTTTTTTTCTCTCCACCAGGAATGCATTGGTCTGCAGCCATGACCACCTCACACTCTTCCTCACGCTGGTCTCAGGCCTGGAGTTCATTCGCTTCGATCTGGAGCTGGTTTGTACACGTTTCATTCCAATATCAATGCAAAGATTGAGCTCCTAAATGGTAGCAGTGTCTGTCTAAAATTGCGGTTCCCGCCGGTTCACCCAGGACGTGCCGTATCTGGATGTGGCCCCCTACATGCCGGAATACTACAAACCCCACAACTTGCTGGACTTCGAGGAGCGGCTGCCCAGCTCCGACAGCCTGTCCCTGCACTCCTTCACCTCCCTCACCTCCACCAACCTGGAGTGGGACGACAGCGCCATAGCCCCCTCCAGCGAAGGTAAGGACCGCTACTTTTCTCTTGCGCCTGTTTTTTTTTCGCTCAATCAACTTTGTAGCATCGGTTCCATGTGCTGGGATTGTTTTAAAAGGGCTCTTGTCTGGGTACTTATATCATGATTATATAGACCAATTGTAGTTTTATTTTCCTGCTGAATGAATTTGCTCTTTGGTTTTTCTTGTGTCTGATCTGAACACATTCTGCTGGGTCAAGCACACACTCCTATGCGATGGCACTAATTCATATGGTGATATTAATGGCGTATTGAACCGGAGGTTGGATTTATCCCGGCAGACACCTGTGATTCATAGATACCGAAGTGCATTTTATCAAATGGATCGCTCAGCTTGCAAAGGCTGATGGTTACAGAATGCTTTGGAATAGTGCGTGTCGACACTGAGAGACTGTAGCCGTCTCGTCGGGGTGATGGCAGTGCTCAATGTGAATGCTTTCCCCCATCACTATCCACAAAGTACTGAGTCACCTCCCCCATTTTAGTTCCCTCTTGTCTATTTTTTCCCCCATCATGTCTGTTGTTATCATGTGTATTATATGTCACGTTTTTTTTTCTTTTTTGGAGACAGGAGAGAGGAGATAGAGAGACAATGGTGGTACCATTGTCTCTCTATCTCCTCTCTCCTGTCTCCACTTTTCCTCTCTAATGTTGAATCTTATCCCTCCTTTTTTTAGATTATGATTTCGGTGACATCTTCCCCGTGTTGCAGTCAATGCCAAGTGCAGACTGGGAAGGTGGGACATTGGTTAACCCCTCCCCTCCCCTCCCTCCGTCCACTCTTCCCTCCCCTCCCATCCCTCCCTCCCTCCCATCATAGCATCACGCATGGCCATCCCGCAGTTTGTGCTCAATGCATCCTGGGTCCTCTCTGGGTAGACACTAGCCAGTAATTAGACTTGTTCATAAGCAAAATGCAGCTAGATGCAAGCCTGATCAAAGGGGCATCATGAAAATACCTTGTACTTGGGAAATGGGTTAAATTGCAAGGTATATGGTTTTAGATCTTAAAGTTATGATTTTTATATAGCATATATTTGATATACATTCTTTAGCTAGCCAATAAATAACCTGATATATTATTGTAAAAACGGAATTCTTGGTATAGTATTTGTGAGAGAAGGTAATTTTTACCTGGAGAAACAGAGAAATCACCCAAAATAATGAGTTACTGTGTAAAACACAGTTTCTTGGAACTTGTTTCTTCATTGTTTTAGTTTACCTGGTCAATCCCGCTTATTATATTAAGTGTTTTTTAATTTTACTCATATCAAAGCAAGTTATCTGTCAGGGCTCTGAGGTAACCAATGTAGATTAGATGGCACTTTGTGGAAACTTGAGGTCCGATCAAACTGAAAGACTTCTCCCTGTGTCATAGAGTAGTATTTTCACTTACAGCCTCCATGGACATTGTGACAATGCACTTACATGCACAGTAGTGATATTTTTTGACTTAACAAGAAGATATACTGCATACACATCATACACCATATTAATATTGACTGGTAAGTTTGGGAAGAAACACAGCTCTTCTGTTCTCTTGGGAATTCAGTGTTTAATGTGTACAGTAAGCTGTTATGTCTGTCATGCTATGCGAGTGTTCCTCCTCTGGGGAACAATCCTAACGCTCACTCTGCCTTCTTGTGGACCCCAACAAAATAAAAGTTAAATGCCTGATGCAGCTGGTACTCACTCCGTCTGGTCTCAGTCTGTCTCCAGTACAGTGTATCTGTCTCTCTGTCTGTCTGGTGTATCTTTTCGTTATGTCCTCTCTTCCTGTGTGGATATATGTGGCACTGGTCTAGGTTCAGCCAAACTCCTGTAGCGTCATGCTTTATGTAGGCTTATGTTGAAAAGTTGTTGCTAAAAGTCGTACAGTGCAAACATGCTTTTCACTGTGTTTCACTTCAGCATCTGTTAGCGCTAAGCTGCTAGGGATGTGCACAAGTCCATTTTCTCATGGTTGACTATTCAATGCATGGTCTAAATGAAAATGTGCATATTCAATAGGAAGAAGCTGTCCATGCTGGGCTTTTGTCTGGCTTTGATAAAGACATAACTGCTAGTGAAAGCAGCTAACAGAGGATGAGTACAAAACAACAGCAGGGAAAGTGCAGAAGGTTTTTTAAATGACACCAGAAGCTCTGGGATGTTCAGTGCCATAGCTCTTACTCAGCTTGAGCACCACATAGTTGGATCACTCTGTTAAAATTATTTTAACAATGTATCTCAATTTAAAAACAATAAACGCCAAATTACAAAAGTTGACGCTGGTCCCTGCGAATGAATATTCAAATATTCGATTTTTATGACCCATCCCTGTAAGCTACAGAAGTGAAGTTTGACCTAGGCCTGTGCCACTGCAAACAAAGCTGCTGCCTGTGCACCTGTATCTTATGCATCCTGTTGTATGCCTCTCTGACCCTGCCAAAGAACTACACTGCAACCCCTAACATGACATGTATGTGCATTGATGTTAAAGGAATACACCAAGTCTCATTGGTCAGCTTAGCTGTTAGGTGATGAGAACATGGACAGCAAAATCATCAAAGGAAGTACAGCACAGTACGAAGTACAGCTAAAATCACGCTCACCTGAAATGGTACCAAAAATAAACCTGGCTATTTGAGCCAGCTATATTGAGTTGATGTTATTTCATTTTTTTAAAATTTATGAATCTACAGGCCATATAATAGTGTATGGTAAAGTGTTAGCATGGAGCCTACTACTACTCAACATAATGTATACTAAAGTATTAGCAAGGAGCCTACTACCAATCAACATAGTGTATGTTAAAATGTTAGCATGGAGCCTGCTATCACTCAGCATAGTGTATGCTAAAGTGTTAGCATGGAGCACCGGAGTCAATGATCTACTGGGGACCTATCGATGATTTTGGTGTCTATGTTCTCATCATTTAAGAGGTCAATTGACCAGCGGCACAGTCTACCAAAAACTCTGTGTATTCCTTTAAGTGTATGTAAGTAAACATGTGTCCGCTGCCTTTGCGTTAACCCAGTGTCTTGGTCTTGTCCGTCATCGTAGAAGGTGACCTGACCGACCCGGCCAGCTGCCCGCGATCCAGCGGTTCGGATCCCCAGACGGTCATCAGCGACTCGGTGGTCCTCGGTGCCGGCGCCACCACCTGCTCCGCTATCATGGTTAAGGTAGCTCCCCCTCCCCTCGCCCACAGCCCCACATCCAGACACAACCCCTTCAACGAGGACTCAGACACCAACACCACCAACACCTCGGCCGACATCACGCCGGTCCACGTGGCCAGCCACCGTGACGCCGCCGCCGGAGACGACACGGAGAGCACCAGCAACGAGCTGGAGGTCATCAGGTAGCTAGAGCTTCCTCATCTCCACAGTCCACACCGTGATGAACTGTGCATGTTGAAGTAAACTCACTAACCTTCTACAAAACTTCGCTCATGATCCTAGTTTGAAGCCTTAGCTGCACTTACCAGCGATTACCCTGACATTCACACAGAGACGCACATGCAAAGTCTGAATTTTGAGGAGAAAGGACGCAATTACCAATTTTGTGGGGTGTAACGGAAAAGTAATATAACGAGTAGTGTAACGAATTACTGTTGGCAGGGAGTATTAAGTAAAGTAATAATATTGCTTTTGAAAATAGTAACGATAAATTACATTTTAGGAGTAACGAGCCCAACACTGCTCCTGACTGATGTAAATTTGCCTCTTGATGACCACGGTACAGTGGCAAGGGCTCCATGGTGTAACAAGACTACCACAGTATCTGGCTGGCAGGTTACTTACTAGGCTCACAATTTGTCTGAATAGTGCATCCAATTGTATTTAGATTGGAGGAACCACAGCTAACCACTCCGGTCTTCCAGGATGGCCAGACGAAGGAAACCAGCCAAGAAGCGACGTGGGAAGGGCTCCACAGACTCCAGCAGCAGCATCCATAACTCTGCCTCCTCGGAGCAGGTGGAGCTGGACAACGGCCTTCAGGCTCCGGAGGACGGACAGGGGTTAGGGGAGGATGTAGATACGTTGAGCTGCACTGCGGGACAGCAGCTGGACACTGGGGCAGAGACAGTGAGGAGGAGGAGCAGGAGGGGAACGGGGGATGGGGAGGAACGAGAGGAGGAAGGGGCAGACGGCCTCCTACGGCTCCCGGAGATGATGGACACCTCTATGGACAACGTGGGCCAGCCACTCCGCGACGTCATGGACCGTCTCAACGGGGCTGTGGACGGGGGGGAAGCCTGGGAACGACCCGAAGAGGAGGAGGGGAAGACTAATGAAGGCAGCAGCAAAGGCCCCCAGCCTCCCGCGCAGCAGCCCTTTCGAGAGGATCCGGGGGGCGAGCCACCCGACCCGGCCCCAGGGGCAATGTCTCGTCCCCCTCTGGCCCCTGGCCCCAACTTCTTGCAGGCCTCTCCTGCGCCTACAGACTTCTACTGCTTTACCCCCCACAGTCCAGACCCTGCTGCCAAGGGTGGTGGCCACCATGACCCTGCAGGGCATGGCCAGTCGCAAGCTCTTCCTGGTGGCCATGAAGATGAAGGAGAGGCAGAAGCACCGGCGGGACAGGAGCCCACCATGAAAATGGGAGAGGAACTGGAAGACAAGGAAGAGAAAGAGGAGTCAGGAGTGTCGGTCGAAAATGAATTGGCGGCCGAGGAGGCAGAAGAAGAGCTGGAAGGGGAGCAGCTCAGTCCGACAGAAATCTCTCATCCTGCAGAGTTCAAGTAAGGAGTTCATACAAAATCACTCAATCACATTGGGCCTCATTCACGAAACGTGCGTACGATCAGATTTGATCTTAAAGTGTACTTACGAACGTTTCCACGAATATTTCGGCATTCATCATTTTTTTTCTTACCCTTTGGTACGATCAAAATCTACGTGTGTTTGGAAACATGCGTGGGGCATTACGCATGAAGTGGTTTCTGCTTGAAATGCCTTATTCTTTAAGGGAAATCTATTAAAGCAGTCCCAGACCTCATTATCAACACCAAATGTGTTTCAGGCCATTTGTAAGCCTGGTGATAATAACCATATTAACAAAGCTAGGCCGATATGAACAAATTCATAGGCAATTCTATTCAATTGGAAACATGAGTGATTAAAGTGATTAATTAGTATCGTATATATATTATCATATTATATTATTATGTATTGATCAATAAAGTTCTATCTTATCTTACCACAGGAGCAATAGACTGTGCACATCAAAGCACCGTCTCCAAACGCTTTCCCTATTTAAATCGCAAACAATAACACACCATAAACATTCAATTAATTTGTGACGCCAACCTAAACCTCCTACATGTGGTTTCCAGCTGTCCAGGAGGGATCCATGACTCGGTGCTGCAGAACAGTAGGGTGTCGTGCGTCTTGAGCAGGTGCTGCTGGAGACGCACTACACATATTGGACTGAATGGAAGTTAAATTAACCAGAGTCTCAAGACTAACTAGTTTGTCTCTAGGTGATAGAGGTTATGCCTTGACCACATTGCTAATGACACACCTGATAAACCTTCAGACCCCTCAGCAGAGATCATATAATTATCATACGTGCACTCGCTCCGCCACAGAGCGAGCGCAGCATACTGAGCTGGAAGGCTGTGATGAGTTTGGACACCGCAGGAAGAAAGCTCCTGTCAAGAGCTACAGTCAAAACCAGCAATATTATTATAAAGCCTAAAGTCTGAGCTTACCATCAGATGGAGATGCTGCTTGAATTAAACCAGTGTCCAACTCCACTGATGACTGGACACCTGACAGCACAGTCTCCATATTATTTCGCCAAACATTTTGGCAGCGCCCTGCCCTCCGCCTGGAGCTAATAAACTGCATCTATTTTGAGTTAGACTATCCTAGCCCTCGCTTTTTAGACTCTAACTGTCAGTCAAACGGTTTCTTTTTAATTTAATTCAAGGTGTGTGTTTCTGATGTTGCAGCATTGACAGCATCAGTAATTTCTTGCCATGTTTTCTTTCTCAGTTGCTGTCACTCCACTGCTTACACTTTTAAAAAGTATATATATTTTTTTCTCTCACTCCCGAATACAACACTTGTATTTCAGAGTTTGAATTTTTCTTCTTGGGTCTGTTTGCCATTCTCCACCACTCCAGTAATGCTTTCCATTTGCGCACGACCCTTCAGACAGCAGACCTTTTATGGAGTTGCCAGGGCGTCTACCTATGCTAATCAGCATCAACAGGCACGCGCATCCAATTAAGGAACAAGTGGCATTCATCATCAGATACACCTGGAATACGCAAAAATCGAGACTCTGCGCATGCTTCATGAATCCCACGTTGGTTTTGCGTAGGCATGTTTCTTAAGAACAAAAGTAAGAACAAGTTAAGAAAAGTTTCATGAATGAGGCCCCTTGCCTTTCACTTGAGTGAAAAACACAGGCTAGTTTTAATTGGTAAGCAAAAGTATGTTTATGGTTACCATCTTTATTGAGATGTACCTGTAACTGATATTCTGTAGATTGCTGGAAAATCAAGTATACACCGTTAAGCCATCTTCTCTCTTTACTGTTGATGTTTCAGGGTGGACAACAACCACTTGCTACTACTCATGATTCATGTGTTTAGAGAGAACGAGGAGCAGCTCTTCAAGGTAAAGACTCATTTTCCCTTATTCATACTGATGTTTATTTCCCCACGATGATGTGCAGAAACTACAAAAGCAAATATTTTTGCAGAAAATGTGATTGTGCATGCTAAATATTTGTGTTTCATACTTTACTTGAATAGTGCACAATCTACTTCTTTAGCTTTAATCTGCCAAACTAATGTATGAAATCTCAATAGCATGTTATAAATCTCAATAGCGTGTTATAGCATGAGAAATAGTTATTACAGCTTTTGAATGATCTGTGCTGTCATGTAAAATGTGCTACATGCCATCTAGTTGCCAGGACACATGAGCAGTGAACAATATATTGTGAGATAGATGAATATGGAGGTTCATCTTTGCGTCCCCAGATGGTGAGGATGAGTACAGGCCATATGGAGGGGGATCTGCAGCCCCTCTACCTGCTGTTGACTGACTGTTACATCTACCTGCTCAGGAAGGGTAAGTGGCTGCAACACACAGCGCTACATAGAGTGTATAGATAGAATCTGTATTTATTATTTGCATTTATTATTTGCATTTAGTTTTGCATTTATTTGCACTCATTTTGCACTGTCTCTATAGTTGTATATTATGTACATTACCTTTATTTTATTTTAGTACCTATTTTCTTTTATTAGCTTCCTGCATTTGACAATACTTGACTTCCTTGGCATTGTCCGCCAATTGCAAATGTTTTGATGTGACCCGGTCCAAGGGGATCAATAAATTGCTATCTTATCTTATCTTAGCTTATCTTATCTTACATTGGCTCCATCCTGTAGTAACAAGGAGTGGAACAGTTCAACATTTTTGTTACAGAGGGGAAAAATGCCTGTATTGTTTCCATGGTGCTGAAAACATCATGGATATAATTTGCTTAGAAATTTAGGGGAATGAGTTTAAGTTCATATTAAAAATCGCATCATCTGAGTAACTGGTAAAAGGTGATTTGATGCAGTTATTCTGGACAGAAAAAACTCCATGCAAGGATGTCCTGCATACTTCTTGTTTACATGCAGCCATGGAGGTTAGCTAATATTACTGCCCATTTGTCATTCATTCGAGATACAGAGCAGGAATAGCTCACAGGAGATGGTAGGAAAGAGAATGATGAACGTTATATTGACATGTCTTGGTTTTACTCGTGCTGTCATCCTCAGGTGCAGCGGAGAAGCCATACACAGTGGAAGACGCTGTCTCTTATAATGAACTGGACTATGTTTCAGTAAGTGTCTCTCGCTGGTCCTTGGCTGCGGGTCTTTCACACACACACACAGCTGTCTTTTGCCTTCATTTTTCATGTTGTCTTCTTAAAGGTTACAAGTGGACAGAGGCTATGTTGTCTATGTCGTCAAGGTTAACAGTTTCAAGTTTATTTCTATAGCCCTTTACCACATGCATGTCTCAAAGGACTTTACAGAGAATGAGCGCGAACGCGAGAATGAGCCTAACTGATCAACAACCAACCAAAGAACAGAATGTCATGCGGCCACTTTTAACGCATTTCATTTAACACTCAGATCATGTGGTTATTAGTGCAAGAGAACAAATTTCCCAACACTGTAACTCTATTGGTTGGTACAGTGTAGTCTATCAGTTAACATAACCTATATCAACAGTGCTAATAAATCTTAAGAACATATGAAAGCCATTTGAATTGAACTCTGATAACTAGCAGTGATGCCATTCTGAGTACATGGCTGAGTAAATGTAAACTGTATTTGAAAATGTCTTCTAAACCGTCTTACATCTCAGTTTGTGTTTTCCTCACAGCATCGTAATGAAAATGGGGTTATCAATTTTCTTTCTAGTACTTGCTGCTACATCATTATAATTTCAAAGTGAATAATTTTGGGCTAAAAGTGTCCAATTACCCCATGAAGGTGTAAAAAGTCAAAAGTGTCAGTTTGCTTTCTCCGCTCATTCAGCTGTCCTGCTGGTGTCTCTCTCCTAGGTGGGCCTTGACCAGCAGACAGTGACAGTGGTTTGCACTAATAGACGAAGACAGTTCCTGTTGGACACAGCTGATGCCTCACTGACTGAGTGAGTGTACATGTTCCCTCATTTCTTGTTTTGTCACTTGTCGGACTGTTACATGGATCAAACACATAAAGGTTGTCCTGCTGTGCAAAGCATCAAAGACCTCCTGTCCACCTGGCATTGCATGTCATTTTTGATGGATAGATTTCTGTCCATTGGGTTGTTCTGGAATGTGAACATGGTGGGCGTGGCAGAAGTACAGTAAGGGGGCAATCACACAAAGAAGCATCGCTGGAAACTCAATAAATAATAGCCTCCTCTAAGGTCTCTGTGTTCATCGGCTTTTTTCTGCCTTGGATGGTGACGAATCCGTCTGTTCAGACAAAGTTCAACTGGGTTGAACTTTCTGTGCGTCACGACGGATGAGTCATCAGCCCCATCCAGACAATGGACACTTCTCATTGAAAGTGAATTGAAAATTACACATACAGACAGACACAACAGATCAGTGTGGCTGCCATGTAAATGCACCAAAGCTACACTGAAGATCCAATCACATAAATCACCTCTGGAGGTGGTTAGAAACGCATTTGCTCACATTAACAACAAAGTCTACATACAATGTGTCTCCAATAGCAACTACATCCAACCAGGATGCAGTGTTTCAAGTAACCATTACGCTGTATTAGGCTTTTGTGTTTGGTTTCATAGAGCCAAATAGGTCACAGCTTATCACGAATTCCATGCTTGTTAATCTTTCATTTGACTTCATCCAGTTTATCCCCCCGCTCCACTTTTCCCTCCTCCAGCTGGTTCCTGTCGGTCCTCAAGTCGGCCATGGTGAAGGGCTGTCGCGAGCCTCCCTACCCCTCTGTCCTGACCGATGCCACAATGGAGAAACTGGCCCTCACCAAGTTTGTCTCCCAGGAAGCTCACTGTGAGGTACAGAAATGAAAAGAATAAATAATAAATTCATTTTTTTTCCCACCCTCCAATGTTACAAGCACCAGGAGAGCTGTAAGGAGCAGCAACTATTTCTGAAACGTGTGACGAAAGAAATTTGCCATCCCAGCTCACAGCGAGCGTATGAAGAACTGGTATATTGATAATCCCCGACGTTTTAATTTCTCATAATATAATTATAATTCATATAACTAGTTTAAACGTCCTCTAAACCTCGCTGTCAGTACTCTGCAAACAAAGTGTGGTTTCCATGGAGACTCGTAGAGATCTACATTATCTTAAAAAGCTGTAAAAAGGAGAGAGACATCATGCCAAAAGTTATTGTACAGTTATGTGATTTTTATGAATGTACATGGACTCATATTTCTGGCGTTAGAGACAACATACGCTGTTTTAGCGGAGCCGTGACTTGCGGTTAAATCACTGTCATCATTCATATTGTGCATCAAAAAGCTGGGAGGTGTAGGTTACAATGAAACAATATCAGTTTGACTTTCAGAAAGCCATTAGTTTTGATTATTTGGATCATTCATCCTGACACTCAATTAATAATAGGCTTGGAGTGTAGCAAATGTTCCTACTACTGTAATAGGAAAAGATGCCTCACAAATGCAGGTGGATTTTAGTAAATTTAAAAAAGCATTGAGGTATATTGGGAGAAAATGTGATGTTTTAAATGGTTTGAATAGGCCAGTTTATTATTATTATTATTATTAGTAGTAGTAGTAGTAGTAGTAGTAGTAGTAGTAGTAGTAGTAGTAGTTTTTGGTTTGGTTGCATCAGTGCTCCCAAATGTAGCAGTCACACAGTTAAATGTATATCGCTGCTGTTGGGTGAAAACCATGTATCTCCAAAATGTCAAAACACCTTTGTGTTTAGCCTGATGATGATGCATTTTTTATGTTATCCAAAGGGTTTTGAAAGGGTTTCATAAGTTCCAAGGGGTAGAATTTTCTCAACCCGTAGAAGACCATGTAATCCTTCATCTGAAGTTAAAACATGAAAATCACCAGAACTGGAGTTACAAGGCTTTCACTTAACAACAGCTATATTCAATCGTTTTGGTTACAGTCCTGGCTGAAGATGTCATTTTACAAAAGCTTAGCAGCTGTAGCATCTTTTGGTATATCTGTAGTTCTTAGAAAGGTTTGGAAATCCATGTTTTTCTCCCATCCTCTCAAACTGATGTTCTTTGGCTGATTTCCACAGTGGTGTTTAAACAATGCTGGGTTCGTCTCCAGGTATCTGAGGTGGCTATCCGGCTGTACTCGCTGGTCCACTGGGAGGATCCTATGGACATGACTGTTTCCCCCCAGGGTGGCCCGCCGTGCTTCAGAGAGTCCTGCAGTACCAAGGAGGGCGCTCTGCTGTACCGGGCCGGCACCACCTACCTGGGCAAGGAGCTGTGGAAGAGCTGCTACCTCGTCCTCAGGTACGGGCGCGCCACATCGACCCCCTTCCCAACTGGTGTTAACATGCGTCTTGTATCCGGATTGTGTCTAGATATGCTTTGGCTGGATTACATGTACACCTGACGTTAAAATGCGTCTCCATATTCCTCTTTCCTTCGTACTGCGCATGTCATTTCCCCTTGGAATAATCGTGGCCTTTAAGACTGACAGTAAACACCTTGTATCCTGACAATCCATTATGGACGAGTGTGTTATGATCTTAGCTGCCTGCTGTTCGATTTGCGTGCGCTTCCTGGTTGGATCCATCCATAGGTTTATCTCTGTTTCCATAGCTATTGTATGCGAAGTGGAGACTAAAATCTAAAATAATTCATCAGATTTTTCCCGCCAAATCCAACCAATCTTCTCAGTAATTGTCTCGTTTATTTACAGTAATTATTTACAGTAATGCTATTGTCTCAAAATTAATGTTGTAATGATTTATAGATGTTTAAATGCCGCACGTAGCACCTTTTTAATAAAAAATATTTTGATGTGAATATGAATGGTTGTCCTCTTTCCTCTGAAGCAATGGGATTCTGTACCAGTATTCAGAGAGAACTGACGTGACACCACTGCTGTCAATCACCATGGGGTAAGCTTCAACTGGCCGAAAGATGAAACTGGGAATAGTTGATGGGAGCTCTCATTGGTTCAGAAACATGGGGACAGATAATGAAGTCAAAGACCATGTTCACTGTCTCCCCTCTCCTTGTTAGAGGAGAGAACTGCGGAGGCTGCCGTCGCTCCAACAGCACAGAGCGTCCCCACGCCTTCCAGGTCATCCTGACGGAGCGCCCCCCGCTGGAGCTCAGCGCCAACAACGAGCTGGACATGGCTGACTGGATGCAGTTTCTCTGCCAGTCCGTCTCCAAAGGGGTGAGGGGGGGAGACTCGCATAGTTCACACAGCATGCGTTGAGCAAATACTTGCCTAGAGATCTCAGATATTGCATATACTGTATCTCAATGCTTTTATAATTTGTCACCTAGGCTGCGGTCGAATAGTCTTTTTTGCTTAGGAAGGTTCCTAACTGAGTGAAATGACCCGGAAGTATCTAAGTGGCAGCCATGATAAGAGCTGTTCGAATTCTCTAAATGCTAAGGAAAGGTGCTTCAGTGCTTCCTTACTTAGCTCCTTTAGCATAGGATACACTGGACGATCCTTTACGAAAGGAAAGGAGATAATGCCGTCCCACAATTCCTTGTGGCAGCAACGTTTAAAGCGACGCACCATTCGGCCGTTCACGAAAACAAACGATCATGACCGACAAGGGACGCAGATCATCATGCAAGTTGCCGTTGCTTATTAAGCATTTTCCATCTTATGCCATAACCTATGCTCAGTTTGCATTAGTTATTTCTTCATTCTGAGCGTTGTTGTATTGCCAGCCTTTAGGAATATCATTAATTAATTTTACTTCAGTCACAGATGCTGAAACCCTTGCCTTAATAAAGGCCTGTATCAGCCATAACAACTTCAAAGCACAATCAAGTCAACATTTCAAGGTGTTTACTGAGTTGTGTGGTGGTTCTTAAGCTATTATATGCATAGGCTTATATGGGGCGAAGTATCTAAGATGCGCTTTTAGTAGTCCATATTCGGAACATTGTAGTTTCACCACGGCAGACCCACGTCATTAACATCCGCCGTCGCATAATTACGTAGCCTAGTGTAAGTGCAGTCGGATTCTCTTAGCACCGCGGTTGTCTTTTCCTAAGTCCTTATGAATTCTCCTTCACATCTTTCCTTGACCTCATGACGTTTTCCAACGAGGTCAAGGAAAAGTGGTTAGGAATAGGAGTTAGGACGTATTTTTTTGACTATTCGACCGCAGCTTTAGTTAAATTTTTTGATATTTTTATATCTCTATCAGTACTTATTTTTCTTCGTTTCAGTTGTTTTGAACACCCTCACAATGCTGTAGACTTTATTTTTCATACTTTTCATTCTTATATTTCTCCCTGAAATGTCCTAGTGTAGTAATTATGAGTCGTGCTATGTTTAATATCTCCAATTGCTTTACTATTGTTTATATTCTGTCTCTTCTTTGCTGTCTCCTGTTAATATTTTACTACTGCAATGAAGTTTTATCTTATACTATTTTATCTTTTTGCGCTGTTCAATGTGTCTCTTTCTAAACAAACTCAGCCATCACTGTCCATTCTGTCCATTCAGTTGTTGCGGAGGAAGGATTATTCTGTTTTTGAACTACGACCATTTTTCCAGGAATTAGACAAACGTGATTTAGTTCGCACAGTTTGTGGACCACGCGCAAATTCCCCCCGCAAAGATAATTAATACAAACACGGTTAATTAGAGCAAACAGTCTTCTTTTTCTTCTCATAATATCCCACACTCCATGATTTCACACATTGTGGCTTTTAAGTCGAGCTCAAGTGGGAATCAGTCACGGTGGAGTGGCTTTCTTCACAGCCTCACAGCACAGAAAGTGACCAGGCGTATTTCTACCAGCCTATAAAGCATTAAGCCTCCCACACAAATAATCCCTGTTGGTATGCACAGTGCGAGCTGTTCAGGCTTCCCATGCCCTGCTCAATTTACTGTTCAGGCATCAGGGTTTTACTTGTATGACTTCCCATATGCACAATGTTAATATGTATTGATGCAAACCCCCTTGATGTTAATAAGATATGATTAAACCGGGTTCACCTGTAATCCACAAACACCTTACATGAAATGGAAGTTGCCTGTCATAAAATAAATATTGCTTGAAAATATCCTCTGCATCAAATACGACTCCTATTCTTTTGAACAGTCAGGTATCAACTTTCCCCATTTATCAATCAGTAGATAAAGTATATTTCTTCATTTCCTCTCCCTCCCCTCAGGTCATCCCCCAGGGCGTCGCCCCTACCCCGTGTATCTCGTGCTGCTTTGTGGTGACGGACACAAAGCTGCTGACCTTCCATCAGGACTGCCAGACCAGCTTCTTCCGTTCGCTGGGCAGCGCCGATCTCTGCGATGTCACCACTGTCAGCCTGGAGGCCGGCAAGGAGTACTGCATCATCGTGAGTCTGTTCAGCTCTTTCCATGGTTTAGTTTAGATATTGGCCTTTTATTTAATAGCAGATATCAGCCAGTCAGCATCATCTACTGTCTGAAACTGCCTGTAAAAAAGGTGGATTTTTGAAAAAGTAATGACTTTAAATCTAACCACTTAAAATCTAATTTTAACAATGTCTTCATTGAACATCTTTGATCATGTATGTATATAAATAGAGGAAAAATTTTATTCCTATAACATGGGACCTTTTGTTATTGTTCAGTAATGTTTTTTGTAAATTACTTCCTCATTTAAAAGCAGTAATGTATCCCAGAGTTTCCCCTACCATTGGGAAAAAGTGCTTCACCCCGCCTTAAAGGATAATACCGGTGTTTTTTAAAATTTGTGTCAATGGTCTAGGTACATTCTTCCGACTGGTGTCTGCACACAGTCAGTATAGTTGGAGATATCAGCACTCGTTTTCCTCCCTTTAGAAGAAGCCATTTGCTGCCATTCATTCTTGTACAGTATGAAAAACACCTTCCACAGAGTGAGAGAATCCATCACAGTAAACATGAAGTCTTCATTTGGTTTGGTCAACAATTCTGTTTTGTCGTTATTTCGTTGTGCCTGAGTTGAGTGTTTTCATATCAGCGCTGCATTGCGTTACGCTCTGCTTACTGCCAATCACCTGACACCCACAGCAAGAAATGGAAGTCTCTGCCGGGAAATACTAGTCAGTGAAATCAGCTGCTGTAGAGTTTGGCTCTCAGCCCAGCCCTCATTGGCATACAAGACACATCTACTGTATATATCACGCTGCAATATGTGTGTATAACAAACACACAAACACGGGTATCACACAGAGTGGGTTATTGTTTATCTAGGCTGGGCATTGAAGCATATCTCTCAAGTCTTTCATCATCATCTAACGAAAGAAACTGGTTCAACATCAGATTACTCATTAATCACACTTGTTAGCTCATCATACAAATGACAATAGAACATAAAAATAATTTCATGTTTTGTTTCTTTCAATCAAAGAATTTAACATGATGAAACAATGGTCAAAAAGATAGTCATGTATCCCTTCTGTGCTTTTTGAAATAAACGTGGTAGACTGAAATAAAATGATGTACTCTATCAATGCAGGGTATTGAAATATTTTTTTTTTTTAAGTTTTCTAAGTTTTAATTGAAGTCTTCACACTTTGTTTCTCCTGTTCCCCGGCAGGAGTTTGCTGTGGACCGGGCCCAGTTCCTCCCTCCCTGGGTCTTGTACTTCAGCGGCTGTGAAGAGAGAGATCGCCTGCTGGAGGCACTGGACACCGCCTGGACAGACATTTTCCATGTGGGAAGATATATTCACCTTTATTTAATAAGTTTAATAAAACAATTGTCACCAGCCAGAATCTGAAACAAGTGCAGAGGGTCATAACCTTTGATATATGTCCATGATGGCGTATTACTGTGCTTATTAGGGTTAGACTGTATATATGTTTGCCTTCAAAAGCCTGTATCGGTTGAATGCCTGCCCTAATGCGTGTCCTTCTCACCACCCATAGGTGGGCCTCCCCCGGCGAGACGTGTCGGACCCGTCGGTGCAGAAGCGCTGCGGTGAAGCCCTCGCCCTCATGAGGAGCGCCTGGCAGAGGGCCGACAGCCTGGCCCGAGGCCGAGCCCAGAGGGAGCCCTGGTGCTGACGGACACACACACACACAAACACACACGCGCAGACCTGAGGGTAGTCAGTGAAACAGACTCACAGTTAAATAGATGGATATGGTTTCAGGATAGACAATGAGACAGAAAGAGGGATGGATAGACGGACAAATGATGGATTTACCGCTGAGATCACTCATACTCTGTTTGTGTTGCTGCAAACTGTGTCTCTACTCCAGGATGCTGCGACTCAAGCGGTTTGAGATGAAACTGATTAGACGTGGTTATCAGGTGTTGTATTGCAACATGAACTTCCGTCTGATTCACTGATGAATCAGAACGTAAGTAGCAAAAAATGAGGCAAAACAACATCGGTTTTAGTTTACATAAATATTATCAACGCGCAAGTAGGAAAACTCCAATTCACACAACACCTGTATGCTGCATCACCCATCCTACAATTACATAGGATGGGTGGGCAACCTTGGCAAGAGGGGTTGTCACTCTGCCTCAAAGAATGCCATTCATATTGGTTTCAAGGAAAAGTTCGGTGTCGCATGATCTGAATGAGTTTCAAGGCTTTTTCCGTCCTTCTAATGAAAACTGTGGAAAGTGGTGATGGATGAACGGACAACAGATAGTGAAGACTTTACTTACGTACGCTTCTCTCTCTCTTCTTCTCTCACTCTCATTTACACATGAGAGAAAAATAGGTCATTGTTACATGATAAACAAGAAAGCCATATAGGG
This sequence comes from Centroberyx gerrardi, assembly GCF_048128805.1. NCBI lineage: Eukaryota > Metazoa > Chordata > Actinopteri > Beryciformes > Berycidae > Centroberyx > Centroberyx gerrardi. The sequence goes on along the minus strand of NC_136010.1, from coordinate 28,547,749 downwards.
GGGAAGTGGCTTGGGATTCACACACTCCTCTGCCTTGCACAAAAAAAAACGAACTTCTGTAATGCTTAACGTCGCTCCTGCAGCTCACACAAAGTGTTTGGGGCTGAAACTCGTTGTTTTCAACCTTAACTGCGGTACAATTGTAGCGCAAACGTGCATCGCTGTACATAACGAAGGTATAATCACTAATATTCGTGTATATGTATCATATTCAGTTTGAGTTTGGTTTGTCTGTGGGCACATACCTCTGAAACGTTGGATTATTTGTCAAAATTGTGCGACTGTTTTCCCGGAGAGAATGAGGGTCTCTATATGAAGTGTATCTGGATAATTAACACTTGCCTTTTTCTCCACTCTAACACTACACAGACGAGTGCTCGAATGCAAGCTTGCACATTGTTTTTGGTTTTAGTCTTCTGTTTATTTTTAGTTTTTTATGGTACTGATTGTGGTTTTGTGTGAATTCCGTAAACTGTGCTGCTTTTTTAATTTTTAGAGAAATCCTTTGTTCTACTGTATTCATTTGTGTGGTTTCACTTTCTCGGCTCCGACTTTTTATCTTTGTGTTAGCAGATACACTTCGCCCTCAGTGTGGGTGGCTTGTTGCATCTGCGAAGAATTATGGTCTGTATGAAGAATGCGTTAATACCTGTGTTAATGAAGGAGAGCTATTGCTTTTCTTGGCTTGTGATTTGTATTCTGCCCTTAGTTTGTGGCATCATGCTGTATATTTAGGCTTTATAGTAGAACTCGCATTAAGAGCTGGCTACTCTACTAAATGGGAGTCTCTCTCTGCTATAGTCATCTTTTAGCAATCTAGAACCATATTTTAGCTTTATAAAAAAAAACACACAAGCCTTTTGACTTGGAGCAAGCGTAGCATCTGTTCTTACTAGGTTAATACACTAAAATAGTCTAATATTGTCATCTACAGTATGCCACTAAAGCTTCACTTGGGGAAGGAATAAGAATTATTTCATTTTCCTTCTCTATGGTTTCCCCACAAATTGTAGTCATTCGACAGTAATATTACCCATGTTACAATCTCTCCTTGACAATGAAGCTGTGTGTATGGCGGTATATAGCCATTCTCATTGCTAATTTTAGATAAGCTTGAGCCTTTTTTTTTATTTCACCTGTATCATATCTCACTCCCAATGACAATGTTGCCTTTTTGACAACCTTAAATGAACTGGACGTAACGGCCGCTATGCTTCAACCAAATACAGCACTATTTTTCAATGTGGCCTTACACAAGACGATTCGGCGGGCTTTTATCGGGACACCTTCACCTGAGTCGAAACACAGATGTCACGTGTGTGTGTCGCTGTCTGTAAGAGACCGTGTGTGTTTTCTCTGTCACACTGTATTACTCTGATGTTAGCGTTACTCACTGCTTTGAGCCTTTCTAAGTGCCGCTTGGTCTCACTTGTCTTCTGCTCTTTCACAAAGGACAACTGATCTCAGGTTAAAAGGATACTTAAGACCCCGACACCTTAAGACACGCCTTGCAGTTTGTGTTGTTGCTGTTTTGTCTAATTAGATTTTTCTATTTTGGTCCCTCCCATTTTCCACGCAGCGTTGTAAAGTTACTTTGAGAGCACACTGGAAAGGCGGTAAAGTGATGTCCAACTGTTGGAAAAGGCCTAATGTAAAAGTCCTTTAATAATGCAATAGGCACTTGGAGAGAATTGATTGCAAAATAGGACTGATACACAATCCAGGTGGAGTCTTTTTCCCCAGTGGATTACTTAAGGACTTTTTGAGTAGGGGGAGTACAGCTGCAATAGGTGAAAGTACTTGAAATGTTTCTGACAGTTATCAAAAAAAGAAAGAATATACTGCTAAGAGTTGTGGCCTATGAAGTGTATATAATGGAAATGTCATAATGGAAATGTCAAAGTTTGTGATTCAACTGTTGGGCATTGCTGGCCAATGATGGATTACATCTTTTGAGTGATGCATTGTGAAAAAGAAAGCTGTTTGAATTTGTTTATATCTATATCTATATATATATATATATATATATATATACAGTATATATTGTTTGTATTACGTTTAGCTGTTTTTTTTATTTGAATTGTAAATAGAACATGGGATTAATCAAATATAACCTATGCTCACATATCAAGACGTGCATGACCAGAGGGTTTTTCTACTGTACATAATGATAACGAATGTACAAATAAAACCTTTGTGAATAGGACAGCGTAAATAAATACATTCAAATCAAACCTCGGCTCCTGTGGTCACATCATATATAGGCGAAACTTAACAGCCAGTCTCTTATAGAAGGTCCGCTTCTTTATGTGAGAACTCAGTGATTGATTAATTCATTGATTGATTGATTGCACAGATATATTTGGCCCTGTGTTCGACACTCTTCATGCTCTGATGAAGGCTCCCAGTTGTTTTAATGTGAAGGAAAGATTAGTGTAAAGACTAGTGTTGCCTTTTCCTTCTTTTAAGAGACTGTTCTGCTGTCATATATATAGGCTGTATGTGTGAGCAGCTGTACTTTTAACATCTCAATTTCTGTTACAGGTCAAAAGCAATGAAAATGTAAGGACAATTACATTAGACGAGGGACGAACAAAAACAGTCCGTAATGATGACTTATAGTTCTTCTGAATACATGAAGAAGATTGAGGGAGTTTTGTGAAAACTGAAAACTCACAGTTAAGGTGTGAAAATTCAGATTCAGTTAGATTTTCACTATAATACAATATTTACTTCCTTTTTTCATTAGACACTGCTAGTCATGTTTGTTTAGACTTGTTTAGTTATATAGCCCTTTATCATTCAAAAGGCTTTACATGGCATCATATACATACTACATCACTATATACATATACATACTGCATATACATCATGTACTACATCATCTACCATACTACACATTCACGCCTATGGGCAATTTAGAGTGTGCAGCTATAGAGTGATGCAGTTTGATAGTGTTCAGCTATAGAGGAGTGATGTAGTTTGATAGTGTTCAGTAGATTAGTTGTATTGATGTTGTAATTCCTACTGGTTGCCAGTAGAGGTTGATAGAGATCATACAGCTCTGGAAAATATTAAGACACCACATCAAAATTCTGTTTCACAGTTTAAAGATGGTTGTGTCTGTGTAAAATCTAACTTCTGATATTCTTTTATGAACTATTGACCACATTTGATTGTAACCCTGATTCTTTCTCACAGCTTCGATGTGTCTTGGCATGCTCAATCAATACCTAATCAATACCTCATTAAGTTGAATCAGGTGGTGGAATTTTAACGAATACATGGAGTGGCAGGGGAACCACTGCCATAGAAAAATACACACATTCAAAAAATTGCACATATTTCTATCTTTCATAAAATGTGTGAAATTTGGTTTCTTATTAGAGTTTTGCTATATAAGGATAGGATCCCCAAACCAGGTTAGTGGAGTAAGGGTTAAGAAAGGGATTTTTTTTGTAAATATAGCCAGTGTCATGCTAGTGCATACCATCACATATAGAAAGCAACTCTGCACTATACACATTGAAGACATTGGCATTCCCTTTAATACAGCTTCTCTTTTTGATGGATGTCGGCCTTCACAGCTTTGACTCTCAAGTTGTGAGCACATTTATTTTTAAAGAGAAGCGGATCAAAGGCCGATTTTAAAGATGAACATACCGATGCTTCTTGAATACAGATTTAAAACTACAATAGGCAACGTTTTGCCTTGAGGCAGGAAGTATTGTAATTCCCACCGCCTGGTCAAATCAACATAAATAAGTCAATAGCAAAGATTTATTATAACCCTAAATGAAGATGATTTTGCTCAAAAATTAAAATGTCACTTTCACCCCTACGATTCCCATTTATTTGGAGATTTTTGTTTATTGATTAGGCTGCCAGAGATCCATTGCATGAATTCCATAAATGTTAGACTGCTTTGAGGCTGAGGAATCATCTGAATCTTTTAATTGAGAGTAACAATATTGTCATAATTGCTTTATGATCATTTCAATTTTTCTGTTTCGCTGTGATCATTACTGATATGTTACCAATTCCATGAAAAAAGACAGAAATTGCTGTATTTTTGAGTTTGGAACACGTTTTATAATATATATTTATAATATGTATATATATATATATATCGTGGTAAGATATATATATATATATATATATATATATATATATATATATACCGTGGTAAGGTGCCACATATATGTGGCACCTTACTAAGATTGCCAAGGTTGAAATTGCAAATGTGTTAACCATCATTTCTAGAAATTAACAAGATATTTAATAAGTTGTAAGTAAGATACAAAGATAGATAGAGCATGTAATGTTCACAGCCTCTGATATTCGTGAAAAGCTCATCTTAGCATTTTAGTTGCTAGGGCAACAAGAGTTACCACTGGTTTTGTTCAGATTTTTTCTAATCCTTTTAGTTGTACAGTAATGTCACCTTGGGTATACTTGTAAAGACAGATATTGTTACCATGGTTTCATTAACTCTTCGTCTTGCCTGTGCTGTATTTCTCTGCACAGAACAGCATGAATCGCCATTCATGATAGGAGGGAGTTTTCTGACTCCTTATTCAGAGGAGTGGTGCAAGAAAAGAGCTGATGGATGGAGGAGAGATTCAAGAGCTTTAGAGAGCAAGTGGAGAAATGGCTCATTGATCCCCAGCAGGAATGGAAATGGAGGAATGCAAGTGCAAGTGCAGACAGTCTCAGATATGGAGAGGTGAGAATGCTAGAACAGAAAATAGAGGAAAGAAGCTATTGTCTGTTGTCATCACACAGTGTCCAGGGAACTGAGAGAAAAATTGGCAGGTGATAGTCAAGATGGACGGAGGAAAATGGCGCGAGGTTGAAATTAGGCAAAGCCAGTGGGAAACTGCGAGGGAAAGAGAAGAGTGGAAGAAAGAAAAGGAGTGACTGGCAAAAAAATGGAAGTGAAGAAGACTTATACACTATTATAATAAAAGTATTCAAAATTCATTTATTTGAGACTTTTATTTTGAATTTATTCCTGGTCCTCAGGGGTCCTGCTGGTTTTCATCCCAGTCATCTAATCAGGGACTGATTTGCACCTGGGACACCAGGTGAATGTAATTAACTGCAATTAACTAGCTGGTAGGACAGAAAACCAGCAGTACTCTAGGCCTGAGAACTGCTGATCTTAAAGGTGAGGTTATAAAATTGAAAAGGGAATTCTTTAAATTCATAAATTCTAGTTTCTCCCACCCTCTTATCCAGAACCTAAAGGTGGAAGTTTAACCCAAACCCTTCAAAACCCACAGTCCCAAGACTCTCCATGCTCCCATCTTAAGTCCATAGATCTTTAAAGTAATAATCTGCAACATTTTCATATAAATGTCTACCCTCTATCTCTGATTGCATTAGCACAATAATGATTCAACCTATATCCAGTTCATGAAAGCTTTTGCATTTGCTGTTCTAAACAGCTGGTGTCTGGTAGCTCTTTCCTGGGAAAAATCCTGTGGTACACAGGAAGTGATGCGTTTTACGTTTCCGGTTTGTGTGGAATAAACAGAAGAAGAAGAACTGGGTAGTTAGCATGGGCAGCGATAGCCACCATGGCTGAACAGAAGAAACTCAAACTGCATCAACAGAAAATCCAAGCTCCGCCCACACTGTTTGATTGACAGGTGATCTCTGCAACACCACTTCAAGCAATAACTGGCATTATTAATACAGATCCTTCACTTTGATCAAAAATCAAACGTTCCACTGTCCTTGAATCTTGAACTTTTGCACTTAATCTCAAATGAAGACGTTTCCTCAGTTTCCTGATTCCTAGTTACAAACATTTGTGTTATCAGAAAATTCCATTCCAAAGCATACTGTCCAGAAATGAACTGAAAATTCACCTCACTTGGTTTATGCAGACTATCACCGGCAGCCTTGTGGTGCTTCACAAGCTCCTATCTTTTAATTATCCAGAAAACACGTTTCTACCCATGAAATGGTCCTGGCATTTACACCATGCCATCTATTTCCCTCATTTACTCCAAAAAACCCCCTTCCATTTCCCCCGCTCTACAGTTTCTCACTTTCCTATGCAATTTTAATATTTCACGCTCCTTCCACCCGACAGTACATCTTCCTCCTTCCTCCTTCTCTCCGATTTTCCTGTTATTCATCTTTCCTCATCTGTTCATATTGCACACTCTCCCTCCATCCAAGTGCATTCAAAAGAGTGTACAATATGACTCCCGCAAACATGCCTATGCATCAAAACAATGGCGTTAATGCTTGGAGGGGTGGGGTTTCTCTTGTAATGGTGTTAATTATTGATGAGTATTGTGTCTATGTTCCAAAACAAAGCATGTATGGATCAGGGAATACACATTATGATCAAAAAGACCCCTCCCAACATATTTAATCCCCATAACGAGTATGTTAGTGAGAACTCCCCCCCTTTATTTTCCCCTCCCAGCCCATCCTCTGCCTACTGAATGCCTATTCCATTATTGATGATGCGGGGATGTGCGCTGCATGTACCGACGTAGATTTCCTCCTGCTTAAATCGGAGCAAAGCGCCGACTTGCCCCTTTGCTAGGTTCATTATGGTATTCAGCCGTCTCCCTGTGGAGCAGAGGAGCTGGAGGGATGCAGATATAGAGAGGTGGTAGAGGGGAAGGGAAGCACAGATTGCTACAGATCCAGACTTTCGCAGCAGCAAAGGTACAGTATCAAGCTTTTTTTTTTATTTCTCTTCGATCTCTTTCTCCAAATGCTATCATCTTTGAAACACTTGAGCAATAACCAGAGATTTCTGAAGCTGTGCATATACAGTCTACAGTACGAAAGAATCATGTGTATGCTCAGTATGTTGTGTGTGTGTCCCACAGCAGACTTAACTGTGAAACCGCTTCCTCATCCTCGCCAATCCTCATGCTGAGGAAGGGCTCCGAGCTGCTGATGGGAGACAGAGAGGTGCTGCTGGATCCGGACTACGGGGGTGAAGCCCAAGCCACAGACAGCTACGGGAGTCTGCAGAATGGGGGTTTCATCCCACCAAGATATGTAAGCGCTGTTATACCGCTCTCCAATGCAAGATACACATGCAGCGGTGCATTCTCTTACATGGATCACATGCTGTAAATGCAGAAAATAGCTACACATTCACACAGCAGACGTAACCCCCGGTCCTCTGCCTCATCCCTTCACACCTCACTGACTTCTCCGAGATGTTGCAGTAAATCTTCAAGGGTTTTTTTCCCCCCAAATCTGACACCCACCGAAACATTTTCGATTTGCCCAAGGCTCTCTCCGCTCTTATTGATTTCAGCCTGATCTGAAAGATTGTTCTCAATCATAAATAGCTTTTTGTCTATCATCTTTTCGTTGTAATGGCATCTGAAATCAATATTGCAAAGTGGAGGCTTTTATGATGCTGCTGTCTATTGGCAAAGGATTTTACAGTTAAATCTCATCAAAAGGAAATTAAATATCATCACTGTACAGTGGGTGGATATGCAGGGAAGTGAGTAGACAACGTGTTTGTCTACAGTTTTTAGTATCTTTTTGTCACAGTTATTATTTACTGATTTTGCTAACATCTAATACAGTGATTCTCAACCTTTTTCATATCAAGGACTTCTAATTTAGTCCACATTATAGCCACATTAGGACCCCCATTTAATGTGATTTTGTCTCTCAGACCCAAATCTGAGCTTATTTTTATTGTTAGATATGATTTTGTCCAGAATTCCATGACCATCTGTATTGTAGGTAGAGAGATAACAGTGAAACTATGATCAAAACAGTCATTCTTCTACATTCTCTAGTTGTGTTAACTTCTTGTAAATGAAATAATGAAGTTTAACAATTCATCAATTTGCTTGGGACCCCTTGGAAACCCCTCAAGGACCCCTGGTGGTCCCCAGACCCCACGTTGAGAACCACTGATCTAATATAAGTAAACTGTATGGGTACTTATAGCTGTCAGCTGCAGCTGGCGATGAAGATGTGGTCGGCGATGATGATGATGACCCCATCTACATTCACTGTGATACAAGAAGTAAGCAGCCAGTCCCGCTGCTGGGGAATTACTTCAGAGACGGAAGAACCAAAATAGGTAAGATATCGGCAGCTTGCACGGTATTGAGCGCACAGACCGATGATCAAAAGTCTAACCTTTTGGATCCGTGTGGTCAATCTCGGCTCAGATTTTGTGTTGGTGTGGGAGGTTCGCTCTCGGAGAAAACGCCGCGGCAAAGGGCGGGGGCGGGCCGAGGCGACCGGTGAGGAGGGGGAGGCCGCGGCTGCCGAGGAGGCCAGCAGGTCCGAGCGACGAAAGGCTCAGCTGGCCCAGTGGAGGGACAAATTTATCCAGAATCTGCAGAGTGCTGGACTGCTCATGGAAAAGGTAGATCACATTAAAGGTCACAAAACTGTTTTTTCCTTGCCCTTCCGTATGTAAGCGTTTTGTCGCATCTAATAGCCGAGAAAATGCGAAATCCGAAACTCCTCCCATTTTGCCATAGTTTCCTTATTTAAAAATCATGTGATTCTGTAAACCGTTTTAATTTGGAGCCCTTAGTGACATCACTCAAGGCTGATGATCTGTATTTGACCACTCCCACTCACCGAGTCTCATTTTCTAGCTTTTTCTCATCAGAGCTGAAAGCCCGACCTTCCGAAGAGACAGCCAATTAGAACAGTGGTTCATTAGCATAAAATCAACAAAGAGAAAAAAGCCTGTTCTTTACAATGGAGACACTGAGAGGCTGCAACACACACTACAAAAGCTGGATTTACATGTTTTTTTTTTGCTCTACACTTCACAAACGTTTTTTAAAGACCACAGGGAACTGTGTTAGATCGCTAAAAAAAGAGTAAAATGACAGACCTTTAAAGGATATCCATCTTATGAATCATGAACTCATCATCATCACTTCGTCTCTATGTTGTTTTCTCTACAGTATGTTGCCTTATTAATCCCCAATGTCTCTATGTTGCCTAATTAATCCCCATCTCTATGTTGACTTATTAATTAACAACTCCTCAATGTTGCCTTTCTAATTCATTCCACTAGGAGGAAACGGCGAATGAGAAGAAAACGATTCACTATCTGAAACTTAGCGCCCCCTGGGATGTGCTAGTGTATTATGCTGTGGAACTCTGCCTCAGAGCACCATTACAGGTTAGTGGTGGCAGCTGCTGTATACTCTATGTTGATGACATAATGTTTTACTTGTCGAATGAATTGTCCAAAAAAATGTGGTTCTGGCACACAGGCGCAACCGAATCCAGACTTCAACACATCCGCTCGGATACTTAGGAGACTATGCATACCAAACGTAATGGCGGAGTCCGTGCCGAACAGGCCGCTGGACTATTACACATGTGCCTTCCGCAAGTCGAAGATGAGCAGGTGAGTTCTGGTTAACTTCGGTAAATGTTAGACCACAACGTATGGATGCTGTAAACCAGTGGTTCTCAACGTGGGGTCCGGGGACCACCAGGGGTCCTTGAGGGGGTTCCAGGGGGTCCCCAGCAAATTGATGAATTGTTAAACTTCACATTATTTCATTTACAAGAAGTTAAAACACTTAGAGAATGTAGAAGAATGACTGTTTTGATCATAGTTTCACTGTTATCTCTCTACCTACAATACAGAAAGTCATGGAATTCTGGACAAAATCATATCTAACAATAAAAATATTCTCAGATTTGGGTCCGGGAGACAAAATCTCATCAAATGGGGGTCCTAGTGTGGCTATAATGTGGACTAAATTAGGGGTCCTTGATATGAAAAAGGTTGAGAATCACTGCTGTAAACAATGTGCTGAAAAATGAAGCCTGGCCATAAATGAATGGCGCACTGTGACAAGACCCATCACATTGTTCTGTTTACTGCTGTTCTTTCTCCTCTCTCAGATTCCTTGGCTGTGACAATCGTGAAACTTACTTCACGAATACGCAGAGACACCGAATTGTGAGTAAGACGACTTTCTACGCATGTACTTAGTGACATTCAAGTTGCATGTAGTGACAGTTTGTCTACCTGTACCTGTATTGCAGGTATATGAGATTCTGTCCATGACGGTGTACGGCAAAAGGAAGAGGGCTGAGGTCGGCATAGCCAGGCTGATAAATGAAGGCGCGTACACAGCAGCTTTCCCCCTGCACGAGGTCAGATATTTCACTGATGTGTTTTGTGACCTGAAACCTGTGTTGCGCTGCTGCTTGCCTGTCTGATCAGTGTGTGTATATTTTTCGTAGGGTCCTTTTCAGCTTCCGAAACACGAGGTCCGTCCTGACGAGCTGAACCAGAGGCAAGTTATTTTCCACTACTGGGCCCGCTGGTCCAAGTGGTACAAGTACCAGCCCCTGGACCACATCAGAGAGTACTTTGGGGAGAAGATTGCGCTCTATTTTGCCTGGCTGGGTAAGTATCAATTCTTATTCAGACATATTAGATACGATATAAAGTTTCTTCTATGTATTTGACTACCAACTGTGAGCTAAAATTCTATACCCTGCTGAATTTATATTAGTTTAAAGTAATAATCCAGAACATTTTCATATAAATATATATGTTTTGCTACTCTCTATCTTGGATTGCTATAACACAATAGTGATTCAACTTATATCCAGTTCATCAAATCTTGTACATTTGCTGTTCTAAACACCTGGTGTCTGGTAGCTCTTTCCCGGGAAAAATCCTCTGGTGCACAGGAAGTGATGCGTTTTATGTTTCCAGTTTGTTTGGAATAAACAGAAGAAGAACTGGGTAGTTAGCATGAGCAGTGATAGCCACCATGGCTGAACAGACAAAGAAAAGAGAAACTCAAACTGCATCAACAGAAAATCCAAGGAAACAGACTGGACACACTGTTTGATTGACAGGTGATCTCTGGGAAGTGCAGAGCAGAAACACCACAGCAATGAGCACTGAATGAATTAATGAATTACCACTTAAAAGACCTTGGGATGCTGAAACCACCAGATGCCGCCCTCACCTCTCCATCAACCACATTTCAGCATAAAACAGCGGTGCAGCAGTATAAAATGCACAACCCCCACTGCATTCATTGAGATCTACGGTGTAATGGAGGTTTATGTCTCTGCAGGCTTCTACACGGCCTGGCTGCTGCCAGCAGCAGTGGTGGGAACCCTTGTCTTTGTGTCAGGAATCATGTCCATGGGTACCAACACACCAGCGTGAGTCCATACCTGCTAGAAAATGTTTTGGGTTTTTTTTTTCCGTTTTTTTTAAAAAGGACATTCATTCCAATGGCCAATTTTCCCATCTTGAAAAATAGGTGAAATTATAATCTCTTATTTTTTCATTTTCTAGTAGAACTCCATCCATTAACTACATGTTACATGTATGTTTCTCCATGAAAACCACAGTGAAATAATTTATATGGTACAATATCACGAATAATTCGTATCATGATACTGCAGAAGGGAATAGCAATCCATTCCAATAAGGATTCCTTTACTTTCCTTTACTTTTCTTCTTTGAAAAACACAGGAGGACAGGAATTATGTTAATTGCAGCTTGAGCTACAAATATATTACAGCACAGACTGCTCTGAATAAAAATAAAACCCCTAATTGTACAATCCACATGGGGTATGTCTGTGCCCACTTTATTATACATTATGTATTACCCCAATGAGTTCTACTATACTAACATAGCGGTGCTGGATTGTGTGCCTTAGGGTGAGGGGAGCGGATAATATTGCTTCATCAATTGTTTTCTATTTCACCAGTATGTTTCCATGGCATCCTGTTAACCATGACTTCCTCTGAGGGTCTTTGGGCGTTGCTTTCACTGACAGTAAATGTCTCTTGCCATAAAGTAAAAAGTAGTAAAAAGGAAGACTGGAAAATGAGACAATATCTTGAGAGGGAAACCAGCTTTAAAGATTTTATTACTCGTGTACACTGTCGATTAAAGTCATCAATCGCTGGAGAGGAGATGGGAGAGCAATCTGCGGGGACAATAAACCGCAGCAGTCTCATGTGATAATGGACAATTAGTGGATAATAATCTCTCCATTACGCAAATAAGGGGGGGATAGACATCGCTGAGTCAGTTGAGGCTTTATTTGTGTGCTGGATCTGATGTGTAGTCATGGTTTCAGCAACTCGCTGAATAAATAATTTGAATCAAAGCGAGTACAACAGCTCTATTCCCTGCCAACAAGCTGATTTCAGCATCATTGTATTCTATTTTCACACCTCTCCCCCAGGAGAGGTGTGAAACAGGCCAAAGATGTTTTCTATCCAGATCAGAAGTGATTCTTGTTTGAAACACGTGTTTTCCCAGCTGTGTCTCATCTGTGTTTGTGTGCCTGTCGACAGAAAGGAGATCTGTAACAGTGGAGCCAGCTACCTGATGTGTCCTCTCTGTAACACCTGCCAACCCTACAACATGTCCGACATCTGCCCCATGGCCAAGGTAATGAACCTCAGTTATTCAAAACATTTCGCTGAAACTTTATTTGAACCAGGAAGATCCGTATTATAAATAACATTGTTTGACACCCATTGATACAGTGATAATGTGAAGGTTCTTAGATATTATCTGACTCTGATAAACCCAGTGTCTACTTTTTTGAATCGCATGTTTAATTTTACAACAGAATACATTATTTCCTATCATTTGTTGGTATTGATGGAAACTTTACAATGCTGGTACCAGTGAAGCAACGTCAAATTTGATACTGGTTTTTACCTTTGGCGGATAAAAACACCTTTGATTTTACAGTGGAGTAAAGTTATTTTCTACCATTCTAGTCAAATTGAGTCAAGTCAAATGTATTTATAAAGTGCTTTTAACAGAACAGGTTCATCACAAAGTGCTTTACAGAGCAACAAAGATGAAAATGAGAGAACTTTTGGAAGACTTTAAGATGATATTTATTCCAAAAATGCCTACCTTATCACTCTTCGTTGCAGATGGGCTACCTCTTTGACCACCCAGGAACAGTCTTCTTCAGTGTGTTCATGTCCTTCTGGGCCGTCACCTTCCTGGAGTACTGGAAACGAAAGATGGCCACCCTGGCTCACCACTGGGACTGCATGGACTTCCATGAAGAAGAGGTCTCACCATGTCCACCGTTTTTTTTGTCTTGCTAGATAGGTCATGACTTTTTCTTTTGGTAATTGTCCGCATACAGTGATTCTCTCAGCACTGAGCATGTCAGGCCACACTAGCCATCTTTTACACATTGGTGTTCTCAGGTATGTTGTTGTTAAGAAGGCTAGCAGGCCAGGAAGGAGTCTGTCCATGGATGCTGACCTCATCACGGTGTTCCCTCAGGAGCGTCCTCGGCCAGAGTTCGCAGCCATGGCCCCGGCTATGGAGCACAACCCAGTCACCGGGGTCAAAGAGCCCTACTTTCCAGAGAAGGCCAGGCTATCCCGCATGCTCACCGGCACCATGGTCATCATTATTATGGTGAGACACTGTTTATCCTTTCTGACAACTCCAAAAGTCCTGTGTATTCTAGGGTTAGACCGACATATTGATTTGCTGATAATGGCCTTTAATTCTAAGTCTAAGTCTAATATTACAAGTCGATTTAAGACGAGACAACTCCAATATGAAGACAGTGATGATTGTTTACATTCTTATTGTGTAATTGATCAATATTACTGTATACTGGTCTTCTATAGGAAGCCCCTATGTTCTCTTATTCTTATGTTAAATCTTATTCTAATTGGTTTCCATGGAGAGTTTTAGTGTCCCATGGTCTAAATGCTGTTTCAGAGGCTTTTCCACCCTGCCAGGAATATAATTCTGGAGGAAACACTGAGTATTTGTGATTGTTTGGAATTGTTTGTCATGAATATGGTCAAATTTAAAGATCTTGACTATCGGCACAAAATATCTGCAATCGGCAGGTTCAATCCAAAAAAAAATATTGGTATCCACCTTCAGAAACCCTTATCAAATTCTATCTTATTTATCATGCCTGAGTCCATATCAGTCAAGGTCTTTTAAGTTTTTACTGCTGTGAGCCTGGAGGGGAAGATGGGTGGGGTTTACACTTGTGGCTTAATCCTTTGTGTTAAGATCACCGAATCCTACGACGGTAATTGAATCCATTTCTAATAATAACTGGATCCAGGTCATGTGCCCACAGGTCCAGACATGGAAGATAATCTCAGCCATACACTGGATCCAGGATTACCTTGTTGTAAGGATCAGCTTTTAGAGGGACTGAGATTGAAGCCTATCTAGCTTATCACGCTGGGTGTGTGTTGCATTGTGGTCAACTGGTAGGATTTCACCATGGAGTCAATTATTTTCTATAGTCTCACTTTACAAATCAACGTTTCAAACAAAAGCCACCAATCAAAAGGAAGTGGGATAATTAATATGGAGCAAACTGAATGTTAGCGTATGCTTACATTTTAGTCATTTCGCTGTTGTTGTTCTCCAGACTGTTCCTTTTATTTAGAAATGTCAGCACTTTCTTAATATTGCTTTCTTAATATTGCTTAATATTACTAACCCTAATATTGCCTGGGAGGCTGCTTTTAAAGTGTATATTTGTCATATATAGGTCTTAATCATGCATTTCTCTATTGTTTTTCCCAAGATAAAAGTCAATCAATTCTAATCTTTTTACCCAATATCCATGTGTGTCCTGTCTCAGCTGTGTGTGGTGTTGATCTTCCTGGTGACGGTGATCATGTACCGCGGGATCATCAGCATGATGATGTTCCACACTGGGAGTCCTGTCCTGCGTACACAGGTACATCGCATCTCTTATCCCTTCATAGGGATATACAGGGGATAAAATGTCTTCATACCTGTAGATTTGTATGTGCTATACACATATCCCTTGTACTGTGTGTGTGTTGTGTGTGTGTGCAATGTCCTCCCCAGGCAGGGAACATAGCCAATATCTCCGGCAGCATGGTGAATCTGGGGCTGATCCTGCTGATGGGCCAGGTGTACACTGCATTAGCCGAGCAGCTCACTAAATGGGGTAAGAAGCGACGCTGCTCTTTGCTGCGTCCAGCCTCAATAGATCCACAAACTATAAACTGAAACTCCCAGGGAGTAGACAAGGTCCTTGAATTTATTCCCAGGCTCAGGGAGGAAAGATCTCTCTGTGACACCAACAGTAAACACACTCCAGAGTGTGCCACTTTTTTACCTTAGGTGCAAAACAAAGCAAATTGATGCAAAATTTCACCTTATTTTACTTGCTTGAGTTTGATCGGGGGAAAAAAGCAGCATGCAAGCGGCATGACGACATACAAGCAGATTTGATGACACAACAGAAAGTAGCAGGGCAGTAGTCCCAGCCATTATGATTAGTGGTTTCAGTTGACGTCTTTCTGTAGTGGCTTTGCAGCCACGTCTGGCTCCATCATGGAGGTCCAGTGGAAAACTGACTGTGTGCAAATAATGACTAAATATATAGCAACCAGGCTAACAAAAGAAAGATATCTAAAAAAGATAGCTGTGGTGTGGGTGTACATCAATGCAATAATGTTCTAAGTAAGTGAATAGTGTGAAAAGGTGGATTTGTTTGCAAATGTAGGTTACTGTGACACAGTAAACTGTCTTGTCTTTAGCCCTAGTCTCTACTCCAAAACACTGTGAGCTGTAGCTTGGGAAGAGTCAGCTCAGTTAACCTGAACAAACTGTTAGCTAGCTAACCTGCTAGCAAGCGATATTACTGTTAACATGTGACTACTTTCTACTACTAATGCTAGCTTCTCCTAGATACTTTAGCTAGTATGTAATCAGATGTATTAAGACGGTGATAGTTAGCTGAACTGCTTGAAGCTGATTGGCTTTTGCTTCACTGTGTCAGGTTAAGTAGAAAAAACTTCAGCTTGAGCAAACGCCTCGTTGCCTCAATTCACGCCGCCCAGAGTGAAGTGGTGTTCATTTCATTGTTTCCCTCTTTCCATTGACTTTGCATGCTTTTACACCACCGTCGACTGAACACAGAAATACAGTAATATTTATTTCAGTGAATATAACACCAGTGTTTTCTCTGTATGTGGCAGAGATGCACAGAACACAAACCCAGTACGAAGACGCCTTCATCTTCAAGGTGTTCGTCTTCCAGTTTGTCAACTTCTACTCCTCTCCCTTCTATGTGGCTTTTTTTAAGGGAAGGTGAGACAGAATTCAGTTATACCACATGCAATGGCTTTTCCTCATTAGAACCAGTTATTAGAAAAATGAAATTCAGACTCAGTATTTGTTATTTGTCTGTCGGTGATAGGTTCGTGGGTTACCCTACCAACTATGGCACCTTGTTTGGGATGAGAAACGAAGATGTAAGTTCCTTCTTTACATTCAGATACGCTGTAATTTCATACAAAGACTCACATGGAAAAAAAAATATTTCTGCCTATTTTATTGTTGTATTTCTCTTACTAACTTTTATTTGTTGTTTTGTTTGAAAAGCCCTTGGACTTGGTGTAGATGCTGCATTGTATTATGTGTGTGTGTGTGTGTGTGTGTGTGTGTGTATGTGTGTATTGCAGTGCGGTCCTGGGGGTTGTCTCATTGAACTGGCTGAACAACTCTTCATCATCATGGTGGGGAAGCAAGTCATCAGCAACATCCAGGAGTTTGTCATCCCGTGCGTTTCCCATCCAGACATTAAGACAGAATAGAATACAGTAGGCTTAGACTGATATGTTGGTTTGCTGATATATCAGGTATGATGGAGGTTCCTCCTTTTACTTTCAGAGGCTTTTCCACAAGAGCAAGAGTAAAATTCTGGGTGGAAATACTTAATACTTGGAATTTGAGGAATACTTTTAGCATGAAAAATAGTCAAATTTAAAGAACTGAATTAGAAAGATGTTGGCTATAAGCAGTTTCAATCCAAAAATATATGTATCAGCCTATATCGGTCCAAATAGAATTAGCCTAATGTGTAGTATTATCAATAGATTGCATAAAATCCATAGGTGTGTTGTTTAACCTGCCTGAGAAGTGACACTACTGTGTTGCATTGAACCTCTGCATTCTGACTGGAGCTGTCTTTCTCTGGTGCAGTAAGCCTCACTACTGTACTGCTGCAGCATTGGCACAGCCCACACATTGAAAAAATCCATAAAGACTCTCTATTTTAAAGCAGAACCACTATAGTTCCATCTTTTGGGGCGGCAGGGAGGTGAAGAGAGCAGGGAGACTATCCTGGAACTGGAAAACCACAAGCATCTGCCCTGCTGAAGTGTCTTTGAGCAAAACCTTACATGAGATAATAGATACAACAAAGAAAATTGGACTAGAAGAAGAGGCTTTTGAGCTGCCTAATGTTCCGCCATACTCACCATGATACATTACACATAAGCATTGATGCTAATGAGCTCATTAATTAAGCTAATGAATGCATTCATTAGCAAATATTTCTGTCACCATACTTGTCTCTGTGTATGACTATTAATATAAACTACTTATCTTAAAGCATTAAGGAGTTATAGTAGTTTCAAGAAAATCCGCTTTTCCTCATTAATATGCAAATTTATGCAGCAAGGATCATCTACTGTATCCCCCTACAGGGATCAATAGTCTCACAATATTATCACATTATTATTACTATTATTCTTGAGTGTAAACCCACTGTTCTCTCACTATTTTCATCAGCATATCCTCACAGTCCAGTGTCTCTCTCTGCTCTGACAGTAAGGTGAAGGCCTGGCGCCAGAAGAGGGCTTTGGCCAAGGTGCGGGGGGGCAAGGCATCCCATGAGCCTCGGCGCTGGGAGGACGACTACCAACTGGTGGAGTGTGAGGGCCTGTTTGAGGAGTACCTGGAGATGGGCAAGTACTATTAGTAGTAGTAGTAATAGTAGTAGTTTTATTATTATCAGAATATAGCAAATGGGGGGCATATACTGTACATAACGCAACTGACAGTTCCAATGTGTCAAGAACATATGAAGTAGAAATGTAAGAATTAAATGTACAGAAAAATATAAAGTATAGTATTAAGAGGGTGTGCAAATGACAGAGGTAGAACATAACCAAAGAGAAAAATAAATAAAAATATATGCAATATGAAATTATACCAAACAATGCAATAAATTTAGTATGAATTAAGTGAAAAATTATTTAAAAATAAATAAATATCAACAGAAGGCCATACATATGTGCAGGAAGTACCAGACACCATAGCAACACCATAGAAAATTGGATATGTGCACTATAATTATTATTGTTGTTGTTGTTGTTGTTGTTGTTGTTGTTCAGGGCTCCCATTGGTCATGCAATTTCTGGAATAACATGGAACTTTGAGCGCTTTATTCCAGACGGGGAAAGTTAGGGAATTTGTTCAATTTTATGGGGAAGTCAGGGAACATCAGGGAATTTTACGACTGAGACGACGTATTCTTTAGAAAAACAACATAAACAAAAAAGGAAAGAAGAACATTTCTAGGTCATGGACTTACTATGGAAAGTCATGGAAAAGTCATAATTTTGCATCAGTTCCTTATCCTCCCATCCCTAAAAACAACACTAGGCTCAGTATCATTACACACGTGATGAAAAATGACCTGTTGTGCCGCAGTGCTCCAATTTGGCTTCATCACCATCTTTGTGGCGGCGTTCCCCCTGGCTCCGCTCTTCGCCCTCCTCAACAACTGGGTGGAGGTCCGGCTGGACGCCCACAAGTTCGTGTGCGAGTATCGCCGGCCGGTGGCCGAGCGCGCCCAGAACATCGGGGTCTGGTTCAACATCCTGGAGGCCCTGTCGCACCTGTCCGTCATTGGCAACGTGAGTCAATGACATCGACTCGACAATGACATCATCACCAGGTTATGGGGTATGGGTGAGGCCGATCGAGGTGTCCAAATTTGAAAAAGTGTCATATGGTTAGGTTTTAGACCGATATGAGTTTTTGAAGAGTTTTTGAACAATTGAGATGTTAGTTTCAATATTTTTATTTCTCCCCCTCTTACCTCTTCGGGGGCTCATTGGTGTCATAATTAGGAGTCGACAGATATGGGTTTTTTCAAGGCCGATACCAATGCCAATTTGGATTGAAGCTGCTGGTAGTCACTATTTTGAGTCGATATTTAAGATCTTTCAAGTTTTTTTAAGCCATTTTAAGCCCAAAAAGTAAAAAAAAAAGACAAGTATTCAGTGTTTCCCCCAGATCTTCGTTCTTGTCAGGGTGGAAAAGCCTCTGAAACAGCATTTAGGCTAATATCCAGTTGTTAATAACAATTACTGTAGAACGTATTGCTTGTCTCACAACATTATCACCTATTATCCCTTCTAACCCTAACCCATCTCTTTAACATTCACAGGCTTTCCTAATAGCATTCACGTCAGACTTCCTCCCTCGCTTGCTGTACCAGTACAAGTTTGACGATGATCTTAATGGATACGTCAACTTCACCTTGGCCTACGCTCCGCTGAACTACACCCTGCACCCTCTGTGCAGGTAAACTCTCTCCAAACCGATTCTCTGAATTTACGTATATAGGCCTAACGTAACAGTGGTCAAATCTGGGCACACACTCTTTGGTGGGAAATTCCATATTCAGCTTCTCAAATATCTATAATTTCATGTCACTTTCAGCAAAAGCGCTTTAAAAAAATTGCACTAAAAGAGTATGTCCAGATGTAGCCACTGTTATTTTGGAGCTGTGTTTCATCTGTTATTCTGACTGTAAGAAGTAGTTACACACTATTATAAGCAAGAACATTTTAAAAAAAAAGAGAAGATAAGCTATTCTGCAACATTTTGAATTTTAGTTGGTTATTTTTCTTCCCTTGGCAAATAATGCTGGGAATAGTTTCAAAATGTCAAGGTATCGCTTTAAGGTTTCAAACAGCATCTCGGCTTCAGATCATAGACTTGACCAACAGAGGGTAGTGTTCCTAATGTTTCTAACACCAACTTGTTCTTGCCTGCTACTGCCACTACTGCATGCCATACACATGGACCACTATGCAGCATGTTCAGCTGTAACTGTGTGTCTTTTCTTTTTTTCTTTTTAGATATAAAGCTTTCAGAGACGACAATGGAAACTACACGCTGGTTTACTGGGAACTCCTTGCTGTCAGACTTGGCTTCATCATTGCTTTTGAGGTATGAAGGCCCCATCTCTCCTCACTCTCTTTCCTCTTCCATTGTTGCTTTCTCTGTCTGTCTTTCTTCAACATCCTCCTTCAACTCCCTCTTTCTCCTTCCTACACAAGTTATATTTTTCCAATTGCATTTCCATTTCCACTCTTTTCCCACCATCCCACCATCTCTCACCATCCTTCTGCTACCCTCTCCTCCCTCCGTTATTCATTTACTTCACATTTACATTTACATTTTTGGCATTTAGCTGACACTCTGTCTCATCCAGAGTGCAACAGTAGAATAAGTTTCAATTCCTAGATGACCAAAAATTATACACAACCATAATTAAACAGGTCAAAGGTCAGGGCCTTAGTTTCCTTACATATTCCTGTGACCATAGGATGAATATATAAGAGCAAAGTGCTATAGGAAAAGAAAAGAGCAAGCACTAAGGAGAGGGATAGAGGGGATTTTTTTAGAGCAAGTAGTTCCCACTGGTCATGGAATTCCTGGAATATCTTGGAATTTTGAGAGGGAAAATCTGGCAATTTGATACATTCTATGGGGAAGTCAGGGAATACCTGGGAATTTTACAAATGGATCACTTTACAAGAATACAGCAGAATGTATTTTCCAACTTGTTTCAGACATTTGTTGAATTAGATGGTGGCTTCCAACTGCAGTGGAAACCAGACTGAAAAGCAACATGAAAAAAAACAGGAAGGAAGAACATTCTTAGATCGCTTCTATGAAGGAAGAACATTCTTAGGTCATAGAATCTGTATCATAGTGATCTGACTTAGTTATGGAAAGTCATGGAAAAGTTATGGAATATTACATGATCACACATGATCTCCAATTGGTTTCATGCACAGAATCAGATGACGTGTGGTAGTTTTCTTCAATCTTAATAAGAAGCTAAATGTGTCTTGCTGTGGGTCTATACCTCGTGTTTACCCCTCCCCTCCTCCAGCATGTGGTGTTCTTCGTGCTGCGGGCCATAGACTGGATGGTGCCCGACGTCCCTGAGTCCCTGGAGCTGAAGATCAAGCGGGAGCGCTACCTGGCCAAGCAGGCCCTGGCCGAGAACCAGGAGGCCCTGTTGGTGAGTCGAGGCCGAGGGGCCACCCCGGCCACTCCAGACGCCTCCAGCCCAGGTCGGTGGAGCACGGGACACACACACACACACACACACACTCACATACTCGTAAATGTTCATATTCATAGAAACCACTACCCCAGTTTTGTGTGTGAACATGTATGCCAAGAGCAAAATTTGACTCCTAGGATTCCTGTGGAACATCAGACTTAGCCTAAAAAAAAAAAGTTGGATTTTCAGTTGCTAAATAGAACAGTTTGGTGCAATTAATTATCCAGGTGAAGACATTGGTCAGTTTCTCTCCATCGATTATGTACTGAAATTAAAATAAACTATCAACCACAGTTTGGCTCCCTTTTTACATTTTACATACATGCATGATAATGTTAGGTGGCAGAGTAAGATGAAAATGTACTTGGTAAAGCCCGCTGTTTTGTGTGTTGGTGAGGCGAGAGCAAGAGTTGAATCTTTCTACATCATCTAAACAGCAAATACTCCTACTTCTACTACTAAATTCAAAATAACATACAAGTAGTGCCACATTAGCTACAGGGTATCTGTCTATATGAAACAATGAATCAGAATCGTTTGACTTTCTGTAGTTGTTGCCATTGCTATGGTACACCTTGATCTCCATTAGCCTTTTCAATAGCGCAAATGGACCAATAGTGTTTACAGGTTACACTGTATCACTTTGACTGTTGTTTCCCATAAATAAATTCCAGACTTTCTGGTCTTTTTAAAGCCCCCTCTCACCTACCCACCTACACAGACCTTGTGCAAAGCACCTGCGGCTTGACATACTGTCATAAACTCGCTACACTGCACGCAACATGATCATTAAAGGTAATCTGTGTCGGATCTTCGCCAGATATATCATTGACAGATGAATTTTGATTACAACCATAGACCTTGTGGGCTGCTGTCTGTTGGCGTATTTCATTATTTCCCCTGTCAGCTCTGCTGTTGATGTTTAACTCACCAGTATGCCAGAGAGGATTAAAGGAAGGAAGCTCAAGAACGGAAATAAGGCTTAAGAACTCAAACTGAGTGAAATGAAAACATGATGCTTTTTTTAATACTATTTTCTCATTAATTTATTAATGAGAAAATCCTATATAGCGTTGATGTTATTCAGTCAGTTGAAAAAGAAAGCCATGCCAGGGAAATGGTGCGAAGAAAATCTGACATATCAAACACATTCACAAAGTTCTGCGTTCCAGTTCCAGTTCTGCAGCTGAGAGCCGCAGCCTGTTAAATGCACAGTTCCCTCGAGGGGAGTGTAGTCCCATACAGTGTATTCCATCCCCATCTGTGTGTGTGTCCCTGTGCTCTGACCCATGCTGTTGTGATGTGTCTCATGTAGTGAATGTTGCCGGATGGGGGGTGGTGAGTACTGCACAATAACTGTTACTCCTGTGCTCTGTTAAACTCTGATGTAATGCAAGTATATAGCTACTGTCAGAGGGATATCATTTCAATGGTTATAAAATAATTGGTGACATTTAAAATGAACTCCAGCTTATAACACATTCAGTCAGTTCACTAAACCCTAAGCTATGGCAAAGTCCCTGCATCTGATAACTACTAAACCAAACTTATGTCAATGAAATTTGTGGGGACCAATGACTGATCACATATTGTTTGGTGAATGTGATAAATTGATAGTTGGATAGGTCATGAAGCTATCTCGCACAGACACATAGTTTAGTATATGATACATGGCCAATAATAATAATTACTGGAGATTTTTTTCAAATTTGTACTCATTTACGCTTAAGATAAATGTGCTATGCCTTGCCATACTGAACTGACACTCATAATACATTAATAATACGTGAACATCTTCATAACACTATAAGTCATTATTTCTGACTTATAGTAAGTAGGCCTATGCCAGCTTTCAAAAGATGTTCGTGTAATACTTGCCACTTGTGACCTAGCAGTGGAACAGTGTGTCAATAGAGTGAAATTAAACAGTCCTCCTGGCATGTGCCATTTTCAAGTGAAAGTGATTAATTGGTTTAACCATGAACGTGTATGGAGAAGCAGTTTTCAGACACTGTATCTTTATAATTTGCACAACTCTTTTATCAGCCTTACCATGTGCTTCTCATCCTCTTCAGACTTGTGCTTAATCCTTAATTCTTCTAGCATACTAGCTACTTGTTGGCTATAGCTGATAATTATACTGTTAGCTCCCTAAATAGCTTTCTAGCTACAGTCACTGAAATTGGCTAGCTCACGCTAAGCATTCACGTCAGCAAACTTAGCAAGATCACCAATGCACATGCCTTTCATACAAACCATAACTGGAAAACTAGCTTGTTAGCTTGCTCACTAAAATTAAGATTATATTTCTTTAGGATCAGCATATTAGTTAACATTAGTCTGCTGCTTTTTGTATGAGCTAGCAAGACAGTGTTAGACAAATTTCATCTCACTGATGATAGCAAGTTATGGTGCCAGCTACAAGCTTAACAATTATGCTAGCTAAGCAAGCAGTTAGCTAATTGTTTGAACTTGGACAAGTTCAAATAAGAAAATGAGGCACATATAACAATAGCATACAATGTCTGAAAAGTAGCTTCACAACTCAAATTTCTCTAATTTTCTATTTTTATTAAAAAATCTGTTTCATTCAAATATCACAATACATGAACTCCTAATGAAAGCTGACATAAGACATGAATCAGTTGAATGTGTCATATAGACATCATGAAGCTCTTGGGATCAGGGGTGAATGTGTTATAAACTGTAATTCATGTGAAGTGTTACCATAGAGTTCAGAATAATCATGAGAAGACTTGGCACGCTATATTAATCGGAATTACCATGTACATTTTGCATTGCTAGAGTCAGTGTCGCTTTTGTGCCACAAGAATATAGTATAATAGTAGCCAGCATTAATTCAATAGCATAACATGTTGCGGCAGATTCTCTGTGCGTCAGCTCTTTTTTTTTGCCTTCCACACCAGATACAGTAGTCGGCCTGACAGAACTAACATGCACCTTCTCTCCTCTCTCTCTCTTTCTTCCCCATTCCTTCCCTGTCCAAACCCAACTGTACTGCCTGCCCCGAAGCAAGCGACGCGTCCTTTGGCAACATGAGTTAGGACTGCAGTGCGGAAGAGGAGCGGTGGGAGGGGATGGATGGGAGGAGGGATAGAGGGAGAAATAAAAGACACTCCTTTGCATTTGGGATAACATCAGTGAGCCTTTATCCTCGCCGGAATGCTGTCTTTGCACTGGGACGGAAGCAGAGGTTTTTTTTTCACTGCTGTATACTGCTGCACACAGACTACCACTCTGAATTCAGTTTACCCACCTTTGACATAAATCTGTATGACATACATTCATACTGGACATCATACTAAGTAGTATCAAACTGCTTATTGAGGAATTGATTGGTTGTTTGGAGTCCTTAGTTCACCCACCTTTTCATTTACCACTACCTGACTGATGGCAAGCAGCCATACTGTGTGTGCAGCAGTATGATGCGTGTGTTATGTTTGGCACTCCTACATGCGCCGGTCCAAGACGTCTTGTGACTTTTTTGTTGTTTTAATACACCTTCTAGTTTTTGACAGAATCAAAAGCACACACTCTACTGACTCTAAAGCAAAAGGAAAAAAATACTTATTTACACTTTTCCATTTTTATGCTTTATTGTGAGCTCACATTACTATTACAGTACATAGATGATATGTGGTGTTTTCACTAAATTCGAATATTGAATGAAGCACATCTGCAACCCATTCATCTGCAGTGTATATGTACATATACTGTACATGTTAAATGTTCAGCAGTGTTGAGCATGTCTTGGCTTTTCTACTTGAATGCTCTGTACAGTGTTTATATGGCGGTTGAAAACCTCATTGGAATCCCTGTCGCTGATCATGTTGCTACTGTATGATAATGTAAACACGATTGAAATAATCCTTCTATATGACATATTTTGTGCGTGAGCTGTTTTGCATTTCAACCCCTTTTTCGAAATAAATCTAGTTTGATGAATGCAAAAAAAAAGAGAAAGCCTTTTCCTTCTCCTCAGCGCGGGGTTATGAAATTCGTTCGACGTTCTCACACCTCTCCGCCCTTTCTTCCCCTCCTCTCCATCACACCCTCCCAGAAGACTGCAAACAGCGAGAGAGACCCGCAGACAGATGAAGAAGACGCTGATTTATTAGGAGTCAGAGAGAGACAGGTGTTCTTTAATGATTTCTCCCTTCCTCTCCCTCCTCCTCCTCCTCCTTTCACAATCTCCACCAGTGGCTGTGGCCTTGGGCGACTCGTGTGTTCTCCCCCTTCTCTCTCCTGTCTTCCTTTACCCTTTTCTTCACTCTCTCCTCCCTCATTTTATTCTTGTCACCCTTTTTTTTTGCACTCTTTTCTCTCTCTCTCTCTCTTGGCCACGTTCATCTTTTGATTGTTATGATTGCCGTGCGTTCCTCTACCATGGCCTGCAGGAAGAGTGCGTTAGTACATGTCAGCCAGCACAGGTATGCACCGTGGACAGCGGCTGGCTCGCTCGCTGCCTGCTGGAGTGAGGAGGGAAGCGCTCACATGCATGGCTTGCAAAACAAATCTCTCCGCAGCAGCCGCAGAGTAATGGTGCGGCAAAGCGAGAGAAGCCGTAACACTGCAGAGTTCTTCAAACCTGCGCAGCCTCAAAATCACGGGAGTTTTGGTTAGAACGATATATATCAGTTTGCCAATTTAGCAGGTCTATAGGAGAAATCACCGCACTCGCCTTTGCTTCGTTTGGGGCTTAAGAACCAATCAGATGTCTTCAGTCAGGAAAATGGTTCGCACAGAAATAAGTTTTCCAAGACCTTTTATGTTCTCATTATATTCCTGCACACTGAAGAAGGCATTAGCCAAAATGTCTGTGCATGATTTCCCTTCTGCATCTATCAAAATTTAAAAAAAACCCTGAATATAATGAGAACATAAAAGGTCTTAGAAAACGTATTTCTAACTATTTTCCTCACTGAAGGCAATTTATCAGGACAATATTGGCCTTTTGTTCAAAGTCACATATCGGTCGATCAGTGTCGTCCATCCCCAGTATAATGGATGTGATGCAGTTTGATGGTGACATATTAATTGTATAATTGAGTATACATTTATGTTTTCTTGTTATTATGGGTTTCAATGGAGAGTTTTAGTGTCACATGGTCTGTTTCAGAGGCTTTTCCACCCTGACAAAAGCAAGATTCTGCGGGAAACACTGAAAACTTGTAAGTTTTTGGAATTTTTTGGGCATGAAATCGAAAGATATTGAACATCAACACACAATATTGACTTTTGGCAGCTTCGGTATTGTATCGGCCTCAAAAAAGCCATATAGATCAAACCCTACATGGATTATTTGACAAATCTGATTCTTCTAAATTATAGTCTAAATCTTAAATCTGAAGTATTAAATAATGGTTCATACTGACAGACAACTCTGGAGCCTTCAGAGTGCTGTTTCCCTGTAAAAATGGGGACAATTAGACTTCCACCACCGCTGCTGAGTAAAGGCTTGTCCCTAGGTAACCTGACTTCCCCTCTGTTCTTTTCAAGTCTGATTAGTGAAGAACTTGGTTGACACAATACACTCTTAAACACACATTCACATAACCACGCACTTGAACATATGTGCCGTAACTGCACACATAATCTAACACACTTTTTACCTATGAACTAACCCAAAACCTACCCAAGCTATCCATTTCCAATGCATTTCTGTTGTCACACGAGACTCACACACACATATTTACTCATACACACTCCCACAGGAGAGCAACATTTTTCTTCCCAACTAGACGTCTGGCTGCTCCCTCCTCCTCCTCCTCCTTCTCTCTCCCCTTTTTTTCTGTCTCTAAGCAGGTGCTGAAATGAGACACTAAATAACTATTAGAGTTAGAGGAAGGGCGAGAGAGAGAGAGAGAGAGATGGAAGGTGGGAGGAGAATGAGAGAAAACGAGAGAGCGCTTCCCCAACAGTAGCAAAGAGCAGAGAGGGAGAGGGAGGGCAAAGGAGAGAGAGAGAGAGAGAGAGAGGGAAGGGAGAGCAGAGGAGCTTAGAGAGAGGGGATCTGCATTGTAAGTAGCTCAGAGAACAGCAAGTGGTGGGTGTTTTTCCAACCTGTGTGTGTGTTTTTTTTTGTTTGTTTCGCAAAGGAGAAGAAGAAGAAGCACCGGGCAGGCGGAGGAGTCGGAGCACAGATTTATCCAGTTTTTAAAAGTGTGCGAAGGAGTTGAACAAAAAAAAAAGCAGAGGGAGGAAAAGGGAGGAGAGAAGCCGGGAGGAACACAAGGCAGCAATGGATAGCACAGTGGCTCAGCCTGACCCAGGGATGGCCTGGATTCACACACTGCTGCTGGCCACCGTCCAGCACACAGCACACTAACACCCATGAGGTACTGAAACATCACTAATAACTCTCTCCATTGTTTTTTTGTTTATACCACACGCAAGAAAAAGTGCATAAGAAATCTCAGGCATTGGCTATCCGCTCTGTGAGTCGGGGCTGTTTGCGGCTGTTGGGAGTGAAAGTTGAGCTGCGTTGTTTGTCTGCTGCTTTGTGCAGCGCTGCTTTGTGGGGGAAAAAGTAGTGCTTTGCTGCTTGTAAGGTGCGTTGCGTTTCTCTTGACAGTGTACATCGCCTTCCCTGCAAACAAAGGTAGCCCTGTGGAGGCGGAGGATACTGTTTCTATATGGGGTCCAGACAGCAACATATAGCATGAGATGAGCTATATGTGAAATACGATTTTGATTTTTTTTTTTAACAGTGTAAAAAGAGACTTTGAAGCATTATTGGAATTGGATTGGATGTATTGGATAGTATTGAAAATATTCACTTTCACTTCAGCTTTTTTTTTTTACTACACTGCAAAAAAATCTCCATCTTAACAAGTCATTTAGTCTGTTATTGAGTCCTCAAATCCAAATTTTCTTAAAACAACATTTCACTTGTTTCCAATGCAGTTTCAGGAATTTTCTAGAAATGAGTGTCAATATCTTGAAACCAGTCAGAATAAGGCAGATCACTGCACTGCTGTCAAGAAAGTGACACCTGATTCTACAAAATTCTTGAAACAAGTTGATTTGCATCAGAAACACGTGAAATTATCGAACCTCATTGGCAGATTTTCTCACTTATTTTAAGAAAATTAGGATTTTCTGACTCAATATTGGACTGAATGACTTGCTAAGATGGAGATTTTTAGCAGTGTACTGTCGTTTTTCAGCAGGTCCCAGCAGTTTCTTGATAGTATTCTAACACCCAAGCTGCAGATATATAATGAGTTGTACAAGTAGATGCATACATCCTGCCAGATGAATATTAGCTTTCCTGCTATTAATGTATTCCGCTGGAGGAGTCGCCGTTTGCATGGATAATGTTTGGAGATCCTTTAGGCGTTGAGGTGAGGCCGTTGAGGTGAGTGTGATGGTTACAGTGCAGCAGTGAGTTGTTGCAGAGCGGGGCAGGTAAGTGCATGTCTGGAGTATGTTGGATGAGGGGTTGTTAAAAAACTGTACATGGCTGAAAGTTGGCGCCGCGGTGCACGCTCACTGTTCCTCCTCTGTGTCAGTAGAAGACACACACCTCCTCTGCCTGTAGCTTCAGGCCTAGAGAGACCCCCTGATGAGTTTGTATGTGTCTGTGTGTGTGTGTGTGTGTGTGTGTGTGTGTGTGAATGCGTGTATGAGCTCTTAAACGTGTGAATGCGTGTATGAGTTCATGCACGCAGACGCTACACTAACTGTGTTATGCTGTTTGCTGTCTCCAAGTCCTTAAGTGTGTCCGTCCAAGACTTTACTGTCTTTTATTTTGCTTTTGGACAAATGAAAAAGGAACAGAGCAAAGCTGACAAGAGACATAGAAAAGACATGATGACAAAAATATACAACCAGTTAAGACGTAAAGGAAAAAATCTTTTTCAACACTGTTTTTATTCTGGTTTCTGTTCCTTGTCTCCCTGTTTTTTCCCCCTTTCTCTCAATTCCCCATCAAGAAGCCTTCTGCCATCATTGTCAATTGTCCCGCTGCATGTTTGTCCACTGAACCAAGTCTGTCTCTTGTTGACACTGCTTCATGACGGAGAAACAAACAGCAATGATGACATTCAACAGCTAGGTTACATTACTGTTTAGTGCCCGAGAAGCTATCACCTGCTTTTCTGACCTATGCTTGACTTCTTCCGACCGTCTTTTAAACTGCATCAGACACGATTGCAGCAGAAGGGTGAGCCGAGGCGATGGCTGCTACTCTGTCTGCTGTCCTGATGACTAAGTGTATTGTCATGTGAGCTGACTGTGTGTGTGTGTGTGTGTGTGTGTGTGTGTGTGTGTGTGCCCGTATGCCTGCGTAGATGTCTGGAAGTACATATTTTGGCTGAAACACAAATGGATAGCTGTGGGTGTTTTCTGGATTATCTGATTTACTACGGTATGTCTGACTCTAATGCGCCACCTGCACTCGGGCAGACACGTACCAGCGCAAAGCATAAATCAGGGACGAGTCAGCGAATCGGCGAGCCATTTTTACTGCACATCGTCCCAGACTGGAGATCCCCGGACGTCTGTTAAGGCCGATTTGATGTTTGTTCCTCATCATCAAACCGAAACTATTCGCAGCACTAATAAACAGTCCCGATGTCTAGTTACATATTTAGTATCACTGACTAGGGATGGGACGATATGCTTATCTCACAATACAATCCGATATGTGATATGGGGTTCGAAGTTCAATGGCAACAAAGTCTGTGCAGGATTATGTTTATTTCCGAGCCACAAATCTTTCTAGCGATGGCATTGGCTCGCTAGAATGTAAACAGCAATTTAAAAATGTCATTACAAAGTGACAGTAATATAATTTGGATGGAGAGCTTGTGAAATTGTGATGGTCAAGCCGTCTCATTTGTGATTACTACAGCAGAATAAAACGGAGCTAATATCGCGATTAATTTATCTGCCCCGCGATACACATCGTCAGGTTTTTGTATCGTGATATATTGAATTTCGATATATCGTCCCATCCCTATCACTGACTTATTACTCTTTAGCTAGCAGTGGATTTCTGCATGATGGGCCTGTGGGTTTCAGTTTGCATGCCTGCTCATATCACACACAGATTTATCACTCACTATCACCACAGTGCACCTCCCTCTTCCCACTTCCTCCCTCCCTCCCCGAATCTCTCCATATGTCTGGAGAGCACCTGCCCCATCACCTGCCACTCAGACAGTGTCTGTCTGTGAGACTGTGTGTGTGTGTGTGTGCTGTGGGGAGGCGATACAGGATGCCGCACCCCGCCCCTCATCCCCCACTATACCTCCCGCACCTCCCCCCAGCTAACCTTGCATGCAAATCCTACCTGCGCTCACAACGCACACGTGCAAACAAGCGGTCTGCCGAGCAGGACTGTCAAATGTTTTTGCGCTGACCTGCTTTCTAAAAGTGGAGTAAAGCCACTCGTTGACCTCGACCGAAAGCGCCCCGGCCATTAAAGTGAGTGACACTGATATTTTGAGGAGGCTCGGCCACTTTCCTCCCTTTTTCAAGCCTGTGGCCTAAATAGCAGCGGCCTTAATGGTCCCTAATAGTAGCCTTCGTTTCTGCACGTGTATAGTCGAGCTGCTTTTGTTTGTCTCCTGCCTCTCCAGTTTTAATGGCCAATTTCAGAGGAATGAGCGGGCCGAGTCATCCGGGGAATGTGGAAAAGAGTGTGTGTGTGTGTCGGAGGGTCTCGTCTGGGGGTTGGACATGAAATTGCCTTGAAACATATTTTATAAAACGGACCAAGTTCAGGCTCTGTTTGCATGCAGATAATTCATTAATCCCGTGTTTGCTGTGGGAAAAGAATTGAACGTACTGATTAAACGGCGACCCCTAACTTCTTGAAAGCATAAATCATTAGGTTCCTGGTGGCATTTATCCAGGGATCTTTGAATAGCTGTAAATAGCTCTTGTCTTTTATTGGTTAACCTGCGTGTGAGAGAATATTTGCCCCACATGTGAACGTTAAAACAGACGTGAAAAACCTGAGCCCGGAGGCGATGTGTGGAAAGCACTTCCCTGCTTGTGTTGCTGCACACCTGTCGGACTGTAGCCCTTGGGGTTATTTCACATTGTGACTCGGCCAATATGATGCGGTGTGCCTTTCACACATGCACTCGTGCAAGATAATACAGTTTCTGACTTGGAAAGGCGTTGCTTCTTCGGTAAAATCATTTCTGGTGCTTTTCCGTTCAGTTGAAAATGCCAGGCTTTCGGTGACAACAGACTGTAACTTACAGGCGGTAACTTGAGAGAAGAAAGAACCGTCGGGGTGTTTTTTTTTTTTTTGTCTTTTCAAGCATTCAAATGTTGGCATTCGGCCTCCATTCAGTTCAACGCCTTAATCCCGATGACGCTGTGTGGTATTCATAGCTTTGTTTTTAATAGTTTATAGCTTCACCTCCGGGGCAAAAGCAGAACAGTTCGTGGAGACCTGCCGCATGGTCAGCTCGTTAGGTGTGCTCCACTTTTTCCCCTCCGATCACGTTTCAAAACAACAAGCAACCCTCCGGACGACTTGTCCATACCTGTCCAGATAATAAAAGCGAGAGGGGGGGGGGGGGGGGGTTGACGGGAAAATGCTGGAGAAACTGGAGCAGAGCACTGCACAACAGCGAGGAGGAGAGACGCATCAGCAATTTGTCGTAAAGTAGGTCAGCCTCTTGAGAGCGCGGTGGCAGAGGATCAGATCGGAATCAAAGTGCTCTGATTGACGGTTTGAGTGCAGCGAACACCAGCCGCCTCCTTTTGAATGAATTTTAAAACCAGAAAAAACAGCAACCTGAAATCAGAATACAGCCGATGCATGTATTGCAGACCTTGAATGAATGAATTGCAGTTTATATTTTCATTCCAAAGTGAGATATCCACCGTTGGAGAACATGTGACACCTATCCTTGTCAATAGTTGTGTGAAATTAGCACTCGGAATGGACTGTTGGGTAACTGTTTACTGCCAAATTACCTTTGAGGCATTTTAGATGATTTAAACGTGTGTTTTTGAAAATATAATTCGCTAACATTATGTTTTTTTTCCTAAAACGAATGTTATGGATTCAAGCTTTCATGTGTTAATGTGACCTGACCAAACATCCTAAATCAGCACTCCTTTTCTTAGAAGCTTGCTGCATACGGATAAGCATCGTCTGTCAGAAGGTACTGATTATGAGATTTTCTGGATTTACTGTGTGTCGGATCCTTGGCCCTCTCATCGAACAGTAGCTTTTATGACTTATGACAGCACACCATAATTAGATCAGGTAATTTCCATAAGATCGTCAATAGCCCCTTTGTGTCTTCGCTGTCCTGGCTGTTTGTCTCTTGTTGTCTGCTAGCTTTCTATCTGGGAGGAGGGGGGAGGCAAAAGTTCCAAAAGTCTCGGCGTTTACGCGTGAGATGGTCGCCATTTTTTTCCAGCTTTTAAATGAGATATTGCTGTTTGCGCTGTCCGTTTCTGTTAGCTGCGGTCCCGCTCTGCGAGTCGGGGTTCCGCAAGGTCAGGGAAGGCCTTCCTTTGCGTCTTGTCGCTTTCAATCAAATGCAGATAGTGTCACACAGACACACACACACACACACACACACACACGTATGTTCAGGCGTGTGTCCACAGTGGGCCTTGTATGTGTCATGGCTTTGTGTGATACTAAGCCTGGTTGTCAGTATGCGTCTTTCTAGAGTCTTGGTGGGACACGGGTAGCTGCCCGAGGCTGTAGGGGAGGATTAGGAGGACCCACACCATGTGTAAACATTTGGGTAACCCCCCTCCCCTCCACCCTCCACCCCCCACCCCCCCTCCTCCATAGCCTCTGGGAAGCTCACCTGTCTGCACGGGAGAAGGCCGGGAGAGGAGCGAATACCAAGAAACCCTCTGACCCGAATTCACTCAGCCGCACACACACACACCATCCAAACATCTGATCTGAGGAAACGCCGATTAGCCCGTCACCGTGACTGATTAGTCCTTCACTTTGACTTCTCCCTGATTCCAATTCGAGTCTCGAGTTATGTTTGTTTTGATTGTGAAATTTCAAGATGAGGCTCATCCCAAAGACCAAAAAGAAATTGATTGTTTCCATCCAACTGTCAAGCAAGTTTTAAGGGAACTTTTAAAATGTGGCAACAAGTAAAAAGGGAATTAGGTACGTTGCCATCTGCCTGGTTGAATAAATTCTTTATTTCAAGAATTGATCAGTATTAGTGCGGTTGTAATTGTTCTTTACTGTGCTGTTATTGTTATTGTTGGCCATATTTCATGCTGAGTCCACAGCACTCTGAAACAGTTAGATGCAAATTCATGAAGTGCAGTGTTTTCCTCACCATGACCAAAAAAATCTTTCATGAAGTGAAACAGAGGACAGAAAGACCAGTCTTAAGAAGGAGCTGTCATTTTCAACATATCAACACACATTTGTGTTACTCTTCTGCCCATATGTGTTGTTATTGATATATTCTGTGCTGAGAACTAACACAAACATGACATACAAATATGTTGAAAAACACACATCCTCTATAAGATTGCACTGCATTGACAGTATTTTCAGTTCCAGTTTAGAAATCTTGCTGTTTCTCTTGGCAAGTTCCA